>NC_137339.1:31028137-31682736 GCF_965287045.1 Carcharhinus amblyrhynchos
GGGGAGGGGTGGGTGGGTGGGGTGTGGAGGGGGTGGAGGGGGGGGTGGAGGGGGGGAGGGGGGGGGGTGGAGGGGGAGGGGGGGGTGGAGGGGGGAGGGGTGGGGGGGAGGGGGGGGTAGAGGGGGGGAGGGGTGGGTGGGGGGTGGAGGGGTGGGTGGGGGGTGTGGGGGGGGAGGGGGAGGGGTGTGGGGGGGGTGGAGGGGTGGGTGTGGGGGGTGTGGGGTGGGGGTGGGGGGTGTGGGGTGGAGGGGTGGGGGTGGGGGGTGTGGGGTGGAGGGGTGGGGGTGGGGGTGTGGGGGGGGAGGGGGTGGGGTGGGGGGTGTGGGGGGGAGGGGTGGGGGTGGGGGTGTGGGGGGGAGGGGTGGGGTGTGTGGGGGGGTGGGGAGGGTGGGGGGTGGAGTTGTGGAGGGGGGTAGGGGGTGGAGGGGAGGGGGGTTGGGGGGTGGAGGGGATGGGTGGGGGGGTGGTGTGGTGGGGGGGGGGTGGGGTGTGTGTGGGTGTGGTGGGGGGTCAAAAAGGGCAGGGGGTCGCGATCGGTCTGGGTAGCAAGGGGCGTGGATAAGGGGAAAGTTATGTCATTGCACTGGGAGTGATGTCTGTGGGGGCCGTCGCTCCCGCTTTTTACTCCCGGGTTGCTTTATCGGCTTTTTGCGGCCCACGAGCAATGTGACGGGGCACGATTTTCAATTTCTTTTCTAGCTGCACGTGTACAGTTCAAAACTCTGATTGTTTCAGTCACACCTAAGTCCTGCCCACAGAGCAATTCAGACTCGCATTTAATTTTCAGGCTGAGTGCATACGGGGGCGCCTGGGAACAGATTTCTAAGTCAGATCAGAATTGCGCCCAAATTTAGCATTGAGAATGAAAATGGTCAAATCTGGCCCAATGTTTGCATTTGCATAAAATGGTTTGCCCTTCCCCTCAAGTACTGATTTTGAGACAAACCAAATAAATAATTCCAGTAACTATATCAAAATTGAGCCACAGCATTCTTATAACAAGCATTTTCTTTTAATTCTTTCACTGGATATGGGCGTCACTGGTAAGGCAACCATTTGTCACACATCCCAAATTGTCCTTGAACTCCGTGCCTTGCTAAGGCATGTCAGAGAGCAGTCATTGCTGTGGGTCTGGAGTCACATATAGACCAGATCAGGTAAGAACAGCAGGTTCCCCTCCTTAAAGGACCTCGTGAACCAGAGATGTTTTGAAGACAATTAATGATCGTTTCGTGGTCACCATTACTGAGACCAACTTTTCATTCCAGATTTATTAATTAATTCAACTTAAGTTCAGCCTGTTGCTGTGGTGCGAATTGAACCCATATCACTCGATCATTAGCCTTGGTGTCTGGGTTGCCACTGAATTTGTATTAGCACCATATGCCACCCTCATTGAAGTTTAAATAAATTTGTGTAAACCCAGTCAATTTTCCTAACAAAAATACTCTTCTTGCAAACAAACACTTTAAAATTTATACATCACAAATCTGTTTATTTTGTCAATGTAGAATTAACACTGGTTATGGTATCGTTTTTTTTGTAAGCGTTGGGATGACAATCCTCCTAATTTTTCACTCTTTTGGTGGTTTGAGCTAATTTAGCAAAATGTTAACACTTCATTCTTTTCCTGTGACTAATAGACCTGCCTTTCAGTGGGAGACATAAAAACAGCTTTTAGTGATTGCGCTCCAAAAATCGGGAAGAGAGACTGTTTGGTGCAACCATGCTCAGCACTTACTGGGTGAGTAATGATCGATTTCATTCATTGCACATTTCTGATTGGATAGATGGGCTGGGGGAGAGACAAAGAACACATTCAATATGACTGTTGTAGCAAATACGTTAGTAAATCTTGTGGAAGAGGAAGCTTCAGGAATGACCTCACACCATTGAAACACAAGATACTTTTTGAGCGCTGAACACAGCAGGTTATTGTACCACAGCTTTGGTGATGACGGCAGAGACACCTGTTAGTTAAGGACATGCAGGGTAATTCCTAAGTGTGAGTAAGAAGTTGATTGAAGAATTGTCGTTGGAAACTAGAGCTGTATGTTACGAGTTACATTGGAACTTTCTTCACTTACTCATGGGATGTGAGTTTTGTTGGCAAAGCCTGCATTATTTACCCAGCTGTGTAAGCCCTTGAGAAAATGACGGTGAGATGCCACCTTGAACCACTGCAGACGTGAGGAGAAGAATGGAGTAAGGCGTCTCTGGGTTGGATGTAGAATTTTGTTTTCTAACTGACATCAGGGACCTTAATTTAGAAACTTTCAGTAAACAGGAGATGTGACAGTGATTTCAAGAAGGTTCAAAAATGAACTGGGCTCAACTTGTACAGAGGAATTGCAAATTAAAGTTAACACTGGCAAACATGAAGTACTGCAAACAGTGAATGTTGTTGATTTACTTAAGAATGAAGTTGAAATAAATTAAGAGATTTATTGAATTATCACTAATTGGGCAGGAGTTTCTGCTGGTTCACTCAGTTTCTCAATGCAAGCTGCCTGAAATTAACACAAAAGGTCATGGAAAGTTAAGCACGAATTGAAATTGCGTGATGCTCTATGCTTTTCTAGCACTAATATGCTAGAAGTCTTTCCCATCCATAAAACATACCACAGCCCCAGATTGAATTTAAAGTTTCCACTAATCGCACATACTTGCAGGCCTTCAAGGCAGCTCTTAAAATTCAGCATTTTCATGATGCAAGGGCACTAGCAGGGAACTTTCAAAAACTTTTTTTTGAATTGACAACGCAATTTACTTTCTACACCACTTTAAAAAGTAAGTTGTTTCGTACATCTTCTATTCGAGTATTTTTATTTATTTTAAATCCGGGTACCCACAAGTGATGGATTCAAAAAGCTTATTATTCCTGATGAGCCCGTTTTCAGTTATATGAATACAACTGCAGCAGGTTAACATTCTGAAATGTACCAACAAGTTTTTTTATCCATGTTTCTTCAAAAGGAGATTTATGATGATTTATGAAAGATCTTGGGCGTAATTTCCCCAAAAAAGTTCTAAGTGTCATAACAGCGTGAAAATGGGAGTCCTCAACACCAGTCTTTTGGGTGAGCTCAGCACTGCAATCTTCCGGCACTCTGGCAATTCTTTTGACAGCTGGGAGCTTTGCACTGCCACGATGGGGGTGTGGCGGGCTTAAGTATGCTGGTGAAGCCAGCTTCGACCTGACAGTGAACTGGGAGACCTCCTCCTATTCCATCTCCCCCACGGGCATTGGACCACCCCCACCCCCACCCCCACCCCCACCCCCATATCCTCTCCCTCAATCATCAGCAGCATTGTCAACCCACCCCCCCATACCAGCACAGACTGGCATCAGAATGTCCCAATGAGTTTTCTGGCAGACCCATGACGTACTCTCCTCCCTCTCTGGCCCACCCCTGTATGCATCTTCCCCCCACCCCCTGCAGAGCAACCCCCATCATCATACCTCCAGCCTACTTTGACCCCACCTCTTGGTGCTGCCCTGGTACTTAAGGTGCCCAATAGGGCACTGCCAGGCTGACTGCCCAATGAGCAATGCCCAGCCATGCCCCCCAACCACCCAGGGATTTTGATTGCCTCCAGTCCCCTTCAGTGTGGCCATGGCGCCAGATCCTCACTACTGCAGAACATTAGTGATTCTCGGCAGCATGACATATTGCAGGCGTGGGAAGGAAGCACCCAGAAGGGTGAAAGGAGACATGCTGAACCCAGTAAGTATATTAAAATGTAATAATTTCTACGTAAATGGGCTTCGGCCCTCTTCTTAGGCGTGAAGCTGTTCTTGCTAGCAAAAAAGGGATTGCGCCCATTATGTTCAGCGTTACGCAAGTAAGTTTGAGTGTAAAATTGAGATTGGCAAACTTAGTCAGTTTTGATTTTTCTCAATGATTGCTGATTGCATCTAAACTGTGTGAGAAACGCAGCTCACAGTCAAACAATTTTAGTCGAGTAAAGTTCCAAAGGAGCAAGATATTTTATTTAACTTTCTTGCAAGACCGGGTGTCCAAAAAAAAGGCACACCTTACATCGATTTGCAGCACATTTTTATACTTTCTTTACAAGCATTGTAATGGCTTTGCAATGTGTTGTTCTCCCCTAATTGGTGGTCCCTGTCCCATCTATGTGTTGTCATTCCCCTATAGGCTCAAGGTGCCCCAAGTTTCCATCCCCTCTACTCCCCATCTAACAATGTCTCCTGTTATCACAAGAGTGCATTAGTAAACTCATCCGTCTTACCTAAAACTGTTACATGTCCGGTTCAGATCGGCGGTAATCAATCTTTTGCCAACTTAATCACTGCTGTTCCAACTATCTCAGTGACCTTTTTCCCCTTTTATGCTCAGTTGTAGAAACACACATCTTGTATACCATTTGCTTTTACAACCTGGACCTCGTACATTCCTTCAGGATGTGGTGTATGCTTCACTGCACACCACACATCTGGTGTTATTCCTACACCACAGGCAGTCTCTTTATTGTCCCTGACTATTGCTCTGTTAGCAGCAGCGAATTTTATGTCCTATGTTTGTGACTAAAATCACAGTTGTTTCCATAATGTGGGTTATCAATGTGCCTGACTATATCCAGTCTACCTAACTTTAGGCTATTTTTCTATGGTGTACAGATATATGTGTTAACAGCATCTTTACCTGTTGCTCACAACTGGAAGCTCATGACACTAGATTCAGCCTGTGCAAAGCAGCAATTTACCACAAATAGATATTGCAAATATTTTGATTTTTATCAGTTTTCACTCTTGCTTGAATAGTCATTTTAACATAGATAGTAAATGGTACAGGATACATTAATCCAATAAATGACTTTCGACTGAGTAGCAGAACTAGGGTAAGGTAGCACTGTTACGCACATGCAAAATAAAGACAAGATTAGGGCTGATATTGGGAAGTTCTTCTCATGGAATGCACGATGCATGGAGTGAAGTTTTAGCGTGCAGACAGAAACCCTGGAATCATTGAAGAAGAAATTTAATGCTCCTTGGATGGCTAAACTGAGATCAGTTAAATGGCTTTCCTCACCTGTAGCTATTTGGTGATCTTCTAATGGTAAGTGGGAGAAAGAACATGTGCCAAATGATAAACTGGAGAAAAAAGGAAACATGATCCAATTTTTTTTTTAGTCTGGTTTATTCTTCTGTATTTGGCCCAATTTATTTAGATTGGTGTTGGGCGATGTGGTAGTGCTGTATGTCGTGTGTCATTATTAACATTGAATATTATGGGTTCGTAAATGTTATATTTTGGCATGAAAAAATAGATTATTGCTACAGTATGCTAATTTCATAGTATCGTAGGAAGAAGTGAGCAGTCATGATGAGTCGTTTAATGATGACACAAATGTCTACTACATCTACCACAATGCATATTTTTCTCCTCCATTTTCCCATGCCCAAAAGTAACTTGTAACCTTTTTGCCAACAGAAAAGGTTAAAGGTGTGTGCTTAAGTTAGCTGCAGATGTTTTCATTTATATAATTAATATATGCATGCATGTTTTCTTAATTTTATGTAGTTACGATTCTTGATCTTCCCTGATGACTATTCCTGAATTTTGTCTTTGATAGTTTACAGATTTCATTACATTAAAACATTTTTTGTCTTCCTCTAGACAAGGTGTAAATGATGGAATTGAATGGATGGTCAAATGTGTGATCAGGAACATTCACAGACCACCAAGGCAAAAGGATATCACATAAAGCGTTTCCTTCAAACCTCAGACTGAGCACAAAATCTCCTGTCCTGTCAGAAATGCTGAAAACTAGTTCAGTGGATCCCAACCAGTTCAATGGATCTCCAACTTTCTTGGAAATACTCCAGCTGAAAATAATCTCAAGTTCTCATTACTCACTGTGATTGATTATGTCAAAGTCTCTGTGGCATAAACCACTATCATGCTGCGAAAATACTTCCCACTGCATTTGTATTTCCTTCTCATTTTGTGAATCTTCAGTGCATATACTCTACTATTGATTATTGGAACAACTAATTCTTATTATAGTTTTAGAAAAGAGTCCCTCCCCCCCACTCCATCCTCCCATCTTTTTTCTAAATGTGAGAGAAGCTTCCTGATAGCTCATGGAGTTTATTTATGGAACAGTTGTGAAGTGCAGATCAGGAATGACCTGGGCTTCATGTTGGTTTTGATCAGTTAGCTAATCACAGCTGGAGCAATGACAGAAACTCTAGCGTGACCATAGCACCACTGGGTTGGTGAGGGGAAAATAGTCTGGATTCTGATATCTGATTCCACAGAGCATTCCTTTCTTTGAAGTGGACCTGCATTGATGCAAGCTGAGTTTAAGATTGGGCTTGATGTCCTCTACAAATATCGTACTGAGAATAATTCATGAATAACACCCACTTTACTAAGGTACCAAAACACATCTGAAACCATTCAATGTCCCAGCAAACCTGTTGGAATGGAAAGAAGAAGATTGTAGAAGAAAGTAGTGGAAGAGGATTGCAATTGGTTTTAGACTTAAGTTAAACCAGTATTTGTTTTACTTGAGTTAAAATGTAGGATAATACTATTTGTTACAGCTAGCAGTGGTTGTAGACCCTGCATATTTACTGAAAGGCTTCAAGTGGAAACAATGTTGTCATGATATATTCTAGACAATGACAGATCCTTTCCAGAAAATGTTTTTGTGTCTACTTAGTGGCTGGAAGGTCAACGCTGCCAGTTGCTCTAGGAAGCTATGGAATTCCCTACATTTTGTAAGGCTGCAACAGGTGATGTGTAGAGTGAGAGATTGAGAAAACTGGAAATGTTACTATTCTCAGCACCATTCTGACACTTTATGAACCACTGAACCAGATGGAAGTGGCTGGTAATGAGTGTGCACTTTTATCTCGGTGTATCTCTTTGTTTTGCTGACTTTGTAAATGATAAATCTGGGAAATGTTATATATTTAACATCTGTGACTGTTCAAATAAGTTTGGTTGCAACTGTGACATGTTTGCAACAGGTTCCTGCAAAAGGCACTTTTTTCAATGTTGGCTGAGAACAAGGATTGGGGCTACTTATCTGAACAACTGTATACATTATTACTGAGACATTTGTAAAACACAGATTTTATTTTGCTGTGCTAGTCCTTCAATTTGAAAGCAATAATCCAGAAAAATGGCACTCAAACATTCTGTTTCCTTATTTCAAATAAAAATGCATCAATAACATCTTAAGGGTTGAAGAAGCTGTGATTTATGTTGTAATGCATTCCATTTGGTATATTTAAAAAAAATAAAAATGTTTGTTGTTCTAAGATAAAATTTCTGTTTCAGTGATTGGAAAAAGATGGATCTTTCTATGTTGCTTTCACACACCTGATTATCTGTACAAATTTTGTAGGATATGTGGTTTTCTTTTACTTAACCCAAAATGCAACTGAGCATGATTAATTTTTTCTTTTCACATTCCAATGGGATAAGTAATCTAGATGGCTAGAATCTGATAGAATTTACCATGCATAGATTTGATCTTGAAGACTAACGCGAATACTCAAGTGTTCACCACAGTTCTGTGTTTGATTTGCATTCCAGATCCGAATCACATGCTGTGTGAAAATATTTTCCTCATGTTTCCTTTGTCACCTTAAATTGGTGTCATGTCCTCAACCCTCATTGTTTTCAGTTCTTGGTATAAGCTCTCTACTTTTGCCAACAGCATAATGTTATTTGCCATTGTTTCTGATGTTCCAGGTAAAGTGGAAGGATGCAAGCCAGGGTGAGTATTTGATCTTTTTTCAGAAATGTACTTGCTTGTATCCTACAGAACAGAATTGGGTGGAGAAAACCCAGTGTTCTATCTCCAGTTCCAGTACAAAGCAGTTCTTTGGAAGTTAATCATTGAATTAAAATTACAGATTATTTTACAATATCATGATTTGACAATTCCCAGTAAATTCATTGAGTCATCAAAACTTTTATTCCACTTTACTGGGTGTTCAAGTATTTGTACATGCAACTTTCTGCCAGTGTTTTCATAACATTTCAAAGAAAGAATTTGTCATTTTTCAGATGTATTTATGTGGAAGTTGGCTATAAAGATGCAGGATGGTCATCTGCATGCCAGTTAAAGATAGAACGCAATAATCTTCCTTGCAGTTGCACAATTATAGCAGATAAAATCCTTTTGGTAGTAATGTAGCTGTGGCTACACACATGAATTATATGCAAGGTAGCAATAACAACAATTATAATAACTCCTAGTTACCTCTGACCTCTCCATTGAAAAAAGTAGAATCTGACCACAAATTATTTTCCAAAAAAAATTCTCCTTATCATTTTTATTGTCATCAAGAAGTCTGCTGGAGAATGGAACATTTTTCTGCTGTTGGCTACAAATATTGGCATCAAGCAACAAGGTCATCAAGATAAGGTGCATCAGAGCAGAGCTCCCTTCAATTGATCAAAGATCATGCAAATCAAAATCAATGTATGTTTCATATTTTCACAATAGCTGCTTCCATGACCAATGTAGTAATGCCAGTAGTCCTGTTTTCTTTCAATAACTTTGTGCTTTGAATCTCTTTGCATTGAAAACTTGTGAAGAGTGCTTTAACACATTTTAAATGGGGCCCTTGAATGTGACATTGAAAAGATATGATTTCATTCCCCTCTCCCACCCCCCCCTTCCGATTGAACTTGAACTCAGATTTCTGGAAGCAAACAGGACAGTGTTCTCAAATCTTTGATCTTCCAAAAATATACTTCATTCATTAAAATCTGCAAGGACATTACAAACATTCCAAAATGGCCATCACACAAAATGTAATATTTAGGTTCTTTGCATACATCAAGTTACACTCTGAGCTGCTTCAATATAGTCAAATATATTGTCTTAATCTTTTTGTACATCAGACCATATCCTGACAACCTTCACTTTTTTATTTATTATTGCCCGAGTTACCGAACCCAGTGTCCATCTGGCATCCTGCTGGTGCCTAATTGGGCACTAAGTGTTCCAGGGACAGTGCCAAGGTGGTGGGCTTGAGTAGAGATGGGGCTGTGGCGGGGGGCGGGGGTGGGCAGGTGTTGCGGGAGCTCTGCACTCTGGGTGTCTACGCACAGTTCAGGGGAGTGCGTGCAGGGGTGGATTATGGAAGGAGTCATGATGAGGGAGACATATCGAGGGCCTATCTGGTGGCCCATTGGGTGGGTCCTAATACCCCAGTGCAGGCAACCCGTGTTGGTGTGGGAAGGTAACAATGCTGCTGATGGGAGGGGGTGGGAGGATGTCTCCCAGTTTGGCGCCAGATCGGGGGCCCTGTGAAATAGCACCCGAGCTTCACCAGCATGTGTAGGCTCTTTACACCACACCTCCCCCGCGCCCCCCCACGCCATCCCCAATACCAGTGCCGAGCTCCCAGCTATCAAAAAAAATTGGCAGAGTGCCGGAGGATTGCAATGCAGAGCTCACCCCAAAGACCGGTGCGCAGGACTCCTATTTTCTCACCATAATGACACTTAGAATGTTTTGGGAAAATTCCATCCCCTTTTTCTTTCCTAGTATAAAAAAAATCAATTCAGTTTCTGCTGTGAATTTAAACGTTGAGCAGAAATTATGTTATATGAATCCTTTTAAACAACTGATCCTTATCGTTCATGCTGTATTGCGTTAAACACATATTTCATAATTATAGGATTTCCAGTTGGACTTGTTCATGTAATCAGTCTGTTTATCATGAGTGGAATATTTGAAAGATATATTGCTTTGTTTCCAAGCAATCAGGCACAGAAATATATGTACTATGTCAGATATATGTGTGGAGTAATCCCAAAAGAAAAGGAAGACTGTCAATGAGCTTTTCCAGTTAAGTGATTTATTCATGAATTAGTCAGTGTATTGAGTACATAAAGTGCCAGATTCACCATGATTTGGAAAACTGAAGTTGGCTGACTCTGAGAATTTTGAAGCTCTTTAACTTATAGATATGTCCCATTATAATCACAGGTTATTAAAGGAAAACAGAAACTGGGTCAAACAACATATTGAATACAGACAGCAGAGCTTTACGAGATCTGTGGCTTATGAAAAGTTGAGGACTCGGGGTCAACCAAGACAGCATTTCATTTGTTTGAAAGTGATTGAGACGTGAATGGGATTGCGGCAAGAGATGATGTGGTAACAAGGATGTTGTAGAGAGTGAAGGTAGCCTTAATCACATATGTGCCAAAAAAGATCCAAGCAATGGCCATCTCCAATAAAAGGATCTGAGCATCACCCATGACGTTCAACGCCCTTAGTATTGCTGAATCCCCCACTGTGAATGTCCTGGGGGTTCCACTGACTAGAAACTGAATTGGACTTGCCATATAAACACTGTGGCTATAAGAGCAGGTCAAAAGCTAGGAATCCTGTGGCAAGTAACACCCAAAGCCTATCCACCATCCACAAGGCGCAAGTCAGATGTGAAATGAAATACTATCCACATGCCTAGATGAGTGCATTTCCAACAACGTTCAAGAAGCTTGACACCATCAGGACAAAGCCCCATTTGATTGGTTCAACGCCTTCACCGATGAACAATGCCAGCAGTGTGTACCATCTACAAGATTTGCAGCAGGAACTCACCAAGGTTCCTTTGGTAGCACCTTCCAAATCACGACCACTACCATTTAAGAAAAGAGCAGCAAATACCTGGGAACACAACCACCTGGAGGTTTTCCTCCAAGTCACTCAGCAACCTGACTTGTAACTATATCACTGTTCCTTCACTGCTGGTTCAAAGTCCTGGAACTCCTTCCCTAACAGCATGATGGATATACCTGAACTTGGTGTTTGCAGATTTCCAAGAAAGCAACTTCGCACCATCTTCTCAATGGCAGCTAGGGGTGGACAATAAATGCTGGTCTAGCCAGTGATGACCACATACCATAAATGAATTTTTAGGAAGTGACGTACAAGAAAGGCACCAGAAACGTCTAAGGATATGTCAAAATCTCGACTTCCGAGTTTGACTTTAACACAAATGCATATTAACACAAAATACTTAACTGACAGATTGTCTTTATTTTACTTGCTAGCAAGGGAGTCGGTTCCCAACACAATGGGTCAAGACACCACTCCCTGGACAAAGAAAATCATCCTGGTTTATACAGTTCAGCAGCTCATAGTGAGTTGGATACAATCCAATCAAAACTTTTACAAATGACATACTTTATGTATTGATCCAATAGAAGAAGTACTGAACCACCCTGATCTATGAGACTATGACTCCTTGTGGGATACCCCAATATATCACCCCTAAGCCTGTCCTCTAGTCTCTTTGTCAGACATTATGTCTCTATTTTTGGTAGTAGCCTCACAAAACATCTTCACTAAAACAGCCTCACATGGCAATCCTTTAATTGATAAAGGGAGCCTACAAAAGCCATTAATATTTTATGGCTTTGTTAATGAAGTTAACTGAATCTCTAAAGGTTGTGGTCAACTCGACTTGTCTTCACGGTATTCCCCAATTATCACCCTGATAAGTTTTGTTTTTTGCCAACGTAATGGAATACATGTATAGATTGAATTGATAAGCAATGAGCTTTTTAATCACGACCTATGGTTTCAAAGGGTTTCAAATTGTTATTAACAATTCTTGTCAGTTCCCACTAAGTCATAATTCTTTTGTTAGCTAAACACTAATATGTTTCTGACTCTGTTTTGATTAGAAACTGTGAGGGCAGCTTCATTAGAACCCTTTCTTGTATCAGTTGCTTCTGATAAGGTGTCTGGAGAGGCAATTAAGTCTCGCTTGTGATTCCAACCGTTGGGCTCTATAAAGGAACGTATCTGTCTTTCTACAACGTGGAGATGCCAGTGTCGGACTGGGGTAAACACAGTAAGAAGCCTCTCAACATCAAGTTAAAGTCCAACAGGTTTATTTGGTAGTAAAAGCCACTAGCTTTTGCCCCTTCATCAGGTGAGTGGGGAGTTCTGATCACAAACAGAGCATACAAAGGCACACAGTCAGTTTACAGAATACTGATTAGAATGCAAGTCTTTATAGTTGGTCAAGTCTTAAAGGTGCAGACAGTGTAAGTGGAGATAGCATTAAGCATAGGTTAAAGAGTTGTGTATCGTCTCCAGACAGGACAGTAACTGAGACGTTGCAAGCTCAGGCAGGTCATGGGGGTTACAGATAGTGTGACATGAACTCAAGATCCCGGTTCAGGCTGTCATCGTGTGTGCAGAACTTGGCTATCAGTCTCTGCTCGGCGACTCTGCGCTGTTGTGTGTCGTGAAGACTGCCTTGGAGAACGTTTACCCAAAGATCAGAGGCTGAATGCCCATGTCCGCTGAAGTGTTTGCCAACAGGAAGGGAACAGTCTTGCCTGGTGATTGTCGAGCGGTGTTCATTCATCCATTGTCATAGCATCTGCATGGTCTCCACAATGTACCATACCTCGGGACATCCTTTCCTGCAGCGTATCAGGTAGACAACATTGGCTGAGTTGCAAGAATATGTGCCGTGTACCTGGTGGATGCTGTTCTCACATGAGATAGCATCCGTGTCAACAGTCCAGCATGTCTTGCAGAGGTTGCTGTGGCGGGGTTGTGTGGTGTTGTAGTCACTGTTCTCCTGAAGGCTGGGTAGTTTGCTGTGGACAATGGTCTGTTTAAGGTTGTGCGGTTGTTTGAAGGCAAGAAGTGGGGGGGTGTGGGGACGAGATGTTCGTCTTCATCAATGACATGTTGAAGGCTCCGGAGATGATGTTGTAGCTCCTCCGCTCCGGGGAAGTACTAGACGAAAAGGGTGCCCCGTCTCCTGTGTTTGTCTTCTAAGGAGGTCAGTGCAGTTTTTCGCTGTGGCATGTTGGAACTGTCAATCAATGAGCCTAGCGCCATATCCTGTTCTTATAAGGGTATCTTTCAGCGTCTGGAGGTGTTTGTAGCAATCCTCCTCATCAGAGCAGATCTTGTGTATACAGAGGGCTTGTCCGTTGGGGATGGTTTCTTTAACATGGAAGCTGGAGAAGTGGAGCATCATGAGGTTATCTGTGGGCTTGTGGTACAGTGAGGTGCTGAGGTGACCGTCCGTGTGTCCAAAAATGCAACCGATTCCAGAGAATAGTCCATGGTGAGTCTAATGGCAGGATGGAACATGTTGATGTCATCACATAGTTGTTTCAGGTAGACACCGAGTTCTACTGCTGCTTCAGTCAGCAGAAAACGACCGTTAGACCTGAGCCACCTGTGTGCAGGTCCATGACTACAGCTCCCAGTGTATCCACACCTGCTACTTTGTCACTCGCCCATCGCCACAGGACTTCAAGGGTTGAACAGGACACGGATGATGATGATGATGGTGTCGAGACTAGCACTTGATGTGGATTAAAGTGAGGGAGAGTTGCGCAGTGTCAGCCTCACTCACTCTTCCCAATTCCCATCTAGATCCAGTGGCAAGACAAGAGTCAAGACAGCTGGAGATGGGACTAGGCGCAATGGATGACTAGGACAACTTCTGTATCTTGTCCCGCTCTTCGCATTCCACGACACTTGCAGAGACCACCTTCTTGACTGTTGGACCTTCCATTGGTCTCGTCCGCTCAATCTGCCGGACTCTGTCTTCACATGCTGGGAGTGACATCTCCCTATCTCACCGAGGGTTGAGACCTGTTGGCTACCCTCACCTGGTTTAGCCAACTTGTCGAGACCGTTGCCCAGGGTGTGGCCACTGTCGCATGCAAACAGCTACGGGGAGCCACAGGTGAGAGCTGAGTGCTAGGTGGGGACAAAGGATGGACAAACTGCCCTGAAAGGACGCGACATGTTCCCCCACCAAAGGTACTACCCCTCCTTGACACCCCATACACACTAAAACATTGAATGAGGCATTCCCAGTCACCAGTGGCGTCAAACAGGGCTGTGTGCTCGCACCCACACTGTTCTGCATGATGTTTACTGCCATGCTGAATGATGCCTTCCAGGACAGTGTTGCTGGAATCAGCCTCAAGTACAGAATGGGTGGGAAGCTGTTCAACCTGAGGAGACTTCAAGCAATTACCAAAGTGAAAGAGACCGTTCTGAGAGATTTCCTCTCTACCCTGTATGCTGGCTCAGAGCCAGAGATGCAAGTCAGTATGGACAAATTTTCCATGGCTTGTGACAACTTTGGACTCACTATTAACATTAAAAAGACCGAAGTTATGCAACACCCTGCTCCTCGTGCACCATACACAGAACCCATAATCACAATCAAAGGGTAGAAACTACAGGCAGTGGACCAGTTCACTTATCTTGGCAGCACCCTCTCCCAAGCAGTGACTATTGATACAGAAGTTAACTGCAGAATAGCAAAGGCAAGTTCTGCTTTCGGTAGACTGCGCTCCACTGTATGGGAACATCGAGGAATCAGCCCAGCAACAAAACTGAAGGTCTACAGTGCCGCGGTACTCACTACCCTCTTGTGTGCCTGTGAAACGTGAGCTGTGTATCGAAGGCGTGGAAGACAGCTCAATCATTTCCACATGACTTGTCTTCACAGAATATTACGCATCAGATGGCAAAACAAAGTACCAGACGCTGAAGCTCTCTCTAGAGTAAGTCTACCATCTGTCCACACACTGCTGATGAGAGTGCAGACCCGGTGGGCAGGTCATGTCATCCGCATGTCAGACGAGTGCATACCCAAGCAACTCCTTTTTGGGGAACTCTCTGCTGGAAGATGCTCGCATGGAGGGCAGAAGAAACGTTTGAAAGACACACTCAAGGCCTCCTTGAAGTCGCTTGACATAGACATGGCCATCTGGGAAACACTGGCACAAAACCACCCTACCTGGCACTGCCTCATCCACAGGGGCAAGTTCCACGTACTTATCCAAAAGTCTCTTAAAAGACCCTATCGAATCCGCCTCCACCACCACTGCCAGCAGCCAATTCCATGCACCCACCACCCTCTGAGTGAAAAACTTACACCTGACATCTCCTCCGTACCTACTCCCCAGCACATAAACCTGTGACATCTTGAGGCAACCATTTCAGCCTGGGAAAAAGCCTCTGAGAATCCACTCAATCAATACCTCTCATTATCTTATACACCTCTATCAGGTCACCCCCTCATCCTTCGTCTCTCCAAGGAGAAAAGACCGAGCTCTCTCAACCTATCGTCATAAGACATGCCGCCCAATCCAGGTAACATCCTTGTAAATCTCCTCTGCACCCTTTCAATGGCTTCCACATCCTTCCTGTAATGAGGTGACCAGAACTGAGCACAGTACTCCAAGTGGGATCTGACCAGGGTCTTACACAGCTGCAGCATTATCTCCTGACTCCTAAACTCAATTCCTCAATTGATGATGGCCAGTACACCGCACGCCTTCTTAACCATACCTTCTACCTGCAAAGCTGATTTGAGCGTCCTATGAACCCGGACCCCAAGATCCTTGTAATCTTCCACACTGCCAAGAGTCTTACCCTTAATATTATAACCTGTCATCCTATTTGACCTGCCAAAATGAATCACCACACACTTATCTGGGTTGAAGTCCGTCTGCCACTTCTCCGCCCAATCTTGCATCTTATCAATGTCTCACTGCAACTTCTGACATCCCTCCACACTATCCACAACACCTCCAACCTTTGTGTCATCAGCAAACTTACCAACCCATACCTCCACTTCCTCATCCAGGTCATTTATAAAAATCAGAAAGAGCAAGGGTCCCAGAACAGATCCCTGGGGCACTCCACTGGTGACTGATCTCCATGCAGAAAAAGACCCATCTACGACCACTCTTTGCCTTCTGTGGGCAAGTCAGTTCTGAATCCACAGAGCAATGTCCCCTTTGATCCCATGCCCCCTCACTTTCTCAATAAGCCTTGCATGGGGCACTTTATCAAACGCCTTGCTGAAGTCCATATAAACCACATTTACTGCTCTTCTTTCATCAATGTGTTTAGACACATTCTCAAAAAATTCCATCAGGCTCGTAAGGCGTGATCCGCCTTTGACAAAGCCGTGCTGACTATTTTTGATCATACTATACCTCTCCAAATGTTCATAAATCCTGTCTCAGGATCTTCTCCATCAACTTACCAATCACTGAGGTCAGACTCACCAGTCGATAATTTCCTGGGCTATCTCTACTCCCTTTCTTGAATAGAGGAACCACATCCGCAGTCCAAAGTAGTTGATTGTTTAAGACTGAGATCAGATTTCTTCACTCAGAGGCTTGTGAATCTTTGGAATTCTGTAGCTGAGAGGGTACTGACGCTCCAGCGTTGAGTATGTTAAGGTTGAGACACAGACTTTTGTTCGGTCAAGGAATTGAGGGATATGGGGAGTGGGCAGGAAGGTAATGTTGAAGCAAAATATTATATTGAATGATGGAGCAGGGCTTGAGAGGCTACGTGGTCCCCTCTCCTAATTCTGTTATTTCTTCGCTTTCTGCAAACTAATAGTTCACTTCTGTTGGAATAGTTTTCACTATGCAAATTCTTTAACCATTGTGGTCAAATTACTTCACAAAATACTCCTTCTGGTCAAAGCAAATTGCGCACATGAAGCATTTGAAGTCTCCTTTTCAAATCCCACTAACAGCTTCTTTGCCACTGCAAACAGTGCCAAAAATGTTAAGCTGAGTCCTCGATAATGCAGACTATACTTAATGCAGTCCGCTTCAAGAATGTCCCAGCGTCTATCTCTCGTCCATAACAGGTCAGTTATTCTCTGTAGTGCCTTGTGTGGCTTCAGTGTGGTCTGTAGGGAGAAGTCAAATCCCATCTTCCTGATTGCCGTTCAGTGGCCTCTGCAAAAGTGCTGCTGGAACTGTTTGTGGCTTTTCTCATTTTGTTTTACTTCCTCATAAAAAGACCATCTGTAGCTTAGCACTTTCTTTCCAGTGAAACTTTGGTACAGATTTATAGATGATATTTTCAGTTCCAGTTGATCTTGGGGGAAAAAAAACATATTGTGAAACCAGTGTTCAATAAAAAGATGGTTCATTTGTTTTTGTCTATTTGTCCCTCTATTTTAAGCAGCTGAATTTGCATTGTAAATAAGGTCTGGATATCATTCTGATTCAGGAGAGAGCAATCAATGGCATTAATTTCAAACATAGATGATATTTCTATTTAAAAATTGTAAATACATTTTAAGTATCACATAATCTATGTGGAAAACCTGAATATTATTGTACTTGGTGTGATGGCCATTTTGAAATGTTTATTATGTTCTTTCAGATATTTTAAAGTATAATTTTGCAAAAATAAAATCGATGATAGCTCCTGCAGGGCTGGAGATGCTCGCTCTGGCAATGATTGGATCGGGAAAAGTGGAACCAAGTGTGGGCAGTTCCATTGAACTGGACAGTGCTGGAGGGGCATAGCAAAAATAGTGAATCTTGCCAAATGCTGAAGAGAGGTTGAGGAGTTAATATGGTCATAATCACAGATAAAGAAAAAAGTGTCAGGGTTTTAGTTGGAACTGTCTCGGTGCTTTGGCAGAGATAGTGATCGCAAGAGAAGCAAACAACGAGCTGACAGAAATGGTAACATGAATTGGACAGGGACAACGTGTTCAAGGGATTTGGAGAGAAAGGGGGATTGGGTTGGTTGTTCATAATGAAAGACAAGGCAGATTTTCTTTTGGTGTAGGGAAATGATACTCATTTCAAAAAAAAGGGGCCTGTATCTAAGAAAAGGGAACCATTTCTTAGAGAGAAAAAAAAACTGTGAATAGTCAGCAGGTGGCAGTATCTGTGAGATAGAAACAGAGATAACTTTTCAGGTTGACTAATCAGAATCGGAAAAAGGTGGAAGTCTAATAGTTTTTAAACAAGTCAAAGTGGGGAGTGTGGGAAAAAAAACAAGGAAGACCCAAGTGATTAAATGACAAAAGAGTTGATGGTGCAGGCACAAAGTTACAGAACAAAAGATGTGTCCCGAGGGGGTGTAAAAGGCAGAATGGTGAACAGCTGCCCAGAGACCCACAAGGGGAAAAATAATGTAACAGTGACCGAGATTACAGTTTGAAATTATGGAACTCATTGTTGAGTCCAGAAGGTTGCCTAATTAAAAGACCAAACTTACTTTGAGCTAGACTGGAACACTGCAGGACGCCAGGTATAGAGAGGCCAATATGAGAGCAAGGCGGAGAATTAAAATGAAAGGCATTCGAAGCTTGGGCTCAAACTTGTGGACTGAATGGAGATGTTCCTCAAAGTTATCATCCAGCCTCCCCAATGTAGACCAAACAGTATTGTGAGCAGCAAAACCACTGGTGGGGTGGGGGGAGGGGAGGATTTCTGGCCCCCCCATGGTGTGTGCTTCATGGAGGGGGGGTGGCATGGGCACACTGCCAGTAGCAAGGACTTCTGGTCCCGCCACAGTCAAAGGCATTTCCCATTGATTGCATCCCATATTCCCAGGAAACCTGTGGTGGGGGTCGGCAAGAAGAGAAGATCCCGCTGGCATGAACAGCTGGAAAAGTCAGGCCAGTATCATAGAATGCCTACAGTGCAGAAAGAGACCATTCAGCCCATCAAGCCCACACCGACAACAATCCCACCTCGGCCCTATCTCCGTAACTCCATACATTTACCCTGCTAATCTAAGGGGTAATTTACCATGGTCAATCAACCTAACCCACATATCTTGGGACTCTGAGAGGAAAGTGGAGCACCCAGAGGAAACCCATGCAGACATGGGGAGAATGTACAAACTCCGGCTGGATAGTTACCTGAGGCTGGAATTGAACCAGGGTCCCTGGCACTGTGAGGCAACACAGCTAACCACCGTGCCACCATGCTATGGATAAATCATTGTTTAATCTGGAAGGAATGTTTGACCTTGGATGGTGAGGAGAGATGAGGTAAAAGTACTTGCATGAAAACATTATGGGAAAGCTGAGGTTGGAGTGGGGGGGCAGTTATTGGGGGTGACTGAAGCGGAGAGGAGTAGATTAGGGTGTCATAGAGGGACTGGTCCCTTTAGAAGGCTGGTAGGTGAAGGGAAGTTGTGTTTGGTAGTGGTGTTGTGCTGGAGGTGGCAGACATGGCAGAGGATAATCCATTGAATGAAGAGGCTGCTGTGGCAGAAGGGTAGGATAAGGTGAATGAACTCTGCCATGGTTCTGGGAGGGAGGGAAAGGAGTGAGAGCCGAGGTCAGAAAAACAGGACAAGCATGGTCAAAGGGCTTGTCAACCACAGTGTGGTGGACTCCTTGTTTGTGGGAAAAGGAACACATAAGAAATACTGCTTTATAAGGTGGCATCATTAAAACAGATGTGATGGGAAAACAGGGAGACTGGAATGGAGTGCTTCCAGGAGGCAGGATGCAAGAATGTACAGTCAGGGTAGCTGTTGGAGTCAATCGCTCCAATTTTATCAAAAAGGTCCACACAGTGGAGTGAAAGTTCTGAACCAAATTATGAGCACCTAACAAATTGATCTAACAGCACACCTAAAGAAACAGTGTAAACAGCTGTTCTTAGATATTTCCAATACTTCTATGGGGGTCCTGCTGATCTAGAGTGTGCTGTAAATAAATAGTATATATCAGATTGATTCCTGGCACCCTGATCTCAGCTGGATTAATAGCAGTTGGCTTTTTTATGAACCTCGGAATGGCAGGGTAAGGGCGGGTTCAAATTTCATCTGAGGTGCTGTTTCCTTAATACATCGTGGAAACCATTTGTATGTGTATGGGGGGGCAAGTGTATGATATCGTTTGCCATGTGCTCCTTCTTCCTAAAGAAAAACATCCTGCTGACATTCACTCTCAGCTTAAATGATAAATTTAGGCGGGAAAGATGTCAAAAGTTACCTGATATCTGCAAAGCTGTATGTCGCTTGAGTCACTCCTTTTCAGAACACTTAAAGTTTATTTGCATAGTAATTTTTAAAATATATATTCAGTTCCTCAAAAGTTTGAGTCAATTATGCATTATGATTGAAGAGTAACATATCAGAATTCAAAATTGTAAAATGGAATTGACTACTTATTCTTGTTTATTGATTAAACTTTAAAATCCCCTCAGTTCATTGATCCATGTAATTCATTTCCTTATTTATTTAAAAATCTTTTTATTCTTTTGATGGGGCATGGAGGGCAACATTTGTTGCCCCTCCTTAATAGCCCTCAAACTGAGTGTGTTGCTAGACCATTGCATGTCTGACATGCAGGCCAGACCAGGTAAGAATGGCAAATTTCCTTCCCTAAAGGACATAAGTGAGCCAGATGGGTTTTTACAACAATTGGTGATGGTTTCATGGTCAATATTACCATGTACAGCTTTATAGTTCAGAGATATTGGCTGGAATCTTACCGGCACGCCCACCCTGATTCCGGGGCGGGCGAGGCTCTGAGAACAGGATTTTCCATCGGCCTCAAGCGGGATTGTACAAAGCCCAAGCAGACAAAAAACAAAGAACAACCCAGCACGGGAAACAGGCCCTTCGGCCCAACAAGCCCGTGCCGCCATCTTAACAAAGCATTTTCCTACACCAACCTAGACCCGTGTGTATGCGTATGGTAGCCCCATTGGAAACCAGATTCAGGGGAGAATAGTTCAGTGACAATTTGTTACACCAATCAGCCTAAGAGCACATCTTTGGGGTGTGGGAGGAAACCGGAGCACCCGGAGGAAACCCATGCAAGCACAGGGAGAATGCGCAAACTCCCACAGACACCGGCCCAATCCATGTATCTGCACAGCTAGCAGTGATAGTCACTGAGCTGTTGTGGTGCCCATCTGCTGGTCAGTTTTAAGCACACACAACGACGCAAAGTACTAGGCTACTCTGGAAACATCCAAGAGCAGCCCACGCACGACTCACTGTGTGCATGCCCCTCGTTAGACAACAAGGTGGACCGACACACCTGCGGAGTAAAAGAGACAAAACATCAACATGCAGCATTAGATTTCCAGTAACGTCCCGAGGCTCTGACCCTTTTTAAAACCGTCTCCTATAACCCTCCATCCCTGTTTCACTCATGTGCCTATCTAAGTAAACCTTAAACAAGTCCAGCGTGCCTGCCTCCACCACCTTACTTGGTAGTACATTCCATACCCTCACGACCCTCTGTGTGAAAAACCTCCCTCTAGTATCCAAATTATACTTCTCCCCCCTCACCCTTAGCTCGTGACCCCTCGTGAAATTTGTCTCCAATCTAGGAAAAAGCCTACCACTGTTTACTCTATCTATACCCTTCATTATTTTATACACCTCTATCAGATCCCCCTTTAATCTCCATCTTTCTAAGGAAAAGAGCCCCAGTTTACCCAATCTTACCGTGCCAGTAAAATTTTGCCCATTGATTGCATTCAAGTTCCACCAGCTGCCATGGTGGAAAGCAAACAACAAAAGATCAAAGTAAAATGCAGCACAGAAACAGGCCCTTCAGCCCTCTAAACCTGTGCCTAAACAATTTGATTCAAACTCATGTCCCCAGAGAATTTGCCTGGGCTTTTAGGTTAATGGTTCAGTGACACAACAACTACATCGTCATTCCCCTACACCTCACAGTCCCACCTGCCAAAACAAATTAAATTTAATACTCTACTCCATCTTACCTTCATAAACCTGAGAGTTAACTGAACTGCTTTTGCCAAATCCACATTCACCTTTGTTTATTCCAGCTACTATTTAGCTATTTCCTAATTTCTACGCAAAACACTAATTTCACAGAACTATTTGAAAATGTTTGCTTTTCTTTGCAAACACAATTCATTCTTTGTGTATGTGATCAAACATCACATCATGTGAGCATGACATTGACAACTACAAGCAATTCTTTATACTTGTTCGCCACACCTCATAACTCAAGGAAACACATTTTGTTATGAAAATGATGCATGTGGGAATTTTTACATCTCTATTTGGTTGTTTGACATAAATTAACTTCATGCAGTTCATCTTGCAACCTTAATGGAACACCAGCTGATGGTTTTAAATGTATTCTTTCATAGGATGTGAGGGCATCACCGGGTAAGCCTGCATTTGTTACTCATCCCTAATTGCCCTTGAGCTGAGTGAATTGCTAGGCCACATCAAAAAGCAGTTAAGAGCCAACAACATTGCTGGGGGCCTAGAGTCACATGTAGGCCACGCCAGGTAAGGAAGGCAGATTTCCACCTCTAGAGGCCACAGTGAACTAGATGAGTGCTATAACCATCAATGATACTTTCAATGATAGTTTCACCATCACTAAGCCTAGAATTTCAATTCCAGGTTATTCATTGAATTTAAATTCCAGCAACTGTCATGGTGGGATTTGAACACATGTCCCCAAAGCATTAGCCTGTGCCTCTGAATTACTAGTACAGTGGCAATACCGTTTCAACTTACTCCTGCACCCTTTAGCTCAGAAACATCTTGCCCACTAAACTGCTGTAATGGTGCAATGAGGGGAACTAAGCATCTGGGACCTGAGTGAACAGAAAAAGTAACCGGGTATCTCCTTAACCAATCAGATTTAAGTATTGGGAAATAAGATGTATAGGTTAGGTGGATTGGCCATGCAAAATTGTCTCTTATTACCTGGGATGCATAGCTTAGGTGGATTGGCCATGCAAAATTGCCCCTTGGTGTCCAAGGATATGTAGGTTAGGTGGATTGGCCATGCAAAATTGTCTCTTATTACCTGGGATGCACAGGTTAGGTGAATTGGCCATGCAAAGTTGTCTCTTATTACCTGGGATGCATAGGTTAGGTGGATTGGCCATGCAAAATTGACCCTTAGTGGTTGGGGGTGTGTAAGTTAGGTGGATTGGCCATGCAAAATTGCCCCTTAGTGTCTGGGGATGTGTAGGTTAGGTGGATTGGCCATGCAAAATTGCCCCTTAGTGTCTGGGGATGTGTAGGTTAGGTGGATTGGCCATGCAAAATTGCCCCTTAGTGTCTGGGGATGTGTAGGTTAGATGGATTGGCCATGCAAAATTTCCCCTTAGTGTCTGGGGATGTGTAGGTTAGGTGGATTGGCCATGCAAAATTTCCCCTTAGTGTCTGGGGATGTGTAGGTTAGGTGGATTGGCCATGCAAAATTGCCCCTTAGTGTCTGGGGATGTGTAGGTTAGATGGATTGGCCATGCAAAATTTCCCCTTAGTGTTCGGGATTGTGCAAGTTAGGTGGATTGACCATGCTAAATGCACAGTGTTACAGCTATAGGATGGAGGGGAGGGCCTGAGTGGGATGCTGTTTCGAGGAGTTGGTGCAGACTAGATGGGCTGAATAGACTTTTTCTGCACTGTAGGGATTCTATGATTCATTGAAAGGGGGCTGAATTCCATATCAAATACATACAGAAAGGAAGAGAAAAGAGGGAATCTAATGTTTTATTAAAATTTAACATTTTTAAGATCTCATAAAACAATTTGCAACCTAGGTGAATGATACATGTCAGTGTCAGAGATGTTGATTAGCATTATATAATGCTTATTATGCCATTAAGAATATTTATGCTTGTATTTATTAGCCCCAAAATCTATGGCAGATTGAGGTCCATATATACTGCACAAATGGAGCAACGTTCAAACATTCAATACATGCCGGGTATGAGGCAGTTAGTGAAATACTGTTCTCATATTGCTAATGCTGGACTACATTTAACAGTCATTTCTTCTTCAAGCTAAAGTGGCAGGACTTTCTGCACACAAATAATTGTGAGCATCATTACTTTGACAGCAAATTCTGTTCCGTTATATTTTATGTGAACCTTCTGTATACTTACTCCAGGTCGTTGGTATTTATAACAATTAAGGAGACAGCAAAGTTCTGAACACAAATATTGAGATCATTATTAAATATCTGTAATAAACACTGTGAGAGCAGGAGCGAAAAATGAATAGCAAACCTGCACAGAAATGTTTGAAGTAAGGGTTACAAAAATAGCAGCAGAGGTATACTTAAAAATAGCGACTCTGAGAGTAGCATTATAAAAGTATACAAATAGTTGGAGTAGTGATAATGAAAAAATAACTACAAACAGGAATACAAATAGCCAAACTGGGGCTAAGAATAGTAAAAGTGACAATGCAAAGCACCCAAAAAACCTCAGGCAGAATTTAATGCTTTCTTCCGAAAAGGGAAGGTATTTAATCGGGCAGGAGGATGGCAGGTGGGGTTCCTGCTGCCCTCCTGCCCCTGTGGTGCAATTATTTCTGGGTCAGGAAGGTCCGTGCATGACCTTCTTGCCCTGATGCCAATTGAGGTCCATAAGTAAACAATTAATGCCTATTTAAGGACCTCAGAGCTGTACACAACTCTGGTGCAGCCGCACTTGGAGTACTGTGTGCAGTTCTGGTCCCCACATTACAGGAAGGATGTGGAGGCTTTGGAGAGGGTGCAGAGGAGGTTTACCAGGATGTTGCCTGGTATGGAGGGGAGGTCCTATGAGGAGAGACTGAGGGATTTGGGGTTGTTTTCGCTGGGAAGAAGGCGGCTAAGAGGGGATCTTATTGAAACATATAAGATGATTAGAGGTTTAGATAGGGTGGACAGTGATAGCCTTTTTCCTCGGATGGAGAAAGCTAGCACGAGGGGGCATGGCTTTAAATTAAGGGGGGGTAGTTATAGGACGGATGTCAGGGGTAGGTTCTTTACCCAGAGGGTGGTGAGGGATTGGAATGCCCTGCCTACTGCGGTTGTAAATGCGCCTAGTTTGGGGGCGTTTAAGAGATCCGTGGATAGGTTTATGGGCGAAAAGGGATTGGGTTAGGTTAGTGGGTCATTGTTTTTTAACTGGTTGGCGCAACATCGTGGGCCGAAGGGCCTGTTCTGCGCTGTAATGTTCTATGTTCTATGTTCTATGTTCATTGTATTTGTTTGCAGGCTCTCAGATGGGACTTGCACATTCTGAGGCACTGAGTGCCTAATCAAGGAACCTAGCATCAAGAAGGAGAAACCTTTCGGAGCCAATCCCCTGACCTTGCTCCCTCTGCTTCCCCCTCCCCCCAGTGATCCTCTTCCTGTTCTTGCCCGCCTGCAGCCTGGGTTCCTTGGTGATCTTTAGTTCTCTCTCTGTTCGAATTGCCAACAGTTGCTGCCATTCCTTCCCTCTGATGTTACCTGCAATGAACAGTTGCCAGCCCCTGGCTGGCAGTTCTCAGGGCAGGGTTTTTTGCTCCTGGCATCTTTGATCCTATGAAAGGCCCATTGCAGGCCAGTTAAGTGCCTGAGAGATATTTAATATTGGAAAGACCTTGTCTAGATGAGTGGATATGACGCCAGCTGTCTGTATTAAATCCAGCCTATGAATGCTATGCTTTGGAGATCATATCTGTGTCACAACAATCCACCTCTTTCATTTCATTTTTAGTTCCATAACTGGTGGAAGTGAGCAGGGAGGGTAGCCATGTTGCAACAGGAAATGGGGTCTATTCTTTCTCTTCGTTCATTGGACCAAGCCTACAGCTGCATTGCAACACTTAACACGGCAAAATAAAATGGGAAATATCAACATCAAGTAAAGATAATACCAAAAGGAGTAAGGTTGTGGAGAGTTAAAATGTGCCCTGTGTAAATGTAAAACTAGTAACTGGAATTCCAATACTGTGATACAAATTTCTAAAGTGGCTATCAGTTTAACTAAATCTTAGAACAAATACATTTTAATTATGAGCATTTCTGAGAAAAAAAATACATATGACAAATGTTTCTTGTATTTCCAATGCCTTGGCAGCATTTTTGGAAGTAACCTCATGAAATGTTTGATAGGAATTCAAAGTTTAATTGCTTTTGTGGGTTTTTTACCAAATGGAGCAGATGGGGGAGGGTGCAAACTGTTGGGCTTTTTTACCTATACATAGCTCTGTCTACCGCTACATGCAAGGAACAATTGTACCTCGTGGGGTTGCAGCCTTCCAACTTCCAACTGGGAACTGCTCTGGAGAAGGGGCAATTCAGTAAAGGTGCTGCTCCCCTTAGTGAGAGTTCACCCAGGTCTAATTCTTCTTCCTTTTACTGCTTGTAGATGCAGGTGACACAGTGGGTAGAACTGCTGCCTCAGGCTGACCTTCGGGTAAGCATTCTCCAAGGCGGCCTTCACGACACACGACAGCGCAGAGTCGCTGAGCAGAGACTGATAGCCAAGTTCCGCACACATGAGGACGGTCTCAACAGGGACCTTGGGTTCATGTCGCACTATCTGTAACCCCCGTGACTTGCCTGGGTTTGCAAAACCTCACTTACTGTACTGTCTGGAGACAACACACATCTCTTTAAACTGTGATCAGTGCTCCTTCCACTCACATTATCAGCCACTTCAGGTCTTGAACAGCAGGTTAGGTGTAAGGATTCGCATTTTAATCAGTAATCTCTAAACTGTCTGTGCTTTATATGCTCTGTCTGAGGCCAGAACTCTCCATTCACCTGACGAAGGGGGTAACCCCGAAAGCTAGTGAGTATATTATCAAATAAATAGGTTGGACTAAAACCTGGTGTTGTCAGACTTTTTACTGTGTTTACGTCAGTCCAACGCCGGCATACCCACATCAGTGTACCTGAACAGATGCCGGAGTGCGGCAACTTTCACAGTAACTTCATTGTGGTGTTAATATAAGCCTACTTGTGACATTAATAAATAAACTTTAAACTTTGAAATCTGCATCTCTTCTGAGTATTTCGAAGTTTTAGCTCCAGCATTCACCGGAATGGAGAAGTTAAGAACGTTTCACAGCCACCTTGGTTGCTCTTGCCACTTTGAATGACATTCCTCCCAACACACTTCCTTCCACCAACACCACCCTCGGTTCCTAATGGCTCACACATCTGCAAAACTAGTTAACATTTCTGAGGAGTTCCTGGCCATGCACACCGTCTGCCAATAAAGGTTACACATCATCTACAAATTTATCACCACATAAATGTGTTTAAATTTGATAAATGTACACTACAAGAAGAGTTTAACTTTTAATTGTGACCTCTGCTTCAGCCACAGTCACTGAATTCTAATCCAGTTCAATTTCTTGCTGTTAAATTTCCCCCCAGTAAAGAAACAGCAGGATTGATACCACAGACAGACTGATCTTGAAATTGGATCTCATTGCTACACTGCGTCAGGAAAACAGAGTTAATTTTAAGGGATTCATATTTGTGTGGGCAAACGTGAAAAATAAGGTATAGTTTTAGTTACTTTTAATTTACTGTTTCTTTGCTTGCAAGGAAGCTGTGATTAGTTTTCAGGCTTAGCAAAAAACATGTCTGAGTGGTGGTTTCATTTCAATATCCAACTGAGACTCTATTGTGTCCTAATAATTGCCTAGCAACCTATGGAGGAGCAAGCAGTTTCCTTTAACTTAAAATCTGTAGCAGAAAACAGTCAGTTGATTTAGAGACAGGAAGCAATAGGATGGTTCTATCAGGTCTGCTTGAAGTTGGAACCTTATAGTGAAGTAATCTAGCCAGGGCTTGAGTTCCACAGAGAAAACTAGAAGGGCACTAGTAGAAGATCCAGAGAGCCGCATCAAGAAGATTTCAGGACATCTGAAATTCAGTAATCAGAAACTACTGGAGAACAGAATCCTGTTCAGAGAACCAGCAGGAGTTGGGACAGAACTGCTAGAAAAAGCCTTTCTAAAAGTAACTTGAGTAATTGTTTTATCACTGTCTGTGCATAAATTGTAAACACAGTAAAAAGTCTGACAACACCAGGTTTTAGTCTAGGCGCAAATTTGGTCCCCATGGCTGTTCCATGTGTCTGGATGAAAAACTGGTTGTTGAAGGTGAAGACATTGTGGTCCAGGATAAAGCGGATGAGTTGTAAAATTGCATCTGGAAACTGGCAGTTGTCAGCATTGAGTACTGATGCAGTCGCAGCAATGCCATCGTCGTGGGGGATGTTGGTGTAGAGCGCTGAGACATCCATTGTGACGAGGAGAGTCCCTGGTTCAACTGCTCCATGTGTGCTGAGTTTCAGTAGGAAGTTGTTGTCAGACTTTTTACTGTGTTTACGCCAGTCCAACGCCGGCATACCCACATCATAAATTGTAACTTAGTGACTGGGACCTAACGAAGGAGCAACACTCCCAAAAGTTCGTGATTCCAGATAAAGCTGTTGGACTTTAACCTGATGTGAGACTTCTTACTGTGCCCACCCCAGTCCAATGCTGGTATCTTCACCTCTTGACAACTTGTCAGTAAGGATATGCTATAAGATACTTTTTATTAATTGTTGGATTCCAAAGATCTTCTTCCAAAAGCACAACATGCCAAATAGCTGAAGGTAAGGTGATATAAGTGGTAAGCTTTCTGTGAGGACTTTAGGCTCCTTACCAGTTATTAAAATGAAGAGATAATTTTATCCTGTGTTGTTATTAGTTTAGGTGGTATAAGCAAATTCATGCCTTACTATTTCTATAACACTCCTTTGCTCACCTTTTAACATAAATGTTTAGCCATTAAAAAGAAACAGTTTCATGATCGAGATTTTGGGTCAACTAAGTAGGTATATTGCCTTATCTAAAGTATCATCATTAAATAGAGAGAGAGAGAGATAAAGCCCAATTGTAGAATCACACTATAGCCAATGTAAAAATGACTTTAAACATGATATCATCAGAAATCAAAATGGCAAGAGAAGTTCCACTTCAATCAGAATATTTTGTCCAAATGCAGCAGTTTACTTGATTTCCACACACGGATATGGCAATGCAGAGATTTTCTCCGGAATTCTTCCGCCCTGCCTGCCACAGAATTAGAGCAGGCAAGGGGTGGACAATGGAATTGTGTGTTAAAGTCGGATGGGATTTTCCAGTCTTGGTTCAAGTGAGGCTGCAAATCTCACCTTTTGTTTTGAATTTTGTCTTGTTAAGTTTTAGTGTGACGCCGTGCCAGTTGATGGATGACTTATTTCATTGCATGGAGGTCTGTGACTGGCATGTTATACAATGATATAAGGATTAAGATAGCATCAGTCACTTACTCATTTGTGAGAAGATCAATACGCATTGATAACAGCACAAAAACAGTGTTACAATGACAGATCAGCAGGTATTATTACCCATCACTCATCGAAAATTGGTCACACTTGTTTTTGAAGTGGTTTGAATGAAATGTCGGAAAGAGCGAATCATGCCTCAAAATGACATTTGGAGAGTGCAAAAGGTGCATTTTATAGAACATAGAACATTACAGCGCAGTACAGGCCCTTCGGCCCTCAATGTTGCGCCAACCAGTAGAACCAATCTACAACACTTGTGTCAGTGTGCATTTGACATTTGGTTGCCTGTGTGTTCCTTGATTTCAATTTTAAAGGCAATTGCTGCATTAGAAAAACGATGAGATGGCAATATGATCTGATTTTTTTTTCATTCGTTTGTTAGTGGACTTAATCATTCACATACATCCACAAACCGTCTGAAATTTAGGGTGCAAGTCTGCAAGATGGTGACTATTTCTAATCTAAATTCCAAATTAGAGTTAAACTCTTTGAAACCTTAGCTATTTATCAGCTTGCACTTTGATCTCTTGATATCAAAGGGCACCATAGACTTGGGTATATCTTCAGTTTTGTCTTCTTGAGTTCTCAGCCACGGCTGATATGACAAGAAGAAAGATCCCGAATACATCACAGCCCAGACATGGATGTGTCCCTTGTGCTGTTGGCACCAATTTGTTCTTCACCAGCCAGCCAGCCAATTCCCCCCTTGAGGGCCCTGAGCAGCAGACAACATACATTTTTACATACCTGTTGTTGTCTGCAGCTATGGGTTGTGTTGGTAGAGGCTCCATATTTCCATCAAATGGATGCCCAGGAGTCTCCCTCACTTTTGCCTGCCATTGGTATATATATTGGACAGATTGATACTAAGCCTATTTGACTATATCATGAGCACACTTTCCTTGACTGTTAAGTGCTTGGAATTGGACTTGAACCCAGAGCTTCTTTGCTCAGAGGCCAGGAGACTATGATTGCACCACAAGACCACCTTCTATCATCAGTTATAGAAGTTAAATCCAGACATCTGAACAAAGTTCCATGGAGAAAATGGTATTGAGAGTACACAGAAAGATAGGAATTAGGAGCAGAAGTATGCAAATTCAGCCCATCAAGCCTGCTCCGCCATTCAATCAGATCACGGTTGATCTCTCACTGGTCTCAAATCTACCACCCCACCTGTCCCTCATATCCCTCTTTCCCTTTTGTGTATCTCCCTTTTGAAACCCTTCAGACACCACCGCTCTATGGGACAGTGAGTTCCACAAATTCATCACCCTCTGTGAGAAGTACGTCATCCTCATCTCAGTTTTAAATCTACCGCCTCGTAACTATACCTGTGACCTCTTGTTCTAGATTGCCCTGTAAGAGGAAACATCAGAGGACACATTTACATCATCAATCCCTTTTAAAATTTTATATACCTCAATCAGATCCCCTCTCATCCTTCTAAACTCCAGCGAGTACATGCCCAAACTGTTTAATCTCTTCTCACTCATCAACCCCTTCATCCCTGGGATTGGGATACAGCAAATGATAAGCATCAACATTATACCTTGTGAAGAACTTTCAACCTCATAATATATTCAGCATTTCTAAAGTTTGTTGATTAAAACCAAACATTTCTGATTATAGCTGCACTAATTGTTTTCACGTAATCTTTGGCCTGAATTCAGAAGAAGTAATACTCCAAATCATAAAAACTGTACATAAGACAACAAATTCACAATCAAATAATAGAGTCCTATTTGCAGAATTGGCAGTGGTCAGCAATAAACTGTTGCATTCCCAAATGCCTTTGTAAAACTCTCCCATATCAATAAACCACTCGTATTGTCTCATGGGATGGCCTTTTGCCACAGTAGTTCAGACCATTTGGAGGGGCTCAGTTAGCTGGGTAGCAAGTATGGATCAGGCTGGTGTTCAATCCCTGTTCTGGCTGGGGTGGATTTTAGGCTTCCCTCCTTGCCCCACCCATGAAGGATTTTGTGACACTTTGGGTCAAGAACTAAAGAAGATAATCTGATCCATCTGAAAGCAGGGAGATTGAATTTCTCCCCAGGTTCCATCAAAGATCTGGTTGGCAATCAGTGGCTAATGGTGTTCTTCAGGGATCAGCGTTGGGACTGCAATTGTTTATGATGTACATCGATGATTTGGAGTTGGGACCAAAGATTGTGTGTCAAAATTCGCAAATGGGTGGTAGAACAAAGTGTGCAGAAGACGCTGAAAGTCTGCAAAGGGGTATAGATAGTCTAAGTGAGTGGGCGAGGGTCTGGCAGATGGAGTACAACGTTGGTAAATGTGAGGTCATTCATTTTGATAGGAATAACAGCAAAATGGACTATTATTTAAATGGTAATAAATTGCAGCGTGCTGCTGTGCGGAGGGACCTGGGTGTTCTTGTGCAGGGATCTCAAGGAGTTGGTTTGCAGGTGCAGCAAGTAATTAAGAAGGCAAATAAAATTTTGTCCTTCATTGCTAGAGGGATGGAGTTTAAAAACAGCGAGGTTATGTTGTATAAGGTGCTGGTGAGGCCACACCTAGAGTACTGTGTACAGTTTTGGTCTCCTTACTTGAGAAAGGATATACTGGCACTGGAGGGGATGCAGAGGTGATTCACTAGGTTGATTCTGGAATTGAGAGGATTGGCTCATGAGGAGAGACTGAGTAGACTGGGGCTATACTCATTGGAATTCAGAAGAATGAGGGAAAGTCTAACAGAAACATATAAGATTATGAAGGGAATAGATAAGATAGAGGCAGTGAAGTTGTTTCCACTGGTGGGTGAAACTAGAACTAGGGGGCATAGCCTCAAAATAAGGGGAAGCAGATTTAGGACTGAGTTGAGGAGGAAGTTCTTCACACAAAAGGTTGTGAATCTGTGGCATTCCCTGCCTAGTGAAGTAGTTGAGGCTATCTCATTGAATGTTTTTAAGACAAGGATAGATACATTTTTGAATAGTAAAGGAATTAAGGGTTATGGTGAGTGGACAGGTAAGTGGAGCTGAGTCCACAAAAAGATCAGTCATGATTTTATTGAATGGCTGAGCAGGTTTGAGGGGCCAGATGGCCTACTCCTGTGCCCAGTTCTTATATTCTTTAAGATGTGGTGGGTAAGTTTCTACTGCCTGTGGAAATTCCAAATGCAGATTTTTATGTGCACTTTGAGTTTCTGAAGGCATGTTAAAACTGCTATTGTGCTGCTGCTCTGATATCATTAAGTTGTGTTTCAGAAGGGAAGTTGCAATATACAGGGGAATGGCTGGAATCCTGAAGAAAACAATTGGTTGGTCAGTCTTTCTGTGGCTCACAATAGTCATGGGACATTGGGAATTCTGTACTCCAGATTTCTTACTGTCCTGCAATCCATCCCTCAGGATGCAGCCTTACAGAGTAGATCATCAATTAAGTTCAAGGTTAGTTTAAGTTTATTTATTAATCACAAGTAGGCTTACATTAACACTGCAATGAAGTTACTGTGAAAATCCCCTAGTTGCTACACTCTGGCACCTGTTCAGGTACACTGAGGGAGAATTTTGCATGGCTAATGTACTAACTTGCATATTTTTTGGACAATTTACAATCTAATTCGACAATCATTCAGTGATTTGTAGTCCTTTGACTGTGACAAATCTCATCCACTTTTAATGAGATACTTAAATTTATACTTTATAGTGTTCATATCCTCAAGAATTCTGTATACCTGTAATACCGTGAGATTCCAAAATCAACCTTATTGACAGATCGTGAATGCATTTAGTTAGAATGTTTTTATTTATTCACTATCATGAAATGAATCTCTGAAAAAAAGCCCCAGAACTTTGAGCCAACAACCTAATTCTCAGGCTGCTGAAACAAGAATTATGAAACTACCACCAGTAGAAATGTTCTCTGTCTTGGACTTCATACTGAATGTCATAACGTGGATAGAGTTCAGAGCTATTGCTTTTGAAGTATTCTGCAAGCCTCCACACAATCTGTATTTGGTCTCCCTGGTTTAGAAGAAACCGCATGGTGAACAGTGAATACAGTATATTGTTTCATAGGAAGTTTTTTTTTCAACGTTCTGGCCAATACTTATCCCTCAACCAACATCAATAAACAGCTTATCTGTTCATTGTTGCTGTTTCTGGGATCTTGCTGTATGCAAATTGCTGTCATGTTTCCCTAACTTACAGCGGTAAATTGCATCTTTGGCTATGAAGCATTTTGGGACATCTTGAGCTACTATATAAATGCAAGTTTCATTCTTTCTTCTTGCACATTTTAATCCCACAATCTTTTTTGCGCTCCTATAATGCTGTTAAGTAAAGAATTCCAGAATTTTGACCCACTGACTATGAATAAATAAAGTAAAAACATTGCGTCGATGTTGTGCCAAGCTTTGTCCAAAATCAAGATTAAGTTATCCCACTCCCTATCATTCTGGTGTGCTCCATCTGCCCATCCAATGACCGCTTGAAAGTTCCTAAAGTGTGTCCAACTCCACTATCATAGCAGGCAGTCCATTCCACACCCCAACTATTCTCTGAGTAAAGAAAGAAAATTAATATCATATCTGGAATCTTTTATGTTTTGTTCTGCTAGTGTATGTGTTGTTGAGGTTTGTAGAATATCAATGTATCACAGTGGTGATACATTGATATTCTATCTTACTGAAAACCCATAAAAACTCACATGCAACTACACCACCATTAGACTTATTAAGTAAATGTTGACTATAATGCGCTACAATTCTGGCATGACTTTTGAGTGCAAAGCTCCTAGTCATTTAATGTGACAAAATAATCTCCAGATCTGCAAGTTGTCAGATGTCTGAATAACATTGAACTGCGTGACATCAAACTAAGGATGAAATAACATTCATCTGGTTTGTCTATTAAGCAGATGCTTAAGTACACAGGGTGAGTTGTCACATGACCCAGTGATTCAAATAAGGCAGTTAACGAGTGCATTTCCCCATGCAACTTGATCAGTTCATGGCTGGCAGTCCTCTCTCAGCTGAGGTTCCATTGTCTGTTTCCCTTGATGCCTTGCTGATTTGGACAGGATGTACCATTTGAGTTGCATTGCCCTCATCATTGTCCTTTATGGGTCTTTGCAGATGTAGTGTCTCCATCTCAGTGGATTAGAATGTGTAGGGTACAGTACCAGTGAGGCAGCTGTCTTTGGAACTCTCTTTTCCTTGCAGCGTGTATATCTAGATCTTGGTGTGCAGATAACACAAAACTTGGAAGTATTGTAAACTTTGAGGACAGTGTAGAACTCCAAAAGGATATGGGCAAGTTGGTGGAGTGGGCAGATAAGTGGCAGAGAAGTGTGAGGTGATGAATTTTGGCAGGAAGGATGCAGTGGGATGATACAAGGTGAGGGGTAAAATTACAAAAGAGGTGTAGGAGCAGAGGTACCTGAGTATATATGTGCAAAGGTCATTGAAACTGGCAGGACAGGTGGAAAGAATAATATCGTATTTTGGTCTTGATTAATTTCAGCATAGAGTACACGAGAAGGGAGGTTATACTGAAATTATACAAGGCACTAGTTCGACCTCAGCTGGAGCATTGTGTACACGTCTGGGGACCACTAGAAGAGGAAGGATGTATGCGCATTAGACAGAGTGTGAAAGAGGTTTACAAGAATGATTTCAGGGATGAGAAATTGAGGGCACGTTGGAGAGGTTAGGACAATTCTCCTTGGAGGGAAGAAGGCTAAGAGGAGAGTTGATAAAGATGCTCAAAACCATGAGATGGGCGAGACTGGGTAGATGGAATGAAACTGTTCCAGCTGGTCACAAGACAACGAATGAGAGGGCACAGATTTAGTGATTTGAAAAAGAAGCAAATGTGATGGGGGTGGGGTGGGTAGCATATGTAGTTTGCATCTGGAATGCACTGATGGAAGCATGGTGCAGGCAGGTACAAATTCGGCATTTGTGCAGGAGAATGACACAAAGTCATGAAGCTCATTTGGAGAGCTGGTGCTGCTGTGATGGGCCAAATGGTGACCACATGTACCATAAGAATTCTGTGAAGTCAACTTTTTAAAAAGAGACTGAAGGTAAATTTACATTTCCAACCAATGGATTAAAAAACATTACTTGATATGTTTTTGTGACACTGGGCTTGCCATTGTCATTTGGACAGGCTACATTAGACCATGTGGAATCGAGAACAGAACGGAGTTGAGGAGGAACTTCTTCACTCAAAGGGTGGTGAATCTCTGGAATTCTCTGCCCGTTGAAGTGGTGGAGGCTGCCTCGCTAAATATTTTTAAGACGCGGGTTGATGGGTTCTTGATAAGAGAGGGGATTAAGGGTTATGGGGAGAGGGCGGGAATGTGGAACTGAGCCACGACAGATCAGCCATGATCTTATTGAATGGCGGGGCAGGCTCGAAGGGCTAGATGGCCTACTCCTGCTCCTATTTCTTATGTTCTTATTTTCCTTTTTAAAAAATATGAGGGACGTCGCCTCACACATAAGTGCTATTGCATTAACTTTGTAATGCACAAAACATTTTGTAAGAGCTGGATTAATCATTTGACATGAAAAGTAAACTTTAAAGAAATACCCTTACATTGTCTTAAATGCTTATATTTCTTGTCATAATCATAGAATAGAATCATAGAATCGCTACAATGCAGAAGGAGGCCATTCAGTCCATTGAGCCTTTACTGATAACAATCCCACCTTGGCTCTATCTCCACATATTTACCCTGCAAACCTTGCTGACATTAAGGGGCAATTTAGCATGGCCAGTCCACTTAACCTGCACATCTTTGGACTAGGAAACTGGAGCACCAGGAGGAAACCCACGCAGACACGGGAAGAACGTGCAAACTCCACACAAGGCTGGAGTTGAATCTGGGTCCCTGGCGCTTTGAGACAGCAGTGCTAACCATTGTGCCACCATGCCATCTAATATTCAGGATAATTTTTGTGTTGGAATGTACATGGCCAAGTGTATTGTTTATGTCTTGTAAAATGGCACTATTATTATCCATCTGTGGAATAAAATAAATCAAAGATAGAGGTGGGATTAGGAATTCCCTGAAGCAAGCTAGGAACACAAAATTTTTCTATCACTAAAATGGTGTGGCACAGAAGGAGGACATTCGGCCATCAAATCAGCAGCAGCTTTTTGGTAGAGCTTTTGAATAAGTCCCTCTTGCCCCATAGATCTGTAATGTGTTTTCTTTCAAGTATTTTTTTCCTATTCCCCTTTGGAATTTTACTATTCAATCAACTGTAACTTGAATGGATTGACACTGACATGGACTGGTTGGGGAAAGTGGTCTTTTCTGTGCAGTACGGCTTATGTAATCCTATGAATCTGCTTCCACACTACTCTCAGGCAGTGCATTCCAGATCAATTTAGTATCTTAAATAAAGAGGGCGGGATGTTCCGGCCACAGTTGCCCCAAAAAAGGAAAATCCTGTCCAAGGTCAATGGACCTTTGCATGGTCCACCCCAGCCCGCTACGATTCCTGTGGCGGGCTACATGGGAAAATTCCCTCCAGAAGAAATTATAATGAGATATGAGGAAACAGCAGAGACAATGAACAGAAATTGTGTCTGTCTTCACAGTGAAAACACAATTTACACATGAAAATTGCAGCATAATGAAGACAGTAGTAAGAGGGAGGAAATTAGAATAATTAACGCCAGCTGGGGAAAACGTACTGGTAAAACTTTATGGGACTAAAATCAGATAAATCCCTGGGACCTATTCCCTACACCCAAAGTGTCTAAAAAAATATAACTTGAGAGATAGTAGATGTGCTTGCTGGTAATGATTTTCCAAAATTCCCAGGATTCTGGAATGGCTTCAGTGGATTTGAGTTAGTAAATGCAGTACAGATGTCCTGGAAAGGAAGGAAAGAGAGAGAGAGAACATAGAACTTAGTAGCCCATTGCCTGACATCATCCATCAGGATAGCGCTGGAATCTATGATTAAGGATCAACGTTTTAATAATATTCTTAGAAAACCATAATGGAATCAGATAAAGTCAACATTACAAAATCAAAAACATTTATTACAGTTGTTTGAGGATATAATAAGTAGGATAGATAAAGAGAAAGATGTCATATACCTGGATTTCCAGGAAACATTTGCCATTCAACAGTTTAAAAGGCAAATTAAGGGTTTATGGAGGGAGGGGTAGAAATTAATTTGCACAAAGGATTGCTTCATGGAGAGGAAGTAGAGAATAGTGATAAAGAGGTCTCTTCCTGAACTAACTTTGGAATTAACAGGACAACAATAGTGTCAAAGAAGTGGACATTCCACCTCCAAAAGGCTGACTATGACACATTGCGGAGTAGAAATGCAATGTGTGTAAGGTGATTTATGTGCCATCTCTGGCATTTGTGGAAAAACCTGCAAACGCCATGAAGCTGTGCACACACTCTGCCTGCTTTTAGCTGCAAGAAAGAACAAACTATGGTAAGCTATCTTTGCATACTGAGCGTCAGTTATCATTCTTTTGCAAACTTGGACCTGTCCTTTGTAACTACATTTAGCATCAGATTTGAATGTGGTTCTAATTAGTGACTGGTGCATGACCTCAATAGCACCATTGCTGTGTAACAGCAAGTGCCTTGAATAATTGGCTTTGCACAGAACGGAATTTTGGTGGATGTGTGAGTTTATCTTTCCAAAAGGGAAATTCAAAAAGGAAATGGGGAGGTTGCAAGCCCAGCATGTTCCCTCTAGGGTGATCGGTAGGAATAACAAACCCAGAGAGCCATGTCTGACCAGAGGTACTCAGGATACAATGAGAAGGAAAAGAAAGACTTTTAAAAACTACGAGAGGAGCAAATCAGTGGAGGCATTAGTGAGGTATAGAAAGTGCAGGGTAGAGCTTAAGAAAGCAATTGGGAATGCTATGAGGGGATATGAGAAGGCTCTGGCTGCTGAAAGTAGGGAAAATCCCAAGATATTCTGTAAGTATGTCAATGGCAAGAGCATAATCAGGAAAAGAGTAGGGCCCATTAGGATGAAAGGCACCAGAGGACATTGGGAGAGTATTGAATGAATATTTCACATCTATCTTCTCCCAAGAGAAAGAGGACAAATATATGGAATTCAGGGAGAGGGCCTGTGAGGTTCTTGAGCAAATTGACATAGGGATGGACAAGGTATTGGAGGTGTTGGCAACCTTAAAAGTGGATAAATATCCAGGTCCAGATGAATTGTGCTGTATGCTGCTGTGGGAGGCAAGAAGGAGATTGCAGGGGCTCTGACCCAATTTTTCAATTCCTCTCTGGAGCAGATGCCAGGTGGCTCAAGGGAAGCTAATGTGGTTTTGCTATTTAAGAATAGTTGTAGAGGTAAACCAGGGAACTACAGAGCAGTGAGTCTCACATCAGTGGTAGGGAAACTATTAGAGAAACTTCTGAAAGAAAGTATCTATCTTCACTTGGAGAGACAAAATTTGCAGGGATAGTCACCATGGCTTCATCAGAGGGAGATCATGCTGAATAAATTTGATTGAATTTTTTGAGGTGGTGACCAGGTGTGTCAACGAGAGTAGTGCAATTGATGCAGTTTATATGAATTTCAGCAAAGCCTTTGACAAGGTTACGCAAGGGAGACCTGTAAAGAAGGTAAATTTGCATGGGATACAGGGCAATTAGATAAAGTGGATTCAAAGTTGGCTCAGTTGTAGGAGACAGATAGTGACGACAGAAGGCTGCTTTAGTGACTTTAATGTCCTGTGGCATACCACGGGATTTGTGGGTTGGCCCCCTAATATTTGTCATTTATATAAATAACATTGATGACTATGTGCAGGGTAGGATGAGAACATAAGAACATAAGAAATAGGAGCAGGAGTAGGCCATCTGGCCCCTCGAGCCTGCCCCGCCATTCAATAAGATCATGGCTGATCTGTCGTGTCTCAGTTCCACATTCCCGCCCTCTCCCCATAATCATAATCCCCTTGCCTATCAAAAACCTATCAACCCGCGTCTTAAAAATATTTAGCAAGGCAGCCTCCACCACTTCAATGGGCAGAGAATTCCAGAGATTCACCACCCTTTGAGTGAAGAAGTTCCTCCTCAACTCCGTTCTAAACCGCTCCCCCTTTATCTTGAGGCTGTGCCCTCTAGTCCTACTGTCCTTTCTGAGCAGGAAAAGCCTCTCCATCTCTATCCTATCCATCCCATTCATCATCTTATATGTCTCAATGAGATCTCCCCTCATTCTTCTAAACTCTAACGAGTACAAGCCTAGTTTATTCAGCCTCTCCTCATAGTTCAACCCCCTCAACTCCGGTATCAGCCTAGTAAACCTCCTCTGCACTCCCTCCAAGGCCAAAATACCCTTGTGTAAGCGCGGCAACCAAAACGGCACACAGTACTCCAGCTGCGGCCTCACCAGTGCCCTATACAGCTGCAGCAAGACCTCCCTACTTTTATATTCAATCCCCCTCGCTATGAAGGCCAGCATCCCATTTGCCTTCCTGACCACCTGCTGCACCTGCAGGCTGGGTTTTTGCGACTCATGCACAAGGACCCCGAGGTCCCTCTGCACCGTCGCATGCTGCAGTTTTTCTCCATGTAAGTAATAGTCCTTCCTACCATTATTCCTACCAAAGTGGACCACCTCGCACTTGCCAACATTAAATTCCATTTGCCAGTTCCTGGCCCATTCGCCCAGCCTATCTAGATCCTTCTGCAGACTCTCCACACCCTCCGCACAATTTGCCGTTCCACCAATCTTGGTGTCATCAGCAAATTTCGACACCATACACTCGGTTCCCTCCTCCAGATCATCTATATAAATAGTAAATAGCTAAGGCCCCAGCACCAACCCCTGGGGCACTCCACTAGTCACCAACCGCCAATCCGAATAGCACCCATTGACCCCCACTCTCTGCCTCCTATTTGACAGCCAATCCTCTATCCACGCTAACACCCTACCCCCAACTCCATGCCCCCTGACCTTCTGCAATAACCTCTTGTGAGGCACCTTGTCAAACGCCTTCTGAAAATCAAGAAACACCACATCCACCGGCTCTCCTCTATCTACCGCCCTAGACACATCCTCATAGAACTCCAGTAAATTCGTCAGACACGACTTTCCCTTAACAAAACCGTGCTGCATCTGCTCTATCAAACAATTCTCCTCAAGATGCCTCGCTATTTTCTCTTTGATCACGGATTCTAACATTTTACCTACAACAGACATTAAACTAACCAGCCTATAATTCCCTGCCTTTTGCCTGTTACTTTTCTTAAACAACGGCGTAACATTAGCCATTTTCCAATCTTCCGGCACTTCCCCGGAATCCAGCGACGTTTGGAAAATAATCACCAAGGTATCCACTATCACCTCCGCCATTTCTTTCAGAACCCTCGGATGCATTCCATCCGGTCCTGGGGACTTGTCCACAATCAGCCCCCCCCCCCCCCCCCCTCCAGTCTGTCGAGCACTGCCTCTCTAGTAACAATAATGTCATTCAGGCCCTCCACTCCTACCATCTTTCCATCGCTAACACCTGGCAAATTATTCACGTCCTCCTCCGTGAAGACTGAAACAAAAAAGTTATTCAAGGCCTGAGCCATTTCCCCATCCCCTACCACTAAGTCCCCCCTCTCATCCTCTAAGGGTCCAACGTTCACCCTAGCCAGCCTCTTCCTTTTTATATATTTATAAAATCTCTTGCTATCCTTTTTTATATTAAGTGCTAGCCCAGCTTCATAGTTTATCCTACCCTTCTTTATCAACTTCTTTGTCATTCTTTGTTGACATTTAAACCTCTCCCAATCCTCTTCTCGCCCACTACTCTTAGCTACTCTAAACGCATCCGCTTTTAATTTACCACTTTCCTTTACCTCCTTCGTTATCCACGGCTGATTATCTCTCCTCCTACGATCCTTTTTAACCATTGGAATAAATTTCTGCTGAGCACCAAGAAAGATCTCCTTAAAGATCCTCCACTGTTCCTCAGCAGACCTACCTTCCAACGCGCTCCCCCAGTCCACATTTGCCAATTCCTCTCTCATCCTACCGTACTCCCCTCTGTTCAAACAAAGGACACATGCCCGGGAACCCACTTTCTCCTCCTCCATCTGCATCAGAAACTCCACCATACAATGATCACTCTCCCCAAGAGGATCCTTCACCACAAGGTCCCTAATTCTACTCGCCTCATTACATAACACCAGATCCAAGATAGCTCGCTCCCTCGTTGGCTCCAACACATACTGTTCGAGGAAACTATCCCAGCAGCATTCCAAGAACTCCTCCTTAAGCCCACCGCATCCAACATGGGTCGACCAATCAATATGTAGATTGAAATCCCCCATAATTATCGCCGTTCCATTCCTGCACGCTGCACTTATTTGCGCGTTAACAGCCCGCCCCACCTCCAGATCATTATTTGGGGGCCTATAAACGACACCCACCACCATTAGCAAGTTTGTGCATGACACAAAGATTGACTGGGTGGTTATCAGTGAGGCAAAGTGTTTTGGGTTACAGGAAGGTATAGGCAGAATGGTCAGATGGGCAATAAGTGACAGATGGAATTAACCCTGAAAAGTGTCAGGTGAAATACTTTGGAAGGAGTAATTTGACAAGAAAGTATTCAATGGATGGTAGGACGCCTGGAAGTTCTGTGGAACAAAGGGATCTTGGCATGTTTGTCCACAGATGTCTAAAAATGGAAGTGTGCGTTAGTATGGTGGTGAAAAAGGCATATGGGAGACTTGCCTTTCTCAATCAAGGCATAGATTGCAAAAGCAGGGAAGTCATGTTGGAGCTGTATAGAACTTGGTGAGGCCACAGCTAGAATATTGTGGGCAGTTCTGATCATCAGATTATTGGAAGGTTGTGATTGCACTGGAGGGAATGCAGAGGAGATTCACCAGGACGCTGCCTGGGATGGAACACTTAAGTTATGAAGAGAGGTTGGATAGGCTTAAGTTGTTTTTATTGGAGCAGAGAAGGCTGAGGGGGCGACCTGATCCAGGTATACAAGATTATGAGAGACATGGACAGAGTGGATAAGGCGCAATCGTGAGGGATCATAGATTCAAGGTGAGGGGCAGGAAGTTTAAGGGGGATGTGAGGAAAAACATTTTTACCCACAGGGTGGTGATGGTCTGGAATGTACCGCCTGGGAGGGTGGTGGAGGCGGGTTGCCGCACATCCTTTAAAAAGTGCCTGGATGGACACTTGGCACATTATAACATTCAGGGCTTAGGGCCAAGTGGTGGCAGATGGGATTGGGTGGGATTTCAGGTGTTTCTGATGTGTCAGTGCACACTCAGTGGGCTGAAGAGCTGCTTCTCCACTGTATGATTTCATGAGTTCATCGAACCATGTCAAGGAAATTCATGCATAAAATTTATTTGAAGCAACTCGACCCAACCATCTTCACGCTTCATCAGTGACCTTCCTTCTATCACGAGGTCAGAATGGGGTGTTTATTGATAATTGCACAATCTTCAGCACCATTCACGACTCCTCACATACTGAGGCAGTCCATGTCCAAATGCAGCAAGACCTGGACAATATTCTAGCCTGTGTTGTTAAGTGGCAAGTAACATTCACACAACACAATGTCAGGCAATGACCATTTCCAAAAGGAGAAAATTTGGCCTTTGACGTTCAACTATGAACATCCTGGGACAACATCTTGTTAACCAGAAACTGTGACTACAAAGAGCAGGTCAGAGGGGAATGGCATTCCCCTCATTGCCCAAGCAGTCTTGAGGAGAACGTGTAGGGCTTTAGGTTCTGTAAATCATGGGGGTACCTTAGATTATCCTTCAGCCATTCCCAGTAATGCTCTGTTCTTCCGCACTCCCTCTATGTTGCCTCTTTGGATTATTCCATTTTACAGAGTCCCAGCAGCCCTTTATATATAGGACTAACGCTTGCTGCAGTATGATCTTATGTTGCCCACACTGCCTGAAGCAATAGTTCCCCTCTCTTATGTCAGTTAATTGGCTAACTATGAAGTAGTCTCCAACTTTAACTCACCCCCTGCTTGCAAGGCAACAGCTTCTGCTTGAGTTAATAGTGGTAGAACCTTGAGTCTTACAATATTCAGCCATTGGTCACCTCTCCTAGCTCTTGGAAGCTGTTTCTCCTTTCTAACGTTTTATCCTGGTGCTCCATCTACAACATTTGCAATTCTGTCCCCATTCACACAATTCCTAGCTTTGTTGGGTTAGAAAAATATACATTAAAAACCCACCAGCATTTGACTGCACTTCAGAAAGTGTAACTGATTTGCAGTGAAGTATTTAGACATCCTGTGATTAGGCATTCTCTGAATTAAAGCTTAGGGTGGCACAGTGATTGGCACTGCTGCCTCACAGCACCAGGGACTTGGCTTTGATTCTTGGCTTTGGTCAGTGTCTGCATGGCATTTGCACATTCTCCCCATGTCCATATGGGTTTCCTCTGAGTGCTTCGGTTTTCTCCCAAAGTCTGAAAGACATGCTGGTTAGGTGCATTGACCTGGACAGGTGCTGGACTATGGCAACTAGGCGAATATCACAGTAACCTCATTGCAATGTTAATGTAAGCCTTACTTGTGACTATTAAATAAACTTTTAAAATTCTTTTTTTCTTCTACTTGATTAATTCACCTTTAGAATTGAACTGGATTGGTCCACTAACATTTCCTCTCCACTTCCACTGGAGTTACAAAGGTAACTTCAACACAAAAACCTTCTATGATTTTCTGCATTGTGTTTTAATGAATTTAAATAGCTTAAAGAGTGATGATAGATGATAAAAACATACATGGATTACAACAGAACATAGAACAGCGCAGTACAGGCCCTTTGGCCCTCAATGTTGCACCAACCAGTGACCCTCTAGCCTAAACTATTCCAATGTTATCCATATGCCTATCCACTGACCACTTGAACGCCTTATAGTTGGCGAGTCCACAACTGCTGCAGGCAGAGCATTCCATGCCCTTACTACCCTCTGAGTAAAGAACCTACCTCTGACATTCATCCTATAACTACCACCCCTTAATTTAAAGCTATGTCCCATCATGTTAGCCATCACCATCCGAGGAAAAAGGCTCTCACTGTTCACCCTAACTAACCCTCTGATCATCTTGTATGTCTCAATTAGGTCACCTCATAACCTTCTCTCTAATGAAAATAACCTCAAGTCCCTCACCCTTTCCTCAAAAGACCTTCCCACCATACCAGGCAACATACTGGTAAACCTCCTCTGCACCCTTTCCAATGCCTCCACACCCTTCTTATAATGCTGTGACCAGAACTGTACGCAATACTCCAAGTGCGGAGGCACCAGAGTTTTGTACAGTTACAACATGACCTCACAGCTCCGAATTCAATCCCTCTACCAATAAAAGCTAACACATCTTACACCTTCTTAACAACCTTATCAACCTGGCTGCCAACTTTCAGGGAGCCAGGCACATGTACACCGAGATCTCACTGCTCGTCGACACTACCAAGAGTCCTTCCATTAGCCCTATATTCTGTACTCCTGTTACTCTTACCAAAGTGAATCACCTCACACTTTTCCGCATTAAACTCCATTTGCCACCTCTCAGCCCAGCTCTGCAGCTTATTCATGTCCCTCTGCAAACTGTAACATCCATCCTCACTGTATACAACTCCTCCGACTTTGGTGTCGTCAGCAAATTTACTAACCCATCCTTCTATACCCTCATCTGGGTCATTTATAATGATGACAAACAGGATTGTGAATAGAAACTGAAAAATGAATAAAAAGAACAATTTATTTGATTGAAAATACAATTTTGTACAGTAATAAAACAAATCAATGAGCACACGTCAGAGATCCTGAGTACCAGCAACATCAGACACTCTTAGTTGACTTGAGTACAAACAACACCCTGAGCGACCTGAACCCTCTTTGCGTACCTTGGTAAACAGCATGTGTGTTCCCCTAGTCAAGGTGGCCCGATGCTCAAAACCAGGCAGTGGTGGTCTCTGAGCCATTGGTCAGCTTGGTACCATGCTTCCTTCCCATGTAAACAATCTGGGGGATTTGCAATTTTGGTGGAACCTCAAAAAACTGTAGAGATTCTTAGGCACTCTTAGTCAACTTGAGTACAAACAGCACTAAACACCATGCATAATCCAACGTGAGACTTTTAATGACCCGTGCACAAAGACTACCACCCTGCAGCTGTCCTGCAAGTGTTTCTGAAGAGATAAACAACTCAGCAGTTACAGTAATTACAGAAAATCAGAAACAAGCAATTTTTCTAATCCTTCATTTGCGTATATATTTGCTAATTAAATCCTGGCGTTTCACCCTTTCTCACAAGATGAAAATCCTTCATTTGCATAGCATATCCCCATATCTTGCTTTTGGTATTTGTCATGGAAAAATTTGGTCTTGCTCAGCCTCTGGCGAAGGCGGAAAAGCAGAATGCTATGGGGCCAATGCAGATGAAGGTTAGCCTGTTCATACTGAAGAGCAGACACTGACTCCTTGGAGGGTCTGCAAGCTGATAAAACATGTTAAAAATTGTACAGAGAAGGCATGAAACTTTAATTTGAACATTTTAGCTTTCACACAATTTGGCTTCTAAGCTATGAAACTTCAATCCAAGCATTCTATCTTCCACACAAGATTCTAATTTTGAGTGTTACAAATGCTATTCCATCTCATCACTGTTTCACACATTATAAAATCTTCGCCTTACATGTACAATAAGTAAACAGAAAAATAAATAATCAATTGTACTTTAGCACACAATAAATTGGAAGACACAAATGCATTTCTTTATACAAAATAGGCAGTTTATGCTTTTCAGTTTTACTTTTAAATAATGAAACAATATTTCACACTTTTATTCACATTCCTACTTTGTACATATAACAGTGCACACTTGTATAGCATCTTTCAAAAAATCAAAGAATGATAATGTATTGCTGTCCTCTGCATTTATTCAATGCACATTAACCAAATTTGAGAGCCGAGTTGGCACTTCACATAAAACGCTCTTGGACATTTTTCACAACATTCTTCAACTTTGCTTTTCTCATTATACGCACGATTCTTTCCATTAGTTGGTTTTTCTTGATACCTTCTTTCCATCTCAGTAAAAGAGGATATAACCTTTCGTGCATCATATGTGTGTTATATGTTCTCAATTCTTTGCTAACCTTCTTTGCCTCTTCAATTTGCAGTAAACAAAGAAATCGCGTCAGCTTCTTTAATGGAATCTTCTGATATGCCACAAATTGAATAATTGCTTCATTGCAGGCAGAAAGAGCTGTTGAGAGAAAGGAAGAAAATTAAAATGTGACATTTTATCAGGTGGGCTATATTGATGCTTAGCTTCCTGTTGGAGATTTCGGATATAACGATTTGCATAATATTTATAGTCACAAAAACTTTACTTTGTCTTTTTCTTGTCTTGTTTTCCTTCTCAGTGCAAAATACATTGAAAGCTCAAAATCATCCCGACTGAGCCTTACACTGAGTTCTATCAACTGAAGGTTTATGTGGAAAATAGTTACTAATATAATGTGGTGAAACAATTCTCTTGTGAAACAATTTTTTAAAATTCATTTGTGGGACATGGGCATCACTGGCTGGCCAGCATTTATTGCCTATCCCCCCTAGTTGCCATTGAGAAGGTGGTGGTGAGCTGCCTTCTTGAATTGTTGCAGTCAATGTTCTGTGGGTTGACCCACAATACCGTTAGGGAGGGAATTCCAGGATTTTGACCCAGCGACTATAAAGGAATGGCAATATATTTCCAAGTCAGAATGGTTAATGGCTGGGAGGGGAACTTGCAGGTGGAAGTGTTCTCATGTACCTGCTGCCCTTCTGCTTCTGATGGAAGCAGTCATGGGTTTAGAAGGTGTTGTCTAAGGATCTTTGGCGAATTGCTGCACTGCGTCTTGTAGATAATACACACTGCTGCTACTGAGCATCAGCGATGAAGGGATTGAACGCTTGTAGATGTGGTGCCAATCAAGCAGGCTGCATCGTCCTGGATAGCGTCAAGCTTCTTGAGTGTTGTTGGAGTTACACCAACCCAGGCAATTGGGGAATATTCCATCACTCCTGACTTGTGCCTTGTAGACAGTGGGTAGGCTTTGGGAATATTCCTAGCCTCTGACCTGCTTTTGTAACCACTGTGTTTATGTGATGAGTTGAGTTTCTGGTCAACAATAACCCCAAGGATGTTGACAGTGGGGGAATTCAGTGATAGTAATATTATTGAATGTCATGGGGTGGTGGTTAGAGTGTCTCTTCTTGGTGATGGTCATTGCCTGACATTTGTCTGGCACGAATGTTACTTGCCACTTGTCAGCCCAAGCTGATATTGTCCGGATCTTGTTCATTTGAACATAGACTGTTCAGTATTGGTTGTGAGTGGTGTTGCACATCGTGCAATCATCAGCGAACATTTCTACTTCTGACCTTATGACGGAGGGAAGGTTATTGACGAAGCAGCTCATGATTGTTGGACCTAGGAGGGACTCCTGCAGAGATGTCATGAAGCTGAGATGACTGACCCTCCACAACCACAACCATCTTCCTATGTACCAGGTATGACTCTCACCAGCAGAGAGTTTGCTTCCTGATACCCATTGCTTCCAGTTTTGCTAGAGCTCCTTAACGCCAGACTCGGTCAAATGTGGTCTTGCTGTCAAGGGCTGTCACCTCACCTCAATTAAATTAAGTTTTGGAGATATAGTTTTATATTTTAATATAGGGTGAAATCTTTTGACTCTTCTCACAGGCCGATGTCCTCGCCCCACTGCTGACAGTGCACCGTGTTGTGGATTTCCCAGCAGCAAGGTGTGGAGTCAATGATAGTGGAGGGACCAGAAAATCCTGCTGATGGCCAATGACACACTACCAAGAAACACTTCGTAGAGAGGCTAGAGAATCTCACCCATTGCATGGAATTTTCTCATCCCACCCATCATAGGAATCGTAGCAGACGGGGACAGATAATATAAAGATCCATTAACCTTGGGCAGGGTGTTCCGGTCGTGGGATGATTGTGACTGCAAAATCCTGTCCATAATCTTTTGTGGGCAAAGGGATATTACTCTTTTATTTTTCACCCACTGATTCCCATGAGCCCAGTTATCCATTTTAGATATTATAAGATCTACTTTACTTAAATAACTGCAGTTCATTTGGTAAAATTGTTGCTGTCGAAAGATTGTGGGTTCAGGCCACACTCAGGTGAATTAAGGGCAATATTCAGGCTCCAATGGAGTACCGAGTGCTAAACTGTCAGTGGTGCCACCGTTCAGATGAGGGCATAAACAGAGATCTCCATCTGGCCTCTCAGGTAGACATTAAAAGTTCCCGTGGCGCGATTTCAAAGAAGATAGGCAAATTATCCCCAATGGTCCTGACCAATATAAAATCCCTCAAGCAGCTTCACTACAACAGATTACGTGCTCCTTATCACATTATTGCTGTTTTTGGGAGCTTTGCGTATGCAAATTGTCTTTGCTTTACATAATGCAATGTAGCTACAATTTGCTATAATAGCTTCATTTCAAAAGAGCTTTATTATAAAATATTTGGGATGTCCTGAGGTTGTAAAAAGCAAGTTCTTCTTTTACTAATGCCAGTAACTTTAAAACACACTTAAAACAAAACTACCAGGAGGAGAAATAAATCAGAAAATCCAGCTGTCTAAGACACATGGGAGAGTTGGAAGTCTCCTAGTCAGTAACACTGCTGGCTGACTGAGTACAGAACTCGCAATGCAGTTTCCCATTCCAGAATGGAATCTGTTTGGCATTTTCATGCAGCTTTAATCTTGCAAAACATTTGCTAAAGAGTAAAACACCCCAATAAAATTGGTGTTTAGTCAAGGAGCTGAATCTTAAAATGACAAATTATTATAAAAAACCCAAAGCATCCCATGGAACATATTGGGCACTTTAGGCAACATTCCATTTGAGTAGATTATTTTACACACCTGAATCGTCCGAAGTTTCACTGGCATCATATTTCTTGCAGGAAGTACACAGCGTGTCATGGTATGGATTACCTTGTACATTAACCTCTAAGCCTTCTTTAGTGCAGTTTGTGTGTCTGAAACAAGGCTCTGAACTGGAGACATCGGGAGAGAAATAACCGTGTCTACAAGGCTCACAACTTGTGTCACTGTAAGGTGTTCCTGGGAAATATTAAATTCACAGGTTATGTTAAACTCAAGATAAATATCCCTTATGTTGTTACATATAAAGCAATATGTAGCACATTTTGTAGTAAGCGGAATGCAGTTTGTCTTTTATTGTTTCAGGCTGATAGAAACAAGATTCTGTTCTTTTTGCTGGATTTGGGAATTAGGTACAAAACAGAAAAAATGTTGCTTGAAAATAATATCCCATTTTAGTATCCATTAAAAGAAATAAATCCATTCACAAAAAAATAATTTTTTAGGCAAATTCAACTTTCAAGTATATTCCTTTAGTTCAATAACATTTAGTTATCTTAAAAGATCCTTGCTAACTGATCATAGACTCAGAACCCTACAATGCAGAAAGAGGTCATTCCTTCTGCACCAACAACAATCCCACCTAGGCTCTATCCCCATAACCCCATGCATTTACCCTAGCTACTCCCTTGACACTAAGGGACAATTTAGCATGACCAATCCACCTAACTCGCACATCTTTGGACTGTGGGAGGAAGCCAGAGCACCCAGAGGAAATCCATGCAGACATGGGGAGAACATGCAAACTCCACAAGAGACCGTGACCCAGGTCAGGGAATCGAACCCGGGTCCATGGTGCAGTGAGGCAGCAGTGCTAACCACTGTGCTGCCCTATGTATTAATGATTTTGTTCTATCATCCACAACAAATATTTAGTATGGCTATATATTGGGACAGTTCAAAACTTTCTCACCACATTAGTTAACTGTTGGATAGCAGTTCATATTGAGTTTCCAAACCTATGTCATCAAATTATGTAAAGTTTATTAGTCACAAAGCTTACATTAACACTGCAATGAAGTTACTGTGAAAATCCCCTAGTCGTCACATTCTGGCACCTGTTTGGGTACACTGAGGGAGAATTTAACATGCCAATTCACCTAACCAGCACGTCTTTGGAGGGTGGGAAGAAACCGGAGCACCCAGAGGAAACCCACGCAGACACGGGGAGAACATGCAGACTCCAAGAGGGGAATCAAACCTGGGTCTCTGGCACTGTGAGGCAGTAGTGCTAACCACTATGCCACTGTGCATTAGTCTTAACTGGTTTTTATGCCAACTTTTCAATCTAACAAGCATCTTCTCTTGTTTCTTCTTTGGATTCTGTAAGAATCCTAGAGGTTAGGATTCCTTGCCAATTTGACAAGTGTTAAATTAGAAGCTTTGACTAGCTGTTCACTCATTTTTAATTTAACTTATCCCATTTTTATTTCTATTGTGATCTGCTCTGGGGAGGGACAACTGACAGGTGACAAGATGGGAAATTGCGGCGTGGGCTTTTTGTTGACCAAATGTTTTATTGGCCAGGAAGATGTAGAAGAGGTCAATGTGTCAAAAGTTAACCTCAGTCAACTTCTCATTAACACACGGGGAGTCAGTGAAGTAGAAATAATCAGGAGGCCCAGGCTATTGCTCTGGGGGCATGGGCTTAAGTTCATGATGGCAACTGGGGGAATTTAAAATTTAACAAGTAAATCTGTAATTGAAAGCTAGTCTCAGTAATGGTGACTGTAAAACTGATTGTCGCAAAATGCATTTTATTCACTAATATCCTTCAGGGAAGGGAATGTGCCGTCTTCACTTGTTTCAGCTTACATATGATGCCAGACCCACAGCAAATGCTGTTGATTGACTTCACTAGTGGTCTAGCAAACCCTTAAGTTAGAAGGCAATGCACCACTTCCTTTTCAAAGGCAATGAGGAATTGGCAACAAGCAGTGGCCTTGTCAGTGACATCCACATCCAGGAAAACATAGCAAAAAGCTAAGGAATAATATCAATGAACAATTTTCCATATATTAAAAAAATTGCACATTCTATGGAAAGCATTAATTTATAGTCTAAACATTAAAATCTATAACAATTTTATATTTTTTTACAGCAAATTAATAAAACATAATTCCTGAAAACGAGGTGCATAGTTCAGGTAACAGATGGAAAATGTAAATTTGAACAACAGAAATATGGAACTTACCCAATTTAATTACACCAGCACCATATGGGCAGCTAGACTGCTTAAGGCAGAATTCAAACTCCAAATAATAGCCAGGCTGACATTCACACACTCTATTATGTGTAGAATTACACTTGTGCTTTTCATACTGGTAGTCAACACAGAAGACATTACAGTAGCGACATTTCTGAAGGTAGTTCCAATATTGAGTGTAATGCAAGTCTGGGCAGGTTTCACATATTGTTGGTTGGATGCTAGTACAGTGCTCTTTCACAAATGTCCCAGGTGGACATTGGTCACATGTCACCATCTGACCAGTTATTGCATCTCTTCTTTTGTAAGTAGGCTTGACTGTTTCAAGCCAGCTTGCATGTATATTTTCTATTAGTAGAATACTGATCACACACTGTTGGAGAAATGGTAAGACAAAAATAAGAATTAAATGTGATGTAAAACAGTCTATCATTACCATTCAGTACATCAGCTCTGAAATATTCTTGTACAATATGCATAAAAATACATCAAGTGCTAATGCACTTAATAGGGCAAACTCAGACAACGACAAATGTGAGAAAAACATGCCTCAACATTACACTGCATGAAGGAATTTAACCATGTATTCAAATTCTGCAGTTTCAGCACAAGTCTGTATAAGTTCAGACATTTTCTTTAAGATCAAGTGAATCTTTGCAACCCAGATATGCTTACAGGCTTCCGACTGCAAGAAATTATACAATACTAGTCAGAACAAGTATAAATGAATAAGGTATCTGGATGTGTAAGAACGTTCCGCTTTAGGCACAAAAGCTAATTGCAAGATACAAAAAAAACAGTAACAAATCAAAACTGGTGTCCAGGTAATAGGTTTGCTCCAAAACTTTGTAAACAAGGGGACTAGTTAACTGTCTAGGCTTTAAGGAAGGGAGTGACATTCTCGATCTTCGCAGTGGAAAGATGACAGAACCAAGCAACAGGGACTATTCCTACCCGAGATCCAAGTACTAAGCACATTGCTAAGGCGCAAGAGATAACTACAGAAATGTGAGGATTCTGCACTGAACATAAAGAAATGTCTATAAGGTGAATCCAGTCCTTGCTGAAGCACGTGCATTGCCTGTGGTCGAAACAGGGATGCATAATCTGTAAAAACCAGTCTTTAATTTCTGTCTACTTTACTTTATACTTAATAAATCTTTCCACTTTTCTACAATTTGGTGGTCTTGCTGCTGACTTGGGCATGATAAATTTATTAGCATCACAAGTAGGCTTACATTAACACCGTAATGAAATTACAGTGAAAATTCCCAAGTCGCCACGCTCTAGCACCTGTTTGGGTACACTGGGGGAGAATTTAGCATGGCCAATGCATCTAACCAGCAGATCGTTTCGAATGCAAGAGGAAACCCACACAGACATAGGGAGAACGTGCAGACTTTGCACAGCCAGTGGCCCAAGCCAGGAATCAAACTCGAGTCCCAGGGGCTGTGAGGCTGTGTAACCAAAAGGGAAAACGCTGGAGAATCTCAGCGGATCTGGCAGCACCTATAGGGGGGAGAAAGGAAAGAGCTGCCGTCTCGAGTCCAGACGACCTTGTGTGAAAATGTATGTTTCCCCCGCCCCCCTCCAAATAGAGGGCCCTTTAAGAAATTTGCTTTAATGAGGCCAATGATATCCTGCGCTGTGAAATTCTGTGCAGTTTCAATGTATTGCTGGTGTGCTATTCTGTGGGAGGCCTGATATTGAACTCCAAATGAAACAGGAATGGGTTAAAGCCGGGCTTCCCAAACTGGCTCGCCACTTGCGGTCTGAAACAGCACAAGATGCTTTACGCGGTTAACGACTTATTTTCCTCGCCTGCACCTATATGGGCAGCATGTCGGCGTTTCATTTCTGTGGGTCAATTTCTAACCAGGTGTTTAGAAATTTATAGCTGTGTTGCTCAAAGAAAATGGGCTGCTTTGCTCAAAACTGAACCGTGAGGTCCTTTAACCGCATTTTAAAAGGGTAAATGCAGAATTAGATTGGACTGTGACATTAACAGTTATTCAGGGTTGGATGAGCAGAGTTGTAAACTGTGATTACGTGTGTTTCTGAACTACTGTGCTACCATGCTGCACGGAATTTCACAGCGCAGGATATCACTGGCCTCATTAAAGCAAATTTCTTAAAGGGTCCTCTATTTGGAGGGGGGCGGGGGAAACATACATTTTCACACAAGGTCCTCTGGACTCGAGACGGCAGCTCTTTTCTTTCTCCCCCCTATAGATGCTGCCAGATCTGCTGAGATTCTCCAGCGTTTTCCCTTTCGGTTACACACTTACACATTTACATCATTAAATTCACTCACGTCTCCCCAAGACGATGTTAAAAGCCGAGACATTAACATTAAAAGCTGGAAATGCAATCAGGTCTGGACACTGTCTGGCGCACAACTCTCAGTTCATGACCTCTTAGGAAGGAAGCCACTCGTGTCTGCACCGGGCTGAAATTATAACACAGTTTTCTAGCTCCCGGAGACGCTGCCAGACCTGCTCGCATTTCCTTCACGTACAGATTTTCCTGTCGCGCCAGTTGTTCCCCATTCGCGGTGACGGTGCAGGTCCCAAAAGAAGTGGGGTGCATTCATGCAGTCCGTCTGCTTACCTTGAAGATCATGGTGGACTGGTATTCCTCTGGACTGCTCCACACGCCTGGGCTTCCTGCACTCCCCGCGTGTGATTTAAAGGCGCGCTGAACGTGTGACTCACCAGGATTTCCCTGAGCATCACGCTTTGCGAAAACTAAACATAAACAGGTCTGATCGCCGCATGTGATGGGAAGAAGGACTGTGACATACACGATTGGAATTCCCCACTCCCCTTTAGCGTTTCCTTAACCGCTTTGCCTCGTCCGATTAATAGTGCGGTTTATACCGTAGAGCCCACTTCTTGGAATGTCGCGACTATGTAACAGTGAAACTCCTTCACTTTAAGGGATTATGTCAATTATTAGATAAGCCACATGGCGGGAAATGTTTTATTTCCCGCATTTCACTGTATTCACCTTTTTTTTACTTAGTCAGCTTGTCTTAGTTGGAATGATTTTTTTTTGCGGGCGGGGAGGAGGTCAGATCTCCCCTCCAGGCGCTCCAGCACACCGGGAGTATCTTCATCCGTGGAGAGAGACAAACTTTTCAGGTTTCCCCAGAACTGATTATTATTTTTTTAGAAAATGCAAACATAAACATGCTCACACAAGCAGAAAAGGCAAAGCATTGGAGAGAGAGCGGTGAAAGCCTGATATGTAAGGGAAGGGGGGAGGGGGGGAGAGAGAGATTAAATAATAACATGAAGGATTGAGCACTGAGTCAGGGTTGTAAGATGCTTTTGGTTACACACTTCCACACGCATTAACACCATTAAATTCACTCACGTCTCCCCAAGACGATGTTAAAAGCCGAGACATTAACATTGAAAGCTGGAAATGCAATGCGGTCTGGACACGCTTGTGCACAGCTCTCAGTTCATGACCTCTAAAGAATGAAGCCACTCGTGTTTGCACCGGGCTGAAATTATAACACTGTTTCTATCTCCCGGTGTCGCTGCTCTTTGGGGTCTTTCAGGTCAAACCAAGTAGACAAACTCAAATTACATTAGGACAAAGTAAAAGGGGCAGCTCGCCAAAAAGGGGCACAGCCTGAACAAAAACAAAAGTACAAAGGAAACTTAAGACACATCAAATCAAAATGTGATTGTTGGGGTTGGGGGGGGGGGCTTTCGGGTCGAACCAAGCAAACAAACTCAAATTACATTCGGACAAAGAAAAAGGGGGCAGCTCCCCAAAAGGAGGGGGAACAGCCCGAACAGAAACAAAGACTACAAAGGAAACTTAAGACACATCAAATCAAAATGTGATTGTCAGGGTTGGGGTTAGGGGGGTCTTTCGGGTCAAACCAAGTAAACAAACTCAAATTACATTAGGACAAAGAAAAAGGGGGCGGCTCCTCAAAAGGAGGGGGAACAGCCCGAACTATATTGAACTGAGCTATATTGAACTCCACTGAAACAGTGCAAGAGGCTGAAGTCATCAAAGTTGGACAGAAAATTAAAATGACAAGCTTCCAGACTCACAGGGTCACTTTGCGAACTGAATGGAGATATTCAGTAATTCAATTTCCCTGCATCTTAATTGGTAGGACCGTCGGTCATGTCTGTTCCACTTCCCACACTTCAGCAGCAACCTCCACCTCCCCCCACCCCATCCCCATTCAAAACCAGGCTCAGGTCTCCCCTTTACCATCACCTTCCATCCTCCAGCCTTCACGTTCAACAGATCATTCTCTGTCACATTAGGTGCAATGCTGTGACCAAAGATGTCACAGTTTGGTATGGCTCCTGCTCTGACCTAGAGCGCAAGAAAATGACGAAGTGTCATGAACATAGCCCAATCCGTCACACAAACTAGCCCCCCCACCCTTTGACTTCATCTATACTTTCCACAGCTTCAAAAAAGCAGCCAGTATAATCAACCACCCCCTCCCCCAATACATCCCGGACGTATGCTCTTCCACCTTCCGCTAGGAAAAGGATACAAACGTCAGAGAACATGTACCAACCGACTCAAGAACCTCTTCTTCCCTGCTGCCATCAGACTTTTGAATGGACCCACCATATATTAAGCTGATCTTTCTCTACACTCTAGCCATGAATGTAACACTACATATTGTACCTTTTCCTTTCCTCCCCTATGTACTCTGTGAACAGTATGTTTTGACTTTGTAATGCGCAAGATATATCCCAATACATGTGATAATAATAAATCAAATCAATCTTCCTCTCTCCCCCAGTTCTCCATATGCTCTCAGTCATCTCCAGTCCCAATCGTGCTGTGGGCAGGACTTAGCGGAGCCCGAACAATCAGAGCTCTGAACTGCACGTGTGCAGTTAGAAAAAGAATTTGAAAAAGCGTGCCCATGTCAGATCGCTCTCAGGCCACAGAAAGCAGAGAAAGTGGCCCGGGAACGAAAGGAGGGAGCAATGGCCCCCACAGACATCACTGTCCCCCTTATCCACCCACCCCCACTACCCACACACATCACTGTCCCCCTTATCCACCCACCCCCACTACCCACACACATTACTGTCCCCCTTATCCACCCCCCCACTACCCACACACAGCCCACACACATTACTGTCCCCCTTATCCACCCCCCCACTACCCACACACAACCCACACACATTACTGTCCCCCTTATCCAGCCCCCTCACAACCCACACACATCACTGTCCCCCTGATCCACCCCCCCACTACCCACACACATCACTGTCCCCCTGATCCACCCCCCCACTACCCACACACATCACTGTCCCCCCTGATCCACCCCCCCACTACCCACACACATTACTGTCCCCCTTATCCAGCCCCCTCACTACCTACACACATCACTGTCCCCCTGATCCACCCCCCCACTACCCACACACATTACTGTCCCCCTTATCCAGCCCCCTCACTACCTACACACATCACTGTCCCCCTTATCCACCCCCCCACTACCCACACACATTACTGTCCCCCTTATCCAGCCCCCTCACTACCTACACACATCACTGTCCCCCTTATCCACCCCCCCACTACCCACACACATTACTGTCCCCCTTATCCACCCACCCCCACTACCCACACACATTACTGTCCCCCTTATCCAGCCCCCTCACTACCTACACACATCACTGTCTCCCTTATCAAACTCCCCCACTACCCAGACTGATAGCCACCCCTGCCTCCCTCCCCACCAATCGCCCACAATGGACACCCCTGGCCCCCCCACCAGAGATCCATTTACCGCCCCTCACCAGAGATCCATCTGCCCACCCCCCCACCAGAGATCCATCTGCCCCCCCCAACTGCCAAAGATCCATTTGCCCCCCCCACCAGAGATCCATCTGTCCCTCTCCCCCACCAGTGAGTGATTGGGCCTCCCACCTCATCCCAAGATACATCTTAACCGTCCACCACACCACCCCCCCAGACAATGATCTGGCCTCACCCCGCACCCCCCCACCCCCCCAACATTGAAGTGGCTGAACACACCCTCCCCAGAGAATGGTCTGGCCTCACTCCCCCTCCCCTCCAGAGGAACATCTGACCCGCCTCCTTCCCCCCAACCAGACAACGATCTAGCCTCACTCCCCTCCCCCCCAACAACCAGAGAATGATCTGACCTGCCTCCTCCCCCACAGATCTGAGTCAGAGAGCCATTGGAAACCTTGGACGCGCTCTTCAGATGCTGGAGCGTCCAATTCAGACTTTTATTTAGCAGGTCCATTACGGATCGCAATAATGGCCTCTCACCCGACTTTACCACATGTTCGCCCCCGAAAACAGGTGTGAGGCAATGGTAAAATAGGGCCCATAATGTATTTGCTGGTCACAATGTAGTCTCTTTACTTTAGGGAGGCCAAATGGAAATTGGCTGATCATGTCAGGATCGAAGGAATAGACAGGAATGATCTTGAACTTTTGAATTGAAATGGACACAATGAGACTTATGGCAATGTGTGATCTAATATTAATGTGCAGAAACAATTTTATATTGAAGTAAAGATGACCTCATCCTTGACTTACAGACCAGTAGGCCACTTTGCAGAACATTTTTGCTTCATCTGCAAGCATAACCCCAACCTTCTGGTCACTTGCCATTTCAGCTCAGCATCTAACCCTTATGTCTACATGCCTGATCTCACTCTGTTTAAGTTTATTTATTAGTGTCACAAGTAGGCTTACATTAACACTGCAATGCGGTTCCTGTGAAAATCCCCTAGTCTGGCATCTGTTCGGTTACACTGAGGTAGAATTTAGCATGGCCAATCCACCTAACCAGCACATCTTTCAGATTGTGGGAAGAAACTGGAACACCGGAGGAAACCCACACAGACATGGAGAGAACGTGCAGACTCTGCACAGACAGTAATCCAAGCTGGAAATCAAACCCAGGTCCCTGGCACTGTGTGAGGCAGCAGTGCTAACCACTGTTCCATGGTGCCACCAATGTTCCAGTGATGCCAACGCAAACCAGAAGAACAACATCTCATTTTCCAGTTAGGCATGCAACAGCCTTCTGGACTCAACATCGAGTTTAACAGGTTTTGTCTGTGACTGTTCCATCTTGACCTCTCCCATTTTGTTTTCTGTATTCAGTTCCCCTGGCATGTCCCAACACACCCCACCCCTCCCTCACATGGCCATTGTCCTTTATTATTCAGTTTTGCTCCCACTGAGCACTAACCTTTGTTCTATTAACATATTCTGCTATCCTATCTTTGCCACTATTAACACGCTTCAGTCCATTGTGGCACAATGAACAACCACATTGTCTCATGTCCTTGACATCTTTGCTCATCTCTTCTAAGCTCCGACCTATCACTGACTTTCCATTCTGCTCTACCCATGTGTCCAAGTATAATTAATCATATTTCCACCTCTTATCAGTTGGGTAGAAGGGTCAGTGGTCTCAGAACGTGAGCTGCATTTCTCTCTCCATGGATTTTGATTTGATTTGTTTTTTTTGTCCCGTATTAACACATTGTGAAAAGCATTGTTTTTTGCATGCTACACAGACAAAGCATACCGCTCATAGAGAAGGAAACGAAAGAGTACAAAATGTAGTTAACAGTCATAGCTAGGGTGTAGAGAAAGATCAACTATTGCATAGTAAATCCATTCAAAAGTCTGATAGTAGCAGGGAAGAAGGTGTTCTTGTGTCAGTTGGTATGTGACCTCAGACTTTTGTATCTTTTTCCCAAAGGAAAAAGGTGGAAGAGAGAATGTCGGGGGTGCGTGGTGTCCTTAATTATGCTGGCTACTTTGCTGAGGCAGCAGGAAGTGTAGACAAAGTCAATGGATGGGAGGCTGGTTTGCGCAATGAATTGGGCTATATTCACAACCTTTCGTAGTTCCTTGCAGTCTTGGGCAGAGCAGGAGCCATACCAAGCTGTGATACAACCAGAAAGAATGTTTTCTATGGTGTATCTGTAAAAGTTGGTGAGAGTCGTAGCTGACATGCCAAATTTCCTCAGTCTTCTGAGAAATTAGAGGTGTTGGTGGGCTTTCTTAACTATAGTGTTGGCATAGGGAGAGCAGGACAGGTTGTTGATGATGTGAACATCTAAAAATTTGAAGCTCTTTACCCTTTCTACTTCATCCCATTTGATGTGTACAGGGGCATGTTCTTCATTACGCTTCCAGAAATCGATGAGAATTTCCTTCATTTTGTTGATATTGAAGGAGAGATTATTATTGTCACATCAGTTCAACAGATTCTCTATCTCATTCCTGTACTGTGTTTCATCATTGTTTGAGATCCGACTCACTACAGTGATGTTATCAGCAAACCTGAAAATCTGATTGTAAGAATTTTTGCCAGACCTGCTGAGTTTACCCAGCATTTATGTGTTTACTTAAGGCAATTATTTTGTTCAATAAAATCAAATTATGATATCTTGGATTAACTTTAAATTGAGAAGCGTTGACAGTAATTTCTTCAGCTTTGCATAATTTGCCATAAAAGTACAATGTACATGAATCAGTGCAGAGAGGAGGAATGTGACTGATCCCCAGGTAAAATGAAATGCAACCTAAGGTGTAGAGAGAAAAACTCAAATAGCAATACTCACAAACCTGCCGTGGCTTTAGTATGAGTTGAGGGATCTATAACACAATGAATGAAAGAAGGAGTGGATTTGGCAATGATTAATATTTAAACAATTGCAGGTGGAGTTGACATTCTCGCGTTTGTGCATATTCATTCTCATCAGACTCTGGAGTCAAGATGACTCAGTTGAGATGAGCATTTGCGCAGAAATTATTCTCGAGCACCTTTCACAATCTTGGCACATCCCAAAGTATGTCACATGTGATTAAGTAGATTGCAGTGAGGTCATGATGGTAACATCAAAAGTAATGATCTGGCAACCAGGCACGAAAGGAGATTGTCTAATGCATGCAATTTCTAAATTGGATGTACCCTTATTTGGAACTCGTTAGTGGGGTACACAAACGTTCATGGTGTACACTAAAAGACTCAGTCCTCGCAGAAGTTACCTTTTTAAAACAAACTGTACACTTATTAATCTTTTTTCAGATTAAAATGCCTCTTTTGTACTGCTCTTTCTGCTAGCAGCTGATAATTTTTCAATTGCCATCTGCGCTCCTGACATGACGGGGTTAGTTTTCCCGTTCTGCCTCACCACGGCGATCGTAGCGATTGAGGGGTGGACCATGGAAAAGTCCATTGACCATGGGTGGAATTTTCTGGTTTTGGGACGTGCGCCGCTGGAAAATCCCGCCCGACGTTTTCTCCCATTGGCCAGAATTCTCATGCCCGGCTGCCGCTGGACAGAGAATTTGGTGCTCAGCCAAATCATCATTCAATGTAGCGGGATGGGATAAACCCGCTGTGAGTGAGGTCAGAGAATCCAACCCATTGTGTTTGGAATCCACTGTAAATACATGGCTTGTTTTTATTGTTTACTTGTTTTGCTTTTGCAAAAGTATACTTTATTCATAAAATATCTGAAAGAAACATTACAAAACATTTCAAATTGTCAAAACAGGACAATGGAATAATATTCACACTTCCTTCAGAGTTCAAGATGCACACTGAGCTGCTTTGATTCAGTAATAAAAACATTGAAAACATTTCAATATTTTCATTACAGAGAGTAAAATTCTGTTCAAACCAAGTACATTGGTCATGTTGCCCACTGAGGTTCTTTAATATATTTGCACAGAGTTAGGATTAAGCACACGTCCAAGAGGTTTTACCCAGTTACTAGCCCCTCAGTGTACATAGGCTGAAAGATCTTAGACACAGTGGCCTTTCCCCATTGTACCTTGGCAGAGGTTGCTCCAAGCTACGTTCTTCAGCATGTAATCCTGAAACTTGGAATGTGCCAATCTGCAACACTTGGTGGAGCACAGTTCTTGGCACTGGAAGATCAACAAGTTTCAGGCAGAACAAAGAGCATCTTTCATTGAATTGATGATCCTCTAGCAGCTGTTGATGTTTGTCTCAGTGTGTATCACTGGGAACAGCTGTAGAGCATAGAGACCTGTGTCAACGAGCTGCTCGGGATGAACCTCAACAAATACCACTGCATCTCTCTCTGGACCTTCTTTGCAAAGGCACATTCCACAAGGAGGTGTACTGCTGTATCATTCCTCCACCCCCCTGCCCCAAACCCTGTAGCCACTTTGAGGGCAACGTGAAATGGCGCAGTGCCCTTCTTACCACCAGCCGAGCTAGGTCTTGGTGCTTGTTTGAAAGTGTGCATTGTTTCCTTGAGATACTGTGCCAGTAAAGAGATGATGTGGAGATGTTGGTGTTGGACTGGAGTAAGCACAGTAAGAAGTAAGGGAGTCAGTCCAATAAGATTCCAACAGTACGTGCAGACCTGGCTGTTTCTTTACCAAGCACTTTACAATGGTCACAAGTATGTGTCCAAGTAGTTTTGTGGTAAATCTTTAGCTTTCAGCAGATACTTTGTAAATTAAATAGTTGAATAACTGGGACAAAAGATATCCTGAGGTGATTTTCACATGGACCAGATGCTGCACAAGTGGTTCTTGTGGTCTGGAGGAATTCTTTGCATGATCAAATCTATTTTGCAGGCTGCCAGCATGGAGCTCATTTCCTCTCAAGAAAGTGTCAAATCAGCAGTATATTTAGGATTTACAGGCACACAGCGGCATTATGTAAAGGAGATGTTTTGTCTCATTGCAGAGTGTTCCCCCCACCACCCCAGTTTGATTTTTCAGTGGCGGAGATCCAGATTAAACTGAGACCTTTGTACCAGTTAGCTCGGCAGAAGGAAGCATGTACAAACACAAAATCTGTAATGTGTGCACAGTCCAGGAACACAATCTGGAATCTGTGATCACAAACTGTTGCTACACTGCTCATTAAGAGGTTGTAGGTTCCCAGACTGTGACATTTTAACATCAGCTCCAAGCCAGCGATTGTTCTTCCAATTTAACAGAAGCCTGTCTGGTTTATTGAAGGTTCAATCGCAGAATCTGCAATTACAGATGACAGGAGGATAAAAGACCTTACTTTTCCACTATGGAGGTGACAAATTAGAAATCATTTTTCAGATACTTGTGCAAGATCTGAATTAGCAAACAATGAACTAACAATCTACATCGCACTAAGAAGAATACAGAACAACTGTCTTCTGAAGCACAATGCAAGAAGAACATGAAACAATTAAGAACGTAAGAAATAGGAACATAAGAAATAGGAGCAGGAGTAGGCCATCTAGCCCTTCGAGCCTGCCCCGCCATTCAATAAGATCATGGCTGATCTGTCATGGCTCAGTTCCAAATTCCCGCCCTCTCCCCATATGGCTACGTCTGATAAGCATTCCCTTCTATCAACAAAGTTCAGTCGCAAAGCCAAAATAACATCTACACGAGTAGATGTTATTTTGGCTTTGCGACTGAACTTTGTTGATAGAAGGGAATGCTTATCAGACGTAGCCACGTCAAATTCAGAGAAACAATATGTGGAAATTGAAATAAAACGTCTTATCAGAGAAAATTGAAAGGCAAGATATTGCAGTTTTTATTGTTTTGCGGAACCATTTACTTCAAAATCAATGCCATCAGTAAATTGTTGCAAAATTTTAATGCCACTTTATTGAATACGTCACAGTTGTTAGCCTCAATTAGAAATTTAGTCGTGGAAATTTGAAATTACTACATCAGTGGAAGTAGAAGCACAAACATTAGGAAGCATACAATAGAGTTACAGAGGTTTATAGCAGGAAAGCAGGCCCTTCAGTCCAACTTGTTCATGCTGCCATTTTTTTTAAACCACTAAGTTAGTCCCAATTGCCCGCATTTGGCCCATATCCCTCTATACCCATCTTACCTATGTAACTGTCTAAATGCTTTTTAAAAGACAAAATTGTACCTGTCTCTACTACTGCCTCTGACAGCTCGCTCCAGACACTCACTGCCCTCTGTGTAAAATAATTGCCCCTCTGGACCCTTTTGTATCTCTTCCCTCTCACCTTAAACCTATGCCCTCTAGTTTTAGACTCCCCTACCTTTGGGAGAAGATGTTGACTATCTAGCTGATCCATGCCCCTCATTATTTTATGGACCTCTACAAGGTCACCCCAAGCCTCCTACGCTGCAGGGAAAAAAGTCCCAGTCTATCCAGCCTCTCCTTATAACTCAAACCATCAAGTCCCAGTAGCATCCTAGTAAATCTTCTCTGCATTCTTTCTAGTTTAATATCCTTTCTATAATAGGGCCACCAGAATTATACATACTATTCCAAGTGTAACCATAGCAATGTCTTGTACAACTTCAGCAAGACATCCCAGCTCCTATATTCAATGTTCTAACCAATGAAACCGAGCATGTTGAATGCTTTCTTCACCATCCTGTCCACCTGTGACTCTATTTTCAAGGAGCTATGAACCTGTGCCACTAGATCTTGTTGTTCTATAACTCATTCCAATGCCCTACCATTAACTGAGTAAGTCCTATCTTGGTTTGATTTACCAAAATGCATCACCTCGCATTTATCTAAATTAACTCCACCTGCCATTCATCAGCCATTGATCCAATTAATCAAGATCCCTTTGCAATCCTAGATGACCTTCGCAGTCCACTATGCCATCAATCTTGTTGTCATCTGCAAACTTACTAACCGTGCCTCCTAAATTCTCATCCAAATCATTAATACAAATGACAAATAACAATGGACCTAGCACTGATCCCTGAGGCACACTGATGGTCACAGCTCTCCACTTTGAAAAACAACCCTCTACAATCACCCTCTGTCTTCTGTCATCAAGCCAATTTTGTATCCATTTGGCCACCTCACCCACGATCCTGTGAGATTTAACCTTATGCAACAACCTACCATTGGTACCTTGTCAATGGCCTTGCTAAAGTCCATTTAGCCATCAATTGCACTGCCCTCATCTACCTTCTTAATTACCCCTTCAAAAAATTCAATCAAATTTGTGAGACGTGATTTTCCACTCACAAAGCCATACTGCTGTCCCTAATCAGTTCTTGACTCTCTAAATGCCTGGAGATCCTCTCAGAATACCTTCTAACAACTTACCCATTACATATGTTAAGCTCACCGGCCTGTAGTTCCTAGGCTTTTCCCTGCAGCCCTTCTTAAACAAAGGCACAACATTTGCCACCCTCCAATCTTGAGGCACCTCAACTGTGGCTGTTGGTAATTCAAATATCTCTGCTAGAAATTTCTTCCCTAGCCTCCCACAATGTCCTGGGATAAATTTCATCAGGTCCCAGGGATTTATCTTCCTGATGTATTCTTAAGACTTTTTTTTTATTTATTCTTTACCCAGAGGGTGGTGAGGGATTGGAATGCCCTGCCTGCTGCGGTTGTAAATGCGCCTAGTTTGGGGGCGTTTAAGAGATCCGTGGATAGGTTTATGGATGAAAAGGGATTGGTTTAGGTTAGTGGGTCATTGTTTTTTAACTGGTCGGCGCAACATCATGGGCCGAAGGGCCTGTTCTGCGCTGTAATGTTCTATGTTCTATGTTCTATGTTCTATAACCCTTAATCCCCTCTCTTATCAAAAACCCATCAACCCGCGTCTTAAAAATATTTAGCGAGGTAGCCTCCACCACTTCAACGAGCAGAGAATTCCAGAGATTCACCACCCTTTGAGTGAAGAAGTTCCTCCTCAACTCCGTTCTAAACCGCCCCCCCCTTTATCTTGAGGCTGTGCCCCCTAGTCCTACTGTCCTTTCTGAGCGGGAAGAGTCTCTCCACCTCTATCCTATCCATCCCATTCATCATCTTATATGTCTCAATGAGATCTCCCCTCATTCTTCTAAACTGTAACGAGTACAAGCCTAGTTTATTCAGCCTCTCCTCATAGCTCAACCCCCTCAACTCGGGCATCAGCCTAGTAAACCTCCTCTGCACTCCCTCCAAGGCCAAAATATCCTTGCGTAAGTACGGCACCCAAAACTGCACACAGTACTCCAGCTGCGGCCTCACCAATGCCCTATACAGCCACAGCAAGACCTCCCTACTTTTATATTCAATCCCCCTCGCTATGAAGGCCAGCATCCCATTCGCCTTCCTGACCACCTGCTGCACCTGCAAGCTGGGTTTTTGTGACTCATGCACAAGGACCCCGAGGTCCCTCTGCACCGTCGCCTGCTGCAGTTTTTCACCACATAAGTAATAATCCTTCCTACCATTATTCCTACCAAAGTGGACCACCTCGCACTTGCCAACATTAAATTCCATTTGCCAGTTCCTGGCCCATTCGCCCAGCCTATCTAGATCCTTCTGTAGACTCTCCACACCCTCCGCACAATTTGCCGTTCCACCAGTCTTGGTGTCATCAGCAAATTTCGACACCATACACTCGGTTCCCTCCTCCAGATCATCTATATAAATGGTAAATAGCTGAGGCCCCAGCACCAACCCCTGGGACACTCCACTAGTCACCAACCGCCAATCCGAATAGCACCCATTGACCCCCACTCTCTGCCTCCTATTTGACAGCCAATCCTCTATCCACGCTAACACCCTACCCCCAACTCCATGCCCCCTGACCTTCTGCAATAACCTCTTGTGAGGCACCTTGTCAAACGCCTTCTGAAAATCAAGAAACACCACATCCACCGGCTCTCCTCTATCTACCGCCCTAGACACATCCTCATAGAACTCCAGTAAATTCGTCAGACACGACTTCCCCTTAACAAAACCGTGCTGCGTCTGCTCTATCAAACAATTCTCCTCAAGATGCCTCGCTATTTTCTCTTTGATCACGGATTCTAACATTTTACCTACAACAGACATTAAACTAACCAGCCTATAATTCCCTGCCTTTTGCCTGTTACTTTTCTTAAACAACGGCGTAACATTAGCCATTTTCCAATCTTCCGGCACTTCCCCGGAATCCAGCGACGTTTGGAAAATAATCACCAAGGTATCCACTATCACCGCCGCCATTTCTTTCAGAACCCTTGGATGCATTCCATCCGGTCCTGGGGACTTGTCCACAATCAGCCCCTCCAGTCTGTCGAGCACTGCCTCTCTAGTAACAATAATGTCATTCAGGCCCTCCACTCCTACCATCTTTCCATCGCTAACACCTGGCAAATTATTCACGTCCTCCTCCGTGAAGACTGAAACAAAAAAGTTATTCAAGGCCTGAGCCATTTCCCCATCCCCTACCACTAAGTACCCCCTCTCATCCTCTAAGAGTCCAACGTTCACCCTAGCCAGCCTCTTCCTTTTTATATATTTATAAAATCTCTTGCTATCCTTTTTTATATTAAGTGCTAGCCCAGCTTCATAGTTTATCCTACCCTTCTTTATCAACTTCTTTGTCATTCTTTGTTGACATTTAAACCTCTCCCAATCCTCTTCTCGCCCACTACTCTTAGCTACTCTAAACGCCTCCGCTATTGATCAACATTACATGTGACTGAGGCAATGAACAACAAAATTCAACTTTGGTGCTGTTGAATGTGTTGTACAGGAAATTAGAATACACATAATCAAAGGTTTTCTCTCGCGTCAACTACACGTAAAAGCACTCGAGGAAGACAGAAAGTGGTCAGTGCTGCTGGAGTTAGTTTTCGGAATCCAGAACTACAGGTGTTAGCAGAAACTATTATACTCCAAATTTAATGTCTGTGAAACATGTTTGTGTGCAAGGAAACCATCTTGACGCAACAGAAAAGGATTCTCAAACAACTGTGACATGTCCAAGCAAGTTTGGCGTGCTTATCCACATGGGACAGAATGTTCTGCTACTGCCAAATTGTATAAAGTTTGTGGAAAATTGCATTCCATATGTCACTCATTAACTGTTATAGCCAATACCACTTGTGCATACCAATAACAAAAAGGGGAATACAGACAGTATAGATGTGAATAAACATATTCATATGACTCATTAAGACATAGCAACCAACGACACACTGATTGGAAGAAGGTGTTGTCAGGAGAATCTGCCAACCATATGGAAGACATAACATTCACTGAGTTTCAAAGCTGTCTAATTCTCCACAAACCACGGATTACAAAGAAATTCTCTTACGACAGTAACAAGTCAAGGAACATTTGAATTAGGAACAGGAGTAGGCAATTCAGCCCCTCAAGCCTGCTACACCATTCAATACCATCATGGCTGATCTCATCGCAGTCTCATCTCCACCTTCATCCCACTACTAATTAAAAACCTATCTATCTCCTTATATTTGTTTAGTGTTCCAGTGTCCACTGCACTCTGAGGTAGAGAATTTCACAGTTTCATGACCTTTTGAGTGAAGTAATTCCTCCTCATTTCTGTTTTAAAACTGCCTCCCCTTAGCCTAAAATTATGGCCTCTCATTCCAGAATGTCCAACAAGGGGAAACATCCGTTCTATATCTGCCCTGTCAATCCCCTTTAGCATCTTATATGCCTCAATTAGACCTCCTTTCATTCTTCTAAACTCCAGTGAGTATAGGCCTAAACTGCTCAATTTCCCTTCATACGGCAAGCCCTTCATCCATGGAATCAATCTAATGAACCGTCTCTGAAATGCTTCTAACACACTGCCATCCTTCCTCAATTAAAGGGACCAAAACTGTACGCAGTACTCCAGATGCTGTCTCACCAATGCCCTATACAGTTGCAACAGCACTTACCTCTTTTATACTCTATTCCATTAGCACTGAATGCCAAAGTTTCATTTGTTTTTTTTTATTCGTTTGGTTTGGTTTATTATTGTCACATGTATAAACATGCAGTGAAAAGTATTGTTTTTTGCGCGCTGTGCAGACAAAATATACCATTTATAGAGAAGGTCAGGGGTGCATGGGGTCTTTAATTATGCTGGCTGCTTTGCTGAGACAGTGGGAAGTGTGATTTGCATGATGGATTGGGCTACATTCATGACCTTTTGTAGTTTCCTGTGGTCTTGGGCAAAGCAGGAGCCATACCAAGCTGTGATATAGCCAGAAAGAATGCTTTTTATGGTGCATCAGTAAAAGTTGGCAAGTGTCATAGCTGATATGCCAAATTTCCTTAGTCTTCTGAGAAAGTGGAGGTGTTGGTGAGCTTTCTTAACTATAGTATCGGCATGGCGGGGGGGGGCAGAAACGAGGACAGATTGTTGGTGATCCGGACCACCTAAAAACTTGAAGCTCTCGACCCTTTCTACTTTGTCCCCAGTGATGTAGATAGGGGCATGTTCTCCTTTATGCTTTCTGAAGTCAATGACGATCTTCTTTGTTTTGTTGACATTGAGGGAGAGATTATTTTTGCCGCACCAGTTCACTAGATTCTCTCTCTCATTCCTGTACTCTGTCTTGTCATTGTTTAAGATCTGATCCACTACGGTGGTGTTGTCAGCAAACTTGAAAATCGAATTGCAGGAGAATTTGGCCACACAGTCATTGATGTATAGGAGTATAGTGGGGGACTGAGAACACAATATTGTAGGGTACCGGTGTTGAGAATTATCATGGAGGAGGTGCTGTTGCCTATCCTTACGGATTGTGATCTGTGAGTTAGGAAGTTCAGGATTCAGTCGGAGGTGCTGTGGCCCAGGCCACGGAGTTTGGAGATGAGTTTTGTGGGAACAATAGTGTGGAAGGCTGAGCTGTAGTCAATAAATAGGAGTCTGACATAGCTGTCCTTGTTATCTAGGTGTTCCAGGGTTGAGTGCAGGGCCAGGGAAATGGCATCTGCTGTGGACCTGTTGCGGCAATAGGCAAAGTGTAGTGGATCCAGGCAGTCCGGGAGGCTGGAATTGATTTGTGTCATGACTAACCTTTCGAAGCACTTCATAATGATGGATGTCAGAGCCACCGGCCGATAGTTATTAAGGCACGTTGCTTGGTTTTTTTTTAGGTACCGGGATGATGGTCAGCTTCTTGAAGCAGATAGGGACCTCAGATTGTTGTAAAGGGAGGTTGAAAATGTCTGTGGATACCTCCACCAGCTGATCTGTGCAGGATCTGAGTGCACGTCTGCGTACCTCATCCAGGCCAATTGCTTTCCGTGAGTTCACCTTCAAGAAAGCTTCTCTGACATCTGCAATAGTGACCCCAGATACAGGTTCATCAGGGTTTCCAGGATGGAGGGCATACTCTCATTGACCTCTTGCTCAAAACTGATGTAGAATGTATTGAACTCATTAGGGAGAGGTGTGTTGGAGCCAGCGATTTTAGATGCCTTCATCTTGTAGCCTGTTATATCTTGCAGACCTTGTCATAGTCAGTGGGGGTCAGTGGGCTAGCTTGGCACTCCAGCTTGCTCCGGTACTGTCTTTTGGCATCTTTGATGGATGTCCTTAGATCATATCTGGCTTTCCTGTATACGTCAGTGCCTCGTGACTTGAATGCCTCAGACCTGAACTTCAGGAAGCAGTGGATTTGCCTTCCTTAATACCTGCAGCACCTGCATACTAACTTTCTGGGATTCGTGCATGGGAACACTCTGCACCAAAACATTTTGAAGTTTCTCTCCGTTTAGATAATAAGTTGCCTTTTTATTCCTGCAAACAAAATGGATAACCTCACACATATCCATGTTAAATTCCTGTCAAATTTTAGCCCACTGACTTAATTTATTCATAACCATTTGTAAATTTTTTATTCCCTCATTTCAACTAATTGTTCCACCTATTTTGGTGTCATCTGCAAATCTGAATATAGTACATTCAATCACTGCATCCAAGTCACTGATATAAACTGAAAATTGTTCAGGCCTGAGGACCGAAACTTGTGTGCATCACTAGATACAGCTTGCCAACCGGAAAAAGACTCATTTATTCCCACTATCGGTTAGCCAATTCTCTATCTAAGCTAATATATTACCCACAATCTCATAGAATCTTACTTTGGCCTGGATTCTCCGACCTTATTGCAGGCAGAATTCTCCAATGTCACTGCTGGGAATGAAGATTGACTGAGCGCCACATTCTCTGTTCTAATTAATAGCGGGGGCAGGGCATCCAACATCAGAAAGTTCAGGTCCTTGTGTATTAACCTTTTGTGCGGCATCTTATCAAATGCCTTCTGGAAGTCCAGATGCACAAATATCTACAGTTATCCACTCTGCTTGTCATATCTTCAAAGATCTATAGCAAATTAGTGAAACACAATTTACCCTCCAAAAAACCATGCTAACTGATGAATTGTGTTTTGACTTTCTAAATGTCTCGTTACTACTTCCTTAATAATGGATTCCAACAGTTTTCCAAGAACAGATGTGAAACTAATTGGTCTATAGTTTCCTACTTCCTGCCTTTCTTCCTTTTTGAACAGGGATGTTACATTAACCTTTTTCCAATTCACTGGAGCCTTTCCAGAGTTCAAGGAATTTTAGAATATTGTAACCATTGTCTTCACTATCTCTGCTGCCACTTCCTATAAGACGCAGCCCCATTAAGAGATACCAGAACTCAGTGGCACAGTGATTAACACTGCTGCCTCACAGTACCAGGGATCCGGGTTTGATTCCCAGCTTGGGTCACTGTCTGTGTGGAGTTTGCACGGTCTCCCCATGTCTGTGTGGGCTTCCTCTAGGTGCTCCGGTTTCCTCCCACATCCTGAAAGACGTGCTAGTTTGGTGCAGTGACCTGAACAGGTAGTGTGGTGACTAGCGGATTTTCACAGTAACTTCATTGCAGTGTTAATGTAAGCCTTACTTGTGACTAATAAATAAACTTTAACAGAACAAAGGCTGCATTCTATGTCATATCTGGAGAATATGAATGTGACACACATTCAGAATGTCAATGTAACACAGTTTCCTTATGCATACCAGGAACTTTCCTGCATTGTATGTGAACCACTTCATTGATATAAGAAATTGGAAGCTTTAATGTGCTCTCAGTTACACATAAATGTAAATAAATACCGTTTCATGGCAGAAGTAGACAGAGAAGGAATTTCAATGCTTATCTTGACATTATTCAGAAAGCTGGCAACATGTCTACCTCTTGGATCCCACCTTATTTTTTTATTATTCATTTGTGGGACATGGCCAGAAGTAATTGCCCATCTCTAGTTACCCTTGAAAGGACATTTTAGAGGGCAGTTGAGAGTCAACATAAAAACCACACCAGGTAAAGACGGCAGATTTCCTTCCCGAAAGGACATTAGTGAACCAGATGGGTTTTTCCGACAATCAGCAACAGTTCCATGGTCATCAGTAGATTTTTAACTCCAGATCTTTTTTATTGAATTCAAATTCCACCATCTGTCGTGGCGGGATTCGAACACATGTTCCCAGTACATTAGCTGAGCTTCTGAATTAATAGTCTAGCGATAATACCATCAGGCCATCGCCTCCCCAATAGTACCATTAGCCACTGCCTTTTATCCTGGAACTCCCTCCCTAACAACACTGTGGGTGTATTTACCCCACATGGAATGCAGCGGTTCAAGAAAGCAACTCATTATTATGTTCTCAGTTAGGAATGGGCAATAAATGCTGGCGTAGCCAGCAAAGCCCAGATGCCTTAGCTAAATATAAAACACCCACACAGGTTGTTTAGAAACCCAAGAATGGGATAAGATCAGAATCTACATGGATCTGTGATTGCCAAACCAAGCAGCAAAACATGCTGTAAATGACACATGACATCATGGGGAAAGTAAATGCGCTAAACACTTTGCTAATCTTCACTTCAATGCAGGTTACCACCAAATTGTGCTTGCAGGAGAATTGAAGTATCTTGCAGTATTCTGTATTCACATCAAATTTTTTCAATATTAGAGACTCAAATTTGGAGTCAACTCAACAGCTGAAGTATTTCAATATGATTCACCCTGCATTTCAGGGACGTGGAGGCGGGCTCAATGGCAACGATGGTATTCTTATCCACAATTGCACTGAAAATGAACTTGATAAAAACTCTGACACATGCCACAATGTCTTAGAGAACGTAACCACAGCCTGAACAAAGGGACATGCTTCTTCAGTGAAAGCCAAATCAAATTCTACGTTGTGTGGTCAGCACTGCAGGATTATGACCTGATCGATCGCAAGTTGAAGCCACTGCAAATGCTGTGGTCATACTAATGTATGGAGTCTGCTGGGGCACATAGTGTATTGTAGTTGCTTCATTGCTTAACCTGCTGCCTTCTCTGCCCTCCATGTCATCTGACAGAAGATCCTATCAACTAGTAATGGACTAAACTGCACAAATAGGTTGTACACTGGATGAAACAACAGTTGCCAGTAAGTTGCAATAAATGCCTATTTCAGTCCTGAGAAAATCACCCAGCTGGTTGTGGATGCAAGCTGAGTTGGCTTAGGTGCCGTTCTTGTGCAGAAAAATAGGCAGCTAATCCAATTGTTTAATGGAAAGCAGACCACTAATGCCTATAGAGCAATGTTACTTGCAAAAATTAAAGGAAGCACTTTGAATAATCTATGGGGATTTTACACTTGCATCTTAACTTCAATGGAAGTGAGTTTGAAGTAATAACTGATAATAAATTACTAGTAAGCTTGTTCCACAGTCCACATAATAAACCATATGCTCGAATGGAGAGTTGGATATTCAAATACAAGCAAATGAGTTCCATTTTGAATATCAGTTAGGCAAGCTCAACCCAAGACACTAGCTTTCATGACATTCTTTTCCAACACTTAATTTTACTAGGTGTGAAGAAAATGGTGCCTCATGGGTGGCGTGCTGGCACTGTAGTCAGCCCTGCTAAGCACTAGGGACCCGGGTTCTATTCCTGGCTTGCGTCACTGTGTGTGCAGAGTCTGCATGTTTTCCCTGTGTCTGCGTGGGTCTCCTTGGTGTGCTCTGGTTTCCTCCCACAATCTGAAAGACGTGCTAGTTTGGTGCATTGACCTGAACAGGCAGCAGAGTGTGGTGACTCAGGGATTTTCACAGTAACTTCATTGATGTAAGCGTACTTGTGACACTAATAAATAAGCTTAAAATTGTAAGCACACCTTCTGTTAAGGATGACATCAGAAACTCCAAGATGTAGTATGAAGTCAGACTAGGCCTTAACATTTTTTTGATTTTGGCCCTAAGGTGTTTCGTTCCTGGTGTGATTCGATTGACCAACTAGGGAGCTTTTATTAAAACAAACTTTATTTAACAACACAGTTAAAATATAACAAAAAGAGTTAGCATAACTTTTTATCAATTGTAAATACTTAAATATGACAAGGGATAATTCTTAACAGCTAGTTTTCTCTTTAGGTCCATTGTAAGCAATATCCGCACAGACATAAATCCTGCTTCAGACTAAGGTAACACAAAAAAAAGACTCACATGGATGCTAGGTTTCCTACCTTTTAACCTGTCTGGATAGATACAGAAAGATAGCTGTCTTCTGCCTCCCATACAGCTGTCTCCAGAGAAAAGGATTTCTTTCCTGATAGATCCCTGTCTCCGAATCCAGGGAGAGAGGGAGAAACAGAATAAGTTACCCTCTCTCTAATGATCCGAGGGGACACAAGTTAGAAGTGAGGGGTGGGAGGTTTAGAAGGGATTTGACGCAAAGCTTTTTTACCCAGAGGGTGGTGACGGTCTGGAATGCGTTGCCTGGGAGAGTGGTGGAGGCGGGATGCCTCACACCTTTAAAAAAGTATCTGGATGAGTACTTGGCATGCCATGACATTCAAGGCTATGGGCCAAGTGCTAGCAAGTGGGATTAAATGGGTAGGCCAGGGCCTTTCATGCTTCAGTGCAGAGTCGATGGGCCAAAGGGCCTCTTATGCACTGTATTCTGTGATTCTGTAATCTCAAGCAGCAACTAAGCTTATTTCTCTGTGTAAGCCTAGTCATGCCGGGTCACATGATTTTTCTCCCTATTGATCAACCTAATCATGCTCTTCCCTGAAAAACTTGAGGGGAAAACATCAAAAGAACTGAACGGCACTAGTCCAGATTAAAACAAACTTAATTAGGATCAATTGTGCTTCTGCCGTATCCACAGGGGCTGCCGGTTCTAGACAAAGCGGCACTGAGAAATAGAACTGACTGCTAAAAATAATCCTGCACAAGAAACGTGACACAAAAACATTTCTTAAAGGCTCAGTGTTGTCACAAGTCCGATTGCTTCTTCATGCTTCTTATCAAGAACTGAAGGTTGTGTACAAGTAAGTAGAAAAATTAGGAGGTTGCATGAGTAGAAAAGAGTGAGAGAAAAAGAATATTGTAACCTTTTGTTCCAAAAATGCATCAGCTGCTACTTGAAATTAGTCTTTGAAAACTAGATTCACTTAACAAGGTGGGGTTGGAGGAGGGGAGGTGTCAAATTGTATAACTAGTAGGTAAGTTAGTAGAAGAGTGTTAAGAGATAAAATTCAAACTTCCAGGCTTCAGGTACAGATATGGAAAATGGTGGAAACTGACAATTGAAGTATTCAATAACTACAATGGAATGCCATCCATGACATAATGTTAACTGATTTAGGATCTAAATCTTACTTGCAAGTTCTTGAACTAAAGGGAGGATTGGTTTTATTTTTGTATTTTCATGGATTGATCTTTCTCAATAAACACAGAGTACAATTTGTATTTTTTTAAATTTAGCCATTTAAAAAGATGGACACTGAAGGGTTAGAATGACAGACAGGGAAACTATTTCAAAGTAAAATAAGTTGCGGTAATAATAATCTATTATATATTACATGATGTCCTCAAGGTGTGGTTACACTCCCAACTGACATAGTTTTATTGCGTAAGTCAGATCGCAGAGTGAAACCTGGCTTGATAGATCTCAATTTTTTACATTTTTTTAGAAACTGGAGGTAAGTTGCTGAACCAATTCACAAGAGTCTGCTGATAGACTTTTAATACAAAGAATAAAACATTCATTGAACAAGAAAAACGAAGTATATTATACTAGACAAAAAAAGTTGGAAAGATTGTGATAGAAACACCAAGAAAATAATTCAAATATTCTCTATTCCTTCACCCCAGCTTTATTTTTACAGATAAATGCAAAATTGGAAAGATAAAATCATTTACCATGGCTGGAATTTTCTGGCCTTTCTCACCCTATTGCTGCTGTGAAGATGGAGACTTTGGCATTCAGAGGCCTCTTCCCACTGACACGTGCGCAGATGTTCCAAGAAACTGTGGTTCCCAAACTGCAAGGTAAGTATTCTACTTTCATAACAACATCTTAATAGACTTGATAGCCAAGGGGTTACAAAAGGTGGGCCAGAGCACATTAATTTAATCAAAAAATTACAATTAAACAAGTACCACAAAAAGCTAGGTGACAAATATTAGGATTAAACCTAACAAAAACAAGAAAAATAACTATAGATTTTGGAAAAAAAAAGTTAATGATACCATTCCTGTGAATGTTCATGATGTGGACATTGGAATTATTGCTCATGACCAATATCTAGGTATTAAAGTAGATGATAAGTTGAATTGGAGGGAATAGTTAACATGTGGTGGCTAAGGGATATAAACAATTCTACTACCTCAGAAAATTAAAATCCTTTCAAGTAACTCCTATAATCATGAAATTCTTCTAAATATGGCTGTAGTGGAGAGTGTTATTCTTTTTAGGATGTCTGTCCAGGTGCTGTTATTATAGGAAAGCATATTCTTTGAAGGTACAGCGACTACTGAACCAGGCAAGAATTTGATGACATACCTTTCATGAAGAAATCTGCTCTCAAAAAATTTTGACAAAAGAGTGTCAGAAACAATGAGTAAAATCTCTTTTCTTGCTATTACTGCAGGTTGTGTTCAAGGAAAAGGTAGCAATCTCTCTGATGCAGAACAAATTGGTTCCTGAATCTATTTGTGTTCTTCTCTATAATAACTGTTAACAGAAGTTTGTTGCATTCATAAACCTTGGATCTATTAACTGTCCACACTTCCTGCTGCCTTAGCAAAGTAGTCAGCATAATTAAGGACCCCACGCACTCTGGACATTCTCTCTTCCACCTTCTTCTATCAGGAAAAAGATACAAAAGTTGAGGTCATGCACCACCCAACTCAAGAACAACTTCTTCCCTGCTGCTGTCAGACTTGTGAATGGACTTACCTTGCATTAAGTTGATCTTTCTTTACACCCTAGCTATGACTGTAACACTATATTCTGCACTCTCTCCTTTTCTTCTCTATGAATGGAATGCTTTGTACAGTGTGCAAGGAACAATACTTTTTACTGTATGTTTATACATGTGACAATAATAAATTAAATCAAAGGATATTTGATTTGATTTACTTTGTCACATGTATTGGGACACTGAAAAGTATTGTTTCTTGCACACTATACAGACAATACATACCTTTCATAGAGTACCAAGGGGAGTAGGAAAGGAGGGGGTGCAGAATGTAGTGTTACTGTCACCAATTCGGTATAGAGAAAGAACAGCTTAATATAAAGTTGGGCTATTCAAAAATCTGATGGCAGCAGGGAAGAAGCTGTTCTTAAGTCGCTTGGTATGTGTCCTCAGACTTCTGTACCCTTTTCCCAATGGAAGAAAGTGGAAGAGAAAATGTCCGGGGTGCGTGGGGTCCTTGATTATGCTGGCTGCTTTTTGGAAGCAGCGGGAAATGTAGACAGTGTCAATGGATGGGTTGCTGGTTTGCGTGATGGACTAGGCTTTGTTCAAAACCCTTTGTCACAAGAAGTGTTGAATTGGTGAGGAAATTGGTGTGATTCACAATTGTTTTTTCATTGGGAGTTCAGACTCGAATCTCCCACACTCTGTGCAATGTAGAGACCACAATTGTGAATATCATCAAATGTTCGGGGGGTGGGGTGGGGCCCATTCACACCAGAGTCTGATAGTCCCAGGACTCTGTGCATGTGCAGTGGCCTTGAACTGTCAGATTGCACTTTGCTGGCCAGCTCAATTGCTGGCCAGCCCAGGACCCTCACACTGTTGCCCTTCCAAACCACCCCCCACCCCCGCCAATCGCAGCCCCACGAGCATTCCCGGGCCATACCTGACCTCCCCGCCCATCCCAGAGTGCCCCAATCACCAGCCCCACCCCCAGCAGTGACACCCACCCCCAAGAGGCAGACCATCCCCGGCAGGCCATCCGCACACCACCAACCCCCCACCCCCCACCCCCCCCAAGCCTGCCCCAATTTCGGGCCCCCTTCCAGCCACAACCGATCGAAATGCAGAGTGGCAATAGGTGACCCCCTTGGCCCTGGCCCTCCCCAGCTCTGCCCCCTCCCTGGCCTGCCCCCTAGGCTCTTCCCCCTTGTTCCAGATCCCACCCCCCCCGGGCCCCACCCCTTTGGCACTGCCCAATGCCTGGTGGGCAATGCCAAGGTGCCCCTGGGCATGAGCAGTTTGCCTCTTTGTCGGTGCCAGGGGACAAAGGCTGGCACTGCCAGGGCGCCCATGCCCAGGGGCACCAACCCCTCTGGCCAACCCCCTGGGGGAGCCTGAGTGCCTCCCCTTCACTCTATCGGGGTCTCCTGCTAGTTCCCTGAAGGTGGGGAGCCACTCTAAACCCTGCCGGAGTGAAATACTTCTGGCAGGGTGGAAGATGGTATCGGGCCCAGAGAATTTTGTGCAGGGCCCGATAATGACATTTGAAATACATGAAAAACAGTTTTAAATGACTCACTTCTCTTCCCACCAATTTGTATCACGGTCGTGACTGTGTCTGCTCTCTGGTTGTGGGAGATGCGTTTGCAAGAATCCCGCAAAATGGCCCACTCAGATTCTCCCGTCCCGATGCCCCAAAAAATGGCCAGGTCGGGATGGGAGGATCGGGCCCATAGTTTCTTGCAGTGTTGGAGAGACCAGGAGCCATATCAAGCTGTGATACAACCAGGAAAGGTGCTTTCTGTGGTAAGCCTGTAAAAATTGTTCAGAGTCGTAGTGGACATGTCGAATTTCCTTAGCCTCCCGAGAAACTAGATATCCACTCAGGGTCAGAATCCTTGACTTAATGCATTTGAATAGTCTTTAACAGATATTTTAATTAACTTAAACCTCTGTGATGGGGATAATGTAACTTTCTTCAGGAAATGTTTCCAAAATGAATTTCTGTACGGTCAATTTTTACTTTTTTATTGAATAATTAGACAGAGGCAAAAATGTTGGAGATATGGAAAAATAGTTTGTTGCCAGAGAGATAAGGTGTATTTGGAATACAAATGATGGATGGATTTGTGCTTAGTTTATCTTTCACACGTATGGAAAGAGTTTAATGAATCCCATTTTGTTTTTGCTCACCATAGTCACGGTGAGATGGCAGATACCTTTGCATTTAATTTCTCTGACGCACAAAATATCATACCAGAAATCATCTGGTGCATGTGCTTCTTGGCACATACTTTCCGAAAAGGAAAAATGAATGAGCTATTTAAGCTACGAGGGAAAGAAAGACATACTCATTCAGCACCATTTGCACTGTCACGGTGTTGCAAAGCAGTTCACAGCTTTCCAAACATAGTTACTGTCTTAACTTGACACATGAGAGTTTATTCATCTGCACTCCCACGCACAGCATTGCACCAATGATTTGATAATGGTGGACCTTTTCCTGCCTCACCCACCGTGGGAATTGTAATGGGTGGGTGGGGGTGGGGGGGGTGGTGGGGGTGCTGCGGGGCGGGGCTGACCATGTAAAAGCTCATTGACCTCAGACAGGATTTTCCGGTTTTTGGGGTGAGTGTAGCCGGAAAATCCTGCCCAATGTGTTTATCAAATATGTTGATTAAGGGCTAAATATTGATCAGTACGGTCAATTTTTACTTTTTTATTGAATAATTAGACAGAGGCAAAAATGTTGGAGATATGGAAAAATAGTTTGTTGCCAGAGAGATAAGGTGTATTTGGAATACAAATGATGGATGGATTTGTGCTTAGTTTATCTTTCACATGTATGGAAAGAGAATACCCCTGCTTTTCCTCAAACAAGTGCTTCAGAATCCTGCAAGGGACGAGAGGGAGTCAGGTTGGTGTTGCAGTTGCTGCCCATTGGGCAGCACGGTGGCATAGTTTAGCACTGCTGCCTCACAGCGCAGGGATCAATTCTGGACTCGGGTCACTATCTGTGTGGAATCTGCACATTCTCACCATGTCTGCATAGGTTTTCTCCCACAGTCCAAAGATGTTCAGGTTAGGTAGATTTTACCATGCTAAATTGCCTCTTAGTGTCAGGGGGATTAGGAGGGTAAATGTGTAGGATAATAGGGATAGGACCTGGTGGGACCCTTGTTGGTGCAGGTCTCAATGGGCTGAATGGCCTCCTTCTGCATTGTAGGGATTCTATGATCTCCCCTTGTCCATTGACCTTCCTGACTTGGAAGCAGCCAGTCATAACACAGATTTGTCCTCCTTACCAACGTCAGCTCTCCATAGTCTCAGAGTCAAGGAATGGGATAAATCTTCAGGGTTCAAGGCTCATAGCTTGGTGGCACGGGATCAAGAGGCAATGGGGTCGCTTCTTTGCTGGATATGCTACGGCTGCCACTCATGATCCAGCAGCTCCCCGCAAGGCGGACACAACTGTTCAGTTGACCTTGGGTGGTCGGGCTGGGGGAGCAAATGTAAGAAGCCCCCTAGTGAGCTTAAGGGAGGGAAAAACCAGATGGAAGGCTACAGGCGAGTCTATGTGAGTGAGGGAGGGTCCAGTCATGGTTTGGAGGGCACCTGAGCTGTGAACGTGCAATGGCCGTCATCGAGCTTTTGCGATTGGCTGCTTCCCAGTCAGGAAAGTCAATGGGTCAGGTGTGAGATGATGGGCAGCAGCTGTGATACCAGTCTTACTTTCTCGATCGTCCCTGACAGGATTCTGAACAATATTGGGATGAAGCCAGTGGAGCTGGCCATCTGAACAATCACTGCGCTGGAGCAGCATAGACTCCAGCAATAATGTGTGGCAGTACCATGGCGCGACCCTACAGAACTAGACCAGGGGGCCACAGGGCAGGCTGAGAGTCCAGAGGTCATACCAGCTGTGCAGGAAGCACGAAGGTGCTGAAGAAGACCAAGGGTCTACCAGACTCATGTGTCCTTCACGGGTCTGTCCGACACCACCTGCTTTCAAAGACTCCAGATCATGAAGAAGACTGTGCAGCACCTGTGCCATGTCCTTGCAGACTTGGTGCCACTTGATGACAACTTCTACACCACTGGGCCTACCACCCATAAGTGCCTTCTTTGCATTAGGTCTTGCCTACTTTGACCTGGACCAGGCTTGGTTGGTAAGAGGACAATGGCGTTAGGGGGCAGATAGTTGGTCTGCCACAGTGCAGGAGATGATAGGCTACACCGATGTCACTCTCTGTGCTTCTGGCATTGGGGAGTTTCTTTCAGCAAACAGAAAGGGTTCCACTCAATGTCCAGTTGGTGTACAACCATTAAGTGTGTGCCCGTTTTCCAGGGAGCATGCATGACAGCTATATCCTCAACCAGTCGCAGATTCCTCGAATCTTTGAAGGATGCCCCAGGCTACAGGAATGGCTCCTTGGGGACAAGGGCTATACTTTCAAATTGTGGCTGATGATGCCAGAGCAGAGGCCACAGACCACTGCGGAAGCCAGGTACAATGAGGCTCACAGGGCAGTGCTTCGGCCTGTTAACAATGCGGTTCCGCTGCCTCGACAGGCCCAGTTACGACACAGCCTCCAGAGGGTCTTCTACATTGTCGTGATCTGCTATGTCCTCCACGACCTGCCTCTGCAACGGGGCGTGGGGCTTCTTGAGGATAAACTGGAGGTATGGCGCATGTCCTCAGATGAGGAGGTCATGTCTGAAACAAAGAAGAACTTGAATCTACAGCCTTCTGACTTAGCAGTGTGCCACAAGTTCATTCATAGCTGAGCTGACAGAACAGCAACTGAAAGACTCAACTCCTGTCTGAAACTCATTGCTGTAGCTTCCCTGAATTTGCATGACACAGCAAGAGGATATGAAACAGCACTTTGCTATATCTGGCATCCTTCTGTTACAGGGCAAGGCAGCCTTTGATATAGAGGACAAGTTAACTCAGACAGAAACCAGACTTTCGCATGACCACATCAGTATTCAGATTTCAATTAGATAAGAAATAAAATGGCTTGCTTCCAGGCATAGATAGAACTTTCAAATGTGGATTCAGTATCCAAAATAGATAAGACCATAAGACATAGGAGTAGAATTACTGAAGAGGTAGTGCTTGGTAGACTAATGGGACTGAAGGTACACAAGTCCCCGGGACCACATGCAATGCATCCCAGGGTTCTGAAAGAAATAGCAAATGTAATAGCAGATGCGTTAATAGTTATTTATCAAAATTCGCTGGACTCTGGGGAAGTGCCAGCGGATTGGAAAACAGCTACTGTTACGCCGCCATTTAAAAAAGGTAGCAGACAAAAGGCAGGTAACCACAGGCCGGTTAGCTTAACGTCTGTAGTTGGGAAAATGCTAGAATCCATCATTAAAGAAGAAATAGCGAAGCACCTAGAAAAGAACGGTTCGGTCAAGCAGACGCAGCACGGATTCATGAAGGGGAAGTCGTGTTTGACGAATTTACTGGATTTCTATGAGGACGTGACTAGTGCAGTAGACAGAGGGGAACCGGTGGATGTGGTGTTTTTAGATTTCCAGAAGGCGTTCAATAAGGTGCCTCACAAAAGGTTGCTGCAAAAGGTTACGGTACATGGAGCTAGGGGTAAAGTGTTAGCGTGGATTGAGGATTGGCTATCTAACAGGAAGCAGAGAGTTGGAATAAATAGGTGCTTTTCTGGTTGGCACTTGGTGACTAGTGGCGTGCCGCAGGGATCAGCGCTGGGGCCTCAACTGTTTACCATTTACAAGGGCGATCTGGAGGAGGGGGCTGAGTGTAGGATAACCAAGTTTGCTGATGACACGAAGATGAGTGGAAAAGCAAATTGCGTGGAGAACGCAGAAAGTCTGCAGAGAGATTTGGATAGGCTGAGTGAGTGGGCGAGGACCTGGCAGATGGAGTATAACATTAGCAATTGTGAGGTTATCCACTTTGGAAGAAATAACAGTAGGATGGAATATTATTTAAGTGGTGATAAGTTGCAGCATGCTACTATGCAGAAGGACCTGGGGGTCCTTGTGCACGAATCACAAAAACCCAGTCTGCAGGTGCAGCAGGTGATCAAGAAGGCGAATGGAATGTTGGCCTTTATCACGAGGGGGATATAATATAAAAACAGGGAGGTCTTGCTGCAATTGTACAAGGCACTGATGAGGCTGCAACTGGAGTACTGTGTGCAGTTTTGGTCCCCTTATTTGTGAAAGGATATATTGGCCTTGGAGGGAGTACAGAGAAGGTTCACTAGGTTGATATCGCGGATGAGGGGGTTAGCTTATGAGGAGAGATTGAGTAGATTGGGCCTGTACTCATTAGAGTTTAGAAGGCTGAGGGGGATCTTAGAGACTTACAAGATAATGAAGGGGCTAGATAGGGTAGAGGCAGAGAGATTCTTTCCACTTAGAAAGGAAACAAGAACTAGACAACACAGCCTCAAAATAAGGGACAGTCAGTTTAGAACAGAGTTGAGGAGGAACTTCTTCCCTCAGAGAGTAGTGAATCTCTGGAATTCTCTGCCCATTGAAGTGGTGGAGGCTACCTCGTTGAATATGTTTAAGTCACGGGTAGATAGATTTCTGATAGACAAGGGAATTAGGGATTATGGGGAGCAGGCGGGTAAGTGGAACTGATCCACTTTAGATCAGCCATGATCTTATTGAATGGCGGAGCAGGCTCGAAGGGCTAGATGGCCTACTCCTGCTCCTATTTCTCATGTTCTTATGTAATTAGGCAACTTGGCCCATTGAGTCTGCTCTGCTATTCAATCATGGCTGGTATTTTTCTCATCCCCATTCTCCCACCTTTTCCCCATAACTCCTGATCTCCTTATTAATCAGAAACCTATCTATCTCTGTCTTGAAAATGCCAGGATCCATGGAGCTCTGAGAAAAGACATGCAGAAAAGAGTTTTGATAGTAAGTTTTAAAAACAAGTTTACTAACAGCACTTTTGAAAATGTAAGAATCAAATACGGAGAGGGGATAAATGCCAAAGATCAAAGCAGAAGAATCGGAAGGATTTACTTGTTTAGTTTTGTACATTGGGGTTAATCCTACATTATAACCCTCTGAAAATTAAAAAAAAATACAGATGCTGGAAATAATTTCAGAGGTTCCAATGAAAGGTCATTGACTTGAAACATTAATGTGGTTACTCTTTTCACTGGTATAGCTGAACATTACTCCTGAAATTGTAATTCCCTGGAGCAGACAGAGAGAGAGAGACAGAAAGGCAGGGTCAGAGGGAAATGAAATGGAGACAGGGACTGGGGAGAGGTGGAGCGTACGGGAGAGATACAGAGGGAGAGACGGAGAGAGAGAGAGACATGGAGAGCGGGAGAGAGCTGGAGATGTAGGACAGATGGGGATGAGGGAGGAGAATGGAAGGGGAGAGATGGAGAGGTGGGAGGGGGAAGGGACAGGAAGGGGGAAAGAGACAGACAGGGTGGAAGAGACAGGGAAGGAAGATAGAGAGGGGGTTGGAGAGACATAGAGGTGGGAGAAATGGAGAGGGGGAAGAGATTGAAAGTGGGCAGGCGGGGGATAGAGACAGCAGGGGGTGCAAAGGCAGACAGGGGAGAAGAGACAGGGTGGAGAGATATGGGGAAAAAGAGTTGGGAGAGACAGGAAGGGTTGGTCCATTCAAGGATAGTGGAGGGAATCTATGCATGGAACCAGCGGGAACGGGTGAGATATTAAATGAATACTTTCCCTCAGTATTCACCAAAGAGAGGGACTTGATGGATGAGTATCTTAGGGTAGGGTGTGTAGATACTCTGGGTCATGTCGATATCAAAAAGGAGAAAGTATTGGATGTCTTAAAAAGCATTAAAGTAGATAGGTCCCCAGGGTCTAATGGGATCTACCCCAGAAAACTGAGGGCTGGAAGGGCAGAAATTGCTGGGGCCTTGACAGAAATCTTTGTATCCTCGTTGGCTACAGGCAAAGTTCCAGAGGACTGGAGGATAGCCAATTTTGTCCCACTGTTTAAGAAGGGCAGCAGGGATAATCCACAATATTATAGGCTGGTGTGATTTACGTCAGTGGTAGGGAACAAGATTCTTAGGGACAGGATTTACTCACATTTGGAAACAAATTGACTTATTTGTGATAGACAGCATGGTTTTGTGAACTGGACATCGTGCCTCACTAACGTGATTGAGTTTTTCAAGGAAGTGACAAAGATGATAGATTAAGGAAAGGATGTTGTATACATGGACTTCAGTAAAGCCATTCACAAGGTACCTTATGGTAGACCAGTACAAAAGGTGAAGTCACATGGGACCAGAGGAGAGCTGACAAGATGGATACAGAACTGGTTTGGCCAAAGAAGACAGAACGTAGCAGTAGAGGAATGCTTTTCTGAATGTGACTAGTGGTGTTCCATGGAGATCAGTTCTGGGACCTTTGTTGTTCGGGGTATATATAAATGATTTGGAGGAAAATGTAGCTGGTCTGATTAGTAAGTTCACAGATGACATAAAAATTGGTAGAGTTGTGGATAGTGAAGAGGATTGTCGGATAATACAGCACATTATAGACTAGTTGGAAACTTGGGTGGAGAAATGGCAGATGGAGGTTAATTCAGACATTGTGAGATAATGCATTTTGGAAGGTCCAATGCACGTAGGAATTATTTAGTAAATGGTAGAACCCTTAGAAGTATTAACAGGCAGAGAGATCTGGGCATACATGTCCACCAATCACTGAAAGTGACAATACAGGTGGATAAGGTACTCATAGAATCATAGAACCCAACAGTGCAGAAAGAGGCCCTTCGGCCCATCGAGTCTGCGCCGACCACAATCCCACCCAGGCCCTACCCCCATATCCCTACATATTTTTACCCGCTAATCCCTCTAACCTAAGCATCCTAGTACACTAAGGGGCAATTTTAGCATGGCCAATTAACCTAACCCACACATTTCTGGACTGTGGGAGGAAACCGGAGCACCTGGAGGAAACCCATGCAGACGCAAGGAGAATGTGCAAACTCCACACAGACAGTGACCCGAGCCGGGAATTGAACCCAGGTCCCTGGAGCAATGAAGCAGCAGTGCTAACCACTGTGCTACTGTGCCACCCAAGTCAAGAAGGCATACGGCATGCTTGCCTTCACATGTCATCTGCAGCTGTACAGAACCTTAGTTAGGCCTCATTTAGAATATTGTGACGCTACACTATAAAAGGATGTGAATGCGTTGGAGAGGGTACAGAGGGGGTTTAGCAGTATATTGCCTGGTCTGGAGAGTACTGCCCTGAGAAGAGGTTGGATAAACTCGGTTTGTTCTCACTGGAACGACAGAGGTTGAGAGGTGACCTGATAGAGATTTACAAGATTATGAATGGCATGGACAGATGCTCTTTCCTAGTGTAGAAAAGTCAAGTACTAGGGGACATAGGTTTAAGGTGCACAAGAAAAGTTTAGAGGAGATGTCCGAAGCAAGTTTTTTACACAGAGGGTGGTAAATGTCTGGAACGCGGGGAGGTGTTGGGAGCAGGTATGATAACGGCATCTAAGGGGCAACTAGACGAATACATGAATAGGGTGGGAATGGAAGGATATGAACAGTGTAAGTGCGTATGGTTTTAGTTAGGCAGACATCATGATCGGTACAGCTTGGAGGACCAAAGGGCCTGTTCCTGTGCAATACTTTTCTTTATTCTTTGTTCTATAGGGGGAGGTACCAGGCCAACCTGAGAGTTGGATGCTGGTTTTTGCTGACTTACGGAAGAGGTAATGTGATCTGGAAAGAAGTGAAAGGAGGAAGCGGGAGCATTTGCAAGATTGTGGCCATGCATTGGGTGCTGTATTTTTTCCTTCAGAATTTTTATTATTCACATTATATTTACACCTTTGCTGATTTATCGCCTTCACATTGCTAGGATGTCCGATTTTCTTGGGCAGTCTGGATGTTGGGAAGGAAGCTGTGGGGCTATGATGGTTTCTCCTGGCAGCCAGTTGAGTTCTGTGTCATTGCTGATGGGCAAGCTGCATGTGTTGGAGGATAAAGCGGGTCTTCTTGTTGCCCTGGGCCTCCTTGCCTGCCAGCTCCTGGATCTTGGTGTTCTGGTGCTCAAGAAAAGTGGCCAATTACATATGGACTGTTAGAAAAGAGTTCCAGAATTTTGAGTCAGCGACAGTGAGATATTTTGCAATGCGCTCTTTGTTATTTCATTTTTAATCAAGTACTTGGCTCCAATTGTTTAGTTTTCACAAAAGCAAATAAGGTTTCTAGAGTCAGGCATTTTAGTTAAATTCTATTCTATGTTAGCATTATTGGAAGGAAAATGAATGGTCCAGTTTCTAGTTATACTAATGCTAACATTATGCTTTATCATACATTAACTCAGTAACTTTAGCCAGTACTTTGCATGCTGCTTTGAGTGTAAAACACAAAAACAGGCTATGTGCCCCAACTTGTCTGCACCAGTGTTTATCTACCATCTGAGGCCCCACAAAACTTGTCAGCTAACACTAAGTATTTTCTTCTATTCCTTTCTCTATTATGCATTAATCTAGTTTCATTTTAAATACAAACATTCTATTCACTTCAACTATTCTTTGTGGCAACATGTTTCACATTCTAAATTCTCTTTTGAGAAAAAGAGAAGTTCCTTCAAAATTCCTCATTGAATTTATTAGTGACTATTTTCTAATTGTGTCCTCTAGCTTTCGGTTTCCTCTCAAGTGTAAACATCTTTACATCGCCACGTTCATAACTTCAAAGATCTCTTTTTAGTTGATGCCTTCTAATTATTCAAAATGATTCCTGCTAACTCTGTCCCAATACCTATTTAAAGTGCTCTTTGTTCTCCATGGTTATTCTTTTATCTCAAATATTTGACACACTCTACACATTATAACATGTTACATTGAGAATTACATAACCAGCAATTCTTTTCATAATCTGATGTTTATCAATGTTTCAAAGCAGTTGAACATTTCGGATTTTGTAAATGACTTATTGTTGATGACACATCTGCCTCATACAACAGTTCAAATGACAAAGAACAATTGTGCATGTAATCCCTTCCTTCCATAGCAAATTATGTTCACGCATCAGAGTATCTACTTGCAGACTTCCAAACTTTTTGCTTCTGGAGTTCATAAGTTCATAAGATACACGAGCAGAATTAGGGCCATTTGGCCCATACAGCCATTCGATTATGCTCCTCATCTCCATTTTCCTGCCTTCTCCCCATAATCCTTCACCTCATTATCAATTAAAAAATCTGCCTAACTCCTTAAAATTTATTCATTGTTCCAGCATCCACTGCACTTTGGGATAGCGAATTCCAAAGATTCACAATCCTTTGGGAGAAGTAGTTTCTCCTCAACTCTGTTTTAAGTTTGTTAACCCTTATCCTAAGATCATGACCTCTCGTCCTAGAATGCCCTGCTCTACATCTACTTTATCCATACCTTCCATCATCTTGTATACCTCAATTTGATCTCTCCTCATTCTTCTGAATTCCAGAGTATAGGCCTGAACTGTTCAATCTCTCTTCATATGACAAACCCCTCATCTCTGGAATCAATCTAGTGAACCTCCTCTGAACTGCCTCCAATGCCACTACATCTTTCCTCAAATAAGGGGAACAAAATTGTGTATAATACTCCAGGTATGGCCTCACCAAAGAACAAAGAAAATTATAGCACATGAACAGGCCCTTCGGCCCTCCAACCCTGCACCGACCATGTTGCCCAACTGAACTAAAACCCTCTACCCTTCCGGGGACCATATCCTCCTATTCCCATCCTATTCATGTATTTGTCAAGATACCCCTTAAAAGACACTATCGTGATTTTTGCTGCCACTCTGCCTGAGATCATTGGAGGGGAAGGTGGGGTCTGCTACCACTCTGCCTGACACGAGGGAAGGGAAGCGGCGGGGTGGGGAGGGGGGTGTGTGGTCTGCTGCCACTCTGCCTGAGGTGAGTGAGGAGGGAGGGGGCTGTGTTCAGTCTGGGTAACGGGGGCAGGGGGTTTGCTGGGATAAATGGGTCTGTAATGTTGTGGGGATTGAGGGGGAGCCAAAGGGAGGCATTAACTAGCCCCGGGCACGATGTGACAGGGGAATGCTTTTCAATTTTTTTTTTTAACTGCACATGCGCAGTTGAAGTTGCAACTGGAGCAGCAGCGTTTTGGGCACAATAACCCCACCTACAGCGCAATTCAGATTTGCGACTTTTTTCCAGGCTGAGTGCATATGAGAACAGGGTTCACAAGTCGGATCTGAATCTCGCCCAGATTCAGCACTTCGAATCAAAATGGTAAAATAGGGCCCAAAGAGTTTACAGAGAGATATAGACAGGTTAGGTGAGTGTGCAAAAACTTGGCAGATAGAATATAATGTTGGAAAATAGTTATGCACGTTGGTAGGAAGCATAAAGGAGCTGGAAGAAAGACTGCAGAAAATGGCAGCAGGATTTGGGGGTCATAGAATCATAGAAACCCTACAGTGCAGAAAGAGGCCATTTGGCCCATCGAGTCTGCGCTGACCACTATATCACCCAGGCCCTACCCCCATATCCTTACATATTTATCTGCTAATCCCTCTAACCTATGCATCTCAGGACTCTAAGGGACAATTTCTAGTATAAGAACATAAGAACAGAAGAAATAGGAGCAGGAGTAGGCCATCTAGCCCTTCGAGCCTGCTCCGCCATTCAATAAGATCATGGCTGATCTGAAGTGGATCAGTTCCACTTTCCCGCTTTCTCCCCATAACCCTTAATTCCCTTGTCAATCAAAAACCTATCTACCCGTGACTTAAATATATTTAGCGAGGTAGCCTCCACCAGGCAAAGAATTCCAGAGATTCACCACCCTTTGAGTGAAGAAGTTCCTCCTCAACTCCAATCTAAACTGCCCCCCCCCCGCCCCCACCATGGGGGGGGGGGGGGGGGGGCACATACTGCCCCGTATGGCCAATTAACCTAACCCACACATCTTTGGACTGTGAGACAAAACCAGAGCACCCAGAGGAAATCCACGCAGAGATGAGGAGAATGTGCAAACTCCACACGGACAGTGACCCAAGCCGGGAATCAAACCCAGGTCCCTGGAGCTGTGAAGCAGCAATACTAACCGCTGTGCTACTGTGCTATCCATTGTCCTTGTGCCTAAATCACAAAAAACTAGCATGTAAGTTCAGCAGGTAAAAGGGACAGTAAATGGAATGTTGGCCTTCGTTTCAAAGGAATGGAGTATAAAAATAGGGAAGTCTTGTTAAAACTATACAAGAACATAAGAACATAAGAACATAAGAAATAGGAGCAGGAGTAGGCCATCTAGCCCTTCGAGCCTGCCCCGCCATTCAATAAGATCATGGCTGATCTGTCGTGGCTCAGTTCCACTTTCCCGCCCTCTCCCCATAACCCTTAATCCCCTCTCTTATCAAAAACCCATCAACCCGCTTCTTAAAAATATTTAGCGAGGCAGCCTCCACCACTTCAACGGGCAGAGAATTCCAGAGATTCACCACCCTTTGAGTGAAGAAGTTCCTCCTCAACTCCGTTCTAAACCGCCTCCCCTTTATCTTGAGGCTGTGCCCCCTAGTCCTACTGTCTTTTTTGAGCGGGAAGAGTCTCTCCACCTCTATCCTATCCATCCCATTCATCATCTTATACGTCTCAATGAGATCTCCCCTCATTCTTCTAAACTCTAACGAGTACAAGCCTAGTTTATTCAGCCTCTCCTCATAGCTCAACCCCCTCAACTCCGGTATCAGCCTAGTAAACCTCCTCTGCACTCCCTCCAGGGCCAAAATATCCTTGCGCAGGTGCGGCGCCCAAAACTGCACACAGTACTCCAGCTGCGGCCTCACCAATGCCCTATACAGCTGCAGCAAGACCTCCCTACTTTTATATTCAATCCCCCTCGCTATGAAGGCCAGCATCCCATTCGCCTTCCTGACCACCTGCTGCACCTGCAAGCTGGGTTTTTGCGACTCATGCACAAGGACCCCGAGGTCCCTCTGCACCGTCGCCTGCTGCAGTTTTTCGCCACGTAAGTAATAGTCCTTCCTACCATTCTTCCTACCAAAGTGGACCACCTCACACTTGCCAACATTAAATTCCATTTGCCATTTCCTGGCCCATTCGCCCAGCCTATCTAGATCCTTCTGCAGACTCTCCACACCCTCCGCACAATTTGCCTTTCCCCCAATCTTGGTGTCATCAGCAAATTTCGACACCCTGCACTCGGTTCCCTCCTCCAGATCATCTATATAAATGGTAAATAGCTGAGGCCCCAGCACCGACCCCTGGGGCACCCCACTAGTCACCAACCGCCAATCCGAATAGCACCCATTGACCCCCACTCTCTGCCTCCTATTTGACAACCAATCCTCTATCCACGCTAACACCCTACCCCCAACTCCATGTCCCCTGACCTTCTGCAATAACCTCTTGTGAGGTACCTTGTCAAACGCCTTCTGAAAATCCAGAAAGACCACATCCACCGGCTCTCCTCTATCCACTGCCCTAGACACATCCTCATAGAACTCCAGTAAATTTGTCAGACACGACTTCCCTTTAATGAAACCGTGTTGCGTCTGCCCTATCAAGCAATTCCCTTCAAGATGCCTCGCAATTTCCTCCTTAATGACGGATTCCAACATTTTACCTACCACAGACGTTAAACTAACCGGCCTATAATTCCCCGCCTTTTGCCTGGCACCCTTCTTAAACAACGGCGTAACATTAGCCGTTTTCCAATCTTCCGGCACTTCCCCGGAATCCAGCGACGTCTGGAAAATAACCACCAAGGCATCCACTATAACCTCCGCCATTTCTTTCAGAACCCTCGGATGCATTCCATCCGGTCCTGGGGACTTGTCCACAATCAGCCCCTCCAGTCTGTCGAGCACCACCTCTCTAGTAACAGTAATGTCATTAAGACCCTCCAGTCCTACCACCTTTCCATCGCTAACACCCGGCAAATTATTCACGTCCTCCTCCGTGAAGACAGAAACAAAAAAGTTATTCAAGACCTTCGCCATATCCCCATCCCCTACCACTAGCTCCCCTTTCTCATCCTCTAAAGGACCAACGTTCACCCTAGCCAGCCTCTTCCTTTTTATATATTTATAAAAACTCTTGCTATCCTTTTTTATATTAAGCGCTAGCCCAGCTTCATAGCTTCTCCTACCCTCCTTTATCAACTTCTTTGTCAATCTTTGTTGACATTTAAACCTTTCCCAATCCTCTTCTCGCCCACTGCTCTTAGCTACTCTAAATTCCTCCGCTTTTAATTTAACACTTTCCTTCACCTCCTTCGTTATCCACGGCTTATTACCTCTCCTCCTACTGTCCTTTTTGACCATCGGAATAAATTTCTGCTGAGCACCAAGAAAGATCTCCTTAAAGATCCTCCACTGCTCCTCAGCAGACCTACCTTCCAACGCGCTCCCCCAGTCCACATTCGCCAATTCTTCTCTCATCCTACCATACTCCCCTCTATTCAAACAAAGGACGCGTGTCCGGGAACCCACTTTCTCCTCCTCCATCTGCAACAGAAACTCCACCATGCAATGATCACTCTCTCCAAGAGGATCCTTCACCGCAAGGTCCCTAATTCTACCCGCCTCATTACATAGCACCAGATCCAAGATAGCTCGCTCCCTCGTCGGCTCCAACACACACTGTTCAAGGAAATTATCCCGGCAGCATTCCAAGAACTCCTCCTCGAGCCCACCTCGTCCAACATGGGTCGACCAATCAATATGCAGATTGAAATCTCCCATAACTACTGCCGTCCCATTCCTGCACGTCGCACTTATTTGCGCGTTAACAGCCCGCCCCACCTCCAGATCATTATTTGGGGGCCTATAGACGACACCCACCAGCGTCTTCCTCCCTTTGCTGTTCCTAATCTCCACCCACAACGATTCCACTTTCTGCTCTTTGGCTCCGATATCATCCCTTGCTACCACCTTGATACTATCCTTAATCAGCAGAGCTACGCCACCCCCTCTTTCCTCCTGCCTATCCTTCCTAAACACTTGATAGCCCCGTACATTCATCTCCCAGTCCCTGTCACCTTGCAGCCACGTCTCTGTAATGGCCACCAGATCGTATCCATTTGTGTCGATCTGCGCCACCAGCTCATCCACTTTATTCCGAATGCTTCGTGCATTCAGATAAAGCGCTTTCATCCCAGCCTTCACCTGGACCCTATTTGCCGTAACGCCACCAATTGGGACATCCTCGGCCTCTTCCCTTACCTGTACCCTATCCTTAACTTTAGACCTCGTAGCGTCACCTACCCTCGCACCCTCCCCCCCCCTAATTAGTTTAAAGCCCTGTCTACAGTCCTCTTTACTCGATTCGCCAACACTCTGGTCCCAGCACGGTTCAGACCCACCCCATCCCGCCCGAACAAGTCCCACCTACCCCAATACTGGTGCCAATGCCCCATAAATTCGAACCCATTCCTCCCACACCAATCCCTGAGCCACCCATTCACTTCCTTTATCCTGTCAACCCTACGCCCGTCTGCACTCAGTTCAGGCAGTAGCCCAGAGACGACCACCTTGTCGGTTCTACTTTTTAATTCCATTCCCAGCTTTTCATACTCCCTCCCCAGATCCTCAGTCCGCACTTTGCCTACGTCGCCGGCACCCACATGTACTACAACGACCGGGTTCTCACCCTCCCACTCCAGATTCCTCTGCAGCCCAGCTGCGACATCCTGTACCCGAGCACCAGGCAGACAACACACCCTTCTGTGCACTTTGTCATTGTGACAAAGGACAGTGTCAATACCCTTCACCCCACTATCTCCAATCACTACTACGTTCCTTTTCCCCTTCTCTTTGCCTATGTCCTGCTGCATCACTGTACCGTGTGCAGTTTGCTCACCAACCTCACCTGCCTCGTCCTCTTCCAGACTGGAAGCAAGAACCTCAAACCTGTTATGCAGATTAAGAGGCTGAGGCCTCCGCTCCTCACCCCCCTTCCTCCTCCCAGCAGCCCCCTTTTGTCCCTGACCCTTAGATTTAGCCAGTCTAGCAGGGGTGGATGTCACTTGCACCCCATTGACAATGGCACCCTCTCTCCCCCTGATGAGCCTCAGTGTCTGTAGCTCAGAGGCCAGCTCATCCACCTTGAGCTGGAGCTCCTCCAGCAACCTGCACTTACTACAGACATGGTCACTGGGAAGGACCCTGGGGTCCACCAGTTCAAGACACTAGTTAGATCACACCTGGAATACTGTTGAACAATTTGGGTTCCCTTATTGAAGGAAATATATACTGGTATTGGATGCAGTCCAGAGAAGGTTGCTCCCAAGTTTGGAGTAATTTTGTAATGAGGAGAGGTTAAGTAGGTTGGGCCTGTACTCATTGGAGTTTAGAAAAATGAGAGGTGACCTTATTGAGATATATAAGATCCTCAGGAGCCTGAACAGGGTAGGTGCTGAGAGTATGTTTCCTCTTGCGGGAGAGTCTAGGACCAGAAGGCATAATTTCAGAGTAAGTAGTTGCCCACTTAAAACAGAGGTGAACAGGAATTTCTTCATTCAGAATGATGCAGAATTGGTTGTACAAGTCCATGCTTCTGCGCTTGTATTAGAGTGTTATCATGTTTACAATAAGAAATTTTCTATTGAATACATATACTGAACTGACATCATCAGTCAGTGCAAGCTTGTGCAGGTGGCAACACTGGCAGCATGGGTTTGTGCGAGTTGTTGCCAATGAGGGACCTGTTCATCACCGCCAACAGGTTATGTGTACAGGTGTACACTGCACAGTGTTATTTTATATTTCTGTAATAAATGAGATCAAGTGTTTAAACACTTGTCAATCACCACATCTTTTTGGCAACATGCATCATGAGGATTGTACAGGGCCTTTTTTTTTCATTCATAGAACATTGGCGTTATTGTCTGGCCAGCATCCCTAGTTTCCCTTTAACTAACTGGCTTGCTCGGCCTTTTCAGAGTGAGGTTGAGAGTCAACCACATTGGTGTGGCTCTGGAGCCACTTGTAGGTCAGATCAGGTAAGGATGGCAGATTTCCTTCTCTAAAGGAAGTGAACCAGATGGTTTTTTCTAACAGTTGACAAAGGTTTCACGGTCATCAATAGATCCTTAATTCCAGACTTTCTTTATTGAATTCAAATTCTGCCATCAGTCATGGCGGGAGTTGAACCCACATCCTCAGAACATTATCTGAGTTACTAGATTAATAGCCTAACGATAATACCACTAGCCCATCGCCACCCCTTTCGTGGGTCATGTTTCTAGTTATTATGAACGTGTATTCAAAGTGGCTGGAAGCACACATCATGAGCAACATCACAGCACCCATTACGAAAGAGAAACTGCACCAAGTTTTTTTTGACATCCATGGCTGATAGCTTGTCTTTGATCATGGCCCAACATTCATGAGGGAGTTGTTCCAGGAGTTCATGCAGAGAAATGGAATACCCCTTTTCACCTGGCCTCTTAACGATTTAGCAGAGCAAGCTGTGCAGACCTTGAAAGGAGTACTGAAAATGATGAGAAGCGGAACCCTCGGAACCAAGCTCTCATGGTTCTTGTTTCAATGCCACGTCATGCCACACATGACAACGGGGCTCTCATTGGACGGAATGCTGTTGGGCAGGAAGCCAAACTCAAACCTAGATTTGCTGCATCCAGATGTCAAACCAAGAGTGGGAAGAATACAGGAAAAACAAGAGGGACGAGACCACTATGCTACAGAGACATTTCATTCCAAATGACTACTAGTATGAGGAATTTTGGCTGGTTGGCTGCCTGGAGTCATTCACAATTAGAGTCATTGGACCAGAATGTGGTCCAATCTCTTTAGTGGAGAAACAAACTAATGGAAGAATCATGCACAAACAATAGCGCTTTTTGTCTCTGCCAAGACTCTGAAAGTTTCCAGACCACACAGCAGAAGGAAATGCTACTGCAGAAACCCAACAGTAAAATGATGTACAGGGACATCCAGTGGGAGAGGATGAGGGACTTACTCTTACCCAACCCACTCCTGCACTCACAAGCCCAGCACCACTGGGCTCAGTCTCACTAGTGTCCACTGAGATCCCAGGGGCACAGTGCAGATGCAAAGCTCCTGAAAGACTGGATTATAGTTGAGACTTTAATCATTATATTCAGATTCTATTTGGGAGCAAAGGGGTTTCATTACAAGAACTGTATCTTGTGAACTACTGTATCTTTCCTTAAGGAGGATTAAAATTAAGTTGGGGGGGGGAGGAATGGGGAGAAGTGTTTTAGAGTTATAGTGTGTACACTAGGCAATTTCTTGTTGAATACATGTACTAACAGCACCAGGGACCTGGGTTTGAATCCCAGCTTGGGTCACTGCCTGTGCAGAAACTGCATGTTCTTCCTGTGTCTGCATGGGTTTCCTCTGGATGCTCCAATTTCCTCTCTCTCTGAAAGATGTACTGCTTAGGTGACTGGCTATGCTAAATTCTCCCTCAGTATACCCACAGAGGTGCTGGAGTGTGAAGTCTAGGGGGTTTTCACAGTAACGTCATTGCAGTATGAATGTGAACCTAATGAATAAACTTTAATACACATATGTCAGTTGATACAAGCTTTTAAGGATGATATCATCAATAGTGTGGGTTGCTGTTGTGGCCATGAGGGACCTGCCCATCGCCACCGCCAAGTTGTGTGTCTATGCTGTACAGTGTTATTTTACATTTCTGCAGTAAAGGAGATTGTGCTTTTAAACACATGCATCCTCATTGTCAAGTTACCACTGGTTGACTAGAACTGGTGCTGGTATCAAAAATGACCAGTTACCTCAATCACACATGAATGACTGACTTGCTGGGAGATGTACATTCAAAGAACACACAAAACAATGGCTCTAATTCAAAAAGTGATATCTTTTCAAGGGTATAAAGGGATTTCATTCACAAGCTGCATTTTTTGTAATGAAAGTCCTTTGCTTCCCAGTAGAATCAGAACTCATTTACATATTAGTTGAGTTGAACTCAGGCACTCCTAATTCATGTTCAAGGAATTGGATTTCTTGAACATGAATTATACATGGACTTGTTTATTTTACTGTCTGTCCTGTTGTCAGGTAAAGTAAAAGTTTATTAGTCAGAAGTAAGGCTTACATTAACATTGCAATGAAGTTACTGTGAAATTCCCCTAGTGGTCATACTCTGGCGCCTGTTTGGGACAACGCACCTAACCAGCATATCTATCAGATTGTCGGAGGAAACCAAAGCAGACACAGGGAGAACGTGACAGTGACTCAAACCAGGAATCAAACCCAGGTCTCTGGCACTGTGAGGCAGCAGTGCTAACCACTGTGCTGCCCTAATAAAAATTCAATGTGAGAGAGTGCCTGTGGATAGGTGAATGGGAGTGTGTGCATGTGTATATGCTGGTGAGAGAGAAAATGGAGATCAGATGTGAAGCAGACTTGCACTCATCATCACACACACTGCCTTATACTCGCATCAACTCCCCCTTCCCAAACCCCACAGTGCCTCACATTCACTGCCCACAAACTCCCATTGGGTCAGGCACTCATACTCTCACATGGCCTCGCACAGTCACCCCACAACTTCCAGTGCCTCACACTTCCCCGCAACACATTTTCCATAGCCAGAAGTGACCTCACCCTCTCAGTCAGACCTGATCTCATCCTCTTGCTTGAGGAAGAAAATTGAGACTACCAGAGGTCTGGGCATCCCTGGGCTCTGAGCATTCAACAGCACGTTCTTCCCATCTCCAATGCACCCACCACCCAATGCCCCCATGCCCACCAGCTCCGAGCAGGCAACACAAAGCCACCAGCACACTTTCTTTTACACACACACACACCCCAGGAGCAGGTTCCTCTCCCCACCCCACCAGCTACTGGTTTCAACACAATCCTGATACTCGTCCCTTAAACCTGGCTTACCAATGAAGTAAATTCGAGGTCACCTGACATTGGGCCTGCCTCCCAAGGTCAAGTTTGGGGCTGGGGATGGTTTCTGAGATTTGGGGCTGAGGATACCACATCTCTGCAAGCCTGTCCATCCTCCTTGAATATCTACCACCTCTGACCCACCTGAACTTACTTTTCCGCATGGTCCCACCAGAAACAACTACATGCAAAACTCACACAGCAACTGACACCCTTCCGAATGTCCAATCACAGGCTGATTTTACCCTACAAAGACTGAATCTAGCAGCAGCCAATGCATGGAGAAAGCAGCCTGTGATTGGCTGAACAGACACTGAGCACTTTTTGAAATTCTTCCCAGGATCATTTGAAGTTGAACAATGGCTGCACTCGGTGGATCTAGCGAGCCTCTGAAAATGCCTCTGGACCCACATGTGGCCTGCAGGCCCAACCTTGGACAAACCCGCTTTAGAGACTTAATCTAACCTTAAAAAGGGCTATTGGCTATTGATTTGATATTTTGATCCACAAAGTATCTTCCAGTACTCTGGTCCTGTGGCACACCTTTTCTTACCTTAGAGAATAGTTGGGTTCATCAGACCTAAAATATAAACTCCATTCGAGGTGATGCTTAATTTGCAGAAGGATACATTGATTCAGATGTGGGGCTGAATTCTGCGGCGGGCTTCAAGACCCTGGGGTCAAGTGGGCAACGCAAGCCTGTACTTGCAGCAGCAATACCACCTCAGAGACATTCCTGGGAGCAAGTTAAAGGGTTAGTAGGCTTGAAAATCCCACTTGGGGAGGGTGGGCAATGCTGCGGCAGCTCGGAGCATTTGGGGAGGAAAATGCCCCCAAGCCTGAAAAATAAATGAGGGAAGGCAGTAAGCTGCTAGGTTTGGAGGGGATACCTGGCAGCTTCCCCACACTGAGGCCCACTTCACCACCAACAAATGCTAAAGAACAAAGATTGGCCTCTAATTGGGGACTTAATTCAACTGGCTACGTGTCTCCCTCGAGTGGCAACTGATCAGCATACCAGCTTGCTCCTGGGAAGCTTCTTCAATGCAGAAATTTATTAATATTCTTTCATGGAATATGGGCACCACTGGCTAATTACTCTCGAGAAGGTGGTGGTGAGTTGCCTTCCTGAATCATTGCAATCTATGTGTACATGTAGGAAGAACACTCTCAAAGCTGTGAAGGAGGGAGTTGCAGGATTTTGAGACAGCAACAGTGAATGAATGGTGATATATTTCTGAGTCAGGATGGCAGTGTTCACATGCAGCTGCTGCCCTAATCCAGAAGTGCTTCAGATCTCATTTTTTTCCCCCTGTACTCCAGCTTGTAGCTTGCCTTCCTGCGACCAGGAAAATTCAGCTTTTACCCTCTCTGGAAAACAGAATTACCATTCAATTTTATACCTGCCTTCAGCTGATCAGTGCAGCTGGCAATGGAAGCACAGTAGTCAAGTTCTAAAATTTGGTGTTTTTGCATTAACTCCCTGTAGGATTGGACAGGTATAATACAGACAACTGTATTTAGAATTTTTCATTCTTTTAATTCTAAATGAGAACTTAAGATCATTCTTTCCATGGCATCTTGCTAAGTGTGCCCAATTTCTCAGTCAGATGTCTCACAACTCCAGGTTAAAGTCCAACAGGTTTATTTGGTAGCACGAGCTTTCAGAGCGCTGCTCCTTCACCAGGTGGGTGGTGAGTTGGGTTCACAAACAGGTCATATATAGACAAAGACTCAATTGCAAATAATGGTTGGAATGCGGGACTTAACAGGTAATCAAGCCTTACAGGTGCAGATAATCCAAGTAGAGAGAGGGTTAAGCACAGGTTAAAGGAGGTGTGAATTATCTCAAGCCAGGACAGTTAGTAAGATTTCGCAAGCCCAGGCTAAATGGTTACAGGTAGTCTGACATGAACCCAAGATCTTGGTTGAAGCTGTCCTCATGTGTGCAGAACTTGGCTATCAGTTTCTGTTCGGTGATTCTGTGATATCGTGTGTCGTGAAGGCGCTTTGGAGAACACTTACCCGAAGAGCAGAGGCTTAATGCCCATGACTGCTGAAGAGTTCCCCGACAGGAAGGGAACACTCCTGTTTGGTGACTGTTGAGCGGTGTCCATTCATCCATTGTCATAGCGGATGCATGGTCTTGCTGAAGTATCATGCCTCAGGACATCCTTTCCTGTTTTTGACAGTGCTAGGGATCAATTCAATATTTTGTTCACGTGACAGATTGGCACATTTATGCTATATAAATTCTTGCAATTGCAAGGAATTTAAACCCTCACACATCAGTTTATAGGTGTACCACACCATTTACCAATTTCCAGAACCAGCTGGATTGGGCTTCTGCTGTTAAGGGTTTTAATGAGATCTTCACCACCTTTGAACCCAAAATTATTTACATAAAGCACATGGTTTGTCAAAATATATTTTTATTCACAATGAAGTAGACATTTACAAAATTCTGAATCTCCCCCAGTTTTTGATTAATTCACAAAGGCACCATCAGGTATCTTGATAGCTATAAAAACACAACTGAGCCACATAAAACACTTTTTTCCAAAGAAATGAGTCACTTCCTTCAAATAAGTTATACAGAATACAGGTCAATTGAAATTGTTCATCACTTCGTTCAGAAACTGTGGATTATCAGTCCCAAAGAAAAGTTGTCTCAAATATCTTCTGTTGGTGGTCTGTTTACATTGTGGGCATTTTTTATTTCTCTGAAATGATGATAGAACAATGACATCTTTGGGAATAGAGATGCATTTCAATACCTACATTTATATTTTGATCACTCAACTCACACAATAATAGCTTTAATTAACCACAATATATTAGAACCAACAAAAATATATCCCAATTGCACGAAAAGCCTTATTAAAGTATTATTCTTATAGAAATAACACCATTTTTCTAAATTCTCCCATCAGACTCACTAACCATTTTACTTTACTACTAATTTGCTTTTTATTTTACTTTTAATCTCAGCTTCCTGTTTTGAAGGTAGGAACAAGTTTGATAAACACGGGTCAAGTCCATATATTTGCAAATGAATGTGGTTTTCACAAAGTTAATCTATGACATGATTTGGTCCTTCCAACTGCAGGAGAGACTACTGAATCAAGGCCCTTAAAACGGCAGTGTTTCAATGGATAAACCTTACAGCAGTGCAGGAATTGTTCAATTTAAACTCAAATAGTATCCCCATTTCCTTTTCTCAAAGTATTAAGGCTTCATCCGCCCTATCACCGATTGCCTACCATCTCCAGAGATTAAGGACACTAGGATAATTGAAACTGAAGACTGGGATTAATACATTTTTGTTAGATAAAGGTGTTCAGAGTATGGAGCACATAATGTTGAGGGACATATCATCCATGATCCAGCTGAATGGAAGAATAAATACTAGAGGCTAAATAGCCTAGCCCTATGTTTATATTTTATAGATTTATGAATGACAAGTTGCAATTGACAAGTTTAATTTTTTCCAAATACAGTATAATGGGAACATTTTAATATCTTTATCCCAATAGTTTAGTTTAAGTTTATTTATTAGTGTCACAAATGAGTTCACATTAACACTGCAATAAAGTTACTGTGAAAATTCCCTATGCTCCACATTCCGGCACTTCTTCAGGTACATTGAGAATTTAGCATGGACAATGTACCTAACCATCACAGCTTTTGGATTGTGGGAGGAAACCCATGCAGACATGGGGAGAATGTGCAGACTCCTCAGAGACAATCGCCCAAGCCAGGAATTGAACCTGGTTCGCTGGCACTGTGAGGCAGCAGTGCTAACCACGCCACCCTTAGAGTCAGAGAACTGTAGTAAGAATTTAATTTTAACCAATTGTTTTTGACCCAGAATTGTGTGATGACATTTGAATTGCTGCACAGAACTTTCTGATTGGAACAGTGGATTTTAGTTTATACAATGCATTCCAAATTAGTTGCTAACAAATATTCTGTACCTAGACGACTGGCCAGTTGTTCAGAGTAACTCCATGTCGGACTTTCTTAAATAAGGATATATGGGCAAAATAGCACTGTAATTAGTTAGCTGCGGGCAATTTTAGAGGAAAACAATTGTATAACATATTAATCAGTGTTGCATCTCAGCAGGCTATCAACTTTCATAAATACAGCACTGGAAACTATCTTGAACAGGAAGCTGCTCAGAGGTAATTTATTGACAACAGGAGGAAGAATCCCCTGAACATTTTTGGGTAACAATGGACCTATTTTTGCCTTCAGGATCTTGTCTGAATTCTGGATTCCTATTGCATCATAAAAATTTACAGCACAGGAAACCATTTTGCTGACTGAGTCTATGATGGCTATTTGCCAAAGCAACTCATTATGCCATGCTCTTATTCTTTCTCCAGAGTCTTATATCCACCAGTCTGAATTTTATATCCACCTTTCCCTTAAAAAAAATGCAACAGTCTGTGCCTCAATCTCTGTGAACCAGCTTAAGAGCCACCTCCTCTATTGACAGTCCTCCACGTAAAACAGAATTGTTGTAATCACTCTCCTAACTCGTAGGCAAGCAACCTCGGTCAGCATTACAACAAGAGAAAATACTCTCATTCGATTCATACCATCAAAATCCTTCATAATTTAAAACAAATGTGTTAAATCTCCTCTCGGCCATTTCTCTTCTGGTAAAGATTGTCTCATTAATTTCTGTCATTCCTTCTTTTCATAGGATCCCTACATGTAGAAGCAGGTCATTAGACCCATCAAGCCTGAACTGACAACAATCCCATCCATATCCTATCATTGCAACCCCACATATTTACCCTACTGATCCCCCTGACACTAAGGGATAATTTAGCATGGCCAGTCCACCTAACCTGCACATCTTTAGAGTGTGGGGGGAAATCCATGAACACATAGGGAGCAAGTGCAAACTCCACACAGATAGTGACCTTAGCACGGAATTAAACCCCAAGTCCCTGGTGCTGAGGTAGCAGTACAAACCACTGTGCCCATTGCGTAATTGTGGTGAATCCACATTATACAGATAATATGCCCTTAATCCTTCTTATATAAAGTTCTCAAACCTCTAGTAACTGATCGTTGCTTTATTTAAATTTCATCACGTTTTCCCTATTGAAACTCAGAATGCTACAGATTTTTTAAAAATCTACCTACATTTAGTTTAACAGTTATTCATTTACCAATATAGGAATTCAGCATTAGGGTGGCATGGTAGCACAGCGGTTAGCACTGCGGCTTCACAGCTCCAGGGACCTGGGTTCGATTCCCGGCTTGGGTCACTGTCTCTGTCTGTGTGGAGTTTGCACGTTCTCCTTGTGTCTGTTTGGGTTTCCTACGGGTGCTCCGGTTTCCTCCCACAGTCCAAAGATGTGTGGGTTAGGTTGATTGGCCATGCTTACATAGAACACCAAGGGGCAATGTGTAGGTTAGAGGGAATAGTGGGCAAAACATATAGGGATATGGGTGTAGGGCCTGGGTGGGATTGTGGTCGGTGCAGACTCAATGGGCCGAATGGCCTCTCTGTGCTGTAAGGTTTCTATGATTTGCACTTTATGGAAATTACATACAGTAAGGCATGTTTAACTTTGGCCTGTTAAATGTTGTTTCACTTTAATAGTCAATGAGTGGGACCTGTATCCCCATTTAATGTTACAAGATTTATTTTAAAGTAAGTTCCCATTGGTCTGGTGTAGGGCTGTGACTCCAATCGGCACTATTTTGGAGTGGACTCTCCTACTTCGTGACCATTTTTCTTGTGGCCAACCCTCCTGTGCCAGCCCCTGCCTCGCCATCTTGCTTCCTCATGTACTCTGACCCTTCTACTTGGTGCTTGCCCTTCGACAACTTGCATTCTCATTTAAGGTCTACATTCAGGTCCACTTTGAAGCCAAAGGTGCTGGAAAGTGCCGAACAGCAGAAGTCTTTGAGCAATGCTCCCGTTTGCCATATGCCTCTCTTGAACCCTTGCTATGGAGCTGTGTCCTTTCTCAACAGCGAGGGGTCAGGAAAAAAAAACACAAACAAGAACAGCCCCAGCTAAGCACTTCCGCACTTTTGGGATCCAAGCTTTCACAACTTCTGGAGCTCTGATCCAAGGTCAAATCTGGGTCTGGATCTTGAACAAGAATGTAATTCAGGAGACGGAAGCAGCAAGCAGTACACAGGAGGTTCAGTGAGAAGATGCATCAGTTACAAGTCAGAGGATCAGCAGCAAGACGGTGCATTAGAAAGGAGAGGTCATGAACTGGAGGGCTGGTGGGAAGAAGGATCCACTGTGACCAGGAGGGTGGTAAGCTGGAGACTGAGGAAGTAGGGCAAGGATTTACTGCAAGTCGAATGCTACCTATCACTTTTCTATTTTTAAATTTATTTTACTTTAACAGTTTATTCATTTACCAATATAGGAATTCAGCATTGTAAAGTATTTTGAGTTATGGGTTATATATTTTTCATAATGAACCTGCAGAATCTATAGCTTTTAGAAAATCTGTTTCACTTAAAGTTGTGATTTTCAGGAATGCAACCACAACTTTAAGGACTTGCTGTATTTGAATCTCAGTCTTTCTATTTATCAAGAACTTTGTGTACTGTCTATATGGCGTTCAGCAATATTATATTTTCCATTAGTTACATTGCTTTGATGGGATAACAGGTGGAGGTCACAGCCTCACAACGGACCAAGCATCACAGACAACACAACAGTCCTCATCACACTGTTCTTGTGCAGTTCCTAATTCCTAGATTATAGAAACACAAGCATTGTCCTGAAACCGGTTGACAGCTTGATATGAGTGACAAAAGCACAAGTTGGCAGACAGAAAAAAACATTTAAATCAACGCAAGATCAACTGAGATCATCTACATGACATAACTTTTTGCAATAATCAGTTAACTGACTGAAATTGAATAGATGGATGGTTTTGGAAATATAAAATCACAATAAAGCATCTTTACTTTTGAGTGCATTTGTGCTAAGTATCTGCCTTTTCAACCTAGAGTTAATGTTCTCAGATTTAGTTATTTGGTCACTGCTCTGGCTACCCAGTCTATTGGTTTCCAAAGGGATCCAACAAACTAAATGTATAAAAAGCACAACATCTTAATTGTTAAGCGAGCTGTTTTTATTTAAAAAAATGTAAATTAAAAGGCTAGTGTCTAACCTTCAACATCTGCTTCCAGCAAGACATGCAGCAGGTGAATTCACAGGAATGACAGTTAAATGGCACTATTGCATCAATCCTGCAAAGTACGCAGTGAAAACCTAGCAGAATACATGATGCAAAGTTTACAATATTTCCTTTGTGGAGAAAAAAAGCTGTTCATAAAAATTAATTGGTTTGGTATCAAGTTTCGGTACATCAACTGGGGGCAGCGGGGGAAGTATGTTTTCATAGCTGCCACATTGGCCACCAGAATGTTATTACTGAATCAAGACTGAAGTTGTTTTCAGTGCAATGAACTGGTGATGTAATTGTTGGCAGAGATCATTGAAATGATAACATTTAGGTTCAAATTCTGATACTTGCATTCAAATTTTATACGTCAACAGGTCATGGGTGTAAGTTGACAAGTTTTGACCACTTCCTCTAACTGTACGTGCCTGATTAATGTGGCTCTTGAAAGAAAATAGAGAACCAGACCACTGCATCATAATGGCAACGTTACACAGAACACAAAGCACAAAAACAAATAAAACAGAAGAGCACAATTAAGTTGGGGTCAAACAGAGGAGACTTAATCTTTGATAAACAGGGAAACTAGGAGTAGCCAATAAGGGCAGCGCAGTGGCATAGTGGTTAGCACCGCTGTCTCATAGCATCGAGGACCCGGGTTCAATTCCGACTTGGGTGACGATGTGGAGTTCGCACATTCTCCAAGTGACTGCATGGGTTTCCTCCCACCCTCAGAAACATAGAACAGTACAACACACTACAGGCCCTTCGGCCCTCAATGTTGTGCTGAACTATGTCCAAACCCAAGATCAAGCTATCCCACTCCCTATAGAGGTTTACAGCATGGAAACAGGCCCTACAGCCCAACTTGTCCATGCCCCCCTTATTTTTTTTGAAACCCCTAAGCTAATCCCATTTGCCCGCATTTGGCCTATATCCCTCTACACCCATCGTACCCATATAACTATCTAAATGTTTTTTAAAAGATAAAATTGTACCTGCCTCTACTTCTACCTCTGGCAGCTTGTTCCAGACACTCACCACCCTCTGTGTGAAATAATTGCCCCTCTGGACCCTTTTGTATCTCTCCCCTCTCGCCTTAAACCGACACCCTCTAGTTTTAGACTCCCCTACCTTTGGGAAAAGATATTGACCATCTACCTTGTTCATGCCCCTCATTATTTTATAGGCCTCTATAACGTCACCCTCAGCCTCCTACGCTCCAGAGAAAAAAGTCCCAGTCTATTCAGCCTTTCCTTATAACTCAATCCATCAAGTCCCGGTAGCATCCTAGTAAAAGATGTGTGAGTTAGGTTGAATGGCCATGCTAAATTGTTCCTTTATGTCAGGGGGATCAGCAGGGTAAATGCGTGGGGTTACGGGAATAGGATCTCGATGGGATTGTTGTCCGTCCAGGCTCGATGGGACGAATGGCCTCCTTCTGCAATGTACGATTCAATACCATTTTTCAATTTGTATTTGGATCTGATAATGTTGGGACACTTCAAACTCCAGTACTGGTTACGAATACTAAAGCTCAGACTACAAGGAGAAGCAAATCTGATCTAGCAAACTGCCCATTAAGCAATCACTAGCTCTCCACCCTCTTTAACAAGCTGATTTTATTGATGTGTTGCATTACAATTCATCCGCAAGAAATAAGAAACTGATTTCACTTTTCTCCCAGTTCTCTTAGTTTTCAAATTCTTACATTTTATGAACACTAATACCTTGCAATGAATTAATGAATGCTCCAGATTTTTAAATCCTGAAAGACATATACATGCACGTATCCAATTTATTTTTTAAGTTGTCCCGTATCTTCAAGACTTTTTTTAATGAGTTAATTGCTCAGCCTGGTTCACTTGTTGCCTCGAAGTCAGATGGTGACCGATGCATGGCCCACTTCAGAAGATTCAGGCACAGAAACACTTAGAGCAGCCCACACATTTTGTGAATTTTAAGAGGGCGCTGACTTTCAAGAGAGATTAAACTAAATTCCAAAGAGCCACCCCAAAGATGCTGCCAGGCCTGCAAATTCTTCTGTTTAGTTATTTACTCTTCCCTACATCTGTTTTTCTTAAATGTTACTTTGTTTTTATGATGATAATTGTGGCCACTATGTGCCACTGCTCTACGATGTCAACGGCAGCTAGTCTGCCTCGTAAGTAAAACTTGAGTCAGGAAACCCTTCCTTCAAAACAATGAGGGAAGATGTGTACCAGAGATGTGCGGGTTGGGCTGACTGGCCATTCTAAATTGCCCATATTGTTCTGGGGGTATCAAGGTTAGAGGGATTAGCAGGATAAATGTGTGGGATTATGGGGGTAGGGCCTGGGGTGGGATTGTTGTTGATGCAGGCTTGATGGGTCGAATGGCCTCCTTCTGCTCTGTTGTGTTTCTATGAAAAGATTGATCCATGACACAGACTTCCAGATTGCATAGTATTTGTTAAAATTCAGCTAACCAGCTGGTGAGGGCTAGAACTGCAGTCAAACCTTCATAAACCTTTATTTACAGAGATATATGTTACATATAATTACCTCCAACCGGGTGAGCTCCTAATTAATGCCCACTATATAAGTGCCCTTAACCTCAAACTGAAACAAAAACCCTGCAAATATTTAAGAAGCAAATTAAATGGCGGAGCTTTGGGGACTATCCAATGTTTCTGAACGGACTGAAAGCTGTCATGGTCTGTAATGGTGCATCCTCCCATATTCTGCATCCACTAATCAACACTTCTCCACATCAAACCATTACTCTATTAAAGAAGCTTGTAGCAGCATTCCATTACCGCAAGCCACTACTACATAAAATGACTATATTATCAGACTCAAAAAACAGAGCCGTGATGAAACAAGGAAATTTTTCCTGACTTGAAAGATTGGCTCTATTCTCCCTCTACAGATGTTGTCAGACCTGCTGAGATTTCACAGCATTATTTTGCCTTTGTATCATTGGACTGTTACTTGAAATTATCAAAATCAGCACAGCGTATGAAAAATAATCAACTGTACTTGTGTCAGAAACAAGTAAGTCTCACCAAAGTTGTATACATCACACTTTTCAGTAAACCATTGAATCCTACCATTTATCTTCTGGATACCTACTACCTTCCTTAACACTCACCTTGTCTTTGGGTTTCATTAAGGTGAACAAACAAATTTTGCTTAAAAGAAATATCCATATAGTATCTTTCACAACCTCTGGACATCTCAAAGCATTTTATAATATTCAAAGTAAGAGTTTTGGTGGGGGAGACAGGCATTTGTGGGGAACTTTAGGTTTATACATGGGCTAATTCTGAGAAGTGTTTTAGTTAACTGAAGCCTTTTCTTTAAAATAACATATTAATTCATGTAACTTACCTAACTTCAAATTCACATCTGAGGAGAAAGGCAGCAATGGTTCCTTTGTTGATGGGGGCCGAATGCTTTTCGTTCCCATTTCTTGAATTTCAGAGGGGCAGCTTATTACCGTACTCTCATTCAAACAAAGCAAGGTGCCTGGTACTGCCAAGACACTCGAGGACTTTCCACCGCTTGGAAAAAATGCTGAAATCTTGCTCTCTGTTGTAACAGATCCTTCAGCTACAAAATTAGTAATTGTTGAAAAATAAAATCAGTCATCATCGCACATGGACAATATGTGTCTGAATGTTCACATATACCACAACAAATATTTGAATGGCCTGACCCATTATGGGCAGCTACCTAATGGAAATTCAGATCATGGGCAGGATTTTCCAAAGAGAAGCATAAATGCCAGTGTGGACCTCTTGACTTGGCATTTTCAAAAACCAGTTGGGAATTTTTGTTGAAGTTTTTTTATAATATTTAAGTATAATTAAAACCATCCTTTCTGGGAGTCAACACTGATTACATCACTGGCAGGGATTGGGGAAGATCTCAACCCAAGATCTCACCTGCACAGATCCCATTATGGCCCTCTTGAGAGATTCAGCAGCCATACCGGGATTTGCCCCTCCAACAAACAGACCCACTAAATCTCACCCCACAGCTCTTGCTGTCATAAAACCGCTTTTGCTATTTTGTTTTGAAGGAGGCACATGTCTTCAAAGAACATTAGCATGGTTACTAAAATATAACAGCATAGTTACACTTTAGTAACCATAGTTAATTGGATAGTTCACTGCTGCTTAAATAAAGCCTTATTGAAAGATTTAATTTCCTTTTGAAAATACAGCCCCCCTCTCCACATCAGACCCAAATGCCACTCAGTTCCAAATCAGCTCAGTTATTGTGGATTTCCCACTGATTCTCCCAAGCATGTTTCCCCATTTAATATTTATTTTAACTCCCAAATATTTTTCTGTTCAGCTAATTTTAATTTAGCTAAGCGAAAAAATATTCTGAGGCAGGAGAAAAAAATGCAACCATTTAACTACAATTCATCATTGGTTTTCAACCTATGTAAATATTTTCCCCCAAATTTCTCATGATTGTCACGATGAAACCATCAAAAACAATGCAGTGAATTTAAATTTCACGTTCCAAATGGGTTTATAGGAAAAAGCAGTCACCAGTTTGACAGGACTTATAACTTGCTGGGATATGAACATTAAATAGCCCAATTAGTATCAATATATAGCCAATTTTTTTCTTTGGGGGTCGGTGGGGGAGAGCAGGTGTGGTGTGCTGTTCTTGTTCCAATACCAGGATGGTAAAGAAAAAGACAAAGCTTTTAAAGATAGAATTGAAAATATTGCATTTGTGATTGAAAAGGGCACAATAAATTAAATTAAATCGGTCCCTGAACTTGTATGCAGTTCTCTAAAAGAATTGTCAACAGAGGTTTGATGCCTGGATGAGGAAATTCACTTGGTGTGGGACTCTCAGGCTAATTCATTAATACACTGGAGTCGTTTTTAATGCCTATTTTAATTAAAGTTAGATCTTAGTGATAGGCTAATTTTCTATTACTAATTTACATGAATTTTTTAAATGCATCCAGTTAATTTCCGCATGGAAAACGAAGTGAAATTGGATTTAGAGAATTGAATTGAATGGAGATAGAAGAAGAACAACACCATCGTTGAAGATAAAATAATCAGGGGAAAAAAGATAATTAAAATCTTCACACTAAAAAAAACTGCTGAATATTACAGTAAAGTTCCTTCTGAAATATTAATATTTACTCCAGTATTACGGATAGAGAACTGAAAAAGCAAAAAAAAGCCAATTTGTGGAAATGATTATTTCCTGTATTCCAAGCATTAAACATTATTGAAGCGAAAATGCAACACTTATAAGTATAAACAGAGCTCAGATATCTTGTGACAGGCAAGAAAACGCCAGGGTATTCTTACCAGTCTCATTATTGCTGGTGCACTGGGTTCCAGTCAGGACTGTACATTTAGGGAGTTTCTCTTCAATTTTGTTCTGAAATTCCCCTCGTCTCTCAGGTTGCATCTCCTTCTCAATTAACTGCTTACAGTCTGTTCCTGTCAGCTCTTTACACATCTGGTTAAACTGCTGCTTATGGTGTGGTCTAACAAATATGTAAAATTCTGTAAACATATAATTAGCAAACATTATCACTGATCATGCAGGCCAGGGTTTAATTCTTTTTTTGAACAGTTAATTGCATTGCGATCCTTTGAAGAGGCCACCTAATTCTCTTCAGCAGCACAAAGATAGTTCTCTCCCAACACATAAAGCTCATAAAACCACAAAAACAAAGTGACAACAGAATTTTCTCTAAATCTGACCTGTACATTTGCACGTGCATTTTGGATGGCACTGCAGAATCTCCTACAGATCTTTCCTCAACTCACCCCTTCTCTTCATCCACACCTACTCTAATGGTACCCAATTCATCCTCTATACGGGACATGGCCTCCGTTTTTATTGGCAAACCCAATTCAACTTCGAGGAATTTAAGTTGCACGATGGTGCAGTGGTTAGCACAGTTGCCTCACAGCACCAGGGATCTGGGTTCAATTCTGGCCCCAGGTCACTGTGTGAGTGGAGTTTGCACATTCTCCCCATGTTTGCATGGGTTTGCTCTGGTTGCTCCGGTTTAGAAACAAAAAAGATAGGAGCAGCAAGAGGCCATTCGGTCCTTCGAGCCTGCTCTGCCATTCATGATTATGACTGATCATCTAACTCAATAGCCTAATCCTGCTTTCTCCCCATTACCTTTGATCCCATTCATCTCAATACTATATCCAGCTGCTTCTTGAATACATTCAATGTTTTGGCATCAACTACTTCCTGCAGTAATGAATTCCACAGGCTCACCACTCTTTGGGTGAAGAAATGTCTCCTCATTTCTGTCTTGAATGGTTTACTCTGTATCCTCAGGCTGTGACCCCCTAGCTCTGGACATCCCATCATCAGGAACATCCTTCCTGCATCTACCCTGTCCAGTCCTGTTAAAATTTTATAAATCTCTATGAGATCACCCTTATTCATCTGAACTCCAGCAAAAACAATTCCAACCTAGTCAATCTCTCCTCATACATCAGTCCCGCCATCCCTAAAATCAGACTGGTAAACCTTTGCTGCACTCCCTCAAGATAATGCAAACCCTCCCCCCTTACCCTCCCAAAGCAGGCTGTCTTTTGTTCTTAAAGTTGCTACATTTCGTTGCAATTTCTCAGTTACGTTCTGCCTCCCTTCAGTACTGACGAAGAGACAAAAGAACTCAATCTGTTAACTCTGCTTTTGTGTCCTTACGGATGCTGCCGAACCTGCTAACACTCCTTCACATCTCTTAATCTTTCCACTTGTTTTAGTGGCTATGACTCATCTCGCATTCCCTCATCCTGCAGTATAAATATCTCCCACTTTCTATGCCTTTTAACTTTGACAAAGGGTCACCTGGACTCAAAACGTCAGCTCTTTTCTCTTCTTAAGATGCTGCCAGACCTGCTGAGAACTTCCAACATTTTCTCATCAGGTTTTGATGATCATCCCAGCAGTTTTGTGGCCATTGTTATTGACACCAGCTTCTTTTTTTAAAAATTACAGATTAAATTTAAATTCCTCAGCTGCTGTAGAGAGATTTGAATTAATCGCTCCAGACTATTTGTCAGGGCCTCAGGATTACTGGTCTGTAACACATTCACTATGTTTGCTAACCACTGCCCTTAATCCCTGCACTGTTTCTAACTGATAGATTTGTGTTAGGTAGGTGTATCTAAGCATTTAGGTCAAAGCTGTAGTGGAATACTTCACGGTGTTTATATAAATGCAATGTGTTGCTGATCAAAAGTCAGCTCAGGTTTAACAGCTGCCTAAAATCTGACCCATGATTGCTTCCAGCAACTCTGCAATACAAATCACCATGTGATTAAAAGCAAACGCATCTCCAAAGATTTTATATCCAGACTAACTCTGTTTTTGCATATTCAACCATGATTACATTAATTGAAGATGCAGCTAAGATCAGAGACTGAACTTCGCACACTGAGGCTACTTGAGAAACCTCTGCGTTGTGATATAAACCGGGAGTCGTTATTTGTCTTTGCAGAAACTTGAAAGTAGCAGGTCACCACCACCACTGCCCCCCCCCCAGTTCCTTCAAAGGTTTCCCAGGTTGAAGCTATCAGAAGAGTCAAAAAGCAGGGGTTCTGTTGTGGAATCTTATAAAAGCAAACATCTTGGTTTAACAGATTGGAGTTTAAAAAGCTGTTCACTTTGATAGGAAAGCATATTACTTAAGTGGATCAAGACGGCAGAATGCTACGGCACTGAGGCTCCTGGATGGCTTCAAATCACAAAACGTTAACATGCAGGTACGGCAAGTAATTAGAAATGCAAACGGAATGTTAACCTTTATTGCAAGGAGGATGGAGGAAAAAAGTAGGGAAGAAGTGCGACAACTATACAGGGCATCAGTGAGACCATATGTAGAGCACCTCAGCAGTTTTGGTCTCCTTCTTTAAGAAGGGACATATTTGCATTGTAGGGAGTTCAGAAACTCACTATGTTGATTCCTAGGATAGAAGTGTTGCCTTAGGAAGAAAGGCTGAGCAGGCTGAGTCTACGCTCACTGGAATTCGGAAGAATGGGGGGGGGTGATCTTATTGAAATATACCAGTTTTTACAAAGAATTGATGGGGCAGAAGCTGAGAGGAACTTTGGGAGAAACAGGGGAATCTAGAAACAGATGGCTGGGGGGGAACTTAGTTCGAAAATAAAATTGAGTTGAGGAGGAATTTCTTCACCCAAAAGAGTTGTGAATCTGTGGAATTCCCTGCCCAGTGAAGCAGTTGAGGCTACCTCATTGAATGTTAAGGCAAGGATAGATAAGTTGTTGAACAGTAAAGGAATTAAATGTAATGGTGAGTGAGCAGGTAAGTGGAGCTGAGTCTATGAAAAGATCAGCCACGATCTTATTGAATGGTGGAGCAGACTCAAGGGGCCAGAGTGGCCTACTCCTATTTCATATTTCTTATATTCAAGGTTGATCTGGGCACTTTTTTTTAAATCTAGAAAGCAGTCAGTTATGGGGTCAGGCAGGAAAATGGACTTGAGGCCAAGTTGGGGTGGGGAGGGGAGAAGTGATTCTCCCTCAAAAATTCTATGTGTTGAATTCACATAAAACCTGGAGTAAATCATCCTGGTCTTTTCAGCAGAAGTTTCAAATGAAATCCAGCTACTGGAGATTGGTGGAGGCCGTGGCACCCAGTGGGGAGCCTGCGAAACGGCTTCCGCTCGAGTCTCCCGGCCTGCTACGTTACAAAAGCAGCACAGCAGGATAGGACAATCACCCTCCCACCCCCAACCCCCCTCCTCAGATGAATCTTACTGAACGGTGGAGCAGGCGCAAAGGACCGATTGGCCTAGTTGACCATTCAATACAAGTGTCAAACATCAAATTCAAGTTAAAGGAGCACATATAGTTAATATTAAACTGGCACAGAAAAGAGGAACATGCAATCAGCATCAAGAATTTTCCAAATTCTGTTCCACTGTAGGTTTTATCTTGGACTACTACTGAGCGATGGTATATGTCACAGAATTGGTTTGCAGGATTCCGCATCTCCAATAACACCATTACATCTCATAGCAAAATTAACACCAGTTTTTTAAAAAAATTTAAACATTTCAAACTTCTACTGAAGGGCCAATGACGTGGATGACTTCTGTCAACTGCCCGGGGGATTAGTCATTTTCTATTAGCTTTCTTCGAAGCTAGGCAACTGTGTTGAAGATAAATATTTACCAAATAAACATAACCACAGTATAATCAAGAAGCTAGATACTTACTTCTTAGTAAATTAAAGTCTTCAGACCTTTCAGTAAAGAGAGCAGCTATTTCTGTTACCATGCTGTCATAATTATCCGTCTTTTTATACGTCTGAAGGACCGTTGAGAATCTGTTGTATTTACTAGGTCCCAAAGCCTTCTTTGCGTCATTGATATAAGCAACAAGTAAATGCTGTTTCTTCTGGTCTGCAGTTAATGTTTTTGAAGATGCAGTTACAGAAACAGTTGGTTCAGGATTACAAATTTCACCTATATTTAAGGTAGACAAAAACTCATTAATACAAACATTCAACCGCATGCATAAATCAGGCAACTTGGACAAAATGATTTCTGGAAAATCTTAATTTTCCTATAATATTAAGTGTATTTACTTGGTGCGACTTTGGAATTCTTAGGTTTTTCAGATCTAGGCTTTCCCAAGAGGAGTAAACTTTATCATTTCACGTGACTTTAACAAAATAAAATGTTGAAATTTTGTATATGAAATGACGTCAAACAACAAAGCAACTTAGTGATTTTTATTCACTTTATTTTGGTTAAGTTCCATAAATCCTGCACTCTAGGGCTTTTGGGCCAAGATTACGGGTAAAGGCATTAGAACAGCAATTTCTCCCTCTCCTAAACAGGTAAATAGCCAAAAATTGGGGGCAAAATAATTTAGTAGAATCTGTTTTAATGAGGTCTGAAATAAACAAAACCATCTGAATAACACAGTCAACACTGCACTGTAGGATTCTATGAATGATACAGATTAACAAAAGAATCTCAATACCTTTGCTAACTGCTTGACAGTTTAAATGTTCTCCACCTTTGTTGAGATGTGTGCAAGCGTTTAATTGTTCAGATGAACCTGAAGACGTAAATTTATTCTCCGCAGAGATCGTAGACTCAGCCTTCCATTTGGTCTCACTACCTGGATTTTTCATAAAAATGTTGGACAATAATTATCCTGTGTTCAGAGCAGCACTTTGTAGCTTTACACTAATCTTAGTAACCACCAAATCACTTTCTGATTTAAAAGAATTGAGACAAGAAAGACACTTATGAATTTTCGTCTCCACATTTAAAATGGATTCATATCTATCAAACCTAGAATTTCAACAAGGTGATGGGAATAAATAAAAGTCAAAAATATACAGATTAAAGAATGGGATTTCAAAGCTTTATGACTCCATAATATTTCTCTCTCTACTGTCAGCAGAAACTCCTGCTTAGTAAGATTTCACAATTACAGGTGGTTCTCAGTGGCTACGACAAGCTATTGAAACAAGAGATGTGCATAAAGATGGGTCAATATTTTTTCATTCATTCGTTTTTTAAAAATCCATTTTTGAATTTATTTTTTAAATAACCAAAACATTTTTGTCCTGATGCAGCACCACCTGCATCCCCCAGTGAGTCATCTGTCACTTGTTCTCAAGTTTTGATTTCATTGAGCACTGATCTTCATTTTCCCATTAACACTCCGGTATGTTACCTTTATGCCATGGCCAGCACCTTCTCCCATCACTAACTCTTCTTCTGTCTCGTGACTTATTCATCTTTGTTGCAATCTCTCCAATTTCCCACCAATCACTGACTTTCAAGTCTGCTTCAGCTACTACACACCCTCTAGTATAAAATCCATCACATTGCTACCACTCTTTAACTCAGAATCTCTAGTGTAGAAGGAGGTCATTTGGCCCATCGAGTCCACACCCACCGCAATCTCACCCAGTCCCATTCCTTGTAACCCTACGTATTTACCCTGCTAGTCCCACTAAGGGGCAATTTAGCATGGCCAATCAACCTAACCCACTCCATCTTTGGAGTGTGGGAGGAAACTGGAGCACCTGGCGGAGACCAATGCACACATAGGGTGAATGTACAAAATCCACACCTGAGGCCGGAACTGAATCCGAGTCTCTGGTGCTTTGAGGTAGGAGTGCTAACCACTGTGCCATGGTGTCAGAGAACACTGAAGAAGAGTCACCTGGACTCAAAATGTTGGGCAGGATTTTATGGCTTCGGTCATCCTGGAACTATAAAAATGCTGTCCCAGGTCATCGGACCTTCCCATTTACTTGCTGCTTATATCAATGAAGCAAAGGCAGCTTTGGGACCTAGTAAATACAACAGATTCTCAACAGTGCTTCAGACATATAAAAACTCGGATAATTATGACAGCAAGGTAGCAGAAATAGCTGCTCTTTTTACTGAAAGGTCTGAGGACTTTAATTTACAAAGGAGTATCTAGCTTCTTGATTATACTGTGGTTACATTTGTTTGGTAAATATTTATCTTCAACACAGTTGCCTAGCTTCTAAGATAGCTAATAGAAAATTACTAATTCCCTTGTGCAGATGAACAGAAGTTCATCCCCATCTTTGCCTGCTCCAATTCCTGTGGCAGGTGGGACGAAGAATTCCAGTGGTTAACTATGTTTTCTCTCTCCAGGGATGCTACCAAATCTGCTGAGCTTTTCCAGCATTTTCAGCTTTATGTTGGAGTCTAATTGTGCTACTTAAAATACATACACCCATCTGCAAGCGTTGGAGGACAGTGACCAGGCTTTGGAATCCTGGCTGTTCCCTACTTCTCTTCCTATTTTATTGTTTGCAAGTGCCTCAGTCTTCTCAGCAGCAAACAACGAAGAACATTTAAAATCAACCACAACAGAATTGAGCTATAGCAGAAGGCATGCCTCTTTGGCTTTGATTCACTAACTCAGTATGAACCAGCAGCCTAATCTAGGATCTGATGCCAAAAAATTGGGAATATTAATATGTAAATTTACACAAAGCTGATGTTGCCTCTCCTACCCTTCCAAAACACAATTTTCTATACAGATCTTTTGATGGAAAAGCTTAAAGCGGGATAATATGTAAGGGTGTCAGTAAGCCTATCATTGTTTATTCAAGTGTCCATTTCTCATGAGTCCAGATGGTGAGTGCTGCTCCTCATCTGGCTTTCAAATTTTACATACTTTGAACTGGACTCAATTTGGGAACCATTATCCCAATTTAAGTTTCCCATACAGCCCTACATGAGTGAAGCACAAAACAGGAATCAAATCTGAAACTTCTTCTGCCTGCCTGGCTGAGTATTACATAGTTGGTGTATTCTCGAAATAATTTTTTTTAATACATGGTTGAGCAAGCACAGGAAGGAAAAGTCAGCAAAAAAGCAAAAGCAAATGCTTGGTTTGATCCCGGAAACAGAACTTCACAATATGAGGAACTGCTTCATTTGGTTTCCCAGGAAATTTAATGTTATGCTTCTCCCTTTTCCTGCATGAAAAGGTTGTAGCTACCATTAAAAAAACTCCAACAATTTTTCAATTAAAATGCAATGCCAGAAAAGTTTTGTATAGTTGTCCTTACAGCAGTATTGACTCTATTTCTTCTAACAATATGCATTATTTCTTGTTAAAGTGCATTAATGACAAAAAAAAGGCATTATGGTAGCACAGTGATTAGCATTGCTACCTCATAGCACTAGGGACCAAGGTTCAATTCTGGCCTCAGGTCACTGGCTGTATGGAGTTTGCACATTCACCCCGAGTCTGCGTGGGTTTCCTCCAGGTGCTCCAGTTTCCTCCCACACTTAAAGATGTGGGGGTTAGATGGACTGGCCATGCTAGATTACCCCTTAAGTATCAGAAGAATAGCATGGTAAATATGTTAGTTTACAGGGATAGGGCTTGAGTTTGATTGCTGTCAGTGCAGGCTAAATGGGCCGAATGGCCTCCTTCTGTACTGTAGAGAGTCTATGATTTTCTCAATATACAATTGAAAGAGATCACAGAACCAAGCCTTTAGGACTCGCACTTTTCAACAGTTAGGTATTATAGAAATTGTAAATTAAGATTTAAAAAAAAGTACAACCGGATTAATAGAACATGCAGCAAAATATTGGTTTCACAACGTTCAATAATAAAAGCCTTAGACAAAGGTTACGACCATCTTGTAACAACTATAAACTCCCTATTTAAGTCACAGATAGATAGGTTTCTGATAGACAAGGGAATTAAGGGTTATGGGGAGAAGGTGGGAAAGTGGAACTGATCCACTTCAGATCAGCCATGATCTTACTGAATGGTGGGGCAGGCTCGAGGGGCTAGATGGCCTACTCCCACTCCTATTTCTTATGTTCTATAGATGATGTGATTAGGTTGAAATTTCTCCCTGATCACCTTTAGGCACCTCAGTGCCATGCACTATTCTCTGCTCAAAATGACTGGCAGGAAACTTGCTCTTTAAATTCTTGATAAGGCTATGTGTTCACTGACTTCCTTGGGTTGTTAATAGTCAATCTGATCTTTTATTTTCTTACTTGCACTTCCTTATGAGTACAGGAAACAAATCCTTTGGTAAGCTATTAATGCAAAATGAAACCTCCCACAGACGTTTGAACGGTACAGCAGTACGCTCTGCTAGGAACATTTATCTTGTTGAAGCCTTTATTATACAGACCAGATTTCAATTAAATAAAGTATGAGGAGAGGTTGAGTAAACTAAGATTGTTCTCACTGGAAAGACAGAGGCTGAGGGGAGATCTGATAGAGATCTGTAAAACTATGAGAGGCAAACGCAGGGTCGATAATCAGAGGCTTTTTCCCAGGGTGGAAGTGTCAATTACAAGGAGGCACAGGTTCAAGGTGAGGGTGAGAAAGTTTAAGGGAGATGTACCGGGGAAGCCTTTCATGCAGAGTGGTGGATGCCTGGAACACGCTGCCAGAGGAGGTGGGGGAAGTAGACAATTTGGCAACAATTAAGAGGCATCTGGATGGATACATGAATAGAGGGGGAAATAGAGGGATATGGACCTAGTAAGGCCAAAAGCTTTTTTTAGTTAAACTAGGGCATCATGATCAGCACAGGCTTCGAGGGCCAAAGGACCTGTACCTGTGGTTTACTTTTCTTCGTTCTAAAGTAAAATAACTTTTCTTTTTCACCCCTCTTGCCTAGCTGCACAGATTTACACACTCATCACCATTAATATTCATCAAGTTTCATCAAATTTCATTTTGTGATGAAGTCATAGCGTTAGGGTAGAGTGGAGAGAGATGAGGGGAATAAAGTAACTGGAAAATAAATGAATAAAAATACAACATTTATTGCCTTTATTTGAAACCTTAATGAACTGCAATCCTAAATAATTGGATGGAAGGTAAATACCAGTTAGTGTATTTCAAAGTTAATGACTCCTCCCATTAGAAGTTAACTGGTGTCATAGATTTCCAGCAAAAAATGTGATTTGAAAACTAAGCAAAATACGGGACCGGAAAACACCTATTAGATACTTCCCTTTCATTGCCTGCAAATGCCTCAATCTTCTCAGCAGCAACAAATAACAAAGATCATGTAATATCAACCACAATATAACTTACTGGCAAACGGAACAAAGAGGAAGACACTCATTTTTCTTGGATGTTATATCCATAAGGTTGCTTGATTGTTGCATAAGACATTTTATTTATAAAATGGGTTCCTCTTCTAAGAAAAAAAGTAGATCATGAAAGAATGGATTATTTTGGTTAACACAGGACTGTGTACCTGGATTTTCTTCCTGCTCTATTCTTCGCCTCTCCTCTCTTGGAACTGCATGTTCAGGTTTAAATCCGCATCCCTCACCAGTCAGGTTAAAGCAGGCTTCATCAAATCTCTTTTTGTGATGTGGTCGAACAAACTGATAAAATTCTGTTTAAAAATAGTATATTTTAACTTTAACAACAACAAAATATATCCCGAGACAACAAGACTGTGTTACCATGCAAATGACGACAAAATATTAAGGCACAGCCTGATACAATGGCACAGAATTATATTAACCTGGCGTCGTGAGACTTCTTAAAATCCAACAGGATTATTTGGTAGCAAACATCACTAGCTTTCAGAGCGCTGCTCCTTCGTCAAGTGAATGGGAGTTCTGTTCACAAACAGGGCATATTAAGACACGAACTTCAGGAGAACAGTGACCATGACACCACATAACCCTGCAAGATGTGCTGGATCATTGACACAGCTGCCATCATCTCACGTGAGAACACCATCCACCAGGTACACAGTACATACTCTTGCAACTCCACCAATGTTGTCTACCTGATACACTGCAGGAAAGGATGTCCTGAGGCATGGTACATCAGGGAGACCGTGCAGATACTACGACAACGGATGAATAAACACTGCTCGACAATCACCAGGCAAGAGTGTTCGCTTCCTGTTGGGGAACACTTCAACGGTTATGGGCATTCGGCCTCTGATCTTCGGGTAAGCATTCTCCAAGGCGGCTTTCGTGGCACACGACAGCACAGAGTCGCTGAGCAGAGACTGTCGAGGTCCTCATCATTGATGACAACGGACAAACAACAAGCATTTTAGGCCATGTATAGGGTGTCAGGGAGGGGTAGTACCTCTGGTGGGGGAACGTGTGTCCTTTCAGGTCCACGCTTTGTCCCCACCTGACACTCAGCTCTCACCTGTGGCTCCCCGTAGCTGTTTGCATGCGACAACAGCTACACCCCGGGCAACTGCTTCGACAAGCCGGCTAAACCAGGTGAGGGTAGCCGACAGGTCTCAACCCTCGGTGAGATAGGGAGATGTCTATAGCAGCATGTGAAGACAAACTCTGGCGGATTGAGCAGATGAGACCAATGGAAGGTCCAACAGTCAAGAAGGCGGTCTCTACAAACATCATGGAATGCAAAGAGCAGGACAAGGCATAGAAGATGTCTTGGTCATCCACTGCTTTTAGTCCCATCTCCAGCCGTCTTGACTCTTGTCTTGCCACTGGATCTAGATGGGAATTGGGAAGCGAGACTGAGGCTGACGCAGCGCAACTCTCCCTCACTTTAATCCAAATCAAGTGCTAGTCTCGACACCATCATCATCATCATCATCATCAGTGTCCTGTTCAACCCTTGAAGTCCTGTGGCAATGGGCGAGTGACAAAGCAGCAGGTGTAGATACACTGGGAGCTGTAGTCATGGACCTGCACACAGGTCTAATGGTCGTTTTCCGCTGACCGAAGCAGCAGTGAAACTCGGCGTCTACCTGGGCGACTGAGCAGTCCTCTTCAGGAACACACCGCTCACCTCCGTAGAACAAGGAGGGGGCTAGAAAAGGTGCCCTAAACATTGCCTTCTTCACTACACCCTGGCCAGTTTACCGCAGCTAGCGGGGATCCTACCTTGCAGTCAAACAAACAAAATAAAACACAAGATGACGTCGCTCACCATTGGCGCTTGGAATGTGTGCACGCTTTTGGACAACCCTACAGCAGACAGACCAGAGAGAAGAACAGCCTTAGTTGCCAGAAAGTTTGCAAGATACAACAGCGACATTGCAGCTCTGAGTGAAACTTATATCACCAACGTAGGTCAGTTGACTGATACTGGAGGTGGATACACTTTCTTCTGGAGCAGTCGCGGCAGCAATGAGCGTCGTGATGCTGGAGTCGGATTCGCTGTCAGGAATCACCTTGTTTGGAAACTTGACAGTCTACCCAAGGGTGTGAATGACCGACCAGCTTATGACATTACAGCTTCCGCTACAGAACTGAAGTCAAGTCACCCTGATCAACACCAATGCCCCCACCATGAACAACCCGGATGAGATGAAAGACAAATTCTATGAAGAACCAGACACTCTACTATCAGCAGTGAGCAGTATCGACAAGCTGATCTTGCTTGGCGATTTCAAAGCAAGAGTAGGGTGTGACTCTCAGTCTGGCAGGGGGTCATTGGGAGGCATGGAGTGGGCAAGTGCAACAAGTAACAGCCTACTCTTAATGAAGACCTGTGCAGCACACGACCTCCTCATCACCAACACAACCTTCCATTTGGCTACCCGTAACAAGACCTCTTGGATGCACCCCTGCACTAAGCATTGGCATCTTATTGACTATGTCATTGTCAGGAGAAAAGACAGGCAGGATGTCAGAGTGATCAAGGCCATGTGTGGTGCCGACTGCTGGACAAATCACAGGCTCATTGTCTCCAAAATGAGGCTCTGCATCAGACCCAAGAGGCGACCGCAAGAAAGCAAGGTTATGAAAAGAATCAATGCAGCCAAGCTAAGCATAGCTTCAGACTGGCTGAAGACTTAAAAATCAAGCTTGCTGAAATACACCTTGCAGGCAGCACTGAGGACGACTGGGAACGCTTCAGGGATGGTGTCCACACATCTTCACTGAAGATGCTTGGGCCCTCTACCCGCAAGCAGCATGTCTGGTTCGAAGAGGATGATGAGGAGATACAGGCTCTACTTGTTGAAAAGCACCACCTTCGTAGGGCCCGTCAGAATGACCCATCATCAGCCACCAAGAAAAAAGCTTTCACCAGTACTCGCAGGGCAGTCCAGAATAAACTGCATAAAATGCAGGATTGCAGGATGCCTGGCTGAGCGCCAAGGCAGATGAAATACAGGGATACGCTGACAGAAACAACTTGAAACGGTTCTATGAAGCCCTCAACACTCTTTATGGACCTCAATCTCTTGGAAGATCCCCCCTCCTGAGTACAGATGGTACAACTCTCATTACAGAGAGGGCTCAGATACTGCAAAGATGGGCTGACCACTTTTGAAGCTGTCCTCAACCGACTGTCATCTATTAACGATGAGGCAATAGACAGGATTCCCCAGGTTGATATCAACAGCGCCATGGATGACCCACCGCTAGCAGCTGAAGTCACGAAAGCTGTCAACTAGCTATCCAGTGGCAAAACCCCAGGGGCAGATGCCATACCTGCAGAGATCTACAAAGCTGCTGGCCCTGTACTTATCGAGAAGCTCACCGAGTTGTTCCAGTCGTTTTGGAAACAAGGATCCATTCCTCAGGAACTTAAGGATGCCTCCATCATACACCTCTACAAAAGGAAGGGCAATCGGCAAGTATGCGACAACCACCAATGAATCTCGCTGCTCTCATTGTTCTCTGGAGCAAATTGAGTGGAGGAGCGATTTGTGACTGGTGCAGTGCGGTAAGCGATTGAATCTATTTTTACTTTTACGCGGCTTTTTTTCTGTTCACAAGTAGTTTTAAATTTAAAGCAGAAATAAGTCGCGGGGTGAGCTGGGAAGGGCATGCGAAATATAAAAGGAAGGCCGTAGTATACAGTGGGCAGCGTCAGGAGCAGTCAGCGTCGTGAGCAGGGAGCAGAATGTGAGCTATAAGGGCTTTGGCTCACCGGCCTTCGACAAAAACAGGCGGAAGCAAGGTAAGTCGTTTGCTTGTTTTCACACCTCCCCCCCCCTTGTTTGATCGTGCAAAACTATAAAGGAAATGGCAGGTATGAGTGAAAGGCCAGTTTGCTGCATTCGGTGTCGAGTGTGAGAGTTCCTGGAGACGAGTTGCCTCCCGGAAGTCCACATCTGTGCCAGGTGCGTGGAACTGCAACTTCTGAGGGACCGTGTAAGGGAGCGGGAGCTGGAGCTGCGGCTCGATGACCTCAGTTTAGTCAGGGAAAACGAGAAATTAATAGATATGAGTTACAGGCAGGTAGTCACGCCAGGGCCTCGGAAGGAAGACACATGGGTCACAGTTAGGAAGGGTAAAAGTCAGAAGGGTGATGTACCAGAAAGTACCCCAGTGGCAGTCTCCCATAATAGTAAAGACTGGGCGACAGATGGGAGAGGGGAAGGAAGTGAGCAGTCAGTGGAGGGATCCCCTGTGGTTGTCCCCCTCCAACATAGGTATATTGTTTTGGCTTCTGTGGAGGGAGATGACCCTCCAGAGATAAACCATGAGGACCAGATCACCTGCACGGAGACAGGCTCTGTGGCCCAGAAGGGAAAGAAGAGGATTAGGAGAGCAATAGTGGTGGGGAATGCGATGGTTAGAGGCACGGACAGGCGGTTCTGTGGGCGTGAACAAGACTGCAGGATGGTAGTCTGCCTCCCTGATGCTGGGGTACTGGATGTCTCTGAGAGGGTAGGAAGCACATTAAAAAGGGAAGGCAATCAAACAGATGTAATAAGAACATAAGAACATAAGAAATAGGAGCAGGAGTAGGCCATCTAGCCCTTCGAGCCTGCCCCGCCATTCAATAAGATCATGGCTGATCTGTCGTGGCTCAGTTCCACTTTCCCGCCCTCTCCCCATAACCCTTAATCCCCTCTCTTATCAAGAACCCATCAACCCGCTTCTTAAAAATATTTAGCGAGGCAGCCTCCACCACTTCAACGGGCAGAGAATTCCAGAGATTCACCACCCTTTGAGTGAAGAAGTTCCTCCTCAACTCCGTTCTAAACCGCGTCCCCTTTATCTTGAGGCTGTGCCCCCTAGTCCTACTGTCTTTTTTGAGCGGGAAGAGTCTCTCCACGTCTATCCTATCCATCCCATTCATCATCTTATACGTCTCAATGAGATCTCCCCTCATTCTTCTAAACTCTAACGAGTACAAGCCTAGTTTATTCAGCCTCTCCTCATAGCTCAATCCCCTCAACTCCGGTATCAACCTAGTAAACCTCCTCTGCACTCCCTCCAGGGCCAAAATATCCTTGCGCAGGTGCGGCGCCCAAAACTGCACACAGTACTCCAGCTGCGGCCTCACCAATGCCCTATACAGCTGCAGCAAGACCTCCCTACTTTTATATTCAATCCCCCTCGCTATGAAGGCCAGCATCCCATTCGCCTTCCTGACCACCTGCTGCACCTGCAAGCTGGGTTTTTGCGACTCATGCACAAGGACCCCGAGGTCCCTCTGCACCGTCGCCTGCTGCAGTTTTTCGCCACGTAAGTAATAGTCCTTCCTACCATTCTTCCTACCAAAGTGGACCACCTCACACTTGCCAACATTAAATTCCATTTGCCATTTCCTGGCCCATTCGCCCAGCCTATCTAGATCCTTCTGCAGACTCTCCACACCCTCCGCACAATTTGCCTTTCCCCCAATCTTGGTGTCATCAGCAAATTTCGACACCCTACACTCGGTTCCCTCCTCCAGATCATCTATATAAATGGTAAATAGCTGAGGCCCCAGCACCGACCCCTGGGGCACTCCACTAGTCACCAACCGCCAATCCGAATAGCACCCACTGACCCCCACTCTCTGCCTCCTATTTGACAACCAATCCTCTATCCACGCTAACACCCTACCCCCAACTCCATGTCCCCTGACCTTCTGCAATAACCTCTTGTGAGGTACCTTGTCAAACGCCTTCTGAAAATCCAGAAAGACCACATCCACCGGCTCTCCTCTATCCACTGCCCTAGACACATCCTCATAGAACTCCAGTAAATTTGTCAGACACGACTTCCCTTTAATGAAACCGTGTTGCGTCTGCCCTATCAAGCAATTCCCTTCAAGATGCCTCGCAATTTCCTCCTTAATGACGGATTCTAATATTTTACCTACCACAGACGTTAAACTAACCGGCCTATAATTCCCCGCCTTTTGCCTGGCACCCTTCTTAAACAATGGCGTAACATTAGCCGTTTTCCAATCTTCCGGCACTTCCCCGGAATCCAGCGACGTCTGGAAAATAACCACCAAGGCATCCACTATAACCTCCGCCATTTCTTTCAGAACCCTCGGATGCATTCCATCCGGTCCTGGGGACTTGTCCACAATCAGCCCCTCCAATCTGTCAAGCACCACCTCTCTAGTAACAGTAATGTCGTTAAGACCCTCCAGTCCTACCACCTTTCCATCGCTAACGCCCGGCAAATTATTCACGTCCTCCTCCGTGAAGACAGAAACAAAAAAGTTATTCAAGACCTTAGCCATATCCCCATCCCCTACCACTAGCTCCCCTTTCTCATCCTCTAAAGGACCAACGTTCACCCTAGCCAGCCTCTTCCTTTTTATATATTTATAAAAACTCTTGCTATCCTTTTTTATATTAAGTGCTAGCCCAGCTTCATAGCTTCTCCTACCCTCCTTTATCAACTTCTTTGTCAATCTTTGTTGACATTTAAACCTCTCCCAATCCTCTTCTCGCCCACTGCTCTTAGCTACTCTAAATTCCTCCGCTTTTAATTTAACACTTTCCTTCACCTCCTTCGTTATCCACGGCTTATTACCTCTCCTCCTACTGTCCTTTTTGACCATCAGAATAAATTTCTGCTGAGCACCAAGAAAGATCTCCTTAAAGATCCTTCACTGCTCCTCAGCAGACCTACCTTCCAACGCGCTCCCCCAGTCCACATTCGCCAATTCTTCTCTCATCCTACCATACTCCCCTCTATTCAAACAAAGGACACGTGTCCGGGAACCCACTTTCTCCTCCTCCATCTGCACCAGAAACTCCACCATGCAATGATCACTCTCTCCAAGAGGATCCTTCACCGCAAGGTCCCTAATTCTACCCGCCTCATTACATAGCACCAGATCCAAGATAGCTCGCTCCCTCGTCGGCTCCAACACACACTGTTCAAGGAAATTATCCCGGCAGCATTCCAAGAACTCCTCCTCGAGCCCACCTCGTCCAACATGGGTCGACCAATCAATATGCAGATTGAAATCTCCCATAACTACTGCCGTCCCATTCCTGCACGCCGCACTTATTTGCGCGTTAACAGCCCACCCCACCTCCAGATCATTATTTGGGGGCCTATAGACGACACCCACCAGCGTCTTCCTCCCTTTGCTGTTCCTAATCTCCACCCACAACGATTCCACTTTCTGCTCTTTGGCTCCGATATCATCCCTTGCTACCACCTTGATACTATCCTTAATCAGCAGAGCTACGCCACCCCTTCTTTCCTCCTGCCTATCCTTCCTAAACACTTGACAGCCCTGTACATTCATCTCCCAGTCCCTGTCACCTTGCAGCCACGTCTCTGTAATGGCCACCAGATCGTATCCATTTGTGTCGATCTGCGCCACCAGCTCATCCACTTTATTCCGAATGCTTCGTGTATTCAGATAAAGCGCTTTCATCCCAGCCTTCACCTGGACCCTATTTGCCGTAACGCCACCAATTGGGACATCCTCGGCCTCTTCCCTTACCTGTACCCTATCCTTAACTTTAGACCTCGTAGCGTCACCTACCCTCGCACCCTCCCCCCCCCAATTAGTTTAAAGCCCTGTCTACAGTCCTCTTTACTCGATTCGCCAACACTCTGGTCCCAGCACGGTTCAGACCAACCCCATCCCGCCCGAACAAGTCCCACCTACCCCAATACTGGTGCCAATGCCCCATAAATTCGAACCCATTCCTCCCACACCAATCCCTGAGCCACCCATTCACTTCCTTAATCCTGTCAACCCTACGCCCGTCTGCACTCAGTTCAGGCAGTAGCCCAGAGACGACCACCTTGTCGGTTCTACTTTTTAATTCCATTCCCAGCTTCTCATACTCCCTCCCCAGATCCTCAGTCCGCACTTTGCCTACGTCGCCGGCACCCACATGTACCACAACGACCGGATTCTCACCCTCCCACTCCAGATTCCTCTGCAGCCCAGCTGCGACATCCTGTACCCGAGCACCAGGCAGACAACACACCCTTCTGTGCACTTTGTCATTGTGACAAAGGACAGTGTCAATACCCTTCACCCCACTATCCCCAATCACTACTACGTTCCTTTTCCCCTTCTCTTTGCCTATGTCCTGCTGCATCACTGTACCGTGTGCAGTTTGCTCACCAACCTCACCTGCCTCGTCCTCTTCCAGACTGGAAGCAAGAACCTCAAACCTGTTATGCAGATTAAGAGGCTGAGGCCTCCGCTCCTCACCCCCCTTCCTCCTCCCAGCAGCCCCCTTTTGTCCCTGACCCTTAGATTTAGCCAGTCTAGTGGGGGTGGATGTCACTTGCACCCCACTGACAATGGCACCCTCTCTCCCCCTGATGAGCCTCAGTGTCTGTAGCTCAGAGGCCAGCTCATCCACCTTGAGCTGGAGCTCCTCCAGCAACCTGCACTTACTACAGACATGGTCACTGGGAAGGACCCTGGGGTCCACCAGTTCCCACATCATACAGAAACCACACATCACATGCCCCTCCATTATTCACTGTAATTTTTTATGGGGAAAACAATTTTTTTCCTTGTTTCCTGCTGTAGTAGTTTTGAAAAAATTTTTTTTCCTTGTTTTTTCAAACAAACTCACCTGGCCTTTTTCCTTCAAGCCCTTTTTGATATTAAGCCCTATTAACTCACTCTGCTTCCCACTCACTCCGCTGCCCGCTCAGACGCTGCCCGCTGTCTACACCAGGCCTCCTTTTAAACCTGGCGCTGATTTAAAGCAGGCTGGTCCACAAATGCCTTTTAACCACTCCCTCAGAATTCTTAAAGCAGTAAATACAATAAATAAATGCTTTAAACAGTTCTACAAAGAGTAAAGTGCTTTAAACTTATTTTAAACAGGTTTTTAACAGGTAAAATCTTAGCTCTCTCTCTCTGCTCCAGCAAACAATGTAATTGTACACATTGGTGAAAATGACGTAGGTAAGGAAGAGTGGGGGCGGGGGGGGTCATACGAGAGCAATTCAGGGAGAAGGGTGCTAGGCTAAAAAGTAAGGCCTCTAGGGTAGCAATCTCTGGACTGCTCCCAGTGCCTAGTGCTAGTGAGGCTAGGAACAGGGAGATTCTACAATTGAACATGTGGCTAAGGGACTGGTGCAAGAGGGAGGGTTTCAAATTCATAGATCATTGGGAAGTCTTCAAGAGAGGTTGGCACTTGTACAGAAAGGATGGGTTACACCTTAACTGGAAGAGCACAAATATCCTGGCTGGGAGTTTTGCTAGACCGTTTCAGCAGGGTTTAAACTAGTGTGGCAGGGGGGTGGGGATCAAAACAGTAGGTCAGTAAGCACCGAGGCTGGGGTCAAGCTGGGGGCCAGGGCAAGGCTAGCTAAGAAGAAGAGCATTCTAGAGGAGGATGACCCGAGTGGGCCTGGAGGTCTGAAGTGCATCTGCTTCAATGCGAGGAGCGTAACGGGTAAGACAGATGAACTTAGGGCCTTAATGCTTATGTAGAATTTGGATGTGGTTGCGGTGACGGAAACTTGGTTAAAAGAAGGACAGGGTTGGCAGCTGAATATTCCGGGGTATAAGTGTTTTAGGCGAGACAGAGGAGAGGCAAAAAAAGAGGTGGGGGAGTAGAGATATTAGTTAGGGAGCATATTACAACAGTGCAGAGGATGGACAATTTAGAGGAGCTCAGAAACAGGAAGGGTGCAATCACTATGCTGGGGGTGTACTACAGGTCACCCAACAGCCCATGGGAAGTGGAGGAACGGATATGTAAAGAGATTCTGGATAGGTGCAGAAAAAATAGGGTTGTTAAGAACATAAGAAATAGGAGCAGGAGTAGGCCATTTAACCCTTCGAGCCTGCCCTGCCATTCAATAAGATCATGGCTGATCTGAAGTGGATCTTGTTGTACCAGAACTTGTTGTAGTGGGAGACTTTAATTTCCCTGGTATAGACTGGAAAATGCTTAGGGCTGGCAGTCTGGACGGGGACGGATTTGTAAAATGCGTACTGGAAGGTTCTTTGGAACAGTATGTAGACAGCCCAACTAGAGAGGGGACTATACCGGGCCTAGTTCTGGGAAATGAGCCTGGTCAGTTCGTCACAGTTTCAGTAAGGGAACATGTGGCAAATAGTGACCACAATTCTGTTAACTTTAGGATAGTAATGGACAAGGATGAGTATTGTCCTACGGGTAGGGTACTAAATCAAGGGAAGGCTAACTCTAGCCGGATTAGGCAGGAATTGGTGGCCATTGATTGGGAGAGGCTGTTCGAGGGTAAGTCCACATCTGGCATGTGGGAGTCTTTTAAGGTGCAGTTGAGAAGGCTGCAGGACAGGCATGTGCCTGTAAAAAGGAAGGATAGGAAAGGTAGGATTCGAGAGCCCTAGACAACCAGGGAAATTGAGGATCTGATCAAAAAGAAAAGAGAGGCTTATGTTAGGTCCAGGCAACTGAAAACAGATGGAGCTCTGGAGGAATACAAAGAGTTGTCAGGGTAAAAAAAAAAATCGGACCTCTCAGGGACAAAGGAGGGGAATTACGCTTAGAAGCCAAGGGAATAGGGGAGATCCTAAATGAATACTTTACATCAGTATTCACAAAGGAGGGGGACGTGTTGACTGGGAGTGTCTCAGAGGGAGGTGTTGACCTGTTAGAGAGAATCTCCATTACAAGGGAGGAAGTGTTAGGTTTTTTAAGAAAATTAAAACTGACAAATCCCCAGGGCCTGATGACGTCTATCCTAGACTACTCAGGGAGACAAGAGATGAAATTGCTGAGCCTCTGACGGAAATCTTTGTCTCTTCACTGGACAAAGGTGAAGTCCCTGAGGATAGCGAATGTGGTACCATTATTTAAGAAGGTTAGCAGGGATAACCCGGGTAATTATAGGCCGGTGAGCTTGACGTCCATGGTAGGGAAGTTGTTGGAGAGGATTCTTAGAGATAGGATGTATGTGCATTTAGAATGGAGCAATCTCATTAGTGACAGACAGCATGGCTTTGTAAGAGGGAGGTCATGCCTTACAGATTTGGTGGAATTTTTTGAGGAGGTGACAAAAAACGGTTGACAAAAGGAAGGGTCATGGATATAGTCTATATGGATTTCAGTAAGGTGTCTGAAAGTCTGTCATGGCAGGTTGGTTAAGAAGGTGAAGGCTCATGGGATACAAGGAGAGGTGGCTAGATGGATAGAGAACTGGCTTGGCCACAGGAGACAGAGGGTAGCAGTTGGAAGTCTTTTTCCGGCTGGAGGTCTGCGACCAGTGGTGTTCCGCAGGGCTCTGTTATTTGTGATATATACCTCTGCTGTTTGTGATATATATAAATGATCCGGAAGAAGGTGTAACTGGTGTTATCAGCAAGTTTGCGGATGACATGAAGATGGCTGGACTTGCGGATAGCTTTGAACATTGTCGAACAATACAGCAGGATATAGATAGGCTGGAAAATTGGGCAGAGAAATGGCAGATAGAATTTAATCCAGATAAATGCGAGGTGATGCATTTTGGAAGAATTAATGTAGCGGGGAGCTCTGCAATAAATGGCAGGGCCATCAAGAGTATAGAAACACAGAGGGACATAGCTGTGCAAGTCCGCAAATCTCTGAAGGTGGCAGCACAGGTGGAGAAAGTGGTGAAGAAGGCATATAGGACGGGGTATAGAGTATAAAAGCTGGAGTCTGATCTTGCAGCTGTATAGAACGCTGGTTAGGCCACGTTTGGCGTGCTGTGTCCAATTCTGGTCGCCACACTACCAGAAGGACGTGGAGGCTTTAGAGAGAGTGCAGAGAAGGTTTACCTGGATGTTGCCTGGTATGGAGGGTCTTAGCTATGAGGAGAGATTGGGTAGACTGGGGTTGTTCTCCCTGGAAAGACAGAGAATGAGGGGAGACCTAATAGAGATGTACAAAATTATGAAGGGTATAGATAGGGTGAATAGTGGGAAACTTTTTCCCAGGTCGGAGGTGACGATCATGAGGGGTCACAGGCTCAAGGTGAGAGGGGCGAGGTATAACTCCGATATCAGAGGGACGTTTTTTACGCAGAGGGTGGTGGGGGCTTGGAATGCGCTGCCAAGTAGGGTGGTGGAGGCACACATGCTGGCATCGTTTAAGAATTACCTGGATAGTCACATGAGCAGCCTGGGAATGGAGGGATACAAACAAACGGTCTAGTTGGACCAATGCGCGGCACAGGCTTGGAGGACCGAAGGGCCTGTTTCCTGTGCTGTAGCGTTCTTTGTTCTCTCCAGGAAAAACCCTCGCAAGAGTCCTGCTAAATCGTCTGGTTACTCATCTGGAGTTGGGCCTGCTTCCAGAGTCACAGTGTGGCTTTTGCAAAGGTCGTGGGACTACTGACATGATTTTTGCTGCGTGCCAACTTCAGGAGAAGTGTCAGGAGCAGAATCGCGAGCTCTACACAACCTTTGTTGACCTCGCGAAAGCCTTCAACACTGTGGAGGATCATCTCAAAGTTTGGCTGCCCCCCCAAATTCATATAGATGGTATGCCAGTTCCATGATGGCCAGAGTACTAGATGGCGGAGAATTCTCTGAGGTGTTCCCAGTTACCAATGGTGTCAATCAGGGCTGTGTGCTCGCACCCACACTGTTCAGCATAAAGTTTACTGCCACGCTGAATGATGCCTTCCAGGACAGCGTTGCTGGAATCAGCCTCAAGTACAGAGTGGATGGGAAGCTCTTCAACCTGAGGAGACTTCAAGCTACTACCAAAGTGAAGGAGACTGTTCTGAGAGACTTCCTCTTTGCTGATGACTGCGTCCTGTATACTGGCTCACAGCCAGAGATGCACGTCAGTATGAACAAATTTTCCACAGTTTGTGACAACTTTGGACTCACCATCAACATTAAAAAGACCAAAGTCGTGCACCAGCCTGCTCCTCAGGCACCGTATACATGATCACAATCAGAAGGGCAGAAGCTACAAGCAGTGGACTAGTTCACTTATCTTGGCAGCACCCTCTCCCAAGCAGTGGCTATTGATACAGAAGTTAACTGCAGAATAGCAAAGGCAAGTTCTGCTTTCAGTAGGCTGCGCTCCACTGTATGGGAACATCGAGGAATCAGCCCAGCAACAAAACTGAAGGTCACAGCACCGCGGTACTCACTACCCTCCTGTATGCCTGTGAAACGTGGACTGTGTATCGAAGACGTGCAAGACAGCCCAATCATTTCCATGTGACTTGTCTTCGCAGAATATTATGCATCAGATGGCAACACGAAGTACCAGACATTGAAGTTCTCTCGAGAGCAAGCTGACCATCAGTCCACACACTGCTGATGGGAGTGCAGACCCGGTGGGCAGGTCATGTCATCTGTATGTCAGACGAGTGCACATCCAAGCAGCTCCATTTTGGGGAACTCTCTGCTGCAAGGTGCTCGTGTGGAAAGCAGCAGAAACGTTTCAAAGACACAATCAAGGCCTCCTTGAAGTCGCTTGACATAGACACGACCACCTGGGAAACGCTGGCACAAAACCGCCCTACCTGGCGCTGCCTCATCCACAAGGGCTGTCAAGCTTACGAAGCAAGGTGTATTGTTGAAGCACAACTTAAGCGCGAGCTGCACAAGCCCAGTGCCACCAGCACAACAACTACAGTGTCTACACAAGTTTGTCCAATATGCGGCAGGACATTCCGTGCCCGTGACCAGTCATCTTTGGACACACTGCAACAAGCCTCAAAACAACTAATGGTGTCGAGGTCCTCATCATCGATGACAATGGACAACAAAAGCATTTTCCAAGGCAGCCTTCACGACACATGACAGCGCAGAGTTGCTGAGCAGAGACTGATAGCCAAGTTCTGCACACATGAGGATGGCCTCAACTGGGATCTTGGGTTCATGTCACACTATCTGTAACCCCCATGACTTGCCTGGACTTGCAAAATCTCACTAACTGTCCTGTCTGGAGACAATACACACATCTTTAACGCATGCTTAATGCTCTCTCCACTCACACTGTCTGTATCTTTAAGACTTGATTAGCTGTAAAGACTCACATTCCAATCATTATTCTGTAAATTGAGTTTGTGTCTTTATATACCCTGTTTGTAACAGAATGCCCATTCACCTGATGAAGGAGCAGCGCTCTGAAAGCTAATGGCGTTTGCTACTAATAAACCTGTTGGACTTTAACCTGGCGTTGTGAGACTTTTTACTATGTTTACCCCAGTGCAACGCTGGCATCTCCACATCACGACAGAATTATATCTACGAGCTTACATGCCAGAATCCTATAAATCACGCTTGGGATAAATCTGTACTGCTAGAGGGTAGACTAAATGGAGGTGACGCCAGTGGTATAAACAGTCAGGCGCAAAGTAGTTCTGGAAGTCCTCCGAATTGGTCATCAAGGTGAATGGTTTTTGATTGAAATAGGCTGGATATCCTGCTGCTGATAACACAACCCACCTGGTGCTGGCCATTCCCTACCGCTAATGACTTCAATAGACGAATGAATCATTCATCCACGTTGAACATTACGTGACGGGGCACCAAAGTGAATCAAGGGCTCAACCAGGATGCTGCCTGGTTTGGAGGAAAGGGTGAGGGAGCTGGGGCTTTTCTCTTTCGAGTGGAGGAGGAAGAGAGGCGACTTACATAAGAACATAAGAAATAGGAGCAGGAGTAGGCCAACTAGCCCTTCGAGCCTGCCCCTCCATTCAATAAGATCATGGCTGATCTGTCGTGGCTCAGTTCCAAATTCCCGCCCTCTCCCCATAACCCTTAATCCCCTCTCTTATCAAAAACCCATCTTTAAAAGATGTTGAGGGGAATAGATAGAGTGGACATGCAGAGACTATTTTCTCAGGTGGATGTAGCTGTTACCAGGGGGCATAACTATAAGGTTCATGGTGGGAGATATAGGAGGGATGTTCGAGGTAGATTTTTTACTCAGAGAGTGGTTGGGCTGTGGAATGCACTGCCTGCCGTGATAATGGAGTCGGACACTTTAGGAACTTTCAAGTGGTTATTGGATAGGCACGTGGAGCACACCAGAATGATAGGAAGTGGGATAGCTTGATCTTGGATTTGGGCATAGCTCGGCACAACATCGAGGGACGAAGGGCCTATACTGTGCTGTAATGTTCTATGTAATTTACTTTCAAACTGTAGAGTAATTGGGACTTATTGTATGCAGTGGAGCAGAAAAGCTGAAGAGATCAGCTAAAATTATGAAGGGTTTGATAAAGTAAATAGGGAAAATCCTATCTGTTGCTCAGTAACCCAGCAATTAGAGAATATGCATTTACCACAGAAAGAACAAAGGAAGCAGTTAAAAAATACTTTTATGAACACAGGTCACAGAATCTCTGCCAGAAACAACAATGGAAGCAAACACCACAGTAAAGCTGGCAAAAGAAAACAGCTAAAGTTTGAAAGTAAATAAATTTCTTTTAAAGAGGTGTCGAAAAAGACACAGAAATGAAGTCAAGTGGGTATCACATCCAGAAACAATCCCACTGCCTCTCTTGTGTAAATTGTGGGAAAGTACATTTAACTCCCCATTATACCATCGTAAGATTTTTTTAAAAAAAATCTGTATCTCCCCATCCTTGAAGTGTTTTACGCTTCCTCTTCGTTAAGTGTCAATCTTCTGTTTTATCCTCTCAGCAGTTCCTATTTTTTGGTAATTGGCATTAAATCTGTCATCGGTCTTTAAGTCTCATTTTAATTTTTACTCATTCATGGAACGGTAAAACATGCCACATAGCTCCTGGGAATAAGGCTACTTTCATTCCTAGATACCTCAATTACCTACTGCCTTATGCTAGTTTTTCTTTCTATTTATATGGGTTCATTCCCTTTACATCCTGTTGAAACTGGCCAGTTTCCAAGCATGTTCCAATAACTTTCACTGTCTTCTTCAATTTTAATATGAATCTAATTATGGTTGCTCTTTCCCAGGGGTTTTCAAAACCACACAGGTTCTCTGAGCGGGTTCCACTCCTACCCTTTACTTTAGTCTAATGCTACATAAATGGCCTCAAGTTGCAGGAAAGGCAACCATGCAAAACGTCCCATTCCAAAGATAAATGTTATCGGAACCTGCAGTATCCAAGCATGTAAATCAATAACAAAAAGATCAAAGTTATTTTAAAATTAATTCCAGAAATATTCAGATTGGGGAAATAAGGAAGAATGGAAAGGAAGTTTTGCATTTACATTGTGGTTTTTCATAACCAAAGGTTGACAAAAGGATTAAAGTTATTTTAAAATTAATTCCAGAAATATTCAAATTAGGGAAAGGAAATAAAAACTTGCATTTGCATAGTGCTTTTCTTAACCAAGCACCTTCCCAAGCATTTTGCTTCATAGTCATTGTAACGTGGAAAACCTGGCAATATTCACAACACACAAGTACCAGGTAATGATAATCGTCAACAGGGAATATTTAACCATATCCCCACAACGGCATTACTATTGCTGAATCCCCTACCATCAATATCCTGGGAAGTTGTCACTGACCAGAAACTTTGAACTGGTCCAGCCACATAATCCTGTCACTGCAAAAGCAGGTCAGAGGCTGGGAGCTTTGCGGTGAATAACTTACCTCCTGACTCCCCAAAACCCATTCACCATCTGCATGCACAATTCAGGAGTATTATGGAATACTCTCCACTTACCTGCATGAGTGCAGCTTTAAAGGCACAAGAAACTCAGCACCCTCAAGGATAAAGCAGACACTTGACTGACATCCTATCCATCACCTTAAACATTCATTCCCTCTATCACTAAAGCACAAAGACAGCAGTGTGTGTTATATACCTGGAAGCACTCAGCAAATCACCATGCTGCCTTCAACAGCACCTTTCAACCCCAGGACCTCTCCAATTCGAGGGCAAGGGCAGCAGACAAGTGGGAACATCATAATCTGCAAGTTCTTCTCCAAGTCACCCTGACTTGTAACTATATCAGTGTTTGTCCACTGTCACTGGATCAAAGTCACGGAACTCCCTTCCTAGCAGCACTGTGGGAGTGCCTGCACCAGATGGACTGTTGTAGTAGTTTAACGAGGCGGCCAGCAACATCCACATCCCATGAAAGAATTTTTAAAAACTAATTTGCACATACATTCCCACACAACAAGCCCCCACAATAAGAAATAATAATGACCAGACAATCTGTTTTGTGATGTTGATTGGGCTATCAATATTGGCCAGGAGTGTTCCCCACTTTTCTTTAAGGTAATTCCATGAGATCTTTTACAGCCAACAGATAGGAAAGTTGACACCTCATCCAAAAGACTTTTCCTTAGTGCAACACTCCTTCTGGAATGTCAGTCTTGAGAATTCAGTAATCCAGTATTAGAACCGTGTAACCATCAAGGGACTTGCTCAGTCCTGAACAGCGGCATCTTTATCTGAAACACATCGGTAATCCACCTCCTGTTAACTGCAATCCACTGTTAATATGCTAGTGATGGGCAGGAAGAGGCTCTGAAACAGTTCAATACAAAACACAAAATCTTCCAAAAATCAAGAGATCTCTGGCAGTAGCTCAGAGTTACATTAAATATTATGCCTGCTGTATTTACAGATAGCTTTGTCCCTAGCACAGGAAGCAGCAGATATGCTATTGACTGTTTATACTATACTTTGGCACTGACACAAGATGCATGAGAGTCACTATGTACTGTTTTTCCAACATGAACAGCAATCGGATCAGTCATGCAATTATTTTTTAACGTGTGTTTTAGATTACGCAACTTATACATCACTTCATACACAATGAAATCCATAATTAGCAGACTATAGCTCGATATACTTTATGCAGCCGCACAATAAATAACCCTTCAAATTATTTACCTCGCAGTAGATTGTTTTTTTTCAAATCTTCTGTAAAAAGTGCTGCCATTTCACCAAGCATGGTATCAAAATCATCCGTCATTTTGTACTTCTGCATTGCATCTGTAAACCGCTCATAGTTGGCTTTGCTCAGAACCTCCTTTACAGCTACAATGAAAAATTTAGCCTTTTCTGCTTTTGTCTTCTCAGATAGTGGCAGCACATCAAATCCCTGATCAGAAAATATGACAAATCAAGCTCACTTTGTCAGATAACAGAGCGGCTGAAAGGATGAAAAACATTAATATTTAAGTCAAGATTGTAAAACAAGTTTTTATCCTTACGAACAGCTGTAGCACAGGCTCGAGCAATTGGGAGTAGGTGGAAAGGATTTTTAATACTTCAATGCAGACGGCGAAAACATCATAGAATCATAGAATCCTTACAGTGCAGAAAGAGGCCACTCGGCCCATTGAGTCTGCACTGACCACAATCCCACCCAGGTCCTACCCCCATATCCTACCCGCTAATTCCTCTAACCTACGCATCTCAGGACACTAAGGGGCAAATTTTTTAGCATGGCCAATCAACCTAACCCACACATCTTTGGACTGTGGGAGGAAACCGGAGCACCCAGAGGAAACCCATGCAGACACGAGGGGAATGTGCAAACTCCACACAGACAGTGACCCGAACCGGGAATTGAACTCGGGTCCCTGGAGCTATGTAGCAGCAAACATCAAGTATTAGAATTAACTAAGTTCGATTATATTTGACTTTTCAAAGTAATGAAACAGTGCAATAGGCAATTCATCGCACTAGTGAGAAACGTCTCCATTATTGAATATAATGGGTGGCCTATTAAATGTCTCCTACAAAAACTGCATTTTCAAACCACCAAAAAGGACAGCACAGTGGTTTGCATTACTGCCTCACAGCACGAAGGGCCTGGGTTCAATTCTGGCCTCAGGTCATGTCTGTGTGGAGTTTGCACTTTCTCCCTGTGTCTGTGTGGGTTTCCTCCAGTTGCCTCTGGTTTCCTCCCACAGTCCAAAGATGTGCGGATTAGGCTGATTGGCCATGTTAAAATAACCCTTAATGTCAGGGGGATTAGTAGGGTAAATACATGGGGCAACAGGGAAAGGGCTTGGGTGGGATTGTTGTTGGTGCAGACTCAATGGGCCAAATGGCCTCATTCTGCACTGTAGGGATTCCAAAAAAGCAACTATGCATTCTGGTTCTGATGATATAGTGTACGTATAAAGCAGGTGAAGAATTGCACAACAAAATAGTCGGAATTAATTTCAAATGGAATTTCATCCTGGGAAAGGGCATTTGAAAACACTATCAGCTAACTATTACGAGATGAAGTGTCATTAGTTTTACATTGGAATGAAGACAAAATAACATACGTACATGATTACTAACAAGTGTGATCTTTTTCCTGCCTCCTCGCTGTTCACTAGTCGGATGTTTAAGAGACATTGTTGGCATTTTAACAGCCTACAGATATACAAATAAAAGTAAATTGTTCATCACATTCAGCAACAGATGACAATGAGCTACAAATAAGTCATTCATTCAAGACCTGAGGACATGAGAAATGTTATATAAATGCAAGTTCCACATCATTATTATGCAGCCATGGGCATTGACATAAATATTCCAAGCCTTTTGAAAAGCACTCAATTGCTAGCTGACAATTCTGACAAAACAGCCACCTGAACTAACTCACGGCATTGTTTTTTGGAAAAGCTAACAACGAATGCACAATAAGTGGTAGGATACTGAGAGAGATTGAGGAACAGCAGGTCCTGGGAATGTACATCCACAGATCAGCGAAGGTAGCTGACCAGCTAGTGGTCAAGAAGGCATATTGGATCCTTTCCTTCATTTGCAGAGACTCAGAATATAAGGGCAGAGAGATTATACTTAACATTGGTTAGGTGATATCTGTAGTATTACATGTAATTCTGGTCACCAAACTGTAGTTAATGTGATTGCACTGGACTGGGTAGACGGGAGATTTATAAGGATATGGCCTGGATTGGAGAATTTTAGTAATAAAGAAAGATAGGGTAGGCTGAGAGCCACCAGGAAGAATCATAGAATCCCGACAGTGCAGAAAGAGGCCATTCGGCCCTCAAGATTGCACCGAAAACAGGCCTAACATAAGTGCATGAAATTATGAGGGGCCTAGATGGGGAAAGCCCTATTTCCCTTGGTTGAGGAGGCATATATCTAGAGTAAGAGGCAGGAGATTTTGAGGAGAAACTTTTTCACCCAGAAAGCAACGGTGATCCAGAACTCTCTGCCTTAAAACTGCAACAGGCGACGGTGCAGAGGGACCTCGGGGTCCTTGTGCATGAGTCGCAAAAACCCAGCCTGCAGGTGCAGCAGGTGGTCAGGAAGGCTAATGGGATGCTGGCCTTCATAGCAAGGGGGATTGAATATAAAAGTAGGGAGGTCTTGCTGCGGCTGTATAGGGCATTGGTGAGGCCGCAGCTGGAGTACTGTGTGCAGTTTTGGTAGCTGCACTTACGCAAGGATATTTTGGCCTTGGAGGGAGTGCAGAGGAGGTTTACTAGGCTGATGCCGGAGTTGAGGGGGTTGAGCTATGAGGAGAGGCTGAATAAACTAGGCTTGTACTTGTTAGAGTTTAGAAGAATGAGGGGAGATCTCATTGAGACGTATAAGATGATGAATGGGATGGGTAGAATAGAGGTGGAGAGACTCTTCCCGCTCAGAAAGGACAGTAGGACTAGGGGGCACAGCCTCAAGATAAAGGGGGAGCGGTTTAGAACGGAGTTGAGGAGGAACTTCTTCACTCAAAGGGTGGTGGATCTCTGGAATTCTCTGCCCGTTGAGGTGGTGGAGGCTGCCTCGCTAAATATTTTTAAGATGCGGGTTGATGGGTTTTTGATAAGCGAGGGGATTAAGGGTTATGGGGAGAGGGCGGGAATGTGGAACTGAGCCACGACAGATCAGCCATGATCTTATTGAATGGCGGGGCAGGCTCGAAGGGCTAGATGGCCTACTCCTGCTCCTATTTCTTATGTTCTTAAGAGTGGTCGAGACAGAAACCCTCATAACACTAGAAAAGACTCGGATGTACATTTAAAGTGCTGTAACCTATAAGGCAACACACCATTAGCCAGAAAGTAGGATGAGGCTGAATTGGCCTCTTTCCATGCAGTGAATTTCCGTTCTTCAACTCTGAAGACACTAATGTATTTCCATCACTGGTGCATTTCCAACATTTTCTAATTTGTTCCTCATTTTTAGTTTGTTCTTTCTACTGCATGATTTATGAATGACAGCTGGCTCTGCAACATGCACAGGAGGCCTTGCTTCGAAGATAATAGACATAAGAACTGTGAATTAATTCAGAGAAATAATATCTTGTTTGTAAATTATGATTGGTATACTTCAAACCCACTGGTTTTAAGATGGAAAACAGTTTGACACCCAACGCTGCACAAAAAACATTTTATGAACTAAATGATATTCCACGGTTCCTACTGTGCTTTAAATCCTGCTAAATATTGTGCCCATCTCTGACATAATGCAAAGCTAGTTAAAAAAAAACCACGATGAGAAATAAAGGTTAAAAAGTAGAGGAAACACGGAGGCTGCAGAAATAATCAAAACAGAAGGAGCAGAAATTGAGAAGCTGATTGAATGAGATGCTGATAGTGAGTTTTTGCTGAAAGGAGGCAGCAAGGTGAAACAAGATGAAGCAAGCTTTAAACTGCCACACAGCATACCTACAGGTAGTTGTAGGTATGCAACACCATTCCAAAGGCATTGAAGTGGTCTGCACAACCAAAAGGACAACAAATTGAGAAGGCAGCTGAGTACAGAATTTGATCCAGACTGTGGCTAACTTATGCAGAGTTAGCTTGAAAATAATTTCAGTTAAGGCAATAATGGGATATAAAATCCAGTTGGGCACACAGTATTAGTCTCATGTAGAGGATATAATCACCAAGGTAGATTGATTGGGCCAAATGACCTGTCCTGGAATGTATTTTGCAACATTTGAAGCAATCTTGAATTAGGTGGGATCATAGAAAACACAAAGGACAGAGACATGTATAGAAATGCACAGAATTTGCTTTATAAAGTTAGTGAGTTGCAGGCACGGGTAGTCATGACAGAAAATGATACAGCTGTATTGGTGATTTGAATCAGAAAAGGTCTGGGTTGGGTAATTAACGTTCCTGGGTGCAAAGTTTTCAGTAAATACAGGAAAGGCAAAATGGAGGTAAGTTTTGAACAATCAAATATTAGAAGTGAGAATATCCTTGAGAAGTTCAAAATCATATTGACTAAGGATCAGGCTTGCAGGGTTGAATAGTTTAATGCTGCTCACATTTAAACATTCTTACATAAAGACTTTCAAAAAGGTCAGTACACCATTTTGCCTTCTCTGTAGTTTGCTGCATCTGCATCTTTGATTCCGCATACAAAGACAACAAATCCCGTTGAACCTCAACCATTAGTCTCTCTCTCTCTCTCACCATAGAAAAAATATTCTGTTTTTATGTTCTCATCAAGAGGACTTACATCTGTCACCTTCATGCCAAGTCACTTAACCGATTTATAATCTCTTTGCAGCTTCTCTTCATTTTCCTCACAGCTTACTTTCCCACTTGCATCACCAAACTTGGATATGCTACACTGAATCCCCTTAGCTAAGGTTGATACTGATTATAAATAGCTGAGGCTCAAAGTCTTTTGTTAGTTTGGAACAATTTAAAGTTAAAGTTTATTTATTAGTGTCACAAGTCATTCGTGTCAATTATTAGTGTTACATTAACACTACAATGAAGTTAGTGTTCAAATCCCCCAGCTGCCACACTCTGGCGCCTGTTCAGGTACACTGAGGGAGAATTTAGCATGACCAATGCACCTAACCAGCACGTCTTTCAGATTGTAGGAGGAACCCAGCAGCACCCAGAGGATACCCACACAGATATGAGGAGAACCTGCAGATTCCACACAGACTGTAATCCAAACTGGGAATTGAACCTGGGTCTTTGGTGCTTTTGGACGGCAGTACTAACCACTGTACCGTGCCGCCCAATTTCTTGGCGCTCTAGTTACTGAATTTCAAAATTGACTTAATATACGAACATATAACTTCCAATCCTATGAGCCCCATTTTTTGTGAAACAACCTGTTATATGACAGTTTATTAAGTGCCTTCTGATAATCTAAATATGCTATATCTGTTGATTTCTCCTCATCTATCCCACTAGTTATCTCAAAAAGGGGTCACAAAAAGTCATTGGCCAGAAGGATTAAGGAAAATCCCAAGGCTTTTTATACATATATAAAGAGCAAGAGGGTAGCTAGGGAGAGGGTTGGCCCACTCAAGGACAAGGGAGGGAATTTATGCTTGAAGCCAGAGGAAATGGGCGAGATATTAAATGAGTACTTTGTGTCAGTAGTCACCAAAGAGAAGGATTTGGTGAAAGATGAATCTGAGGAAGGGTGTGTAGGTAGTTTGGGTCATGTTGAGAGCAACAAGGAGGTATTGGTGTTCTTGTGAAACATTAAAGTAGATAAGTCCCCAGGGCTTGATGGATATACCCCTGAATACCGAGAGGGGCAAGGGAAGAAAGTGCTGAGGCCTTGAGAGAAATCTTGGAATCCTTGCTGACTACAGGGGAGGTCCCAGAGGATTGGAGAATAACCAATGTTGTTCCAAGGTTAATCCAGATAATTACAAGCTGGTAAGCCTCACATCATTGGTGGGGAAATTATTGGAGAGGATTCTTTGAGACAGCATTTTCTCCACCTGGAAATAAGTGGACATATTAGTGAGACACAACTTGATTTTGTGAAGGGGAGGTCGTGTCTCACTGACTTGATCGAGTTTTTCAAGCAAGTGACGAAGGTGATTGACGAGGATAGGTCAGTAGATGTTGTCTACATGGACTTCAGTAAGGCCATTGACAAGGTCCCTCATGGTAGACTGGTACAGAAGGTGAAATTGCATGGGATCAGAGGCAAGCTGGCATGTTGGATACAGAATTGGTTCGGTGTTGTGTTTCTGAATGGAGGACTGTCACAAGTGGCATTTCTCAGGGATCAATGCTGGGACCTATATATAAAATGATTTGGAGGAAAACATAACTGGTTCGATTAGTAAGTTCGCAGACAACACAAAGATTGGTAGAATTGCAGATAGTGATGAGGGTCATCAGAGGATACAGTCAGGTACTGATCATTTGGAGACTTGTGCAGAGAGATGACAGATGGAGTTTACTCCAGACAAATGTGAGGTAATGCATTTTGGAAGGTCTAATATAGATGAGAAATATACAGTAAATGGCAGAACCCTTCAGAGTACTGAAGGATCTGAGTGTACATTAATTCAAATCAGTGAATGTATCTCAAAAAAATTGAAGGTTAAAACACCTTAACCACAACAGAATTAATAGGCGGGTGTTGAAATTGTACAAAAAATAAATGGGACTTATGATTCAAGAGATTGAGCGTACCAAAGAATTTAAACAGACTTACAGCAAACAAATGATCAGTCAGCCTTTTATGCTCCACTAGCAGGTTTTTACACAAAGCATGGAGGGTGGGATCGTGAAATTCCACAGACAGGTTTTACTGTGCGTTCTGCCCTGATTTGTAATGATTTTACACTGGGGCAGGTAATGCCTCGGATGGGAAATCTGCCGTTGCCCCAACTGAGATCCTTAAACGAAAAATAAATGGCCACGTATGAACAATTCACTGCCCTGCCTCAATTTTTAGGCTGGTGGGTGGACTGAAGCTCCATGGGGCAAACATAGAAATAAACAAAGTTTGATCACACATGGGATGTGGTATGGGGGAGTGCCTCCATCAGAAGCCACCTTCTGGCTGGAGCCATCTTCCCTTATGGCCCGGTGACCTCCACAACAGATTCCTTCAACAGCATCTTCCAAATTTATGACTTCTACCACCTAGAAGGACAAGTGTGGCAGATGCATGGAAACACCATCCCCTGCAAGTTCCCCTCAAAGCCTCACCCCATCCCAGCTTGGAACTATATCGCTGTTCTTCCATGGACAGTGCATCAAAATCCTGAGACTCCCTTCCCATCAGTACCTCGGGTGTACCAACATCACGTGGACTGTGGTGATTCAAAAAGGCAGCTCATCACTTCTCAAGGACAATTAGGAATGGGTAATAAACGCTGGTCTAGCCAGCCCATATCCCATGAAAGAATAAAAAATGTCAATGTATCGTTTTGATATTGCTTTATTTTTGCTCAGCAAGTTGCTTCTTTCCTAATACCCCAATCATTGTTTTGAAATTCATGTTTAATGGCGCACCAAATCTTATCATTCTGAAATTTTGTCACCGGCTCTGTGAGAGAAAAGAGGAAATTTGGCCCCAAATTATAACACATTGAAAATATATACTTTACCAACCAGCGTTCCAAGTTACCCTTCCAGGTTTTTGGGATACATTTATGTCTAACATCAGTGGGTTACATAACATAATCAACAGCCAGATCGTGTAAAATGCTGTTGATTTTGCACAAGATTATAGTTAAGCCAAAGGTGGAGTGTTTTGTGAAGCTTTGTGCAAGCCATGATAGGAAAAGTTGGAATGTTCAAAGGGCTGTTCATGGTTGAAACTTGAGACAAGAAAGCCTTTATTCCCTGTCATAGCTAAGATGATTCAGTGGTAATATGATAAAGATCTTCAACACAAGAAACCTGTATAAACCTGTGATTTGTTATCTGTAAAGCTGGAGCAGTTAACGAGAAAACAGGTTTTACATGAAACTGAAGCAAATGTGTGCTTGAGAAGCTCTTGCAATATCTGCTTGCACACAGAAACTAAAGAATTTCAACTTGAAAGGTTTCAACCAATGAAAAATTAGAACAAGTCTTCAATTTTTCACTTCTGAAGTGAAATGCTTCATTCTGAGTCATTGACTGATATTTTACTGGCAAGCCAGCCCCAATTCCAAGAGCAGGGGAGGCTTGGAGAATGCCATTCTCTGTTGGCCTTGGGCAGGATAGTATGAATCTCGGTTGGCGTGCTGGTAAAATTCCAAACAAAGTTTTGAGCATTTTAATGGACCACTGATGAAAATCACACTGCAATTTGCAAAGCAAGAAGAGACAAGTATTTTGTTTTAAAACTCTTATCTGACAATCAGAAGCCAATACTATATAAAGATAATTAGATTGCATTGCAGAGAAAGCTCAGTCATGCACACACCTCACCTTCTTGCCACCTTCATCAGTTTTTAGTTCACTGTGTTCTAATGCATCCAGGAGACTCAAAGGTTTCTTCCTCATGCACTCAGTAGCTTTCTCATACTCAATGCAGAGCTTGGCCATGGCACCTCCCCTGGAAGCCTCAACATCATCTATATAAAAGTACATCAACACAAATCACTAATAATTTGTTTTGAGGAATTAAAACAATTGAGTTAACTTTTTTGAGGGTTGCTAACCTCAAAAAATTTAGAAGATAATCAGGCAGATTTGTGTTTTAACCCAGTGTAAACATTATGTTCAAAACACCGAAAATGACATCAGATGAAAAAACAATTTGCTCCTTATTGTGGAAAAATATTCCACAATAACAGGAGCAAATATACCAAATCAAAGATGATATCCAGAGAGGTAATAATCATAAACCTAATTAAATGTGTGTGTTTTAAGAGGACTCTTAAATAAGAAGAATGATTTGAAAGGATGAAAATGTTGGATAACCTCAGCAGGTTCTGGCAGCATCTGTGGAGAGAAACAGAATTGACAGTTCAGATCGGAATGACTCTTCTCAGAAGAGATAGATTGTTGTTCATGTGATGGCTAGTTGATGGACAAATGAAGTGACAGCAGCAAGGTCAAGAGGGGTTCAGATAATTGGTGAGATTTCCCTCCCTCCCCAGTAGTGCGCTTTGCAGAGGAGGAGACAGCTCACGATCTTCCAGTCCGCTGTTTTCACTGGAAGATCCCACCAGCGGGAACAGCCCTAAAATCCTTCCCAATGTCACCAAGGGACACAGATGAGGGAATGAAACGAATAAAGTCTAGATTCCTGGTAGATTACGTTGCAGTTAAAACACTGTTAAAAGATGTTGTACAGAAGCCACTGCTAAAGATTCCCAAGTTGGGCAATTGCAAGATCACATTTTAAACAAATGTTCTCTTTCAAGGTACTTTGCTTTAATCATCTCTTGTTTATGTGGATTTTTTTTTGGCCCAAAATAGATGGACTTGAATAGCCATAGAACTCAGGTAGCCTCGAACTTGCTATGGGTGCGATGCAATGGGTTAACTTTGAATAACAGCACTCGGTGATGAAATCTAATATTGATGTTATCCAATCTGCTGTCTATACACCAGGTTATTCAAGTCAAACATGCAACTCAATGCTCAGATGAGTGAAGGACATTACACAAAAACAGATGACTTTGCTAATACAGGTACATGGGCTACAAGGCCATATTCCTCATACGTCTCATTAGGGGAAACAAAATCTGCAAGTAACAGAACAAGTCTTTCGGGGTGACCATGACCTTTCAAGTGAATTACCTCCTAAATAAAAACATTGTTAACTTCCAGAAACTGCCAAAATTTGTGGGAAGGAAATGTGCATGCTCTGCATGGCTGTGGCTAAATTAAATAAAAAAGGTAAACATCATTCTTGAGGATTAATTGAACAGTTGTATTAAGATGCATGAGCTGGTTAATAAAAATCTACAAATCAGTAGCTGTTGGAACAGGTTTTCTGGTTAACCAGGAAAAAGTAGAAAATAAATCAAATCAGTGATATTTTGAGATATTTCCTCATAGTGGGGTGAGAATGCCCAACATGAACACCTACATCCAACAGGCTCAGCCTCTTCCCAACACTGGCTAAAAAACGACAAGCCCAAAAATATACTGGATGTGTGTGTGCTGAACCAGCAGAAGAACTCCAACCAGTGCTCCTAATCAATACGTTAGGTGCACTTTCCAATTCCAGGATACACCTGGAATCAAACAATCACAACAGTCACTGAGAAGCAATACTGGAATGGAGCATTCCACTGAGCAAACAGAGACATCGAAGATTGGAGCAGGAGGCCATTTGGCCCTTTGAGCCTGCTCCACCATTCATCATGATCATGGCTGATCGTCCATCTCAACAGCCTAATCCTGCTTTCTCCCCACAACCTTTGATCCCATTCAACCCAAGTGCTATATCTAGCCACATCTTGAATACATTCAATGTTTTGGCATCAACTACTTCCTGTGATAATGAATTCCAGAGGCTCACCACTCTTTGGGTGAAGAAATGTCTCCTCACCTCTGTCCCAAATGGTCTACCCCGAATCCTCAGACTGTGACCCCTGGTTCTGGGCTCCCCTGCCATTGGGATCATACTGCCTGCATCTACCCTGTCTAGCCCTGTTAGAATTTTATAAGTCTCGATGAGATTTCCCCCATCAGTCTGAACTGGAGCGAAACAATCCTATCCTCGTCAATCTCCCCTCATACGTCAGTCCTGGCATCCTCGGAATCAGCCTGGTAGACCTTTGCTGCACTCCTTTAACAGTAAAAAAATCCAACTCATAAAGCCAAAAGGGGAGGAAGGGTAAAATGCCAGTCAGTGGGGCAGTATGCTTCTCCTACAGAATATAGGAAATCAAAGACAGCTCGAGTGTCCCTGATGACGACATCTGCAGGAAGTGTGTCCAAATGCAGCTCCTGTCACATTGCATGGAATGGCAGTTGGGCATACCTAGAAGCATGCAGGAGGTGGAAGACATCACAGGTGTTTTAAAGATGTGGTCACACCCAAGGTTCAGGCAGATAGATGGGTGACTGTTAGAAGGGGCAGTCAGACTGTGCGAGAATCCCCTGTGACTATCCCCCTCTCTGAGTATACCATTTTGGATACTGTTGCGGGGGAGAATTGCCTATCAGGGGATGGCACACCAGCTGGCTGTGTTGTGCAACAGGGAAAATCAAGTGCAGTGGAGTAGTAGTTATAGGGGACTTTATAGTTATGGGTACCGAGTGTATGGTGTTGAAATTTGCTGATGACACCAAGATTGGTGGAACGGCAAATTGCACGGAGGGTGTGGAGAGTCTGCAGAAGGATCTAGATAGGCTGGGCGAATGGGCCAGGAACTGGCAAATGGAATTTAATGTTGGCAAGTGCGAGGTGGTCCACTTTGGTAGGAATAATGGTAGGAAGGACAATTACTTACGTGGCGAAAAACTGCAGCAGGCGACGGTGCAGCGGGACCTCGGGGTCCTTGTGCATGAGTCGCAAAAACCCAGCCTGCAGGTGGTCAGGAAGGCGAATGGGATGCTGGCCTTCATAGCGAGGGGGATTGAATATAAAAGTAGGGAGGTCTTGCTGCAGCTGTATAGGGCATTGGTGAGGCCGCAGCTGGAGTACTGTGTGCAGTTTTGGTCGCCGCACTTACGCAAGGATATTTTGGCCTTGGAGGGAGTGCAGGGGAGGTTTACTAGGCTGATGCCGGAGTTGAGGGGGTTGAGCTATGAGGAGAGGCTGAATAAACTAGGCTTGTACTCGTTAGAGTTTAGAAGAATGAGGGGAGATCTCACTGAGACGTATAAGATGATGAATGGGATGGATAGGATAGAGGTGGAGAGACTCTTCCCGCTCAGAAAGGACAGTAGGACTAGGGGGCACAGCCTCAAGATAAAGGGGGGGGGGGGGGGGGGGGGGGTTTAGAACGGAGTTGAGGAGGAACTTCTTCGCTCAAAGGGTGGTGAATCCCTGGAATTCTCTGCCCGTTGAAGTGGTGGAGGCTGCCTCGCTAAATATTTTTAAGACGCGGGTTGATGGGTTTTTGATAAGCGAGGGGATTAAGGGTTATGGGGAGAGAGCGGGAATGTGGAACTGAGCCATGACAGATCAGCCATGATCTTATTGAATGGCGGGGCAGGCTCAAAGGGCTAGATGGCCTACTCCTGCTCCTATTTCTTGTGTTCTTATGTTATGTATAGATAAGCATTTCTATGGCTGCAAGAGAGACTCAAGGATGGTGTGTTGCCTCCCTGGTACCAGGGCCATGGGTGTCGCTGAGCGGGTGTGGGACATTCTCGAAAGGGAAGGTGAGCAGCCAGAGAGTGTCATACACATTGGTACTAACAACATAGACAGGAAGAGTGACTAGGTCTGCATAGGTGTTCAGAGATTAGGTAGTAAATTGAAAAACAGGGTTACTCCCTGTGCCAGGTGCCAGTGAGGCTAGGAATAGGAAGACAGTACAGTTAAATACATGGCTAAAGAATTGGTATAGGTGGGAAGGCTTCAGATATGCGGATCATTGGGATGTCTTCCAGGGCATGTGGGATCTGTACAAGAATGGGTTGCACCTAAACTGGAGGTTCACCAATATCCTGTCAGGAAGGTTTGCTAGTGTTATTTGGGAGGGTTTGAACTCATGTGGCAGGGGGTGGAAACCAGAGCAGTTGGTCAGCAAGTGAAATGACATGGGATGACTTACAGACTAAGGCCAGTAAGGCTAAGAGGAAGAACAGACTGGAAGAGGTTACTTAATATGGTGGAATTGCCGGTTTGAAGTGTTTTTGAATAACATGAGGAGTTTGACAGGTAAGGTAGATGAATTTAGAGCTTGGATTAGTACATATAACTATGATGTTACAGCTAATACAGAAAGAAGGACAAAACTGGCAGCTCAACATTCTGGGATTTAGATGTTTCAGGCATGATAAAGGAGGATGTAAAGAGACAGGGGAGTTGCTTTACTGATTCAGGAGATTATAAAGTAAAAAGTTAAAGTTTATTTATTAGTCACAAGTAGGCTTACATTAACACTGCAATGGAGTTACTATGAAAATCCCCTAGTCGCCACACTCCGGCGCCTGTTCAGGTACACTAGGGAGAATTTAGCACAGCCAATGCACCTAACCAACATGTCTTTCGGGCCGTGGGAGGAAACTGGGGCACCCGGAGGGAACCCATGCAGACATGGGGAGAGTGTGCAAACTCCACACTGTGCCCCGACAGTTCTCTGCTTGAGATTGGTGGGAGAGGGGCTCTGCTGCCACTCTGCCTGTTGGATCTGAAACAGTCCCAGTTTCAAGTCCACTCAGCAGCTAAGGTCAAAATGGTAAAATAGGGCCCATGGATTGCCCATTAGGTTTCCAGTGGGCCCCTCTCTTTTCCCTGATCATTCTCTAGTTCTTAATATACTTATTATATACTCGGAATTTGCCTTAATCTTATCTACCAAAGATATTTTGTGCCCCCTCTTTGCCTTTCTGGTTCATTTTTTAAGTACCCCACCATGCCTCCGTCCCGCCCTCCGCCCATACACACTTCCTCTATTTTTATTCTCTGTACCTACCATAAGCTCCTTTTATTTAATTTATCAAGCCCTCAATATCCCTTGGCATCCAGGGTTTCCTTGATTTGCTGCCCTTGCCCTTCACTGTTAGATGAACATGTTGGCCCTGAACTCTTACTACTCCACTTTTAAAAGACTCCCACTTTCCAAATGTAGATTTATCTGTAAGTAGCTTCTCCAATTCAACATTTGCCAGATCTTTTCTAGTCATATTGAAATTGACTTGGGACAGCATGGTAACACAGTGGTTAGCACTGTTGCTTCATAGCACCAGGGACTTGGGTTCGATTCCTTACTTGGGTCACTGTCTGTGTGGAGTTTGCACGTTCTCACCATGTCTGTGTGGGTTTCCTCCAGGAGCTCTGGTTCCTTCCCACATTCTAAAGACATACTGGTTAGGTGCATTGAACTGAACTGGTGCCAGACAGTTACAACTAGGGGAATTTCACAGGAATTTCATTGCAGTGTTAACGTAAGCCTTACTTGTGATTAACAAACAAACTTTAAAAAATACTTTTATTTTACCATATGGATTTTAAGTGCTGGGTGGACATGAAACTGGGAATGTTTCCGATCCGACTTTTAGACTCTGCCTGAAAAAGTATCAGCAATTCCGAAAGGCGCTGCAGAAGCCTGTGAGCAGGGGCTTCTGCAGCTCCAAACGGTGTCTCCCACTGTGCATCCACAGAACAAAAAAGTGATAGAACGTGGCTTCCCTGCCACATCGCTGCTGGGCTGGCTAATGCTTCTCTCATGCCCTCACAGACATTGCCCCACCCCCACAACATTACTGACCCCTTATCCTCCCCCACCCACCCTGCCACCCAGGCTGATCGCAGGCCCATCTCTCCTCCCCCGCCACTGATCTCAGGCAGAGAGACAGTGGATCTCCCTCTTCCCCCCACTGGTCTCAGGTAGAGTGGCAGCGAACCCCCCTCTCCCTCACTGACCTCAAGCATAATGGCAGCTGACTCCCCCCTTCTCCCTCATTGATCTCAGGCAGAGTGGCAGCCGAACTCCCCATTCTCCCTCACTGATCTCAGGCAGAGTGGCAGCGGACTCCACGTTTCCCCCACCCCCTTCACCGATCTCAAGCAGACAGCCATCAGACTAACCCTTCCAAGCGATCTGTCGGGCATGTCTGTTCTGCACCAAATCTAGATGGGCGAACGCAGTGGTAAAGGGGGCAATCCAGGACACGACCATTTTCGGGCCTTGGTAAAGGAGGAACAAGCATAGAGGCGGGCACAAATCGTGCTACTCGCCTCACGCCTGACTTTACCAAGTTTCATGTCTGAATGTTTGCTGGAGCAGACGAGTGAGGGAGCAGAGAGTCAGATAAGAAATTACCTGTTAAAAAGCTGTTTAAATAAGTTTAATGCACTTTCGTAGTAAGAACTTACCTTGTAGAACTGTTTAAATCATTTAAAAGCATTTTTGTGGGCTTTTTGTATTTACCTCTTTAAGAATTCTAAGGGAGTGGATAGAGGGATTTGTGGGTGAGCAGGCTTTAAAACAGAGCCATGTTTAAAAGGAGGCCTGGTGTAGACAGCGGGCAGCGGAGTGAGAGGGAAGCAGAGTGAGCTATTAGGGCTTAGGATCAAAGGGTTGGGGAGAAAAAGGGCCAGGTAAGTTCGTGTGGAAATTTTCAATACTACTATAGTGAATAATGGAGGGGTATGTGATGTGCTGTTTCTGTATGATGTGGGAGCTGGTGGACCCCAAGGTCCTTCCCAGTGACCATGTCTGCAGTAAGTGCAGGTTGCTGGAGGAGCTCCAGCTCAAGATAGATGAGCTGGCCTCTGAGCTTCAGACACTGAGGCTCATCAGGGGGAGAGAGGGTGCCATTGTCAATGGGGTGCAAGAGACATCCACCCCCCCTAGACTGGCTAACTCTAAGGGTCAGGAACAAGAGGGGGCTGCTGAGAGGAGGAAGGAGGGCGGGGGCCGGCGGAAGGAGGGCGGGGGCCGGCGGAAGGAGGGCGGGGGCCGGCGGAAGGAGGGCGGGGGCCGGCGGAAGGAGGGCGGGGGCCGGCGGAAGGAGGGCGGGGGCCGGCGGAAGGAGGGCGGGGGCCGGCGGAAGGAGGGCGGGGGCCGGCGGAAGGAGGGCGGGGGCCGGCGGAAGGAGGGCGGGGGCCGGCGGAAGGAGGGCGGGGGCCGGCGGAAGGAGGGCGGGGGCCGGCGGAAGGAGGGCGGGGGCCGGCGGAAGGAGGGCGGGGGCCGGCGGAAGGAGGGCGGGGGCCGGCGGAAGGAGGGCGGGGGCCGGCGGAAGGAGGGCGGGGGCCGGCGGAAGGAGGGCGGGGGCCGGCGGAAGGAGGGCGGGGGCCGGCGGAAGGAGGGCGGGGGCCGGCGGAAGGAGGGCGGGGACCGGCGGAAGGAGGGCGGGGACCGGAGGAAGGAGGGCGGGGACCGGAGGAAGGAGGGCGGGGACCGGAGGAAGGAGGGCGGGGACCGGAGGAAGGAGGGCGGGGACCGGAGGAAGGAGGGCGGGGACCGGAGGAAGGAGGGCGGGGACCGGATGCCTCAGCCTCTCAATCTGCATAACAGGTTTCAGGTTCTTCCTTCCAGTGTGGACGAGAACGAGGGAGGTGAGGTTGGTGAGCAAACTGCACACAGTACAGTGATGCAGACGCAGGATATAGGCAAAGAGAAGGTGATAAGGAACGTAGTCGTAATTGGGGACAGTGGGGTTAAGGGTATTGACACTGTACTTCGTCACAATGACAGAAGGGTGTGTTGTCTGCCTGGTGCTCGGGTCCAGGATGTCACAGCTGGGCTGCAGAGGAACCTGGAGTGGGAGGGTGAGAATCCGGTCGTTGTAGTACATGTGGGTGCCAACGACGTAGGCAAAATGCAAACTGAGGATCTGGGGAGGGAGTATGAAAAGCTGGGAATGGAATTAAAAAGTAGAACCGACAAGGTGGTTATCTCTGGACTACTGCCTGAACCAATTGCAGACGGGCGTAAGGTTGATAAAATTAAGGAAGTGAATGGGTGGCTCAGGGATTGGTGTGGGAGGGATGGGTTTGAATTTATGGGGCATTGGCATCAATATTGGGGTAGGTGGGACCTGTTCGGGTGGGATGGGGTTGGTCTGAACCGTGCTGGGACCAGAGTCCTGGCAAATCGTGTAAATAGGACTGTAGGTAGGGCTTTAAACTAATTGGGGGGGGGAGGGTGCAAGGGTAGGGGACATTACGGGGTATAAAGTTAAGGAGAGGGTACAGGTAAGGGAAGAGGCCGAGGATTTCCCAATAATAAAGTAGGGGGCATGAGTATGGTTGGTGGCGTTCTGGCAAATAGGGTCCAGGTGAAGACTGGGATGAAGGCACTTTATCTAAATGCACGAAGCATTCGGAATAAAGTGGATGAGCTGGTGGCGCAGATCAGCACAAATGGACATGATCTGGTGGCCATTACAGAGACGTGGCTGCAAGGTGACAGGGACTGGGAGCTGAATGTCCAGGGGTATCAAGTGTTTAGGAAGGATAGGCGGGAGGAAAAAGGGGGGGCGTAGCTCTGCTGATTAAGGATAGCATCAGGGTGGTAGCAAGGGATGATATAGGAACCAAAGAGCAGGAAGTGGAATCGTTGTGGGTGGAGATTAGGAACAGCAAAGGGAGGAAGACGCTGGTGGGTGTCTTCTATAGGCCCCCAAATAATGATCTGGAGGTGGGGCGGGCTGTTAACGCGCAAATAAGTGTGGCATGCAGGAATGGAACGGCGATAATTATGGGGGATTTCAATCTACATATTGATTGGTCGACCCATGTTGGACGAGGTGGGCTCGAGAAGGAATTCTTGGAATGCTGCCAGGATAGTTTCCTTGAACAGTGTGTGTTGGAGCCAACGAGGGAGTGAGCTATCTTGGATCTGGTGTTATGTAACGAGGCGGGTAGAATTAAGGACCTTGCGGTGAAGGATCCTCTTGGGGAGAGTGATCATTGTATGGTGGAGTTTCTGGTGCAGATGGAGGAGGAGAAAGTGGGTTCCCGGACACGCGTCCTTTGTTTGAACAGAGGGGAGTACGGAAGGATGAGAGAAGAATTGGCGAATGTTGACTGGGGGAGAGCGTTGGAAGGTAGGTCTGCTGAGGAGCAGTGGAGGATCTTTAAGGAGATCTTTCTTGGTGCTCAGCAGAAGTTTATTCCGATGGTTAAAAAGGACCGTAGGAGGAGAGGTAATAAGCCGTGGATAACGAAGGAAGTGAAGGAAAGTGTTAAATTAAAAGCGGAGGCGTTTAGAGTAGCTAAGAGTAGTGGGCGAGAAGAGGATTGGGAGAGGTTTAAAAGTCAACAAAGATTGACAAAGAAGTTGGTAAAGAAGGGTAGGATAAACTATGAAGCTGGGCTAGCACTTAATATAAAAAAGGATAGCAAGAGTTTTTATAAATATATAAAAAGGAAGAGGCTGGCTAGGGTGAACGTTGGACCCTTAGAGGATGAGAGGGGGGACTTAGTGGTAGGGGATGGGGAAATGGCTGAGGCCTTGAATAACTTTTTTGTTTCGGTCTTCACAGAGGAGGACGTGAATAATTTGCCGGGTGTTAGCGATGGAAAGATGGTAGGACAGGAGGGTCTCAATGACATTACTGTTACTAGAGAGGCGGTGCTCAACAGACTGGAGGGACTGATTGTGGACAAGTCCCCAGGACCGGATGGAATGCATCCGAGGGTTCTGTAAGAAATGGCGGAGGTGATAGTGGATGCCTTGGTGGTTATTTTCCAAACGTCGCTGGATTCCGGGGAAGTACCGGAAGACTGGAAAACGGCTAATGTTACGCCGTTGTTTAAGAAGGGTGGCAGGCAAAAGGCAGGGAATTATAGGCCAGTTAGTTTAACGTCTGTTGTAGGTAAAATGTTAGAATCCGTCATCAAGGAGGAAATAGCGAGGCATCTTGAGGGGAATTGCTTGATAGAGCAGACGCAGCACGGTTTCGTTAAGGGGAAGTCGTGTCTGACAAATTTATTGGAGTTCTATGAGGATGTGTCTAGGGCGGTGGATAGAGGAGAACCTGTGGGTGTGGTCTTTCTTGATTTTCAGAAGACGTTTGACAAGGTACCTCACAAGAAGTTATTGCAGAAGGTCAGGGGGCATGGAGTTGGGGGTAGGGTGTTAGCGTGGATAGAGGATTGGTTGTCAAATAGGAGGCAGAGAGTGGGGGGTCAATGGGTGCTATTCGGATTGGCAGTTGGTGACTAGTGGAGTGCCCCAGGGGTCGGTGCTGGGGCCTCAGCTATTTACCATTTATATAGATGATCTGGAGGAGGGAACCAAGTGTATGGTGCCGAAATTTGCTGATGATACCAAGATTGGTGGAATGGCAAATTGAGTGGAGGGTGTGGAGAGTCTGCAGGAGGATCTCGATAGGCTGGGCGAATGGGCCAGGAACTAGCAAATGGAATTTAATGTTGGCAAGTGTGAGGTGGTCCACTTTGGCAGGAAGGACTATTACTTACGTGGCGAAAAACTGCAGCAGGCGACGGTGCAGAGGGACCTCGGGGTCCTTGTGCATGAGTCGCAAAAACCCAGCCTGTAGGTGCAGCAGGTGGTCAGGAAGGCTAATGGGATGCTGGCCTTCATAGCAAGGGGGATTGAATATAAAAGTAGGGAGGTCTTGCTGCAGCTGTATAGGGCATTGGTGAGGCCGCAGCTGGAGTACTGTGTGCAGTTTTGGTCGCCGCACTTACGCAAGGATATTTTGGCCTTGGAGGGAGTGCAGGGGAGGTTTACTCGGCTGATGCCGGAGTTGAGGGGGTTGAGCTATGAGGAGAGGCTGAATAAACTAGGCTTGTACTCGTTAGAGTTTAGAAGAATGAGGGGAGATCTCATTGAGACGTATAAGATGATGAATGGGATGGATAGGATAGAGGTGGAGAGACTCTTCCCGCTCAAAGGACAGTAGGACTAGGGGGCACAGCCTCAAGATAAAGGGGGGGCGGTTTAGAACGGAGTTGAGGAGGAACTTCTTCACTCAAAGGGTGGTGAATCCCTGGAATTCTCTGCCCGTTGAAGTGGTGGAGGCTGCCTCGCTAAATATTTTTAAGACGCGGGTTGATAGGTTTTTGATAAGCGAGGGGATTAAGGGTTATGGGGAGAGGGCGGGAAAGTGGAACTGAGCCACGACAGATCAGCCATGATCTTACTGAATGGCGGGGCAGGCTCAGAGGGCTAGATGGCCTACCCCTGCTCCTATTTCTTATGTTCTTAAACAGGCACAACTTGATGGTAAAATCGGGCCCTTGATTTCTGAACTATCCTTATCCTTTCCAATAATCACTTTGAAACTCTGAGTTATGATTACTATTCCCAAAATGCTCCTCCACCGACAATCTCACACGGTTCATTCCCTAGGATTAGAGCCAGCAGTGCCCCATCCTGACTAGGATTATCTATGCACTGACACAAAAAGCTCTCCTGGATACACTTACAAAATTTCATCCCATCTAGTCCTTTCACACTAAAGCGGTTACAGTTAATATTGGTGAAGTTGAACTCTGTGGAAAATGATTTCTGGGATAATGGAGTTTTGTTATTAGAAAAGTTTGGGCTTGTATCCTTTGGAGTTGAAAGGAATGACAGTTAATCTATTGAAACATAAGGGGTTTGACAGGATAGATTTCAGATAGCAATGAGATGCATTATTTTTCTATCACAGGATTGTTAGTCTGTGAAATTCTCTTCCTCAGAGAGCAGTGGAAGCAGGATCACTGAATATTTTTATGCTCAAGTTAGCTAGATTCTTGACTACCAAGGTAGTCAAAGGATACCATGGATAGACAGGAAAGTAGAGTTGAGGCCACAATCAGATCAGCCATGATCATATCAAATGGCAGAATAAGTTTAAGGCCCACCCCCAAGGCCTCTGGAAGTAAAATTAACAGCAATATGAAAAATACTGTACCTGCACGTTTTCTTTTGAGACTTGGGACATGAGAATCTAAAGTTTTTGCTTTCTTCAGACTTTGGCCAGAGTCAGCAGACAAGGATGAGGTAGCATGATTTATCTCTGAACATCGATCACTGCCAGACCGTAGCTTCAGTTTTGGTGGAGGCATCTGTTTGTGTAACAACAATATTTTAATTGTTGTAAACATTTTGTTCCATTTTAAATTCATTTCAGTAATCCATAAACTGTAAGCTCTTTAAAGTGAAACATTGGAACTTCCTAACTTGTTAAAAGCAAAGGGAGATACTGAGCGAGCTCAACTGATCTATATACAATGCAAAATGTGCTGTAAAATATATCAGTTCAGAAGTTAAATTAAGTCCCAATTGATTTCATTTTCCTTGCAAAGATGTCCTACTTTGGTTCACCAGACTCAAGAATGAGTTATTACTTGGTTGGTGCTAGGTATGGAACAGTCAGTACATGACCATATGGGCCTTTTCTCCAGCCTGGAGAACGTGGCTGTGGACCAGATTGGCAAGAGGTCTCTCTTTGGTTATTACTGTAGTTGATAGGACCCATATTGGACATTTGTTGTTACACTGCCATGAAGTAGATGTGATAGTTAAAGCTTACTCACTTGTGATTTACGAGAAATATTGTTTACATTGCGCTTTTCCCAACCGAAGGATGCTTCAATGGACTTTACAGTCAACGATGTACTTCTGAACTATATTTACTGTTGTAATTTAGCAAAGCTGGCAGCTAATTTGTGCAAAGTTGAAAACAGCACTGAATAATGGGCAGATATTCTGGGCGAAATTTTGCCAATTTTTTGTCATTTCGAATTGGAAAAGCAGAGGATAGCCTGTCAGCTGCATTGGCGGGTATTCCTGCTGTATTTTTAAACTAATAGACAAAATAAAATGTGAGGAGTGGGTCCCATGCCCAAGACCACAGGAAACTACAAAAGGTCATTAATGTCGCCCAATCCATCATGCAAACTAGCCTTCTATCCATTGACTCTGTCCACACTTCCTGCTGTCTCGGCAAAGCAGCCAGCATAATTAAAGGCCCCACGCACCCCAGACCTTCTCTCTTCCACCTTTTTCCGTCGGGAAAAAGATACAAAAATCTGAAGTCACGTACCAACTGACTCAAGAACAGCTTCTTCCCTACTGCTGTCAGACTTTTGAATGAAATTACCTTGCATTAAGTTGATCTCTCTCTACACCCTGGCTATGATTGTAACACTAATTCTGCACCCATTTCCTTCTTATGAACAGTACGTTTTGTCTGTATAGCGTGCAAGAAACAATACTTTTCACTGTATGTTAATACATCTGACAACAATAAGTCAAATCAAATCAAATGATAGAAACTAAGCCATTGTTGCTCAGTTGTGGATTCTAGGCACCATTTTTTAGCAACGGTTCAACGGTTGAACTGCTAAAACTGACAATTCGCAGCTCATTAAGCAATATGTGCTTAAGCCTGAATGCAAGTTGTAACTACAAGCTGCTGCACTGCCAGTCCAGAACATTAGTCACCAAGGTGGGAATTGTGTTTCATCAAGATTTTTCCATCAATTATAAATCAGCTACTCCCAGTTTTGGGAGATTGAGGGGGTGGGAGGGAGTGGCTGGAAATAAATTAACACATTATGTTGGACTGTGTTAAAAACCAAACAACGTTAAAAATCATAATTCCAAAGAATAGATAACCCTGCTTGTCCTCCATCCTCACCTGAAGTTTGTATATGTTAAAAGGTTAAAATGGGATCAGAAGGATGTTAAGGGAGAAAAAATACAAATTAACAAATAAAAATCTTGTTTTTCTACATACTGAAATACTTAAAAAAATGTTTCTGAAAGACCGAATCATTTAAAAAAATCAATTAATGGATTTTCAGAAATGAGCTTTTGAAGATTTGCAATATCAAACATAATAAAAATGTGAATGGAAATGCAAATTTCTGCCCATAATCAAATGAAGTGGCAGAATGGCAGCACAGTGGTCAGCATTGCTGCCTCACAGCGCCAGGAACCCAGGTTCAATTCTGGCCTTGGGTCACTGTCTGTGCAGAGTCTGCACGTTCTCCCCATGTCTGCATGGATTTCCTCTGATTTCCTCCCACAGCCCAAAGATGTGTGGGTTAGGTGGATCGGTCATGCTAGGGTAAATGCATGGGGTTATGGGGATAGGGCCTGGGTGGGATTGAGGTCGGTGCAGACTCGATGGGCCGGATGGCCTCTTTCTGCACTGTAGGATTCTATGATTCAAATTACTTCTATTTGGGGAAGCACAGTGGTTAACATTGCTGTCTCACAGCGCTAGGGACCTAGGTTCAATTCTGACCTCGGGTCACTGTCTGTGTGGAGTTTGCACGTGCTCTCCATGTCTGTAATCCAGGCCCTATCCCCATAACCCTATGTATTTACCCTAGCTAGTCTGCCTGTCACTAAGGTGCAATTTAGCATGGCCAATCAACTTAAACCTGCACATCTTCAGACTGTGGGAGGAAACTGGAGCACCCGGAAGAAATCCATGCAGATACGGGGCAAATGTGCAAACTCTCCACAAACAGTGACCCAAGCTGGGAATCGAACCTGGGTCCCTGGTGCTGTGAGGCAGCAGTGCTAACCACTGTGCCACCATGCCACCCTGAACCGACTGTTTACCCCTCTACCACAGCTACATTCACGGCTGGGTGTCCCTAGGAAGGGAGCAAGAGGTGATCATGGGCACCATCAAGGCTTTCCTTGCCCACTGAGCACCTCAGAGTTACCTGGTCTGGTTTACAAGTGACCCCAGAAGGACAGTAATGTGGTTGACTTTCAACTGCCCTCTGAAATGGCCGAGCAAGCCACTTCGTTCAAGGGCAATTAAGGATGGGCAATAAATGTTGGCCAGCCAACGACACCCATGTCCCAAGAATGAATAAAAAATAATCTGCTTTGAGAAAAGAGCGATGCGCCTCTTGTCCTCTGACTCCTGCCTCACAAGAAAGCCGGCCAATGAATGGGCTTATCACGGGGTTTAGAGATGCTGCATAACTTATCTTAGCTACTACAGCCTCCTCTGAGATCAAGGGTCCTGGTGTTTCCTCCAAATTACATCCAAGGTGGGTAGCCTCTAAACACCATGTCTGCACTCTTCCTCCTCATCCTGAAGAGTGGCAGACATGAGAGGCCGGAGTGATGCTAGGGGTGGGCATGCCAGCAGTAGCGCATGTTTACAGAATCATCAGTGTGGGAAGTGGGAGAGACATAGTGCAGCTGGAGTGAGATCCAAACATCCTACCATCCTCTGGTGTTGACATGCGTGTATTCCCATCAGTGCCTGCACCACGCAGTCGAGGCCCAGCACCATGAGCTCATGCCCTCAGACATGAAGGTCTTGAGCTGAACCATGGAACAGACTTGTCCTGCCATGGAGTGCATGTCCTGCATCAAGGTCTCCATTGTGGATGACACCTCACACTGTTGGTCTCATGGTGTTGAAGTGAAGGCACCATCTCTTTGAACAGATGGTGATGGGACTCCACCAGTCGGCCATGCAGTCTAAAAAGGGTTGATGTCACCCCTTCCTGATGCTTGTGTCTCTGCCTCTGCAGCTCCAGTAGCTCTGGGAACGACTGAACCCAGGGGCATGTCATTGACCAGATACTCAGCAGATTCTTGGGCTCTGACATTCTTCCGAGTGCTAGCCCCCACCTCAGGCTGTTGGGAATTTTCAGCTGTGAGGTGCTAACCAGAAGCCTATCTGCTAATTAATCCCATTGAGATGTGACTATCTGTGCTGGTGCCGGGTGCAGATCATAGACATGATGCCTCTATGCTATGCTGGTCTCCAAGAAGTCTTCCTCAGAGCTGCTCATGTCTGTAGCCTCAAGAGGGCTGATTTATTCATTGACCTGCTAGGGAAGGGAAATGGCATTAGTGCATCATGATGGAAAACTGATGGGAGAAATGTCATCTGAGCACGATATTCTGACGAATTTGGGGAAAATTCCAACCTATGACTATGTGACAAATCTGCTTCTACATCACTGTTGAAAAATCTACGTAATTGGGCATGGTCCATCTCTTGAGCCACATTAGAACCATAATTTTTTATTGACGCCAATACTTGCTCAATCAGTAATTTATCGCAATACTAACAACTTATTCATACAGGAGGGGCAAAGCATAATTTTGGATAGAATCATTTCCATATGATCCGCAAGATACGTCATGATTTGAAATCAATGTTGCTGGTGTTTTAATGAAGTATCTGTGTCTTGACATTTGAGCATAAACTTCACAAAATACAGTGCAATCTGCCAAGAATTTGGATGCTTTTCAGTTTTGCTGTTGGCTGAGGCATCACATTTTAAAATTTCATTGGTTATAGTTGTTTTTAATAAGTTTGTTCCTATGATCCTGGTAAAACAGCCCTCAAGACGAGTTGCCCTCTTGGACTGCTGCAGTGTGTGTCTACTGTAGAAACACCCACAGTGTTGTTAGGAAGGAGATCCCAGGTTTCTGGCCCCATGACAGAGAAGTAGTGACGATATAGTTCCAAGTCAAGGTGGTGCGTGTCTTGGAGGGAAACTTGCAGGTGGTGGTGTTCCAATGCCACAGCTACCCTTGCCCTTCTGGGTGGTAGAAGTCACGGGTTTGGAAATTTGTATATGGTATACACTGCTGACACAGAGCATTTGGTTGCAGGAGTGAATGTTTGAACTTGTAAATGGGGTGCCAATCAAGCAGGCTGCTTTGCCCTGCATGGGGCAGGATTTTCCAGCTGTTTCCCCCCCCGCCCCAACTCAATGGTTCTGCTGCAATCAATGAAAATTTGGCTGAATGCCAAATTCTTCGTCCTTGCTGGCAACAGCAGCAGGGCTTGAACGATAGGAAAATTCCAGCTATGGTGTACATCTTCTTGAAAGTGGACAGTATTCCATCATGCTCCTGACTTCTGCCTCATTATTTGGGTGGCATGGCAGCACAGCGATTAGCATTGCTGCCTCACAGCGCCAGAGACCCCGACTTGATTCCCGGTCACTGTCTGTGGAGTTTGCACATTTTCGTCATGTCTGGTGGGTTTTCTCCCACAGTCCAAAGATGTACAGGTTAGGTTGATTGGCATGCTAAATTTCCCTTTAGTGTCAGGGGAGCAGCAGAGTAAATATGTGGGATTAGGGCTTTGGTGGGAATATTGCAAGTGCAGGCTCGATGGGCAAAATGGCCTCTTTCTGCACTGTAGGGATTTTATGAAGATGGTTAATAACGCAAATAATAACTTGGAGGTGGGGCGGGCTACATACAAGCAAATAAATGATGTGTGCAGAAACGGAATGGCGATAATTATGGGGGATTTCAATCTGCATATTGATTGGTTGACCCAAGTCGGACGCGGTGGGCTTGAGGAAGAGTTCTTGGAATGCTATAGGGATAGTTTCCTTGAACAGTGTGAGACAGAACCAACGAGGGGGCGAGCAATCTTAGATCTGGTGTTGTGTAACGAGGCAGGAAGAATTAGAGATCTTGTTGTGAGGGATCCTCTTGGGACGAGCGATCATTGCATGGTTGAGTTTTTGATGCAGATGAAGGATGAGAAAGTAGAGTCCCGAACCTGTGTCCTCTGTTTGAACAGAGGGGGGTACGATAGGTTGAGAGAGGAATTGACGAATGTAGATTGGGGATGCAGATGGGTCGGTAGGACGGCTGAGGAACAGTGGAGGATCTTTAAGGAGATCTTTTTCAGTGCTCAGCAGAAATATATTCCGATGGTAAAGAAGGAATGTAGGAGAAGGGATAATCAACTGTGGTTATCGAAGGAAATAAAGGAGAGGATTAAACTGAAAGCTGGCTAAAAGTAGTGGGCAAGTAGAAGATTGGGAGAGGTTTAAAAATCAACAAAGAATGACTAAGAAGTTGATAAAGAAAGGAAGGATAGACTATGAAGCTAAACTAGCACTAAATATAAAAAAGGACAGTAAGAGTTTTTACAAATATATAAAGAGGAGGCTGGCTAGAGTGAATGTTGGACCCTTAGAGGATAAGAGGGGGGATTCAGTGGTGGGAGATGAGGAAATGGCTGAGGCCTTTAAGTTTTTTACCTCGGTCTTCACTGAGAAGGACATGAATAGTTTGCCGGATATTAAAGATAGAAGGATGGTAGGAGTTGAGGGCCTGAATGCGATAACTGTCACTAGAGAGCTAGTGCTTGATAGACCAGCGGGACTGATGGTGGACAAGTCCCCAGGACCGGATGGAATCCCAGGGTTCTGAAGGAAATGGCAGAGGTGATAGTAGATGCCTTAGTGATTATTTACCAAACTTCGCTGGATTCCGGGGAAGTGCCGGAAGATTGGAAAACGGCTAATGTTACGCTGCTGTTTAAAAAAGGTAGCAGGCAAAAGGCAGGGAATTATAGGCCGGTTAGTTTAACGTCTGTAGTTGGAAAAATGCTTGAATCCTTCATCAAAGAAGAAATAGCGAGGCACCTAGAAAAGAATGGTTTGATAGGGCAGACGCAGCACGGATTCGTTAAGGGGAAGTCGTGTTTGAAGAATTTATTGGATTTCTATGAGGATGTGACTAGTGCGGTAGACAGTGGGGAACGGGTGGATGTGGTGTTTTTCGATTTTCAAAAGGCGTCTGATAAGGTGCCGCACAAAAGGTTGCTTCAGAAGGTTAGGGGGCATGGAGTTGGGGGTAAGGTATTAGCGTGGATAGAGGATTGGTTGTCTAATAGGAGGCAGAGAGTTGGTATCAATGGGTGCTATTCTGATTGGCGGTTGGTGACTAGTGGAGTGCTGCAGGGATTGGTGCTGGGGCCTCAACTGTTTACCATTTATATAGATGATCTGGAGGAGGGGGCTGAGTGTAGGGTGTCGAAATTTGCTGATGACACAAAGATGAGTGGAAAAGCAAATTGTGCAGAGGGTGTGGAAAGTCTGCAGAGGGATCTGGATAGGCTGAGCGAGTGGGTGAGGACCTGGCAGATGGAGTACAATGTTAGCAAGCGTGAGGTTATCTACTTTGGCAGAAATAATAGTGGGAGGGATTACTATTTAAAGGGCGAAAAGCTGCAGCATGCTACGGTGCAGAGGGACCTGGGGGTCCTTGTGCATGAGTCAGAAAAGCCCAGTCTGCAGGTGCAGTAGGTGATCAAGAAGGCGAATGGGATGTTCGCCTTTATAGCGAGGGGGATAGAATGTAAAAACAGGGAGGTCTTGCTGCAACGGTATAGGGCACTGGTGGGGCCGCAGCTGGAGTACTGTGTGCAGTTTTGGTCACCACACTTGTGCAAGGATATTTTGGCCTTGGAGGGAGTGGAGAGGAGGTTCACTAGGCTGATACCGGAGATGAGGGGGTTACTCTATGAAGAGAGACTAAATAGACTGGGTCTGTACTCGTTGGAGTTTAGAAGGATGAGGGGGGATCTTATAGAGACGTATAAGATAATGAAAGGGATGGATAGGGTAGAGGTAGAGAGATTCTTCCCACTCAGAAAGGAAAGCAGGACTACAGGGCACAGCCTCAAGATAAGGCGGGGGGGAGCAGTTTAGAACGGAGCTGAGGAGGAACTTCTTCACTCAAAGGGTGGTGAATCTCTGGAATTCTCTGCCCGTTGAAGTGGTGGAGGCTACCTTGCTAAATATATTTAAGACACGGGTAGATAGGTTTTTGGTAGACAAGGGAATTAAGGGTTATGGGGAGAAAGCGGGAAAGTGGAACTGAGCCACTTCAGATCAGCCATGATCTTATTGAATGCTGGGGCAGGCTCGAAGGGCTAGATGGCCTACTCCTGCTCCTATTTCTTATGTTCTTGTTCTTACGGTTGACAGGCTGTGGGGAATGAAGAATTGAGTTACTCAGAGGAAATCCAGCCTCTGCCTTGCTCTTATAGCCAGCATGTTTATGTGGCTAATTCAGTTGAGTTTCTGGTCAATGTTTCCCCTAGGATGTTGATGTAGATCAATTCAATTATGGTAATACATGTGAATGACAAAGGGAGATGGTTAGATTCTCACTTGTTAAAAATAGTTACTGCCTGGTGTGAGTATTGCCTGCAACTTATCAGTCCAAGTGGCAAGTAAACCTTTATTAAGCTTATTTAATAAAGCTAAAAATACATACAGCAAAAAATGAATTCTTGCAAATAAAACAACATTGGTCTCTTTAGAAGGATGAATGCATGATGGAAAAGCATTATGACTATGAAAAGTACAGGAGCAGAGTGAAGGTGATAAAGATCTACTTCCCTACCAACAATTTTAAAATCATTGCAGGAGGCGGTCATTTGGCCCATCAAGTCTGCACCGACAACAATTCCACCCAGGCCCTATCCCTCTAACTCCACATATTTACTGCTATTAATCTCCCTGACAATAAGAAGCAACTTATCACAGCCAATCAACTTAACCCACACATCATTGCCATGTGGGAGGAAACTGGAGCACCCAGAGCAAACCCACACAAACACAGGGAGAATGTGCAAACTCCACACAGGGTCGTCCACACCAGATTTGAATTCAAGTCACTGGCACTGTGAGGCAGCAGTGCTAATCACTGTGTCACCATACTGCCCATTTGCACACATTGCATGTCATAACCATGGTTGAATAAAACAACTTAACTAATTTAGGAGGTCATGAGATTTCTTGAACAACAGCAAATCTCTTAAAAAAAAGAAAGCATTTACAATTGATTGCCATCTTACATTTCTTCCACTAGTACTAAACGCACATTACATTTTGCAGCTTGCATTTAAAAACGGGATACTCACAATTTTCTGAGCAACGCGAAAAAACTGAGAGACGTCTCGAATTATGTGTCCAAAGTTATCATACACTTTGACATATGGCCGCACCCATGATGGCAACTGCGACCTCACCTCAGTGCCGATGAATCTGAAAACAAAGGGCAAAGTTGAGCAAGATGTGAATTTTCAGATTAATTTTGGAAATTAAAATCTGGCGTAGCTGCATTTTTGAGTCAAATGTCAAGCTAATCCTCAAGTTATCTACAGTTTCATGTTACAAGTTTAAAAATAAACATTGCAGCAGTTGAGCAATGTGTCCACAAGGCATCATTCCCCCCTCCAACAAACTCCAGCATTTTAAAGCATCGACCCAAGCAGTTTCACTGGTCCCATTTATTCAGCATCAATCTCAATTAGTTAAATTCATTTTTCATAGCAAAAAAAAGTCTACCTACAGCAGACACTGAAACGGCAATGTCGAAGAATTGTCACACAGTGGCTATGTTCTGGAATAAGCTTACTGTAGCAGAATCACTGAGTAACAACTGCAAATAGACAAATGGAGATAAACTCATTTGATCTTCCTCTGAACTTAAAGCACTTAGTTCCTCAGGTCCAACCCACGGTTGCGGCCTGTCCTCCCCACATACATCTTTCTTATAGCATTCCTACAATGCAGGAGGCCATTCAGCCCATCAAGCCTGCACCAACAACAACCCCACCAAGACCCTATCCCCGTAACCGCATGTGTTTACCCCGTTAATCTCCCTGACGCTAAGGGGAAATTTAGCATGATCAATCAACTAACTTGCACAGTTTTGGATTGTGGGAGGAAATCAGAGCACCCAAAGGAAACCCACACAGCCATGGGGAGAACATGCAAACTCTACACAGATAGTCACCCAAGTCTGGAATTCAACCCGGGTCCCTGGCGTTGTAAGGCAGTAGTGCTAACCACTGTGCCACTCAAATGTGTTCTTTTTGTGTCAACTCCATTTTTTCTCCTTTTGTCCAATCCCTTGCTACCTACTTATGTGACTTTTTACAATGTCCTCTTTCACTTCAACAATTTCCTGGTCCTCCTCTTCACAGTGGATGTCCAATCCTTCTACATCTTCATCCACCAAGAAAATGATCTGAGAGCTTAATGTTTCTTTCTTGAATTGGGGCCAACTAGTCCCCATCCAGCACCTTGTTCCGCCTGGTTCTCAGTTTCAAAAAGTTTTCCTTTGGCTTCATTCACTTCCTTCAGTTTGCTATGTATTCCCACATTGGTTTAAGCTGTGCTGGCTTTTTCAGGGAGACATGGAACATTCCTTACTCCAGTCCAACTCTGGTTCCCTTCTCATCTCTTTTCAGGTGCATTGATGATTCATTGGTGCTGCCTCCTGTTTTCGACATGAAATTGAAATAGCATTGACTTTGTTTTCATCTTTCTCTCATCTTCACCTGGTGTATTTTAGATTCTTCCTTTGCCTGCCAAGATAGCTCTGTCACCATTTCTAGGGATAGACAATCAACTAATACGCACAACCCCCATGGAGTTACACAGCTATCTTGACTATATTTCCTAACATTCTGCTTCCTGCAAAGACTCAATTCCATCCTCACATTTTCCTTTTTCTTCAACCATAGATCCCACGCCCAGTGTGGTTGACAACGTCTCTTCATTGATTCTGATCTATTTCACGCACTTACTTCACCCCTTCCCTTCCAACCTAGAACCATGATAACGTTCATTTGTTCTTGCCTTCCACCCAACTAGTCCCCATATTCAATGGATCATCCATTTCTGCCACCTCCGTATGACGCCACCACAAAACATACCTTTGCCCACCCTCCCTTATCAGCATTCCTAAAGTGCTGTTTCCCCAGTGATATCTTGGTCAACTCCTCAGTCACCTCCAACATCTCTTCCATTTCTATGACACCTTTCCATGCATGTACAGGAAGTGCAACACCTGTCCTTCAATCTCTTCCCTTCTCACCAACCAAGGTCCCAAACTCCCTGCCAAGCGAAATGTACTTTGTACTTCTTTCAATTTAGTCAACACTGCAAAGCTAGGTTGTTAATGATACAACACCGTGAGGAAATGTAAGCTGTGAGAAAGACATAGAGAGGCTGCAATGAGATATCGACAGGTTAAGCGAGTGGACAACAAAATAGCATCAAAAAAAAAAGGTTATTCTGATTTTCTATTCTTACGACCAAAGTGAATGTTTATTAAAGGCACGAACACCGTAAATGTTGATGAACAGAGGCTTTGGTGTGCTCATACAAGGAACACAAAGTTATTGTGCAGGCACAACAAGCAATTTAGAAAGAAAATAGCATGCTAGCCAATGTTGCATGAGGATTGAAGTACAAGAATGAAGATGACTTGCTACTATTGTACAAGGTTTTGGTAAGATCACCCCTGGAATACCAAGTACAGATTTGACCTCCATATTTGTACTATTTGTTATACTTGCATTGCAAGTGGTACTGTGAAGGTTCACTAGTTTGATCCCTGTGATACCCTAGGATTAGAGGATGAGTAAATTGGACTTATTTTCTTTGGAGTTCAAAAGAATGAAAGAAAATCGAGAAGAATGTTTCAAGGAGAAGAAAAGACTCTGAAAGGGCTTTACAGAGTAGACAGAGACACTGTTTCCACTGGCCATAAAATTAAAGTAAAAAGTCTGACAACACCAGGTTTTAGTCCAACCGATTTATTTGATAATACTCACAAGCTTTCGAGGTTTCCCTCTTTGTCAGGTGAATGCTGACGATCCCATTCACCTGATGAAGAGGGAAACCTCGAAAGCTTGTGAGTATTATCAAATAAATCGGTTGGACTAAAACCTGGTGTTGTCAGACTTTTTACTGTGTTTACGCCAGTCCAACGCCGGCATACCCACATCATAAAATTAAAAACATGAGGCACAGTCTCAAGGACTGCAATGGTGAGAATGGTGTGAATCTTTGGAATTCTTTGTGCAGGGGGCTGTGGATGCTCCAGTAAGGTGGAGCTGCTGTTCCAGGTCAGGCATGACTGTACTGAATGGAGGAGCAGGCTGGAAGGGCTTTATAGTATCCTCCTATTCTCATGTATCCTGTATTCACTGCTCGTGGTGTGCTTCACTGGGAAGAGCAAATGCTGGTCCTGTGGCTGGTTTTTTTATATTCATTAGTGGGACATGGGCGTCACTGGCTGGCCAGCATTTATTGACCATCCCTAGTCACCCCTGAATTGAGTGGCTTGCTGGGCTATGTTAGAAAGCAGTTGAAAGTCAACCATATTGCTGTGGCTCTGAAGTTACATGTAGGCCAGGCCAGGTAAAGGTGGCAGATTCCCTTCCCTAAAGGACATTAGTGAACCAGATGGGTTTTTCCAACAATCAGCAATGGTTTCATGGTTATCAGTAAATTCTTAATTCCAGATATGTTTTATTGAATTCAAATTCCAACATCTGCCGTGGTGAGGAGCAGGCTAGAAGGGCCATGCAGTATCCTCCTGTTCTTGTGCATCTTGTATTCACTGCTCATGGTGTGCTCTCGTCTTCATTGAGAAGAGCAAATACAGGCTATGCCATGACTGTAAAATCCTGGGCATCATTTCTGCCTCTATTTTGTTCTGCTGGCTTGCTTTTGTCTTGTTTGCTGCTTATTCCTGCACATTGCATCCAGACAGTTGCTATGCTGCCATTCATGTCACATCCAGACACATCTTTTGTTCTTTAGCTATTGTCACCCACTTTGGTTTTGCAGCACAAAACCATTCATTATTTAATCCCTCGTACCTTCCACCCTCCCCTTTCGTTCACCTCCTCTGTCCCAAGTTTCACTTTATATTGTATTTCTATATATTCCCATCTCCGATGGAGCAGTGTCATCAACCCAAAATGTTAAACCATGTCTCTCCACAGATTATAACCTCCTGAGTGTTTCCAGCATTTTCTGTTTTTATTATAAGAGGCAGAAGGCCTTGGAGTCACTGAGAGAAAGACCTAAAGAGATTACGATGCTGAACAACATGGAACAGCCCATTTTGGTGGTGAGCAACAGAAAAGCCAAGGAAGACCGTTAAAAATCAAACACAGCACAGAAGTGCATAAATAATGCATGCCCAAGTGACAGACCAAGAATTTGTATCTAATTCTTCACAGGGAGAAATCATTCTCATTGTGAAATGAATAAATAGACAAATTATCACACTTCTTTCTCACGCACCAGAACACAATATTGCAATATTCTGTCCCTGTACATTGAGATTGTTACTACCATGTTTTTCAATGATTAGCAATGTTCTGCAAGGCAGTCAGTAATGAAGTCGATTCTGAAGCTATTTATTACTAGTATTATTTTATACAAAAACTTGTGAAAAAAAAATCTTATTTACATACCTATGGTCGCACAGAAAGATGGCTCCATAGTCATGTCGGTGACGAATAACTCTGCCAATGGCCTGATTGACGGCACGTGATGCTTGCTGCCTGTACCATTCTTGTCCTGATAAATTCTTTGAAAACAAAATTCCAAGTTATCTATGGTTTTATGCTTTGATTCATGTGATAAATATTTGTATCTGAACAAAATGACCTCCTTAATTACATAAGCTTTTGTTTTGCATGTATTAATGACAAATTACTCCATCAAACAGATATGATCAGCTTTGTTTTGTTAATTAACTATTTAATTTCTAGAAATAAATGCTACCTAGAAAACAGAATTACCTCCATTTCTGCCACCACTAAATGCGCTTTCCCTGTCCCTTTTAGCATTCTGAAGAGGCCATTCTCTCCCAACACCCTGGTCCGCTCCACAATCAACTCCAACAACCCTTTCTCTTTCCACAAGAAATACAACACCTGCCATTTTACCTCCTCCCTTCTCATCATTCAACACCCCAAACACCCTATCAGGTGAAACAGCAATTCAATATACTGCATTGTTGCTCACGTGATCTCTTCCACATCTGAGATGTGACCAAATGCAGATTGGGCTATGTCTAATAACACCATTCAGTCTGTAGGTTTGCCCCGAGCTTCTGACCACCTGCTGTTTTAATTCTCCACCTTGCTCCCATTCCGAACTTTTCTCTCTGGTTTTGTGGTTTTTCAATGAAGTTCAAAGTAAGCTTGAAGGACTGCATCTCATCTAACTGCACCTCCTCTAACCTAAATTATAAGTGTGGGAAAGTTTTTTTTTGTTTTTGTTTTTTTTTCCTGCTGGTAATTGTTTCAGGGATGGCAGTTCAGGCAGTGTGCTGCATCTCCTGTGGGATGTATGTGGTGAGGGACTCCAGTAGTGTTTCAGGGGATTTTACTTGTAAGAAGTGTGTTAGATTGAAGCTTCTGGAGGAGCGTGTAAAGGAGCTGGAGGTGGAATTAGAGGAACTCTGCATAATTCGGGAGGCAGAGGTGGACATTGATAGGAGTTATCAGGAGATAGTCACTCCTAGAAATCAGTCTTGGGTCACTGCCAAGAGGAGGGGAAAGAAGCAAGTGGGGGGTCAATCCCCTGGGGCTGTTCCCCTCCAAAATAGGTTTTCGGTCCTGGAGGCTACAGTTGAGGAGGAATCAACTGGCGATAGCCAAAGGGAGCAGGTCTCTGGGGGTGAGCCTATTGTAAAAGCTCAGGTGGTTAGGGGATGCAAAAGATTGGGCCTCGTGATTGGGGACTCCACAGTTAAGGGGACAGATAGGAGAGTCGGTAGTAATGGTAGGGACTCAGGGCTGGTGTGTTGCCTACCAGGGGCTGGGGTCCAGGATGTATCAGAGAGGATATTCAAGACTCTTAGGGGAGAGGGAGATCAACCCCAAGTTATAATTCATGTGGGGACACATGACATAGGGAGGCTAAGGGAAGGGGATATTAAGCAGAGATTCATGGAGTTGGGGTGGAAACTAAAGGCCAAGACAGACAGAGTGGTTATCTCTGGACTCTTGCCTGTGCCACGGGATAGTTTAGAGAGGAATAGAGAGAGGGAAAGTTTGAACTTGTGGCTGAGGGGATGGTGCAGGAGGGAGGGGTTCAAGTACTTGAGCAACTGGGGCTCATTCTGGGGAAGGTGGGACCTCTATAAGAGTGATGGTTTACACCTGAACCAGAGGGGAACAAATATCCTGGGGGGTAAATTTGTGAAGGCTATGCGGAGTGGTTTAAACTGATTCAGAGGGGGGGTGGGATCCTGAGTAGAGGGGGTGAAAGTGAGGGGGGCATAGATGGGGACTGCAATGCACGGCATTGTGGGGGTGGGGCGGAGCAGGGTTTGAAATGCGTATACTTTAATGCGAGGAGTATTCGCAATAAAGTGGATGAACTTGCAGCGTGGATCAGTACCTGGGACTTTGATGTTGTGGCCATTTCAGAGACATGGATAGAGCAGGGTCAGGAATGGATGTTGCAGGTCCCGGGGTACAAATGCTTTAGTCGGAGTAGAGGAGGAGGTAGAAGGGGGGGGGGTGGGGTAGCATTATTGGTCAAGGACTGTATCACAGTGTCAGAGAGGAAGTTTGATGAGGACTTGTCTGTTGAGGTAGTATGGGCGGAGATTAGAAATAGGAGAGGAGAGGTCACCCTGCTGGGAGTCTTTTATAGACCTCCAAAAAGTTCTAGAGAGGTTGAGGAAAGGATTGCGGAGATGATCCTGGTTAGGAGTGAAAGTAATAGGGTAATTGTTATGGGGGACTTTAACTTTACTAATATTGATTGGAATTGCTATAGCTCTAGCTCGTTAGAGGGGTCAGTTTTTGTTCAAAGTGTGCAGGAAGGTTTTTTGACTCAGTATGTAGATAGGCCAACTAGAGGTGAGGCTATATTGGATTTGGTGCTGGGTAATGAGCCAGACCAGGTGCTAGACTTGGAAGTTGGTGTGCATTTCGGTGATAGTGACCACAATTCGGTTACGTTCACCTTAGTGATGGAAAGGGATAGGCATGAACCTCGGGTCAGTAGTTTTAGCTGGGGGAAGGGTAATTATGAGGCTATTAGGAGAGAATTAGGAAGCATAGGTTGGACTAGGAGATTACAGGGACTGGGAACGTCCGAAATGTGGAATTTTTTCAAGGAGCAGCTACTGCGGGTCTGTGATAGGTATGTCCCTGTCAGGCAAGGAGGATTTGGTAGGGCTAGGAAACCGTGGTGTACTAAAAAAGTTGATTCGTTGGTTAGGAAGAAAAAGGAGGCTTATGTTCGGATGAGGCTTGAGGGCTCAGGTAGTGCATTAGAAAGCTTTAGATTGGCTAGGAGGGAGTTGAAGAGGGAGTTAAGAAGGGCTAAAAGGGGACATGAGATGACTTTGGCTGATAGGATTAAGGAGAATCCTAAGGCGTTCTATAGGTATGTCAAGAACAGAAGGTTGGTTAGGGCAAGATTAGGGCCAGTTACAGACAGTAGAGGGAAGTTGTGTGTGGAACCGGAAGAGATTGGAGAGGCATTGAACCAATATTTCTCTTCGGTGTTCACGCAGGGGGACATGAATGTAGCTGAGGAGGACACTGGGGTGCAGGGGTGTAAAATAGAAAGTATTGCAGTTGATACCGGGGATGTGCTGGATATTCTAGAGGGCTTGAAAATAGATAAGTCCCCTGGTCCAGACGGGATTTACCCTAGGATTCTCTGGGAGGCTAGAGAGGTGATTGCAGAGCCTCTGGCTCTGATCTTCAGGTCATCGTTGGTCTCTGGTATAGTACCGGAAGATTGGAGGACAGCGAATGTTGTCCCATTGTTTAAGAAGGGGAACAGAGACTTCCCTGGGAATTATAGACCGGTGAGTCTTACTTCTGTTGTGGGCAAGGTTTTAGAAAGAATTATTAGGGATAGGATTTATAGTTATTTGGAGAGTAATGAATTGATTAGAGACAGTCAGCATGGTTTTGTAGCAGGTAGGTCGTGCCTTACTAACCTTATTGAGTTCTTTGAGAAAGTGACCAAAGAGGTGGATAGGGGTAAGGCAGTTGACGTGGTATATATGGATTTTAGTAAGGTGTTTGATAAGGTTCACCATGGTAGGCTTCTGCAGAAAATGCAGATGTATGGGATTGGGGGTAATCTAGGTACTTGGATCAGGAATTGGCTAGCAGATAGGAGACAGAGGGTGGTGGTTGATGGTGAATATTCGTCATGGAGTTCGGTTACGAGTGGTGTGCCTCAGGGATCTGTTTTGAGGCCACTGCTGTTTGTAATTTTTATTAATGATCTGGATGAGGGTATAGTTGGGTGGATTAGTAAGTTTGCTGAAGACACCAAAGTCGGAGGTGTGGTAGATTGTGAGGAAGGGTGTCATAGTTTGCAGGGTGACTTAGACAGGTTGCAGAGCTGGGCCGCGAGGTGGCGGATGGAGTTTAATGCAGAGAAGTGTGAGGTAATTCATTTCGGTAGGAGTAACAGATGTGTTGAGTATAGGGCTAACGGGAGGATCTTGAATAGTGTGGAGGAGCAGAGGGATCTAGGTGTATGTGTACATAGATCCCTGAAAGTTGGGAATCAAGTAGATAAGGTTGTTAAGAAGGCATACGGTGTCTTGGCGTTTATTGGTAGGGGGATTGAATTTAGGAGTCGCAGCTTCATGTTGCAACTGTACACAACTCTGGTGCGGCCGCACTTGGAGTACTGTGTGCAGTTCTGGTCCCCACATTACAGGAAGGACGTGGAGGCTTTGGAGACGGTGCAGAGGAGGTTTACCAGGATGTTGCCTGGTATGGAGGGGAGGTCCTATGAGGAGAGACTGAGGGATTTGGGGTTGTTTTCGCTGGAAAGAAGGAGGCTAAGAGGGGATCTTATTGAAACATATAAGATGATTAGAGGTTTAGATAGGGTGGATAGTGATAGCCTTTTTCCTCGGATGGAGAAAGCTAGCACGAGGGGGCATGGCTTTAAATTAAGGGGGGGTAGTTATAGGACGGATGTCAGGGGTAGGTTCTTTACCCAGAGGGTGGTGAGGGATTGGAATGCCCTGCCTGCTGCGGTTGTAAATGCGCCTAGTTTGGGGGTGTTTAAGAGATCTGTGGATAGGTTTATGGACGAAAAGGGATTGGTTTAGATTAGTGGGTCAGTGTTTTTTTTTTAAAAAACTGGTCGGCGCAACATCGTGGGCCGAAGGGCCTGTTCTGCGCTGTAATGTTCTATGTTCTATCTTTTGACTAGACCCATTCCAGCTTCCCTTTCCCAGCAGTAAATTCAATCATATCAATCTTTGCATTCTTTTTTGATTCATTTTGCTTTGCTGGTTTTGGTTTAATTTTTTTTGCTATTCATGATTCTGCCATTCACACCTCCAGACATATCTTTTGTTTCTTTATTTGTCCCATCAGCACTCTTTTTGACCTTGTACCTTTTGTCATTTGTCTCTCCTCCTCTCCACTCAATAAGAGAGCATCCCTTTCTTTGCCCTACCTTGTTTTGCTTGCTTAAAACTCTTATATCATAAGAACTTAGAATCATAGAATCCTATAGTGCAGGAAGAGGCCATTCGGCCCATCATGTCTGTACTGGTCATAATCCCACCCAGGCCTTAATACCATAATCCCATGTATCTACCGTGTCAGACCCCTGACACAATGGGGCAATTTAGCATGGCCAATCAAATTAACCTGCACATCTTTGGATTGTGGGAGGAAACCAGAGCACCCGGAGGAAGCCCACGCAGAAACAAGGAGAACGAGCAGACTCTACACAGACAATGATCCAAGCTGGAATTGAACCCGGATTCCTGGCATTTTTTTCATATCTAAACATTAACTCTGCTTTCCTCTTCATAGATGCCGTCAGAGGTGTTGGGTCTTTCATTTTCCATTTTCATTTCAAATTTCTAGCATCCACACTATTATGCTTCTGTTCAAATGTTTTAACAGCCTCAGCAAAAGAAGCTAAAGTCATTGGTACTGTTTAACCAATCTGCCCTATTGTAAAGATAATTAATTTTATCAACATACCAAAGATAGTGTGATGTTGATTTTTAAAATTCAAAACAGACTGTATTTGCATTCTGCATAAAAGCATACCTTTGTATAGATCTATTTAATCAAAACAACCATCAACATCACTCTTAAATGAATGGTGTACAATTTATCCATCAAAAAAAATACAAAAATGTTTATATATCATTAGAACAGTGAAATTTGGTTTCACGTGTTCACCCTTAACTTGACACCTGTAATTTGGGACAGTGTTCAAAAAGAGAATATTTGGAACTTTGTACAGGTTTAATTTGTAGAGTGAGTACCATCAAATAAGATTATCAATAAAATATCATAAGCACAAAATAAATCTTTCAACCAAATGATTGTTAAAAGGCCAGGTCTATTAAACAGTGAAATACATTACCCGAACATTTCCGACACATTTTGATCTCATTTCATCAAGGAATTGCATCTTCAGCATTACTCTCGGATCCATCCGAGGCGGAAACGGCAAACCAGTGACAATTACACCTCGCCCATTCATATCCGCAAAATCCAAGCCTTCACTGGCCTAAAGAACAACAGATACAGCAACACAACATATGTCTTTGCAAATTTCCAGTAATATTTATATATACAAAAATAAATTGATTAAAGTCAAACCATAGAATCCCTACAGTACAGGAGACCAACACTTAGCTAATAAGAGTTTGCTCCAACAACAATGCAACCCAGGCCCTATCCCTGTAACCCTACATATTTACCCTGCTAGTCCCCCTGACACGAAGAATCAATTTAGCATAGCCAATCCTCCTAACCCACACATCTTTGGACTTGGGAGGAAACTGGACCACCCAGAGAAAATCCACGCAAACACAGGGAGAATGCGCAAACTCCACACAGACATTCATCTGAGGCCAGAATTGAACCCGGGTCCCTGGCACGGTGACGATGCAGTACTAATCACTGTGCCACCATGCCATCCCTAATTCACCCAAATTCACATCATAGATAATCCTTTCTACCTGTAGAACCAGGAAAATTTCATTTCATCAGGCTGGCCAGGTTTCAAAGCAGTACGAAATGAATAAGCACTAACCCACTGCCACAAATATACACTTACTCTCAAAGCTCTGCATTAGTATATTGTACACGGTTTGATATAACTTGTCAATCTTACAAAAACACAACTGTACCTCCCATGGCCTGGATTATTTCTAGTTGTCGATCTCACTTCAGGCCACTTCAACAATTTCTAACCTATCACTATGATCAAGTTTTTGACCAGTCTGCCTAATCCCATTTTTAAGATTTGAAATTCTATTCCTCCCTATCCACACCTGTCCCATGATGTACCAGGGATTATTTTTCAAAATCAAAATATAAATGCAAGTTGCTTGCTAACTGTACTTGCATTTGCTTGCACTACTCAGAGAGCACAGCCAACAATCATAGGTACAGTCAACATTTTGGATTTAATTCAGCTACTGTGCATAATCGAGAAGGGTGCCATGGTGAGACAGTGGATAGCACTGCTGCCTTGGAGCTCCAGGGACCCGGATTTGATTCCAGCCTTGGGTGACAGTGTGGAGTTTGTACATTCTTCACATGTCTGCATGGGTTTCCTTGGATGCACTAGTTTCCCCCACAGTCCAAAAATGTGCAGGTTAGGTTGATTGGCCATACCAAATTGCCTCTTAATGTCCAATTCTGTGTAGGTTAGGGGGATTAGTGGGGTAAATGGGCAGGATTATGGGGATAGGACCGGGATAAGATGCTCGGTAGGAAAGTCAGTATGTACTCAATGGGCTGAATGGTCCCTTTCTGCATTCTGTGGGATTCTATGATTCTAAAGATTACTTGACTATTAAAACAATACTTCCTTGTTGAGGGATTGTACAGTTGTACACTGCAGCTAGTTTCTCACCTTTCCTCTGCACACTGCATAGAAACAAGCTCCACTTGACTTTGGATCACTCACTTTATCATAATATGCATCCATAACCTGGAAGAAATTTGCCAATAGCAAGGTAAAATAACCACAAACTCGGGAAAATGCCAAGGACACTTAAATTGCTGCAGAATTTAATATTTTAATGTAAATAAAATCAGATATGCAGATTTACAAAGCAGTGAAAAAGTAAAATCAAACCTCTGTAAATGATCCCTTGCTTTTTACTTCCACGAAGATAGGTTTTATCTCTTCAATTCTATTGGAAATGCCCTGCTCCTGTTGGAAAGAATAATTTAAATGGTGGTGAGCTGCCTTCTTGAACAATTGCAGTCCCTAAGTGCTGGTACGGAAGGCATTTCAGGATTTTGACCTAGCGACAGTGAAGGAACAGTGATATACTTCCAAGTCAGGATGGTGAGTGTCTTGGATGGGAATCTCCATGTGGTGGTGTTCCCAAATATCTGCAGCTCCTGTCCTTCTAGAAGGTAGCAGCCATGGGTTTGGTTATTGTTTTGCAAGTGTCACAGGATTTGTCCTACTTTTTCTGGACAGGACATACCTGGGCTATTTTCCACATTGTTGAGTCCATGCCAGTGTCATAGCTGGACTGGAACAGCTTGGCTGACAGCACAAGTTTTCAGTATCTCTGCTGAAATATTATTTGGGCTCACAGCCTTTGCAAGGCCCAGTGCCTTTAGTTGTTTCTTGATACCGCGTGAGTGAATCAGATTAGCTGTAGACATCTGTGATGATGGGAATCTCAGGAGAAGGCCGATGGATCATCCAGCTTAGTCAGTAATGGTACTACTGAGCCACTCTTGATGACGGACACTGATGCACCCCACTCACCCAGAGTTTGTTCTGCATCCTTACCATTCTCAACACTTCAAGTGGTGCTCAATAGGGAGAATTTTTGATTCATCAGCTGAGGGGAGCCCGTGGGTAGTAATCAGAAGCGGGTTTCCTTGCTCGTGTTTAGTTTGATGTTGTAAGTCCTCATAGGGTCTGAAGTCAATGTTGAGGATTCCCAGGGCAATGCCCACCCTTACATATACCACTCTGCCACCACCTCTAGAGTGTACTTCTTGCTGATCAGTATGACTATGTCAGGCTGTTGCTTGACTAGTCTGTGAGAGAGCTCTTCCAATTTTGGCACAAGTCACAGATGTTAGTAAGGAAGGTCAATAGGGTTGGATATGCCAATGTCATTTCCAGTGCTTAGGCAATGCTGTATGGTCCATCTGATGTTATTCCATTATGATTTTGTACAATGGTTTACTGGGCCATTTGAGAGGGCAGTTAGAAATCAACCATATTGTTAGGGTCTGGAGTCAGACGTAGACTACAGCAGGCAAGACAGCAGATTTTCACCCCTTAAGGACATTAGCAAACCAGTTAGTTTTTGTTTACAACAATCTGATAGATTCATGGTTTCTATTATCAAGAGAAGCTTTTAATTAATTGAATTTAAGTGTCCCCCTCCCCCCAGCCACCAGAGCATTAGTCAGGGTCTCTGGATTACCAGTCCAGTTACATTTTCACTGTGTCACCATCCTTGCCAATGTGTAACCTACAGCAATGCGACTGACTCTTAACTACCCACTGAACTGAACAAGTAGACCAGTAATATAGGGATGGACAATAAACACTTGGCTTGCCAGTTCTGCCCACATCCTTTCCCGATGAATCAATTAAAAAAAAAGCGTGGTCACTTACCTTCCAGAACTCAAGACTTTTATCCATGACAGGATATGATGGGAAGAACACCAATAAACCATTTGGAACCACTCTAGACAGATTGACTGGGAGCAAGAAAGAAAAACAAACGTGTAATTGAAGTACCTGATTCGGGAAGTTATTTAAAACATCCAGGCCAACGTTTGCAAAGAACCATTTTAAAACATTTTTCTCAACTTTTTCTTTTGATGTACAGAAAAAACCCTGCATCAAATACTTTATTTCTGTACAGAAGTGCAACCTGTCCAGAACCATATAATATTTATTTGGCATCCTGTAGCAATGATTAATTTGTGATGAATTACAGTTTATGACAAGAATGTAAGAACATATCAAATAGGAACTGGAGTAGGCTATTGCCCCTCTGAGATTGCTCCACCACTCAACAAGGTCATGGTGGATCTTCTACCTCAATTCCACACTCACACACAACCCCCATATCCCTTAATACCCAAAATTTTATTGACCATCATGAATATACCCAATGTTGAGCACCAACAACTTTCTGGAAAAGAGAATGCCAAAGGTTCACAAATCTTTGAGTAAGAAATTTCTCATCTCAGACTTAAATGGCCAGTGGATAAGTTTTGCAACATTTTGCATTTTAAAGTTAATGATAGGTTTAACATCTCTCTCAACAAAGAAAAAAATGTTTATGTTTTGTGACATTTTTAAGGCAGCAAAGAAGTCTGTCTTTTTGTTTTTGCTAACAATTAGAAATCATCAACCTTCAGAACTTCTCTTCCAGTGCCCAAGTTTAAATATCACACACTCTTTTGATTTAACAAATGTATAAATAATGCACAGTGTAGAATCTACTTCAGGAACTTTGAGAATTTTCAGTTTTGGTGCATTTTCTGCATTCTCCCTTTTCAAGACTTCCAGGGAAAAGCAAGACTTCTGCATCAGGCTTAGACTCTACTGCACCCTCTTCCTTCCTACTCTCTTGGGTTTGCAGAAGGCCACGCAGACTCGTCTCTGCTATGGCACCAGGCCACTACATGTTGCAAGTTCCGGCTCCACTGCTCCCACCACCACTCTTAGCCTTTTGAGCCCAGGCTCCAATTACTGTTCAGGACCTTCTGACCACCAGCTCTGTCGCTCACTCCCTCCCATTCCCAGCATCATTTCCACTCCCCACCCCTCAAATCCAATTCCAGGCCTGCCATATCCTGTGTCTCCACAAAGTAAGCATCAGCAGAGCTTCTCCTCCTAGTGGGATCACTGCCAGCTCCCCAGAATAGCAGAGATTGTCTGCGTTTTGAGACTCTCTCTTCCAGGCTTTGGCAATCCTGGAGGCAGTTCCAGCCAAGGGGAGGGGAGGAGGAGGTTGGGAAAAAAAAAATTAAAGGATGAAATTCTATTATTCAAATGTCAGAATTCTGTCAAATGGCAGAAACTTTTGATCCCTGCATTTACAAGCAAAGGTCTATTAAATTGAATGGGCAGAGAAGACTATTGCATTTAACATTCAGCAGGCATAGGGTAAAATAGCAGTAATTTGTTACAGGACTCACGATCCAATGGCCTAGATTAACAATCCTCGGAGACAAATGCAGATCTCACCATGGTGGTCGGGAATTTAATACAGCTAGTTAGAGAATTAAACACCAGTATCAAAAATGACGTCCATGAAACTACCAGAACCTAACTAGTTCACTAATGTTCACTACCAGAACCTAACTGTTTCACTAATGTTCACTAAATAGGGAATGAAACCTACTGTCCTTATTTGTTCTGACTTTTGTAATTCCAGATACACTACAATGTGGTTAACTTTTAACCGTCTCTGAGGTTAGCTAGCAAACTTCTCTACATCAGAGCTCCTGCAAAAATCTATAATCCAAATGAACTACAGCTATTCAAGGAGACTCACCATCAACTTGCCAAGGACAATAAGTAATAGGTAATAAACGCTGACCTTGCCAGTGACTCCCACGCCTTGCAACTGAAAACCATCCGTACCTTTCAAGATCTATCTCCATTTTCATCTTTATTAGAAATAACAGCCACAGTAACTTAATCTCTACTTGGAAACAAAATTCACCTACTCACCCACTGTTTTTCCAAGGGATGACATGTACTCAGGTGAAAACCTAAAGTGAGAGTAGTTTCTATCACAATTAAGACCCACAACACTTTCCACATTCAATTACACATTAGAATTTGCTGAATTAAAGGTTTCTGAAGGTTTGTCAGCACAAATTATTAAAAATAGTGCAACTGAACCATTAACAAAAGAAGTCCCAGTTCTGGTTCAAGTTACACAAAAATACAACTTAAAAAAAAACACTGTATTCAAAGGTACTGTGTGGTCAGAATGCAATGACTTTCAAAAAACCATTCACAAACCATTAATTTGTCTAAATGAAATGTGAAGAGGCACACCAATGTTACTAGTTTCTGCCAGAAATCCAACAGGTTTGAATTCTAAATGTTTTTCTGTGGAGCGCCTGCAGGAACTCAGTAACCCACGTGCAGATTTTTTTTTAAATTAGGCAAGCCTCAATGTGGAAAGAGAGAAACAGAGTTAACATTTCAGACTGATGATCTTGCAGCAGTTAAAATGCCAACTCTTATTTCACTTTCTACAGATGTGGCCACACCTGCTTCCAACATTTTTTGTCTTTATCTCAGAATTCCAACATCCGTTGTACTTTGTTCTCATCAACCTCATCGTTTGTTGCATTATGAGCTTTCATGCAGTTTCCTTCAGTCGGTATTTGATTCAAACTGTTCCCCCTCGTTTAGTTGCCACTTTAATAATCCCATAGCAGTCACCTCCGTGAATCAGAGAAATGAACTATGAGTTTTGAATGCCTTTTATGACCTCCTTTGCCTGAAAAAAAGGCTCTGTCACAAAAGAACACAGCAAGCATACATATAAGACACCAAAAATCCATCTTCTGCTCAGTAGCTGTGTCTTGTCAATAACCTACAACTATTTTGTATCGGCTTTCATATAAATAAATTTACACCTTACCTTTGGTTATAGGCAGAGCTTAACTGTGCTCCATCAGGGCCTTTTGGAACAATTCCAATCCATATTTGGTGTTTGTCAATCACATGAGAATTTTCCAGACTGACAGGAAAGGGGCTGAAAGATATATTGGCAGGCATTTATTAATATAACTTTATTAGCCGGTTAAGCATGTAAGCATCATTATTCAAAGAAGAAAATGGTGTAAAGATTTCAATAAGTACTGTGATACTTAACACATTTTTGAGTTTAAAAAGTACAAGAAACTACTTAAAAAGGAAATCAGGAGGGCTAAAAGAAGACATGAAGTTGCTTTGGCAGTCAAGATGAAGGATAAAAGGATAATCCTAAGAGCTTCTACAGGTATATTAAGAGCAAAAGAATACTAAGGGGTAAAATTGGTCCTCTAGAAGATCAGAGTGGTCAGCTTTGTATGGAACCAAAAGAAATGCGGGAGGTATTAAATGGGTTTTTTGCATCCGTATTTATTAAGGAAACTGGCATGGAGTCTACGGAAATAAGGCAAGCAAGTAGGGAACCCATACAGATTAAAAGGGAAGAGGTACTTGCTGTCTTGAGACAAATCACAGTAGATAAATACCCAGGACCAGACAGGATATTCCCTTGGACTTTGAAGGAGACTAGTGTTGAAATGGCAGGGGCCTTGGCAGATATATTTAAAACGTTGGTATCCACGGGTAAGGTGTCGGATGATCGGAGGATAGCTCATGTTGTTCCGTTGTTTAAAAAAGGCTCAAAAAGTAATCCAGGATATTATAGGCCGACAAGTTTGACGTCAGTAGTAGGTAAATTATTGGAAGGAGTACTTAGAGATAGGATCTACAAATAATTGGATGGACAGGGACTTATTAGGGAGAGTCAACATGGCTTTATGCGTGGTAGGTCATGTTTAACGAATCTATTAGCGTTTTTCAAGGAGGTTACCAGAGAAGTGGATGAAGGAAAGGCAGTGGATGTTGTCTACATGGACTTCAATAAGGCCTTTGACAAGATCCTGCATGGGAGGCTAGTTAGGAAGGTTCAGTCGCTAGGTATACATGGAGAGATAGTAAATTGGATTAGACATTGGCTCAATGGAAGAAGCCAGCGAGTGGTAGTGGAGACTGCTTTTCTGAATGGAGGCCTATGACTAGTGGTGTGCCACAGGGATCAGTGCTGGGTCCATTGTTGTTTGTCATCTATATCAATGATCTGGATGATAATGTGGTAAGTTGGACCAGCAAATTTGCTGATAATACAAAGACTGAAGGCGTAGTGGAGAGTGAGGAAGGTTTCCAAAGCTTACAGAGGGATTTGGACCAGCTAGAAAAATGGGCTGAAAAATGGCAGATGGAGTTTAATGCAGACAATTGTGAGGTATTGCACTTTGGAAGGACAAATCAAGGTAGAACATACAAAGTAAATGGTAGGACCTTGAAGAGTATAGTAGAACAGAGGGATCTGGGAATACAGATACACAATTCCCCAAAATTGGCGTCACAGGTAGATAGGGTCGTAAAGAGTGCGTTTGGAACATTGGCCTTTATAAATCAACGTACTGAGTATTAAGAGTTGGAATGTTATGTTCTGGTTGTATAAGACATTCATGAGGCCGAATTTAGAGTATTGTGTGCAGTTTTGGTCACCTAATTACAGGAAGGATACTAATAAGGTTGAAAGAATGCAGAGAAGATTTACAAGGATGTTGCTGGGACTTGAGAAAGGTTGAATAGGTTAGGACTTTATTCCCTGAAGTGTAGAAGAATGAGGAGAGATTTAATAGAGGTGTATAAAATTATGATGGGTATAGATAGAGTGAATGCAAACAGGCTTTTTCCACTGAGGCTAGGGGAAGAAAAAAAACCTAGAGGACATGGGTTAAGGATGAAGGGGGGAAAGTTTAAAGGGATTATTGGGGGAGGGGTGGTGGGAGTGTGGAATGAGCTGCTAGATGAAGTGGTAAATGCGGACTCACTTTTAACATTTAAGAAAATCTTGGACAGGTACATGGATGAGAGGAGTGTGGAGGGATATGGTCCAGGTGCAGGTCAGTGGGACTAGGCAGAAAAATGGTTCGGCACAGCCAAGAAGGGCCAAAAGGCCTGTTTCTGTGCTGCAGTGTTTTATGGTTCCAAGGTTCTATATATGTTTAAACATTCAATAAAATTATTCTAACAAAACCAGGCAAGTTTGAATAAGGAAACATTCATTTAAATTGTTAAGAAAGCTAGTGATTTTTCTCCAAACAAGTTGTTAGACCCACTCATTAAAAAAGCTTCAGATTGTTATTGATTTACCAATCATGTACAAAATGTAGGAGGATGTTGTTCTTTCAAATTGGAATGGTTTAGTCACAATGGCGCTGGCCTAACTGTATAAATGGAAGGATTGTTACAAGATGACTGCATCCTGTGACTCGTAGTTGTTTCATTCTGAACCTGCATTGCTTGAAGTGTTGATTGAAACATGTGAACTTGTAAAGTTCACACTTACATTATACATCCTAATTGTATTCGATTTTCAGTCGGTGACAGTGTTGAAAACAAGGCAAGTGCTTTAATACATTTCTACATGTTGTTTTTGAATATACTCACATTTGCATTTCTGAAGTGAAAGAGGACAATGGAGCAAGGGTACCACTTGTTAGGATGATCGACTGAACTCCTTGGCGTACCAGCTCAGCCATACTGTAGCCAGGGCAGAAGCACCAGTAACTTAAAATCTTTCCTGTCAATGTAATTATATTTTTCACAAAGACAAAAAAAAAATGAAGAATTGGATGTCATAATATCTGAACTTCTCCTGAAAAAACACTGGATATCTTAATAGAGAACTTTTGTAAGTAGATATTCTCTGTCCCAGTTTTTAAGCTAAGCTGGGACATTTAGTAAAATATTGACGGATGTATAATTTTATATAATCAAGCAGGATGACTTGATAATTCATTAAAATTATGAGCAAGTTACGGTCTGAACTAGATATAGCACTTATGCTACTTCATTTAACCCATATTTCAGTCCCTGCTGCAAACAAAGGAACAACATTTATAGAATAATAGATCTAAACATTATTTTTTAATATATAAATTATATAAATGCATATATTCGCAGATGGGCCAAAAATTCTAGCATAGCTTGTATACACAAACAGATATACTAAACCAAACTGAAAGTAAATAACCCCAATTCACAAACTGAAACCAAAACTTGAAATTCTTAACCCTTAATTTAACTCGCATCAGATACAGTGATCAGATTTGAACCTGGATTGGGCCTCTCTATTACTAGTTCAGTGAAATTACCATTATGCACAATGTAGTAGTTTCTGAATGAACTACACCACATTGCAAAGCTTCCATGTTCTATGGAACAAAATGTCTCCCTCTCTCAACTTCTTACTAACAATTTTAAATTCATGTCTCCAGCTGGAATGAACAATTTTCCCTACTCACTGCATCAAAATCCTTCATTGGTGAATTAAATAAATCTAAATTCTTCAAACACAACTCTCAGGCAGCTAAATTAAAGATTCCGAAAGCTGCCCATTTATGTAAAACTTAATAGATTTTTGATCATTCTAGCCATGTCCCCAGCCAAGGTGCTCCAGAAGAGCTACAAATGTAATCAATTGGTTACAAAACCATTTGCTCTGGTTACGACTGCTCCATACCACTTGCCTCCCTTTGTGCAAGGTTATATTATATTAACTCCTTGATCATTTGCAGCTTTACCGGCATAGGAGCTAGATAACCACATCTAACCCCAATACACTAGTGAATTTTAGATCGGGGGTTTATAAAAAGCGAAGTACCAAGTACCCATCAGCATGGAAAACTGTCTAATCTTTCCGCAAAAAAGCTAAAAACAACCCAGACAATTCTGCCCTATCAGTCTATTCTCAACTGTCAGCAAAGTGTTAGAAACTACCACTGATTATGCCACCTGATGACAGCAAATAGGCTTCTCACCAATGCTCAGTTTGGGTTCCGTCAGGGCCGCTCAGCTCATCAATACAGTCTTCATACAAATATGGACAAAAAGAGTAGAATTGCAGAAACAAGGTGAGAGTAAGTGCCCATGATATCAAGGCAGCATTTAACCGAATGTGGCATCAAGGTGCAGACAAGTTCACGTTGACTAATGTTATTAATTTTAGTTTAGTTATATTCAATTATCAACGGATCAAATCAACTAACCCAACATGGTTGTACCAAGCGATTCTCCCTCTTTAGTTTCATTCCTACTTGATAAACGATGTGTGCCATATTACCTTTGCCCAAAATAAGGCTAGGATTTACAGTTTAACCACAGGACACAAATGCCAGACAACGACTATCTCCAACAAAGAGAATCTAACCACCTCTCTTTGATGTTCAACAGTATTACCATCTCATCACCTCTCCTTAATGTTCAACAGTATTACTGTCCCTTTTTTTTTCAAGTAACAATCATGAAGAATATAATCAATCACTTACAAGACCATTTGCTCTGGTCACCACTGCCCCATACCAGTTGCTTCCCGCTGTGCAAGGTTATATTACATTAAATCATTGATAATCTGCAGCTTTACCAGCATAGGAGCTAAGAACATAAGAAATAGGAGCAGGAGTAGGCCATCTAGCCCTTCAAGCCTGCCCCGCCATTCAATAAGATCATGGCTGATCTGAAATGGATCAGTTCCACTTTCCCGCATTCTCCCTATAACCCTAATTCCCTTGTCCATCAGAAATCTATCTACCTGTGACTTAAACATATTCAACGAGGTAGCCTCCACCACTTCAATGGGCAGAGAATTCCAGAGATTCACCACCCTTTGAGTGAAGAAGCTAGACAACCACATCCAACCCCAACAAATGGCTTCACCACATCAGTGACTTTTGGATCAAGATAATCACCAGAAAATCCAATAGAAAATTCAGGATAAACTTCTTGATCCAATGAATGATTAGAATGTGGAATGCGATTGTACAAGATTCATCAGAGGTATAAGCACCGAGAGGATGTTTCCTCCCAGGGTGGGTGAGCTGGGGGCGCAGAGGGACTGAGATGAGGAAAAATTTATACACTCTCAAAATTGTGAATCTTTGGAAAGCGAAGTGCAAGTAAACAGAAATTCCAAGAATGACCTCACAGCACCAGGGACCTGGGTTCGATTCCCGCCTTGGGTCACCGTCTGAGTGGAATCTGCATGTTCTCCCCATGTCAATGGGTTTGCTCCCACAGTCTGAAAGACATCTGGTTAGGTGCATTGCCCATGCTAAATTATCCCTCTGTGTATCCAAACAGGCGTTGGTTAATGTAAGCCTACTTGTGACTAATAAATAAATCAACTTTAAACAGCTGATTACACACCATTACAGTTCTGAAAGAACGTTTTCTGGTAACTTCAACTGAATCATTCTAAAGAAGTTTAAAAATTCAATATTTCTACTTGATACGTTTTTGAACAAAAGCCCAGAATTTAAATACACAAAAGATATGATTCATCGCCAAAATGGTATTGAAAGCAGATGGCCATCATAATGGAGAAGGAATCCAGGGTCTTTCGTACTATGCCTCCAGGCTACTTTAAGCATGGACTGCTCAATTATCTGAGCGGTTGCTAATGGAATTAGAACAACAGAATCCCTACATTGCAGAAACAGCCCACTCAGACAGTCAAGCCCAGACTAACCTTCTGAAAGAGCATCCCACCCAGGCTCTCCCCTAAGCATATCCCTGCAACCGCACATATTTACCATGGCTAATCCACTTACACATTTTTGGACACTAAGGGGCAATTTAGCATGGCCAATCCACCTAACATACACATCTTTGGGCAGCAGGGGGAAAGTGGAGCATCCCGTGGAAACCCACACAGACACGGGGTGAATGTGCAAACTCCACAAGGAGAGTTATCCAAGGCTGGAATTGAACTTGGGTCCCTGGTGCTGTGAGGAAGCAGTGCTAACCAACTGAATAAAACATAAGCAAATTATTTGAAAGCTTCTGTTTTTTGACCAGCGGTTATAAAAATTTCTTGGTTCTGTTTTATTTGAAGTTTCTTAAAACTTCTGACTAAGTTCTGATAGGAAAAGAGATAATGGCTGGAATTCTTGGGTCTTGCATGGTGCACCACCGCTGCCAGTGAAAGTGGAGAATTCGGCACTCAGCCAAAACCGCATTCACAGCAGTGGAACTGTAGAATTCCTGCCTTGGGAGAGGTCAGAAAATTCCAGCCCACGTTTCCACTTGTGGAGAATGCCCAAACCTGTTACCGTAAATACAAGATAATCACCAGAAAATCCAATAGAAAATTCAGGATAAACTTCTCGATCCAATGAACGATCAGAACGTGGAATGCAATTGTACAAGATTCATCAGAGGCTTGACAAGGTATAAGCACCGAGAGGGTGTTTCCTCCTAGGGTAGTGGGGCGGGGGCGCAGAGGAACTGAGATGAGGAAAAATTTATTCACTCTCAAAAATTGTGAATCTTTGGAAATCTCTGTCCCATAAGCTTGTGGATGCTCCATCGCTGAGGATATTTAAAGTCAAGATAGATAAGTTTTTGATCTCTTGGGGAACAAAAAGATATGGAGTGCAGGGAAGAAAATGGAGAAAGATCTGCCATGATTGTACTGAATGGCGGAACAGGTCCAAGTCTACTCTTTATGCTACTGTGCTCACTTGGAATAGTTAAGATATAGTAACATACATATGTTTATGCAGATTTATTTCTATGTGAGAAAAACACAGGGTTATACGGGCAGATGGAAGTTCACATGAAGCATAAACATCAGAATTGACCAGTTGGGCTGAATAGCCTGTTTCCATGCTGTCAGTCCTAAGCAAGCGCTGCAGAATTTCTGCTACCCTTATTAAATGTTATTCCGCATCTAATATGTTGTAATGCAGAGGCACTGCAGTGCCACAATTGTAAGGAGGGTTCAATTGCAATGTGATGAGTTTACGCAGATTGTTTATTTATTAGTCACAAGTAAGGCTTACATTAACGTTGCATTCCTCTAGTCGCCAGTCCAGTGCCTGTTTGGGTCAATGCACCTAACCAGCACGTCATTCAGAATTTGGGAGGAAATAAGAGCATCCGGAGGAAACCTACACAGACACTGGTTGAATGTGCAAATTCCACACAGTAAGAAGTCTCACAACATCAGGTTAAAATCCAACAGGTTTATTTGGTAGCTAACGCCACTAGCTTTCAGAGCGCTGCTCCTTCGTCAGGTGAGTGGGAGTTCTGTTCACAAACCGAACAGAACTCCCACTCACCTGACAAAGGAGCAGTGCTCTGAAAGCTAGCAGTGTTCGGTACCAAATAAACCTGTTGGACTTCAACCTCGTGTTGACAGACTTCTTATTGTGTTTACCCCAGTCCAACGCCGGCATCTCCATAAATCAAATTCCACACAGACAGTGACCCAAGTCAGGAATCGAACCCAGGAAAAAGGAAGGAAAAACACAACCTGACATGTTTTATTTTTCAATATTATTAATACCTTTGTAAATTTTACTATAATTCTCAGGGTGAACTACACACCAGTTTTAAGGAAATTTCATTTTTACAGAATGAATTTGGCCCCAACCCATTTCATAAAAACGGAATTTATCTATCTGGAGGGAAAAGCAGAAACTTACGTTTAGCATTTTCTTGGGTCTGTGAGGAAAAAAGACTGACATTGGAGCACATACATTTGTAGTAAGTAGGAAAACCAGAAGTTACTTTGCAGAGTAAAGCCCAAGAACCCATAAACAGCAAAGGAATGAATAATCAGTTAATTTACTTTTGTTGGGATTGTTTTATTGCCAGTTTAAGCTATTATGATCAGATTTGTACCTTGTCTTTTTGTAACTGATGAAGTCCATAAATCAGTTCTCTGCTGCTTCTTCTTCCCACTATTATCTGGGTGTACATGAACCTACGGGAAAAAGGAGAAACTGACAACTATGAAAACATCTGGGCAAAACTCAGTAATCAGTAACAAATAAAGATATTTTCAAAAATGATGGCAGCATTTTAAGTACATAAGCAAATTTACATGTTGTATGCAGAATAGTGAGTATGAAGGAAGCAGGCAGAAGTAGTCACAGAGTAACTTCCCGGCACTGATAAATTTACAGTCTTAACATGTATGATAGAATCTCTACAGTGCAGAAGGAGGCCATTTGGCTCATTGAGTCTGCACTGATCACAATCCACCCAGGCTCTATCCCCCTAATGCCATGTATTTACCCTGCTAGCCCCTGATCCTATGGGGCAATTAAGCATGGCCAATCAACCTAACCCACACATCTTTGGACTGTGGGAGGAAACCGGAGCACCCGAAGGAATCCCACGCAGACACAGGGAGAACATGCAAACTCCACAGCCACCCAAGGCTGGAATTGAACTCGGATCCCTGGCGCTGTGGGGCAGCCGTGCTGACCACTATGCCACCCTGCTACATGAAAACATAAATTTAATTGGCAACTTTGAAAAACAACTAAACATTGCAGTAAAGTCAATGACGTTGACTCTGGAGTAATAATACTGCTGGAACACCATTTTAAAGAAAGATTAAATTCCAAACTAACCTTGTAATGCTCGGTCACATTCTGCCTCATGGTGTGTGGAGTAGTACCCTCTGGAGGATTGCCATAGAAAACAATCTGAAAATGAAGGTAGATTTATTGTAACCATCAGCTCCAATACTTATCTTTAATATGTAATTGGGTGACATTCAACATTTCAGTGCGCTATTTAAGTCAACTGCTGTGTTGGATCCAAGACTGAAATCTGCTTCATTTTGGGCCAAATCCTGTTTTGTCCGCTGGCCTTTGGACTCTAGTGACTTTCACTTTTACCATTGCTTCCAGACAGCGTTTCACTGCTAGACGATCACTCTTATAGCAAATGGTCTGCTATAGGGGGATCAGGTGCCTGTTCCTCTGCTGGAAATTTTCAGTCTCTGCTGAACTAGCTCTGATTTGTTTCTGCTAGTTCCCATCTTTCCTCTCGCTCCTGATTCTTCACCACAGTGAACAGTTTCCCTGCATCAGATTTGCCGGTTTTTTTTCATAATCTACAACCTTTAATAACCATTAAGTTTCCTTTGCAAAGTAAAATATGTCAAATTTCCTGAATGCAACTTCGTAGTTTCATAGTTAGCTTGTCTCCACTGAGATGATCAGATAACATTACATCTGAGAAACGCATATCACTGCCAGGTGCGGCATTCACTTTGTTTTAAAACAAATAATTATGGACAGTACTTATTACAAGACACGTTCATAAAATTAAAAAGGAAGTAGTGACAATACTTGGGATGTGATTTTTCTCTTCCTTTCCCATCCAATGTTAGAAAGGCAGCAGGACAGGAAACATCAATCAGGGGACAAATTAAAAAGAGAACATGCTGTTATTCCCGTGAATTCAAAGCCTTGGCCATTAAGAAAACACGTGGGAACGCAAGCTGGTTAATCTTACACAATTAAAGCCCTGTATTGAAAATATTCTGTTTATTTTGCTGTCAACTTACAATTGTTCCAATTACATCAGCAACAATTCAAAAATAATAGTTTCACAGGCAATTTCATAAAGGGTGGCATAGCGGCACAGTGCTTAGCACCGCTGCCTCTCAGCGCCAGGGACTCAGGTTCAAATCCCAGCTAGAGTCATTATCTGTATGGAGTCTGCACATTCTCCCCATGTCTGCGTGGGTTTCCTCCGGGTGTTCCAGTTTCCTGCCACAGCTTGAAAAACGTGCTGGTTAGGTGCATTAGCCATGCTAAATTTTCCCTCAGTGTATCCAAACAGGTGCTGAAGTGCGATGACGAGGGGATTTTCACATTAACTTCACTGCAGTTAATATAAGCCTATTTGTGACACTAATAAATAAACTTTAAACTATAATCAAAAGTGGTCCACTGACATTAATCCTGTTAGCTTATAAAAAGTATGTGGTTTTCAATATAGCCAACCAATGATTTCATACCTAAGTTAGTGCCTCATCATAACAACCAAATCATCCTTCCAAGTTGAAAAAAATAAGGTTGAATAGCTAATCATTGCAATGTTGTTATGCATCTAAATCACTATATCATCTGCTTCTTCCACAAGTAGCAAAGTTTTGGATGAGCTGAAATTTATGGAGGATGGAAGAAGTGAGGTGTTGCAAGATTCTGGTTAGCATTTGATAGGACTGAAGAAGTCTTTATTGATGGCTAGAACCACTTACAAGACTACAGTAAAAGGTACAAGCTAGGAGCAGTTTCCACGCTTGATTCTGCACATTTCTGTTCAACGTCAATGTCTGTGCTGCAGATCATGCGCTCTATTTCAGCTCTGTGGGCAGTATGGCTCTCAGCCCCACATTAAGCCTATATGTGCCAGACCCTTATATGACAGGAGGCAGACCATGAGAGCACTGAAATTAGTCAAAAGGTAACAAAGGTAGAGATGAAGGTTTCAGCAGCAAAGCAGCCAAGTCAAGTTCAGGAACAACCAATATTATGGAGGTGGTCTTTGCTACAGACATAAGGTAGAAACCTCAGCTCAGGCCAGAGAGTGCTGAGGTCATGAACAAAGCTTAACCTGAGACAGTGATCAGGGAGACTGCCAAGTGTTGGCACTCCCCCTCTACCATTCATTGAATTCACCCAGCACGGTGGACGGTAGGGGTAAAAGAGTGCTGAAGTGCGCTGGGATGTTGAGGAAGGCAATTCAGATTAACAGGGAAAGAATTAAAGCATTGCAAAGCCATCCAGTGGGGGGCAGCAAATATATTCACAACATCACCGACAGGTGCATTATTGTATTGGCTTCACAATTCCTGGAAACACACACTACTTTTAACATGTAACAGATGGATAGTCCAAACCTGTATGCACATATCGCTCTTTATGTTCGAGACTACATCTCATTTCCACAATCAACTTTAGGTTTATTTCGTAAACTGAACGCTCAGCATTATGCACTCAGTTCAAGTTAACTGTAGGCATAATTACACTTCTGCAAAAAGTATAAATCATTTGTGCAAAGGACTTAGATCAAGTTATTAAAGAAGACGACAATTTTATTCAAAACCATTTTAGATTGTTGCAATTTGACATCACATCCTACCTCAAGTATGTCAGCTACCTTTTGTAGTCCACTTGTATTGGTGAATACTCCACTGCCTACAGATGGATGAAGAAAGTCAGTTTAATCTCAAGCTCCAACTATGTCAGCATTTTGATTAACGTGACAAGTTTTTTGGAAGATGATATACAGGCATGGTCTGAAACCAACTTAAGACATATCTATAATAGAACTAATCACACACAATGAACACCTCGTTGCTATACATCCTCCCAAGTGAGGGTAATTCACAGCAAGTATATTTCCACTGTCCGAATTGAGCAAAGTACATGAACTGAAAATATATGGATGTTAATACAAATGCCTGAAACATTCAAGATTATAATAACTGAATGAATATTTACACAGGACACTCCCGCACAAATTCATTTGAATCATTAATACAAGTAATTTTCTTGTGGTGTTAATTACTGGTTGATGTTCAAAAGTCTACCTCAGCCCCCTCAGAATCTCATGGTAGAGAGAATAACTGGATTTTCGATATCACCAGTTCAATCCTCCAAACACAATGAACTAAAATTTTTGGCACATTCAACGTACACAACAAAAATATTCAAGTAAATTTATAAATACTTCATTATCGAATAAATGATAGATGCATCATGAAGATCATTGAACCCCTACAGTGCAGGAGATCATTCAGCCCATCAAGTCTGCATTGACTCTCTGGCAAAAGCACCTTACCCAAAGCCCTAATCCTGTAACCCACTGATCCCCCTAATTGACACATCTTGGGACACTAAAGAGCAATTTAGTATGGCCAATCCACCTAATCCGCACATCTTTGGAGTGTGGGAGGAAAATGGAGCACCCAGAGGAAACCCATGCAAACATGGGGAGAACATACAAACTCCACACAGATAGCCACCCAAGCCCGAATTGAACCCAGGTCCCTGGCTCTGTGAGGCAGCAGTGTTAACCACTGTGCCGTTAACAGCCATAAGAAAATATCAATCCAAAACTCTGTTCACTTGTGAGAGATGCAACAAAATGGAAAAGACAAACTAAATCAAATACTTACGCTCTGACAGGGCACTCATGATCTGTTCCAGTGCTTCTAAAATTGCAAACTTGTTTTGGAAAGTAATCTGAGCTTGTGCGAACAATTCAAAGATGAAACTGGAAATGAAGATCACGCCATATTGGTTAGAGGAAAATGAATAATTAATGCTCACGGGGGGAAAGTTTTTGATGTAGGGAGTGGTGGGTGCCTGGAACGTACTGCCAGATGAGGTGGTGGAAGCAGATACATTAGCAACATTTAAGAGGCATTTGGATGGGTACATGAATAGAGCACTAGGGTCACAATAAGGGTAAAAGGTTTTTTTTCATTTAGGTTAGGGCATCATGATCTGCATGGGCTTGGAGGGCCAAAGGGCCTGTTCCTGTGCTGAACTTTTCTGAGTTCTTCATTAGCTAACATTTCCTGGAAACCTAAATAGTTACATTATTTTCTGAATTACTTTCCCCTGTGAGTTGAGAACTTAAATATATTTAGTCCTATGACTGGTTACAAAATCACAATACACTAAGAAATTCAAAGCATTTTATGACACAGAACTGTTGTTTAGCCCAATATGTCTATGTTTAATATTTATGCGTCACACCACTGCAATAAAGGGGACAGGTGCTGATATCATTAATGGCATTTTCTGGGCCTCTGTCCCACAGGAGCCATATGGAACAGCACCTTGCCGCTCTGTCAAGGTGGCTGATCAATTCAGCCAAAGAGTTCAAATATAAAGACTGCATTGTCTTTGTTGCTGTTCGGAAACTAGGATTTGGCAGCAACTTCCAAGCAAGTTCAAACTGGTGCTATTTCCGGTGGATACATTCCATCATCCTGCACCGGTACAATATGAGGATAGTCTTGAACAAAACTGCCTTGATCTCCCATTAGAATTTTCCCAACAAAAACAAAGCCTCAACCCCCGCCCATCAAGGTTGAGGAATTTTCTTTACTTCAAGGATAGTGAGAACATAGAACATGGAAGTCGACGCAAATAGCCAAAATGCATTTGAAGGGAAGTTAGGTAAGTATGGAAGGAAAAGCCACAGATATATGGTTATATGAAGATAAGAGGATGCTGATGTGATGCATAAATACCAACATAGACATGTTGGGCTGAACCACCTGTTTCTATACTGTAAAACCTTTGAAATGCTTTACGTACTGCAACTTCATAACTACCAGTGTTAAACGCATTAAAGTTCTCAACCCACAGGAGAGTGTACTGCAGAAAATAAAGTTTCAAGAAACGTTAACTAATAAGAATTGGAAAGTTGCAATGATTTAATTATCTGGACAAATGTTCCACATGATGTAGAGGTGCCGGCGTTGGACTGGGGTAAACACAGTAAGAAGTCTCACAACATCAGGTTTGAGTCCAACCAGTTTATTTGATAGTAATGTTACAAGCTCGTTTCTGAAAGCTTATAAGACTACTATCAAATAAACTGGTTGGACTCTAACCTGGTGTTGTGAGACTTCTTACGAATGTTCCACAGCCAGAGGTTTGTGTGATCAGATCTCGAATTTAAACACCAGTATTTATTATATATCCACAGGGTTGTATCCTAGGCCCAGCCATCTTCAGCTGTGTCACCAATGACCTTCCCTTCATCATAAACTCAGAAGAGGTGATGTTTTCTGATAATTGCACAATGTTCAACACCATTCACAACCCCTCAGATACTGAAGCAGTCCATGCTGATGTTCAGCTAAACTTGGACAACATTCAGGCTTGGGCTTGTAAGTGGCAAGTGACATTCATGTTGCACAAGTACTAGGCAACAAACATGTCTAACAAGAGAAAATCTAACCACTGCTCTTGACATTCAATGGCATTACAATCTGAATCCTCTAATATTAACTGACACTTACTATCGTTGACAAGAAACCTCACTGGACCAGCCATATAAATACTGTGGCTACAAAAGCAGGTTAGGGGCAGGGAATTCTGTAGCAAATATCTCACTTCCTAACTTCTTCCACCACATACAAGGTTTATTACCACAACTCAAGAAGCCTTCTTCAATAACTTCTTCCAAACCCACAAACTTAAACTCTGGAAGGACAACTGTGGCAGGCACGTGGGGACACCATCATTTGTAGGTTTCCCTGCCATCATGATTTGGAACTACCTATATTGCTGCACCAAAATCCTGGAATCAGATGGACTACAGCAGACCAAGAAGACAGCTCACCACCACTTAGAGATGGATAACAAATGCGAGCCTTGCTTGCAACAGTCTCAACCCAAGAAAGAATAAGAACACTTATGGGGCAAATGGTCTGTGCAGCTTCTTTAAAACCAGGAGAAACACAGATGCCATGCCATGAAATAACTTTTCTTTAATTGCAGGAAGAACTAGCAGAAATCAATCAATCAACAACTAACAGGAAAGTAGTTGATGACCCTTTTAAAAAGCATTGAATGGGGGAGGGGTGGGTGTCCTTCCTCCTGTTGAGTTGCACAAGGTTAAAAAGATGGCGTGACAGAGTGTTGGGCTCCAAAATAGTAGAACTAACAACAAATTAGCATTACATGCTGACTGATGTCATGACCTGCCTACACTGCTTACTTTGGGTGAATGCTCCCTGGGCACATGCTCACACCCTCAACAAAGCAGCACCAGGAATGCATCAGCAGACACCATTTTGGAGACAAAGTGTCAGCCAAAGTCACAAAGTGATATTGGATATCAGGTTCACTGTCCAAATTTTAAAAGAATAGTTCCGACTTAGGGATAAGATACCTAGAGCCAGGAACCGGCGATATTACAGCTGTTAATGTAGCAACGAGGCAAAAAAAAGTCTTAACAATTCCAGCTTACATCTTGATTTTTTAAATGTCCATCCAGAATATCAAACATACATGACAATTTTGATTCATTTATCATAACTGCAGATTTACATGTATAGAGACTACGACCGGGATTCCCCAATCTCTTGCTACCGTTGCTAGGGGGAACGGAGAATTCGGCACTCAGCCAAATCTCCATTCACTGCAGCGGAACCGGTGAATTCCAGCCGCGGGCGAGGTCAGAGAACTCTGGCCCCCATCAAATTCCCATTCCACAACGATAGTAAAATATCACATTGCTTCTAACCTTTCCTGATTAAAAGTAATGGGATGATGCTGAACGAGAAAGGCTCAAGTCTAAAGGTTCAGACAAGAACAGGTTTTCTGCAGTTATTTTTATAGGCTCAGAACAGATGCACCTTTGGAAGTAAGCAATTTGTATGTGGTCACAGCAATTAGTGATGTTCTATGGAAAATATATCCCACAGAAGGCCAACAACTAGCGAAAGCCAGATTGCTCAGCAGTGCATTGTTTAAATGCTATTGGTGTGGCTAACATTTTTTACTTAAATGTTAAGGTTTAATTTGCGCTTGGAAAAACTGTACGTTAATTACCAGGTGTGCTCGCTACCTTCCCACAGAATAGTGGACCTCTGAAAAAGGCCAGTGGCTGCTGTGGTGAACACCGATTTTGGTCTCTTCTTTCAAGCAAGAGCCAGGTCTGTCTAGCTGGGGTTGAGATTACCGCATGTAAAAGGTAGGTACTTCAGGGAATTCAGGGCCAGAGCGGTCTCCTTGGTTCGTCTCGATAGCCTAAGGGAGTCAAAGAGCAATTTTCCAGATTTTCTTTCCCTTAATTGGTCTGAATTTTCAATCTTTTTTTGGGTCTCCCAGAAGACTGCATGGCTTTCAGTTGAAGTGGGAGACGTGTATATTGTGATTCGAAAGGCAGTGCAGATGTGTGGGGCAGACTGGGATGACCAGTGAGTCTTTTCATGCTTGTGCTCGTTTGTATGTTTATTTTTTTAAAAAAAAACTAACCTCCCAAAAAGAGGGAGATTGAGGGGAAGTAAACAGGTCAATTTAATCATAGATACTGTCAACATTTATCACATATTTACATAAATTTGAGGAATTAAGCCTACAAACCATTCCATTTTAATTATGCAGCCAAATCACACAAACATGATCACGTCACCCATGATACAAGTGGTTGTTTTACTGACATTTTGTCAATAGAAAGAACATTGGCACTTAGTGCAAGATAATTTACTTGTCCCACTTAAACCTCAAAGTTGTATGTCAATGGTATTACACCAATGCATTACATCATGTGACAGACTGCAGTCCTCCTCAGACCCTTGTGTTCTTCACATCACAGGGGTGTGGGATTCAGGGAACACTCAGAGGGTAAAGTTTTTCCAGATCAAAATGAAACAAAGCTGGAACTGAAGAGGTCTAAGCTGGAAGATGGCATGACCAAATGGAGAACAATAACTGAGCCCAGCTTGGCACAGCTATATATTTCTCAGGTTTCACCTGCACTTCTGAATTCACAGTCCATCAGTGCAATTCTGTAGTGACTAGCATGTCATTTTCCTAGGTCTGTCCAATAGACACAGTGAGAGGTACTGATGCATTCATTGCAATGGGAAAAAATAATGAACACTATTTCCTATTACACTAATATTAAAAGGGAAAGAAAACCTTAACAGTAAATTGAATCGATACATCTTTATTTAGATTATTTCCCAATTATGTATTCATTTCCTTCTGATGTTTTTTAAAAATAATGTTGCCAGTTGCTTCTTCTTACATTTTGTTGATATCTATTTGCTGCAGCATTAAATGGAGCAGAGTGGAAGAAAACAAGACCAGCAGAATGCATGCGTGCTTTGTGATTAATAATGCCATCTGTCTCCTACTGCTCCATGGCACCATGCACTGGCGTTCGAAAGCAATGCCAGCATTGAAGGTTGTCACCTTATGTCAAACCTAAAATCACACAAAGCAAGACATATATCTGGCAAATAGCTCTCAGGAGTTGGAACGGGTATCACTGGTCTCTTTAATATGACTGAATTATTGACTTGATCTTCTGAATATGGAGCAAAATACAAATTCTGCTCACCTTCAGTTTAACCTATCTATTTATAGTAAAGGTGGCCTTAATCACTACCATAGAAATTCCAGTGCATGCAGCAGGAAGTATTGCACCAGAGGTCTATTTGGACTCCAGACCCAAGATTTCTAGTATTTAAAAACATCAAGTCAAACAGATTGGGATATCCCAGCTTATACTTCATGTAGATTATATTACATTACATTGTTAAAATTTATGCACTGCACACTTTTCTCTTGCTGGAACCACTGTGATTGAAACAAACCAAGCATCTGAATATGCAATCATTAAAAATTGAAGGATATAATATCAATTCTTACCTTCCTGGTTTGGTGACACCACTTCCGTTTGGTAGCAATTCAACAGAATCTATCGCATTTTCTAAATCAAGTAGAATCTCTATCAAAGGCAGAAGATACAAAAAGTAACAGCAAATTATCAACAGGCTGAAGAAAAATTCTCATACTGACTCTATGATGATTCATGCAAATTTCTGCAGTCATTTTGTTATCTGAGTGACCATTTTTAACACTTATCAAGCATTAATTTAATCCTATATACAAAGAAATAAAATAAATAATCCACAACTCAAGAAAATAATTGAATTGTTATCTTGTCACAGAAATAAAACTCACATCAAAATTTACTATTTATCATGTTCTAACTCACGCGTTCAGCCCTCACGTTCTAGTCTCCTATAGAATCCCTACAGTACAGAAGAGGCCATTCAGTCCATCAAGTCTGCACCAACTCTCCTGCACACTATTTTACCCAGGCACTCTCCCTCACTCTATCCCTGTAACTCTACACATTTACCATAGCTAATCCATCCTAACCTAGAGATCTTGGGACACTAATGGGCAATTTAGCATGGCCAATCCACCTAACCTGCACAGCTTTGAAGGAAACCAGAGGAAACCCACGCAGACACATGGAGAATGTCTGCATGGAGTTTGCACAGTCAACTGAGGCCAGAATTGAACCTGGGTCCCTGGCACTGTGAAGTAGCAGTGCTAACCACTGTGCCACCTTCCTCCCTTTCGCGAGCAGCAGCGCTTTCAAGCTCTTTGGTCCTGCTCTTGGAAACTCACTCTGTACATCCCTCTGCTTTGCTACATCTTACATATGTTTTTAAGCCTTATTTTTTAAGGACATGCTTTTGATCCACTCTCCTAATTCCTGCTACTGTTCAGTGCTCTTTGTGAAGCATTTTGTGAAGTTTCTTATATTCACTTAGATATTCCCATAAGTCCACTGTAATATAGGACAACTAACTACTATTTCTGCACACCTTGATCAGGAGCCAATGGAATTTTTGATTGGAAAACTATCATGTTGTGAAAGTAGTCTCGGAACCTTGAAATCAACTTACTTTTTATTTTAGCTAGATCACTCAACTCCATTTTCAATCCTGAAATTAAAAGCACACATATAGCAGTAAGCACAAAAATAACATATCCATAGTTATTAAAATGTTGGCATTTCATTACTTAAATAGAACCCCCATTGAACTGTGATTTCAGACAAATAAACAAACTACCCTTTTAGAACCAGAACTAGCACAGAGTCACATTTTAATTTGCATTTTAAGTGTTTGCCAATTTCTTGAAAGGCCATCTGTATACTCCACGGAGTTCAGTCCACAAATCAACGGATATAGCTAGAATTTCAAAAAGAGGCATGAATAAATGTGCATTTAAAGCCAATTACTACACCAGCAGATTTTTGGGATTAGTTTGCACCTTTATATAAAATAAAATCTCATATTATTTTGGAAAAAAAATTACAAAGTGCCAGAAGTTGGATACAGAACAGAATTGATGATTAAAATGGACGATTAAGTCAACTCAAACTGTTGGGGGGAGGGGGAGGGGGTGGTGGTGGTGGTTGCCAATCACTGTGCCTTCAGGGGAGCTGAGCAGAGATCAGCCATGATCTTACCGAATGGCCGAGAAGTCTTGCGGGGCCGACTGGCCTACTCCTACTCCAAATTCACATATTGTGTTAACAAAACTCACTTGTGAGGATAGAAATAGCACATTATTACAGGTGAATTGGTTGATGCTAACTTACTGGAAGGTTTTGCCATTTTTAAACTTGGAAGTAAAACCAGGAGCCATGCGCCAATAATGTCACTGTTGGTTGAAGGTATTATAGATAGGATTGTTTGTGATGCTCGAGGTTCAAGGTTTTTGAATATTGCTGTCCAGATATTGCAAACAGCCAGGTTCAAAGCAGCACAGCCGGTTACTTAATGTGAATGACAAAGTCATGAATAATTGCCTGACAAAGCTATGGTCATGAAGTGCATCATACTGAAACCTCAGCTTTCCATGAGCATAAGTGTACAAAACTCAAGAAGTTTTGCCAAAAGCCCATCCCATTGTGGCTACGGTTCCCAATTTTGGGCACCCGAAAGATGTGAAAGGGAGAGGCATGGCATGTTAGGGATAAGGGGCACGGAAGCAGGAGCCCGATAACCAGAGCCCATGATTTCTCTCCTTGGCCTTGGCTATGTCCTCATTCCTTTTCCAGCTGACAATCCAAAGGAAAAGCTTCAGAATAGATCTCCTGTCCACGTTATCGGCTGAACAACAAGGTACAGCATGAAAGGAAAAAAGAAATTGAAAAATGCGGTACACAAAAATTGAAAACGTACTGGATAATTCTTGATACAACTTATGGAAATCCCTCAGTCTTATAAAGATGAGTTTATTGACAGGCATTCACACAAGTAGTTGCAAAATGAACAAACCTGAATTGAATGATTCAAAACTGAACTGTGCATCGTCATCATTATGCTTAATCAATTTAGCTTCATTCTCTAAGACCTGATTAACAGCATCAATCCCAGAAGCAAGATCATAAGGAGTAAGGTCAAATGAAGCAGACTCTTCGCACATCTTTTCCTATGATTGAGGAAAGAAAAGAAGTTTTTCAACTTTTCCTAATTCTATGAGTATTACAGCTCAGCACAAACTAGGCAACTTTATTGCAGAGCTCACACTTGGATCCACATGACAAACTACAGCACAAATTCACTACTCATATCGTCTTTTGTAAGCCACTCAATATTGAAACCGGCACTCATCAGATATAAAGGTTTAACACACCTTAAATCCACAAGAAACGAAAGGAAGAGGGTGAAGGGAAAGCGAACAAGTCAGGAGGGGGAAAACAGCAAGACAGAAGTCCTTGAATTCCTAATAATGATGGAATCTAGCAATAAATTTCCAGAATATTATACCATGTATTATCAATCATAGTTATTAATCAGTGCCAATCATATTTTAATCAATCACTAGTACAAGATTTAGAGTAAGAAATTTAGAGGTCGTGGTAATTCCGAAATCTTATTTTACACTTAGATCACAAGAACTTTAATATTAATTTGTCCAACTCAGACCATAAGCAGTTGTCATTTTATGAATATGGTTTCCACCCCTGCCACAGAGCTGAACACCTAACTAAGATCACAAAGTACAAAGGGTATGTTGTCCCAACTGGTTGCGCTGCTCCAGCAGTGCAACAGGCCAGAAGACAGTAGTGGAGGCCCTTTCGCAGGTTCCCCACTGGGCGCCATGGCCTCTGCGCGTCTCCGACTCCAAGTTTAGACACAGTTAGCCACTTCAAAATAATAAGTATTTACACATGCTTTTAAGAACTAGTACCTTCACCAAACAATTTTATAAAACACTTACCACATTGTGCGCTTCATCAAAAATAACTATAGTGCCCCGTAGGTCTACATTGTGAGTTTTGCGACTCTATGGGAAAAATGTAATTAATTAAATAGAAAATGAAGCCATAAATAATGAATACATAACAAGCTAGCTTCAAAAAATATTTAATTATCAGCAGGCGAACTGCGGCGGGGTAAAGTCAGCCGATGTTATGCAGGTGGAAATAGGCCATCTTAGTGATGGTATGAATATGCTGCTAGAATCTGCATCTCTGGGTCAAATGAGACAGCAAGGTTACAAGCAGACTGGTTTAATCTCAGACTGTTACCAGAAGGATAGAATTGGTCGTAGGTAGGGAACAGAGTCTGGAGTGTAAACTGAAAACAGTGGCTTCAGCTTTCCTCACTATTCTAACGGAGGAAATTTTGGCTGGATGTACTGGATGTCAAGCAAGTAGTCTTATAATTGAGCAACAGTAGAAGAGGTGATGATAAGGCAGAGTTAGGTACCATCAGCATACATCCGAACATTAATGGTGAGTTTTCTGATGATATTGCCAAGGGTAACACATGGATGAGAAACAGAAGGATAGATCCTTTGGAACATAGGCAATACGTATGGAAATCCCTATTAGCATTTCTTAATACTTCAGAACACAGTCAATTAATTTTGTGAATAAACAATTTTCATGGTATTATTTCTTAATTTACAGTAAATGCGGTCTCATTTCTGATTCATCCATTTAAATACAATTGTTCCAAAAGTATATTTAGGAAAAAAGATTCTAAAAAAAATGTCTTAATAGATAGGGTGGTCCGAGGGACAAAAAAAAATTCAAATATTTTCGACGCCCAATAGGAAGTATGATCCAACATCATTCCTTATGGAAAACGGGTGGCATTATAGTTAATTCAGAAACATTCAAAATAATTCAGAATCTATGAGCTCCTAATGTATCAAAACACTGCTGTATGGCAAATAGCAAAGGAGTCAAGTAAAGCAAGTGTTCTTCAACAATACCTTTGGATCAAGTAAATAGTTGTATGGCATGAAGATTATTTCAGCATTCTGCTTCAGAGCACGAGACAAATAATAAGGACAAACCCTGTTCAAAACAAATTAGCAAGAAAGATAAGTGCACTTGTTCAGAAGAAATTAAAATTTTGCAGCAATGTACTTGACACTTGCTGTCAAGCACATTTATAAATAGCATTATAGAGTCAAAATGTTGCCATACTGTATACTTGTCGCTTTTCTGTTTCTAGAAAGTCAAACTTGCTGGAATACATTATAGCAATTAACTCAGTTTTTCTTCAACAATTGGGTAATATAACATTCAGTGTGCCTGAAGTTCAAATAATGGGGCAGAATTTACCAAAAAAAAGGCGAAGTGTTAGGTTCTGATTGAAAACTGGTATGTTGTTTCCCAGAAACATAGCAAGGATTTCATTCCAGAGCCTCTGACACTTTGTCAAAAAAAAAGCACAGGGTGTGCTTCTCCCTGCCAGTCTGGCAGTGTCTGATGTCCCCAGCATTTTTAATGGGCACCCAATCTCAAAGGAAAGTTAAAAGGCTCCCTCCCTCTCCCCCCACATCCCCCATAGAGAATGGGAAGATGGCCAACCATCGAACACAGGAAGTCAACCTTCCCCTTCACCGTTCAATGGTCAGGTCACCCACTACCCACATATCTTCACTGGCATCAGGGCATGTTCCCCACCGCATACAGACATAGCACTCACCCCCCACCATAATGGGAACCATCCTTTGGGGTTCCCTAGAGGCCCAGTCTCCTGTAATGAAACCAGGGACAGCGTAAAGCCTTTTAATTACATTAAAATTCATTAATTTATGGAAGGCTTGGGAACATTGGACTGAGAAATCTCAACAGTACAAAATCTGTTGTGGCCCTCTCATGAAATTTAGTAGCCACAACATATTTGTGCTCACAGAAAACGGGTCCAGAGTTTGCACCCGATGTCTTAGATTGAAGTTTAGAATAATGTCTATTATATCATTATCCTTCTCTTCTGACAATTATTAATTACAGATTATTAAGGATCAACCATTATACTTTCAGGCTTGACATCTTCATGTTCTGAAAACTGAGCATGTTTTTAATTTGAAAAAAAGCTTTCAAAGCACATGTATATTATGGCACAATGTCTAGAACAAAGAATAAAGAACAGTACAGCAGAAACAGGCCCTTCGGCCCTCCAAGCCTGCATCGCTCATGCGCCCAACTAGACCATTCGTTTGTATCCCTCTATTCCCAGTCTGTTCATGTGGCTATCTAAATAAGTCTTAAACGATCCCATCGTGTCTACCTCAACCACCTTGCTTGACAGTGCATTCCAGGCCCACACCACCCTCTGTAAAATACGTCCCCCTGACAACTGTGTTGAGCCTTGCCCCCCTCACCTTGAACTTGTGACCCCTTGTGTTCGTCACTTCTGACCTGGGAAAAAGCTTCCCATTGTTCACCCTATCTATGCCCTTCATAATTTTATACACCTCTATTAGGTCACACCTCATCCTCCGTCTTTCCAGGGAGAACAACCCCAGTTTGCCCAATCTCTCCTCTTGCTAAGACCCTCCATACCAGGCAACATCCTGGTAAACCTTTTCTGTACTCTCTCCAAAGCCTCCACGTCCTTATGGTAGTGTGGTGACCAGAACTGGACACAGTATTCCAAATGTGGCCTAACCAACGTTCTATATAGCTGCAACATCATATGCCAACTTTTATACTCTATGCCCTGTCCAATAAAGGCAAGCATGCCATATGCCTTCACCACCCTCTCCACCTGTGGTGCCACCTTTAGGGATCTGTGGACTTGCACCCCAGATCCCTCTGTGTGTCTATACTCCTGATGGTTCTGCCATTTATTGTATAGCTTCCCCCTACATTAGATCTACCGAAATGCATCACTTTGCATTTATCTGGATTAAATTCCATCTGCCATTTCTCCGCCCAATTTGCCAGCCTATCTATATCCTGCTGTATTCTCTGACAATGTTCATCACTATCCGCAGCTCCAGCAATCTTTGTGTAATCTGCAAACTTACTGATCACACCAGCTACATCTTCTTCCAAATCATTTACATATATCACAAACAGCAGAGGTCCCAGTACAGAGCCCTGTGGAACACCACTAGTCACAGACCTCCAACCGGAAAAAGACCCCTCCACTGCTTCCCTCTGTCTTCTATGGCCAAGCCAGTTCTCCACCCATCTAGCTAGCTCTGCTTTTATCCCATGAGATTTAACCTTTTGCACCAGCCTGCCATGAGGGACCCTGTCAAATGCTTTACTAAAATCTAAGCATTGAACACAAGGCCAATTACTTCAGCAGCCAGCTACATTTCTAAATTCATTGGCGAGTATCAGCTACTTGCAACAACGTTAAAATATACCAACATGAACACCTTCTTTCAATTAAAATTTATGACCCTTGTACTTTTATTGCACATTAGTGCTGTCGGTGACTAATGTTACACTGGATGGTCCTGCAAATATATAAACCCATTCACCACTTACAAGCAATGTTCAAATTTTGCTTGTGAGGAGAGAATATCTTGTTATTTTATTAAGGTGCTTTCAAAGAAAATCAAAGAAAGAACCTAGAAGATTTCAGTTCCACGAAACATTAATTATCCTTCCCCATACTGCATTTATATATTGATGAATTCATGTGTGCCTTTTCAAAAATGAACTAAACACTACTCCTTACTGCTACACTTCTTAAATCCATTCTATGAACCACCATCTCAGAATCATAAAATCATAGAAAGAGGCCATTCAGCCTATCGAGTCTGCACCGACCACAATCCCACCCAGGCCCTACCCCCATATCTCTACATATTTTACCCACTAATCCCCCTAACCTACGCATCTCAGGACACTAAGGGACAATTTCAGCATGGCCAATCAACCTAACACGCACAACTTTGGTCTGTAGGAGGGAACCGGAGCACCTGGAGGAAACTCACGCAGACATGAGGAGAATGTGCAAACTCCACACACACAGTGACCCAAGCTGGGAATTGAACCCAGGTCCCTGGAGCTGTGAAGCAGCAGTGCTAACTACTGCGCTACTGTGCTGCCTTAAATTCCCGCTCAATTTTTATCGATCTGACTTGTAAAGTGCTCTGGGATGTTTTTCAATGCTGAGTATGTTAGATAAATGTAAGTCGTTTGCCTTATCCTTATAAGCAATTCAATTTACCCAAAACTACCCGCAATAATCTGGAAAATATGAAAAAATGCTAAAAGAGCATAAGAACATAAGAAATAGGAGCAGGAGTAGGCCATCTAGCCCTTCGAGCCTGCCCCGCCATTCAATAAGATCATGGCTGATCTGTCTTGGCTCAGTTCCACTTTCCCGCCCTCTCCCCATAACCCGTAATCCCCTCTCTTATCAGAAACCTATCAACCCGCGTCTTAAAAATATTTAGCGAGGCAGCCTCCACCACTTCAACGGGCAGAGAATTCCAGAGATTCACCACCCTTTGAGTGAAAAAGCATTTCCTTTGCTAAGCAACATTCAAACTCTTTTTAAAATTCAACAGGAATCTAATTTGCTACTTATCTCAAAATTCTCTTCTGAATGTGGGAGTGGGGTACAGCTGGTGGCTGGAGAAAACAAAAGTCACATTTCCAACATGTATGTGAGAAAAGCTTAAACTTTTTCTTAAGAAAATATGGCAATCTTCCCTTTCATCCAACTGAAATCAACTGCTACAACCTAGTTCTATACCTAGCTAACTATCTCCTGCGGCTACTTTTCTTTCCACTTATTCCTGCATCATTACTCCTGGTGTTCCCTAAAGATCTATCATCGCACATTTCCTATCACACATCTACATGCTGCGGCTCAGCAGCTTCATCCAAAAAATTCTTCCAATTCCACACATATGCCGGTGACACCCAGCTCTACCTACCCATTCTACCTTCTCCATTGTCTCTAAGTGGTCCGATTGCCTGGCCAACAGGCAGATGAAGTTTGCTCCCTTAAATATGGGGAAGGCCAAAGCCACTGGGTGGGATTCTCCAATCGCATGCGCCCCAAGACTGAAAATTCCCACCCGACCTCAAAGGTTCTTTAAATGGTCTGCCTAATATTTTGCCTCACCCGCAACAATCCCTGCGGCAGGCCAGATGGGAGAATTTCAGCCACTGACTTCTGTTCCCACCATAGACACTGTTCTCCAGCCACCAACTCCAACTCTCTCCGAGTGAGTGCTGAAGGCTGAACCTGATTGATTGGAACCGTTGTGTCTTATTTGACCCAGAGATGATCATTCAATTCCATACACACTCCATCATTGAGGCCAACTATTTTTATCTCTGTAATGGTGTCATGTACATTCCCAGTCAAGCTCAACTTGGCAGTGAAATCCTAATCATGAGATACTTCCCAGTGTCATGCTGAAACATTATGGATACCTTAGACAGGGTAAGAAATGAAAATATAAACCAAGGGTTTTTCATGACAATCTGCTTTATAAGTACAGTGCATTGGCCTCATCTACCAACTCTCTACTTAGTAAGTGAAAGGGCCTGATTCAAAACCCTCTTCAACCTAGTACTTAGAAAAGCACTTCTAAAAAGAAACATGTTTTGAAAATATTTGTTGCCATTTATATACTATACCTGTGTTTAATGCCATTTTTAACAAGATCTTCTACATCAAGAATGGGCTGTGTAAATTCTTTCTCAGTGCTCTTTTCTGAAATAATAGATAAAATTCAAGAAAACCAGCAGACATGATGCACACTTTGACAATATTGTTGATTTAACAACTACTATTACAGAAGTCTTTATCTTGAGACTAATCGAATTTTGAGATAATATTTTCCCTTATAATGAATATATAGGTTTGGAGAACTAAACGTGACAGTCTAAATTGTAGAATTGCACATAGAGATGGCAACTCTCCTGTACTAATGAGTGGGATAATACAAATTAGATACAAATAAAAAAAAGTGGCACTTCATTTTACACCACTCAATTGTTGACTATGTTTTGATGATCCAATTTACACATCTGAGACGCCCAAACACACTTTCATTTAATATTCAATCCAATGGCTTTAATATTTTGTTCAGCATTTGACCTGTTCAACTGAACCTTTTCTACTGAATTGGTGCACTGACATATTTTTTCAATTAAATCCAAGCAATCGAGCACTGACATTTTCATATTTGAGTAAAGTACAATTTTTTTGTTTTATAATACAGTTCACAAATTCATTGAAGCTTCCATTGCCATGTATCTCTCATCTTAATACTCAAATTTATTACAAGTGGGCCTGGAATACCAAGTGGGCTGCAGAGGGGGTGGAATTATGCTGCAGTTGTGTAGAGGTTTTGTCAAGAAACTATGTAGAATACTGCATTCAGTTTAGGACACTGCAAATCAGGAGATTATTTTAGCCTTAGAGGGCATAAAGTGCAGATTCACCAGACAGCCAAGATTTAAAAGTGTTAATTTGTGGACTGGCTACATAAGCTTAGTTTATACTCCCTTGAGATTAGAAGGTTGGGAGTAATGGAATTGAAATGTTAAAAAACGTTAACAGGATTTGACAAGACAGATAAGGATAAAGTCTCCACTGCAGGGGAATCCAGAAAGAGGGCAACTTAAAATTAGACAAATAGCATTTAGAACTAAAATGAGGAAATATTTTTCCACACAAACAGCAGTGAAAATTTTGATGTTTGGTCAATAGAAATCTTATGAGATCAATAGATTTTCATTAGGCATGGGCATCAAGTTGTTGTAAAACAAAGAGCGAGGAAACGGATTTAAGGTGCAGACTAGCTACAGTGAATGACAACAAAAACCCAAGGGGGTAAATGACCTGCACTTGTTCCTATCATCTCTAGTAATTTTACATGGATAAGGCCGAAGTTCAAGCCAGTAACAATCTCATAGGTTCCACAAAATTCTTAAAGAAAAAGCACAGGGATCATGAATTAGAGGAGGATGTAACAGTGACAAAATGATGGAAAATCTCAGCAAGTCTGGCAGCATATGCAAGGAGAGGAAAGAGTTTTGACCCTTTGTCAAAGCTGACAAAGTTTAGAGCTGGACTTGAAATGTCAGCTCTTTTCTCTCCTTACAGATGCTGCCAGACCTGCTGAGATTTTCCAGCATTTTCTCTTTTGGTTTCAGATTCCAGCTTCCACACAGTAATTTGCTTTTATAGAAGTGTAGATATGCAATGTCATAAAGGGCAAACTAATTAAGGTCTGAAGTTATTAAAGACAATATTAAGGTGAGGTTGACCAAACATTTAATAGAAAGGTGCACAACTTTTCAAGAATTTCAAGAGCCAAAGACAATGAGGCCAGAATTCAGTGAAGGAACTAATGAAAGTGGCAAGTTACAGGATTGTGGTCACCCTGTGGGTGGATGGTAAGTGTTCAAAGTGGTCACTTCTTGTGTATTTGCTGTCCACAATGTGCAGCAAAATATGTAGTACAGTATTTGGAGAATGCAAATTTCTTTCTCACTCACGAGTGTTTGGAATCCTGGACAGTGGTATGGGAGAAAGTCAATGGTGTTGCAATTCCAGCACTTGCATAACGTAGTGCCAGGAAAACAAGAGCAGGTTGAAGAATGTATCATGGTCTCACTACTGGATCAGTGCTTTGGAAAGTAGAGGGAAAAACATGTGGTGATGGTGGGACTATATTGGTGGTATTGCAAATGCAATTATCTATCAAATATCGAGGCTGGTGGGGTAGAAGATGAAGACAGTTAGTTATTTGGGGGGGGGGGGAAAACAGAAAATGATGGGCTGAGAGCAAGGTCATGAGAAACCAAACTGAGGATTCTCACACAACTGAAAAGAATAACTGGCCTGAGAAAATAGAAGAATATTTCAGAGGTTCATATGCTTTCTGCACCCTCTAACCCCAAGGCTTGTTGAATTCACTATGTTTCATTAGTTTTCCCAGACTTCTAATTCGACCTCAGCCATTTATATCTGTTAAAAAAAATCCGCAGATACTGAAAATCTGAAATACTAGTAGACCTCAGCATGCCTGGCAGCAGAGTTCATTTTTAAGTCCAGATTCTGAAGTCATGCAAACTCGAAACGTTAACTTTGCCTCTCTTTCCACAGATGCTGCCAAATGTGCTGAGTTTTTCCAGCATTTCCTGTTTTTATTATATATTTTCTGTGCCTTATTTAACTTCTCTCAGTGTTCTAGTAATACCTTAAGATTTAAATATGAAGCATTTTACAGGTCATTTTTCTTGCACATCATTTTTATTGCTTCTTTTAATGCTACTCATTTGTTTCTTTAATGGTTTTGTTTAGTAATTGACTGAGATGACCAATGATATCTGAAGGAGTTAAAATCATTGAATGTAATAGAGTTTCCTTGTGAATTAAGTTCAGCAAAATTCCCAGGGGAGCTGCTGTGAAGATGTTTCAGTGCATTTCCCACACTTGCAGATGGGCAGCACAAAGAAGCTGACCACGAACAAGAGGGTGAGAACTCTGACAACCACAAGGTAGTAGCCATAACAGCAAATGTGAATGTTTGGATGGTGTAGCCATGTAGGCATACCTCATTCATAATTTTTGTTAAACATATAGAAGCCATAACTGTCAACTATATTCACCGGGCATAAATTAAATAATCAGAACTATTCAATATCAATGACTTCAGAGCGAGTGTATATTTGTGATTGGTATTTGCAAATTACTTGTACGATAAGCAAAGGTATTGTTCATGCCATGTATCACTTAGCAAGTCTGTACACCACTTTGTGAAAAACAAGCTTCCTCATTATAGACAGAATAAAGGCTGATTTAAAACTCTGAACTTTGTCTGCTCTGTCAAGGGTACAAAGTACGAATTTAGCTGGATTGTGGCAAAATTTCATATCAACTTCATTCCCTTTAGACATAGTTTTCACTCTCCTTGTTGTAATTGCATTAATACACCCTGCAATCGTCTCTTCTCTCCATAGATGCTGCCTGACCTACCAAGTGTTTACAACATTTCCCAACTTTGCACAGCAGAAAGCCACGTGAATAAGTTCATCTTGTCAATAAAAAAAATGCATCTCAAATGCTTTCAAATGTGTAACACTTCCTAATTCTTGAGCTGTGTTTTACACGTAAATTAAGAAAAAGATTTCAGTTAGTTTTCCCACTGAATAACATTCACAAAATCAGTGTGTCATGGGAAATGCTGCTGACAGCATTTTGTATTTAATTATCAGCTGGAGCCATTTTGCAGCAGAGATTCGGCTCGTCTGAAAATTTCCTGCTAAATATAGATTTATTCAGTTTTCAGAGAAAAAAATCAGAAGAAAAGGCTAGAAAGGACTAAAGTTTTAAAGTAGTAAAAATAAATATTTCCTGCTTTTGTAATAGTGGAATAATTAACAAAATAATACTGTGGTTTGAATTCTTTGTTAAATGAAATTAATTAAAATAACCTCAACAAACAGCCTGAATTAACGATGAAAATCTATAGCTTAATCTACCCCATGCAAAGGACAGACCATAACTTATCACTGGAAGCCATGTACATATATTTAACTGTCTTGCAACCTGCTCTAATATTATGACAAAGCTTCATGTTCATTTACCCTGCTAGTTTTAAAGAAAAATCACAACCTTAACTCGCATTATGGCAGCTAACCTTCATGGGAGGGCTGTAACAAGATTTGCACCGGTGAAAGCTCAGTTGGAGATCTTGCCCGTTGCATCATTCCCTTCCCTCCTCTCCCTCCCTCCGCCGCCACCACCACCACCACCACCACATTATCAGGTTCACATTCAGCGAGGGCATGAGTCGAATTATTTTTAATTTAAATATGCTTAAATTGCTTAACGCCTGCTTCCTGGGTTGTCAGATGTTCACACTGGTGGGATTCACTGCTGGTTTCCAAAAAGGAAACAGTCGTGGTCAGCATAGTGGGGGTTCATAGGTGAGCATACCATCTGGATGGTGAGGGGCATGGCTGGGCAGTACCCAGCACTTTGAGATTGGGTAGCCTTTAAAGATGCCTCCCAATCTCTGAGGAACCAGCTCTATCTGTCAAAGTGATGGGACAAAACACATCCCCATGCTTTTTTTTGACAAAGTGGCAGAAGATGCTGTGGGGGAAGAAGGTTGGTCCTCTGTGTTCAAGTGTTCGGGGTGTTCTCCATGTCTAACAGTGAACCCAATGCCTGTTGGAGGCGGGGGAGAGCCCCCATCTCTGTAGACATCAGACCCCGCCAAACTGACGGCGCAAAACATACCCTTTGCTTCTTTTTGACAAAGTTTCAGAAGATCTGGAGTGAAAACCTGGCTGTGTTTCTAGGGAGAAACATGCTGGTTTGCAGTTTCGCCACTTTTTTGAAAAGTTCTGCCGTATATGTTTCATCAATAATTTCTTTATTCCTCACTTAAAGCAGATAAAGAATGCTCAAGGCAGCCTACAAGAAAGAAATAACAGTGATCACTGAGCTGAAAGGAAAAAGGAAATATGGAAATATCAGAGGTGGAAAAACATAAAGACAAGTGGCTCAATTTTCCCGGCTAGATCACGATCCCAACGTTGGACCTCAATTCCAACTTCTGATGGACACGGCAAGATGTGATTCACGATCTTTTCAAAGACTGACAATTGGGAAACCACCTCCACTTAAGGATGGCAGGAGGACCTAGAAAGCTGGAGATCCAATAGGAAGCTCATGGCAATATCCAGCTGGCAGCCTGACTGGAAGAGACGGCACTGCTGGGATAGGTAGGAAATCATGAGGGAGTGTTAAAATGGAAGTGCGTTCTACAGCATTGGGAAAAATTAAAAATTCCTCCAGACTACAGCTCTCAAGCCATCATTCTGAAAGGGGAATCCCTAATTGTGCATGATTGAGTACCCATCGCTGCCAGGCCCCTGGTGTATAGGCCCCGCGTCTGGGAAGATTGTTGGAGTAGGGGAAACATGCTGGTTACTGACCTGCTGTCCTATTTTGAAACTTTGCTTTCAATTCCACCTCCTAACTCACCAGTAAAATTCCATGCAAGGAATCTGAAAGCAGTAAAGGTATTAGTAATGCAGGGGGCTGAAGGAAGGGTATTCCAGAGAGCAGGTGCAGAGTAGCTAAATGAGCAGTAACAGATGGAATGGGGAAGAGGGATAACCTCATGCATGGACTGTGAAGTGTGTAAGGCTGTAGAAAGTGAAAAAAGAAGTTTTTAAAAAGTTTATTTATTAGTCACAAGTAGGCTTACATTCACACTGCAATTAAGTTACTGTGAAAAATCCCTTAGTCACCACATTCTGGCACCTATTCGGATACACTAAGGCAGAATTTAACATGGCAGTTCAGCTGACCTGCAAATCTTTGGCCTGTGGGAGGAAGCCAGAGCATCCGGAGGAAGCTCATGCAGACACAGGGAGAATGTGCAAACACCACAGACAGTGGCCAAAGCCAGGAATCGAACTTGGATCCCTGGTGCTGTGAGGCAGCAAAACTAACCACCACGAAGGCTACAGAAGGATCTGAAATGCGGAAGAGTCCAATTGATTGTGTCACAGGGAAACCTGTGGAGATTTGCAACCACAGGGATAATGAATACAGGAGAGGACGTGAAGATACATTGTAATTTATAGACTGTGGAAACGAGTAAGTAAGCACTAAAGAAATTGAGCTCCTAGATGATAATAGCATGGATTCGTGTTTCAGCAGTGAGCTCATAGGAGCAAGATGGAGCAAAGGTGATACTGTTATGGAGTTGTGAGAATCTGATCTAGTGACACAATCGATACAGTGTAGGAAATGAAGTTCAGTTCAAAGCTGAACAGCAACTGAGGTTGCAGCTCCAGACTTGGCCTGAGGTAGCAGCATAGTGCTAAACGAAACATAAGTACTTCTTACTACAGAAAATGCATAATCTCTGTATTAGAATTTGCGTATTCAACTCTTACCCTCCACATTGTTATAGTAATGGCAAGTGCGGGTGGATGTTTTTGCTCGACACATGTGGACCTGAAAGAAATGTCAAGTCTCAAGTTAGTATATCCTGTGCATATAAATCCAGTCTAACTACTTACGTGAGCTATGGGAATCAGCATTCGAAAATTCCATTAAATTTCCATAAATTTAGTCTCCGTAACCCAGGGTTGTAATGTCAATTACAACAGCTGTGCTGGTTAAAAGCAACTAAATTAGCACACAGCAGGATACAAATTGGTGAACTTCTTGATCAGAATAGATCAAATATTCACCAAACTATCAGGGGATACATACAGCTTGCTTTTTAATGTATCACCAATTTTAAATAGAACAGGAGCAGAGAACCCATTAGATAAATCTAACTGCTAGAATTCTCGCCAGGCAACTCAAATTCAAATCCCGGTTCTGGCTGATATTCACTCATAGCTTGTCTCCGCAGGGGCACTAGGGAATTAATTCTGAAATTGGAAAAATGGCAGACAGGATGAAAGAATTATTGCAAACCTGATTCTCCCCGAAAGCCTCAAAGAACAACGTTTTGCAGAACAGATTTTTCTGAAATTGAATTTGCTAAAAAAAAGTCATCCCTGTTGACAGCAAAAGGTTAAAAAGTCCATATCTATGGGACAAGGCAGCACAGAAAATTAGCGCACTATTTTATCATTTCTGAATCTGTTTGATTTCACCCAGCCAAATTCATGAATTAACGTATTTTCTCTGCTGACTCAACAGATCTGCACAGAATGAGTATGGGCTTTGCTGGCTCTTAATGGGCACAGTTGCACAAAACAGAATTATGTTTGAACGGAAAATCCTACTAAGAAGTTAGAAGTGGGCACTGTGGCAAAACATATGCTGCGCTCTGCAGGATGGAATGCTCTTCTCAAATAGAGGTTCCTCAGACACCAAGATTACACACGCTTCTGATCAAGACAAGCAACAATTTAAATTTTAGTTTATAATACCTTACATATTTAATAATTCCAGATGAGCAGAGTTAGCTTTAAGAAGTGGTGGTGGTGTGATTCAGTCAGGGTCTGAGTTACTTTTACATACATGTTGTACACTGGAGCTATGGGCTGTGATGGTAGAGGCTCCAAGTTACTTTCTATCATAAGGCTGACCAGGAATCTTTTGCACGCTTACTGTCTGCTATTAGCGTGTGGGTTGGAAGAATTTGCAGCTTAACATACAGCCTGTTTGTCTATATATGGATGTACCTTTCTTGGCCATCAAGTCCTCAAACACTGAGCTTTTGGCTCAAAGGCAGGATGCTGTGCCACGAGGCCTCTGCAGAAAGTACAAGGTCACCAGTGAAGGGAACACACTAAATAATCTGGCAGTGAGGGACTGCAGACAGTTTTCATAGATATTTGCAGATGCAATTCAGGGAACTGAACATACACAGCTGCACTGCAAATAACCCTTCCATAGAACAAAACATTATCCTCAAATCCTAATGAAATCTTCTTAAATTTTTACAATAATATGCAAAACTCAAAATACAATATTTTGTGCATGATGTATGTACCTACACAGTTGGGAACATTATTCTCTAATTTATGCTGATTAGTATATATTTGTTATAAATACATCTACAGTCAATATGCACAATTAGGATGATACTGCCATTGGATGTCAAGGTCATTTCATCACTCAAACTATTTTCCATCTACCTTCATTTTTCCATTAAGAATAAAGCTTTTGGCACATATGCTGTTTCGACTGATTAGCTGGCTTTAAAGAATAATATGTACTAGACAGAAAAATGCTTGAAGTATCAATACTTCAATGCGAAATACTTCACATCATCATTTATCAACTTTGCACTCTGGTAATTGTTGGCAATTATTTTCAAGTATTTCTGATTCACATCAATACATTTAATAAATTAAAGTATTCCAATTTTCTTAAATAATACTTCAAAACAGTTTTATTTTCTTTTTCATTTCTTTAGTTTGAGTGTCCTAATATAACATCACAAATCAGTTGGGTTCTCCTCATGATGGGCAGGATAAAAGCAGACAAAGAACAAAACTGGCAAGAAGAGGATGGTTAAGTAGATAAAGCAATGCAAGAAAAATAATTTAAGTAAGATTCCAAAACAATTTTTTTTTTACCTTGACATGATTGCTTTCCTGTTTCATTACTTCAGGATGGATGCACAGCTGCTCTCTTGACCCAAGAACACACACCTTTGGTCTACACAGGTAATGGGAGTGACAGGAGAAGTTACAATGCTTATGTCGTTGGTTCTATTATCTATTTTCCATTACATTGCATATGCAAGTATTCATAAACTATAATTCTGAACACAATAAACATGAATATAAACTGCAGAGCATGAACGTGCAGTTCCACAAGGTGAAGTAACACAGATTCAATTGCCCAACAATGTCGGAAGCATGCCAAATCAAAAAAGAAACAGCCAATTAAAGCCATGTTGTAGCATCAACTGTAATGCAATGGGAAACTTGTCAGTTGTGTATGCATCAAGGATACCATTTACTTCAAAAGTAAGGGATACAAAATAATTATTTCTGTCATACAGACAGTTTACACTAACTTTCTGCAGTAGAAATTGAATTCTACACCTGAACCAATGCACGTTTGTCCTCTGGAATGCATGTTATTTCTAGCCAGTCAAAATAGAAGCTCAGATCAATGTAATTTTTGGTTCCAAAGGACTCCCAGTTAAGTTTTCAATAGAGAACATGTAATCCATGCTATTCCAATATGGTAAGATTTTAATAGCTCACAATTACGGTAGAGAATTTATAGAGGTGGGCAGGAATGAATATGCACGTGGCAGCCCAACGTGCCGACATTATCCATAATCTCAGGGCGGTTCCCCAGAGGAATTATCCCCAGTCAGCCTGCAGGCCAGCCTCTACCTTTCCTCTTGACCATCAGCTTAGAGAGCCAACCCATCACTCTTGGTTCGACAAGGAACCAATCATCGGGCCACTAATTTGCACAGTGCTGGGTCAGGATCCCCATTTGACCCTGTTGTTAGGTCCTGGCCCAGAACCAGGCCCACAATCTCTATAGCGCAGGTAAAAGGTGCTACATTAAAAAAGAAACACATTGGCATATCGCCAATTAAGCAACAGCCATTTACAATGCTCAGATTATTTACACTGAAGTATGTTACTAAAAACCAGCTAATGATAGATAGTTCACTATCCTAAGTTTAATGAGCACTGTCACTGAGGTCCAAAAAACAAAGGCATATTAACTGAGTTGCTCCAAAAGAAACATATTACCTGTACGTTGTGCTCTTTAGCTCATTAATAACTTGAGTGAGTTGCGAATGTGTTCTTGAGGCATAAATAATCTTTGGGATATCACTGTAGCTTGCTGCATGGAAAAATTCAGATAATATTAACAAATCGTTGAAAAAGTAAAAGTGAGGCACTGAAACATGCAAAACTAGGTGCAAGTTTAAACACTAGTAAAGTAAGAACTGTTAAAACTGCTGAACATAAGTATTGCCAACATGGTAGCCAGATCATGAGACAAACAAGGTCGTTTTCAAGCTTTCAGTGAAAGCACAAAGTCACTGTAATTTTAAAATAGGTATTGTGGGACTGAGAAGCTTCATTGGCTTTATAAGGACCCACTTACTTAATTTAAAAGCTTGACTTTATACAGCATTATTGCCACTTAACGGAAGCATATAATGACTAGGATGATATTAAAGTGAGGAAAACTATCATAGAGGTGGTTATTAAGCCAATTAGAGACTTGCTTCAATATGGAAGGGTATTTAACAGATTCTCTGAAACCAATGGTCTATGTCTCCCAAAACAGAAAGTTGGCAAGAACAACTAACAAAGGCAACGCACGAATGAAATAGTCACCCAAACAAATACCATCACGTGCTCATCTAATTCCAGCTTCTTGTCCGTCCCCAAGTTTAATTGTTCCACCTCTGGTAGCCATTCCTTCAGCTTCTAAGGAGCCGGGTACTGGAATTTCTTCCCTCTTTGGCCAAGGTCACTTGACACCAAGTCTTTTTATGACTTGGTGTCAAATTTTGTTTGATCAAAGGTCTGCAAATCACCTTGGGATGTTTACTACATTAAAGACGTTACATAATTGATGCTGCAGCGGTTGTTACTGCAAGCCTTGGTTTGCTCTTTCCCCATATTGCCTTAATGAAGTCACAGAACTGATTGCAAACAATTTGTGGCCAACAGACAACCATGACATATTTCATACAATGGCTTCCCAAGTTGGGCAGAGATACTTTGCAAGTGACACTCGGTACAAAATATATTCAAGAGGCAGGAATTCTTTCAAAGACAGAGCAAATCTAAAGCTGCAAGACATATGTATATATAATCTCTCCAAAAAATTGCAAGTATTATCTAAAACAATCATTACCTAAATAAGCAACTGATAATCTAAAAAACAAATTCATATCAGATCTAGAAACAATTCCCAGAACATATTGCTTATCTCCCTTTTTTCCTGATAGTACTTGAGGAAATCAGGCAAAACTAAATTGTAATTTATGATCAAAATGAGGAACATGTTAAATAAATAAACAAAAAAACTGTATCCTTACCTTCTATCTCTAAAATGGCAAAACATTTTAACGGCAGCAGCGGCAAATACTTCAAAATTACTGCAATTTGTGCATATGTTGGACGAAGCGCAATATTTAATTTTTCGGAGAGTTGAGAATACTCTACACATGCACAAGTCTAACCTGGAATCAAAGAATCCCTGCAATGCAGAAAGAGGCAGTTTGGCCCATCAAATCTGCACCGACTTTCCAAAAGAATCATACTCAACTCCACCTCCCCCATCCTGCAATCCCATTTACCCCACTAATCCCCCTGACCTGCAGATCTTGGGACATTAAGGGGCAATTTAGCATGGCCAATCCACCTAACCTGCATATCTTTGGACTTGCTGACTTTTCTCTTTTCAAGTTCAAGACCAGTGGCTTTGGCAACACTTAATATTAATCCTCATGACCCATGCACAAAAGTTTCAAAACCTCATCAGCAAAAGGTCTTTTTGAAGACATCGAATTTTACTTGTGGTATCTCAAGACACCTGCTCAGATGTTGCAGCAGTTTCAAGTAATGCTTTTTCGCAATAAGTATCTCACAATGCAACATGTTTACTCGATGAGCTTATTAAGATGGGGCTTTAACATCAATTTATATGAATTTTCCAGCTTTGCTCTAAACCAAGACCAAAGCAGAAGCAGCAGCACTGCAACTGGTATCAGTGCATCAGGAACAGGAAGGGGAAAAAACGGACATTTCCAATTTTCAGCTCCGACTCATATATCCCATGGGAGAAAAATGCACATCTGTGCATGTCAGGTTGGAACAGAACAGGGATCACCGATGTCACATCCCCTTGCTACTTAACTGCCGAAACTGTCACTGGTTTGTATTAGAAGCCAGAGGGGTGCCAACGCCCATCAAACTGAACCTTAGTGTAAATCACTGCTGTCAGAAAGACAGACAACTGGTGTAATAAAGGAAAATAAGATAAAAGCTGATCTTACCTGAATCAGCATCTACAGATGCACTACCCCATGAAGACAGAGGCCGGCCATCAAAAAGCTCTTCCCCATTCAACTGGCGGGATATTTTAGTTGCTGAAATACTGTCTCTTAAATGTTCTCTCCAGGCCAAAGAAGCACACAGCAGACAAAGTGTTTTTCCTGTGCCAGTAGGACTTTCCAGGATGCCATTTACTTTCTGCAAAAGGAAAACAGAATGCACCAAAAAAAAAATTATCCTTTTGTGGTATGCCATTTCACTAATAGAAGTGTCTCAAGCCAGTCTTCCCCAAGTTGATGCAGAGAGGGGAACACACAAAGTTCCGCATACATAGATTCGTAGAAAGGAAAGGTTTGGAAAATACACAGACCAATAGATCTTCATGCATACTGGTTAGTTTTGAGAGTCAAACATGGGACAAAATTTCTGCCCCTTACCATTTAAAACTAAATCAAAATCCTATGTATAACTTCACTACATTTAACAAAAATATCCCATAACTCATATCATCTCTGGCCAAGACCTATTGCTTTATAATTCACAAACAACAGTATCAGTTGGTATAGCAGCACCCAGTTTTTCTTAATTCATTCATGGGACCTGGGCATCACTGGCTGGCCAGTATTTATTGCCCACCCTCGTTGCCCAAGGACAGTTGACAGTCAACCACATTGCTGGAGTTACATGTAGGCCGGACCAGATAAGGATGGCAGATTTCCTTCCCTAAAGGACAATGAAATCATGGATTGCGCACAGGTGTTACTACTGCAAAGCTGTTTTAGCCATGTGCACTAATTTTCATAGAAAACACCTTGCACACAAAACAATTAAATGTACTTAGCAGAGATATTTACTCAACAAATACCCACCCCCATTTGGTGCAAAAGGTTGCAGACTTCGGCCTGAACTTTGAACATTGAGGCTACCAGATGCTAATATCTATTGAGTAACAGATTAGAAGTCTTCTACTGTCTTGGAGTTGTTGGTCAAGCAGGCTGTTCCATAGCACTAAATAAGGATTTCCATTGTGGACTTTCACCCACTCAGAATTTGCCTTCACAAACAGAAATGTCGATTTTCAGCCAACAAAGCTGGAGATGGAGATGCTATAAATTAATCCAGTTTTATTTTCTGATTTATCACATAATTTGAAATTCTCATTATTATAAACTCCCCCCAATAGTTCAGTCGAGTGCACTATTAAGCCATGTGGCTCAACATGATCTTGGCTCAATCCCAAATCTCTTGTGAATTAGCCGACCCTAGCAGCAGGGAGAGTTGAGTAACATAATTAGCATCAATGTGACTGGGTGGCGAGTGTGTGTGTGCGCGCGCGTGTGCATGTCTGTGTGTGTCTGTATGCCCTGATAACTTTCAATGATGTTGCTAATCTGAAGGTGAGATCAAGGTCAAAAAACATCCCTCCAGTTACAAAGCTAACTAGACTCAAGAGGAATGGTCACTCGCCATTGCAAGCGAGTTGGATGGTTATTACATAAGACCTCACTGAACATAATCTTGGTACAAAGGATTAGAAGGATCAGACATTAAATGTTGCAAGGAAAACATCGAAGTTATTTTACAATGTAGTTCCTTACCGTAACATAAATTAGAGTAACAGCTTGCTACGCACTCACAATACTATTATAATGGTGGCACAGTGGTAAGCGGTGCTGCCACACAGCGCCAGTGACCCAGGCCTCAGTCACTGTCTGTGCGGAGTTTGCACTTTCTCCATGTGTCTGCGTGGGTTTCCTCCAGGAGCTCCGGTTTCCTCCCACAGTCCAAAGATGTGCGTGCAGGTTTAGTTGATTGGTCACGCTAAATTGACCCTAGTGTCAGAGGGATTAGCAGGGTATATGTGTAGGGTTACGAGAATAGGTCCTGGGTGGGATTGCGGCCTGTACAGACTTGATGGGCTGAATGGCCTCCTTCTGTACAGCAGGGGTTCTATACAACAACACTATTAACCAGAGAGAGACATGTTTGCATGCAATTTGTCTTGTTTATGGATTGCTGTAGGACCATTAACACTGCATTTGATGCTTGTTTTTCACTGCATGACTGGATGACTAACAACTTGGTTTCCTGCAACATTAGAAGCATTTTATAAATGCCTTGAGGAACAACAGTGAAAATAAAGCTGCAGAATAATGTTACACCTAATACATAGTACATTACCTTTTGTAGACATTCTATCACCTTTGACATATAATCCTCTTGGCATTTATAAGGGATGTAAGGAAAATCTATCGTAATTCCATTAAGCTGTATTTTGGGCATCTTGGTATCTAAAAGGGGACAAAATAAAACGAAAATCCCACAAGAAATTAACAGTATTCCAGTTAAAAGAACATACGTGAGCTAAGTGAGATGACATGTTAATTTTCCAACTTTTTACTAATACAAAAGCAAAATACTCCAGGTGCTAGAAATCTAGGATGGATTGCTGAAAATGCTGAAAGTACTTAGGTCAAGCAATACCTGAGAAGAGTTAATGTTTCAGGTCAATGACCTTTTATTGGAGCTCAAAGTTATGAACTCTTGTTTATCTTTCCAAAGATGCCACCTGACTGAATACTTGCAGCATTTTCTTTATTATTCCAAAATTTACTGTTCACACAAAAGTCTTCCTTGCTTCATCAATGAAATATTGTCCATTTGTCCTGGTTCATGAATCAACAGGAAGCAAAATGTTAGAAAACTTGAAGCCCAGCAAAAAAACAATACAATACTCATTGCTGATCCTCTTGAATTCTATTAAATTCTACAACAATATGGGGGCGGCACAGTGGTTAGCATTGCTGCTTCACAGCTCCAAGGACCCAGGTTCGATTCCTGGCTTGGGTCACTGACTGTATGGAGTTTGCACATTCTCCCTGCGTCTGCATGGATTTCTCTGGGTGCTCTGGTTTCCTGTCACAGTCCAAAGCTGTGTGGGTTAGGCTGATTGACCATGCTAAATTGCCCCTTAGTGTCCCCGGATGTGTAAGTTGGAGGGATCAGCAAAGTAAATGTGTGGGGTTGTAGAGACAGGGTCTAAGGTAGGATTGTTGTTGACCTGAATGGCCTCCTTCGGCACTGTAGGGATTCTATGAACTCTTTCATAACATTTCCACTCAGCTGTTTTATACTGCCACTCAAGTAGCTAAGAAACAGTCCTCACTAACATAAACTCCCACTTTTTCCCTACAGCTTTGCCAGACCTGCCAGTCCTAACTGACTCAACCTAGAAAACCTGCCCCTGCTTTTGGGTCCACTGCTCCAGGCAGACCTGTTTTGAAGATCTGCCAAATGTCTGACTGACCAGCAGCTCCAGTCCCCTATGCTCGCTTGTTGGGGGGGTAGTGGGAGAGGGGAGTAATGTCCCAACATTTGTTTGGTGATGGTGTAAACACCCCGCTACACGTGGGGGTGTCCTCCATGTCCGTGAAGAAAGTTTATTGCTAGCACAGATTGGGGCACCCTTTAAATATGGTGCCCCAACTTCTGTGAAGCCTGCCTTGCCAGCTCTATCAGGCTCCACCCTGCCAGGGTGATGTCGCAAACCACAGCCCCAGATTCTCTGTGCACTGAAAATCAGAAAATCTGGTGTGAAAACTCAGCTGAGCAGCTGGAGAGATACATATTGGTTTTCAGTCTGAAGCTGACACTGCCAGATTTTGGGGAAATCCTGCCCCAGTTTTCTTAACACTCAACTGCAGAAATATAAATTGAGCTTGAACTTAAAGTTATACTTTATTCCTAACACAAATTCAAACATAACTTACTTAAAATTATCTCTGGTTTCTAACAGGACAGTAAGAAGTCTTACAACAGTAGGTTAAAGTCCAACAGGTTTATTTGGTAGCACAAGCCACAAGCTACAAGCTTTCAGAGCGCTGCTCCTTCACCAGGTGAGTGGGAGTTCTGTTCACAAACAGGGCATATAAAGACACAAACTCAATTTACAAAATAATGGCTGGAATGCGAGTTTTTACAGGTACTCAAGTCTTAAAGATACAAGGCATAGTACATTGGGGAGACCATCCAGATGCTATGACAATGGATGAATGAACACTGCTCAACAATCACCAGGCAAGAGTGTTCTCTTCCTGCTGGGGAACACCTCAGCAACCACAGACATTGAGCCTCTGATCTTCGGATAAGTGTTCTCCAAGGCGGCCTTCACGACACACAACGCAGAATTGCTGAGCAGAAAGTGATAGCCAAGTTCCACACAAGAGGACAGACTCAGCCGGGATCCTGGGTTCATGTCACACTATCTGTAACCCCCACAACTTGCCTGGGCTTGCAAAATCTCACTAACTGTCCTGGCTGGATATAATACAAATCTCTTTAACCTGTGCTTAACCCTCCCTCCATTCACACTGTATCTTTAAGACTTGATTACCTGTAAAGACTCACATTCCAACTATTACTTCCAACCCAGAATGGAACGCTGGCTTGGAAGATTGTAACTTATTGACTTTTTCAAAAAAAAATCAAACAGAGGAAGAGTCACAGCACCATTAACTAGTTTAAACTAAACAAAACATTTATTAAACATGAAAGAAAAATCGGATGATTATACAATACTTCTTTATTTCCTTTGTTTTGTTAACAAATACACAGGTTATAGGACACCTTACATTTGAAACCACAATGGTCTCCTTAGCACACAGTCCATTTTTAAAGCACATAGATTGGCTGTGCTCAAATACACATTTCACTCTAATGTGAAACGGTTCCATCCAGACATAGAAACATTACATTAAACCCACCTAAAACTATACCACACTTGTAATGTTCACCAATACAAACATAAATCCATTAAAACTGTCTTTGATTTTCTAACAGCTGTCATGACATATCACGCTTGTCTGACTTGCACCAGCCTCACACATCCACTGTAGTTCACTTGCAACTGTTCAGTGATGTCCATTATCCAAGCATGACTTTGTCGAACACTCTTTCTGCTAACCTCCACTTTGCTTTCTCAAAAGAGATCTCTGGAGTTTTTCAGCTCTGATTAAAAGGCTGAACTACTGACATTTTCTTTTCTGGATGTCATTTTAGAATTCTTTTTGCTCTTGCAATTTCAAGTACCTCTTTACTTGCCTTACTTTCTTCCACTTCAACCTTCATTTGTTTAATCAAATGTGTTCCTTCTACCATTGCTTTTGCCTATTTGGTATTCATACTCATTCGATATTTTAAACTTCTAAATTTAGTTTATCAGGCCTCTTTGATTCTGTAAGTAGCCCTGTGTTGTTAGTGCACCACAAGTTTGTTAAGTTTATGTCCTTGCGTCTAATTCTTACTCCTGGAAGTACACCTAATTCTCTTTTGTGTATAGACTGAAAAAATGGTGACAGTACATAGTCTTGTTGTACTCTCTTCTTTTGAAACACATCTTATTGACCATTTTCTAGCTTGATGCTCTTTATTTGGTTTCAGTATAGGCTCTGGCTAAATCTCACATCTTCACTGTCCACTTTGCATTTCAGCAGCGCATCTATTAACTTTTGGTGACAAACATGATCAAACTTTTTTTCACTGTCAATGAAAAAATTGTTCTTACTTATTTTTAGATACTTGGCAAAGATTGTTCCTAGGTTAAATATTCCCTCTCTTGTTTTTACTCCAGGTCTAAATCCAGGCTGCATTTCATTGATTTCTATTTCAAATGTGTTATAAGGCCACAAGACATAGGAGCAGAATTAGGCCATTCAGCCCATCAAGTCTGCTCTGCCATTCAATCATGGCTGATATTTTTCTCAACCCCATTCTCCTGCTTTTTCTCCATAACCCCTGATCCCCTTATTAATCAAGAACCGATCTGTCTTAAAGACAATATCCTGGCCTCCACAGCCTTCTGCGTCAAAGAGTTTCACAGATTCACCACTCTCTGGCTGAAGCAATTCCTTCTCATCTCTGTCTTAAAGGATCATCCCATTAGCCTGAGGTTGTGCCCTCTGGTTCTAGTTTTTGCTATTAGTGGAAATATCTTCTCCAAGTCCACTCAATCCAGGCCTCGCAGTTTCTTCTAAGTTTCAATAAGAGCCCCCCTCATCCTTCTAAACTCCGAGTTCAGAACCAGAGTTATTGAAAATCATTATAAAAAGTATCACTTTTAATGAGATGACCCGTTAAAAGCTTATAGTTCTAAAATGATTGCACTCCATTGCTTAACAAATAATGAATGTAACAAGTCACTTGAAAAGTATCATTTGAGATATATTTGATCACAAATTTGTGTCATCACTTCTAACTCTGTTTCTTCAAGGATTTTTAGATGTTCTGTTATTGTTTCATCAATGCCTGGAACATTTCCAGCATACATCAATTTCACAGAATTCACTGATCAAAACCCTTTCCCCAGATTCCTGTTCTTTCCCTTTGATTAGAATTCCTCTTGGGACTGCCTTTTGCTCCTCCCCCTGGTTTTGGTATCTTTCTGTTCTTCAGTGTAGGGCCATTGCTCTGCAGTCTCCTTTTATGCCTATTCCAGCAGATCCTGTGAAAAGCTCCTTAATTCCAAGTTACCTTCTTTCAGCTGAAAGCAGACTGTTTTCTGCTTCCCTGTAGCCTCCATTACAAGGCAACAGCCCAATTTTTTTTAACCATATTTGCTTTGGAGTCATAAGCATTATTAAAGTACAGGCATCTAGACAAACTTGTAGACTGAAAGGCTAATTTTAAAGTGAAATCAAAACCCAAGTTCTTCCCCTTCCTTAACAAACAAATACAGAAATACATATTAAAGCTACGCCTTATTCCTAATGCACACAAATATGACCTCTATTCCCTAAGAACATATATTTTTTATTTAAAATGAATGCTTTCAGATGTTCCCACCCTTCAAAATGATTAGGTCTAAAAGGTTATGTACTTTTTGTTATTTTCAGTTTCAAATTATTTTTTGCCACAATGATTTGAACTAGAATATGTCTCCATTCGTGCAAACTGTCACTTCCCACATTCTCTTCCTACAACCTTCTATTCCCTAAACTTAATTTGTCATTTATCTACCCACTCTGAAAACATGTTATCTTCCTGTAATTTAGTGTGCCCTTCCAAACAACTAGCTATGCCATCCTATCCCTACCATCACCTTTCCCCTACCCCCTCAAATTTAGCATAATCTTCAAATTGACATCACGGGTGGGATTTTCCAGCCATGTCCATCCCAAGGCTTGAAAATCCCACCCGTTATCAATGGACCTTTGCATGGCCTATGTTCTGCCCGCTGTGATTCCCACGGCGGGCAGGACAGGAAAATTCAGCCCAATAGCTCAAATTCACCAATTCTAATCGTACATAGACATGGCAAATAATAATCATCCCAACATAGATCCTCATCAAACACCACTTCGCGCTTTCTGCTGGTCTGAGGAATAGACTTCAACTCTTACCCTGGTTTCTGCATCGCAGTCATCTTGAAATCAATTCTGCTACCAAGTCCCTAACTGCATATGCTCAGAACTGTCAGCCTTCAGAAAACCTATGAATACCTCATCCACTGCATTTCTCTTATTCACTGTAACTTCAAAGAATTCAACAAGATTGGCTGAATACAAGCTTCCTTTAGAAAATCAATTGTAGAAAACAATGTCTCATTATATCTTCAGCTGTTCAATTTTATTTCTCAGTTAAGATTTGAGCATCTTTCTACCTCAGACACTCACCTAACTGCTCCATTACTATCTGGATTATTTTAACTCACTTTTTGAAGATAGGAACTACATTGGCACAGTGGTTGTTGCTACTGCCTCTCAGTGTTAGGGACCTGGGTTCAATTCCAGCTTCAGGTCGTTATCTGTGTGGCCTTTGTGTGCTCTCCCTGTGTTTGTGTGAGTTTCCTCTGCGTGCTCTGGTTTCCTCCCACACTCCAAACATCATAGGATCCCTACAGTACAGAAGGAGGCCATTCAGTCCATTGAGTCTGTAGCGACCAAAATCCCACCCAAGCCCTATTCCCAAAACCCTGCTAACCCCGCTAACACTAGGGTCAATTTAGCATGCCCGAATAGCCTAACCCGCACATCTCTGGACTGTGGGAAGAAACCAGAGCACCCAGAGGAAACCCCACACAGACACGGGAAGAAAGTGCAAACTCCACCAGACAGTGACTCGAGGCTGCAATTGCAGTGCTAACCACTGTGCCAACCTAAGATGTACGTGTTAGGTTGCTTGGCCGTTGTACATTATCCCTTAGTGACAGGGGGACTAGCAGCGTAAATAAGTGGGATGACAGGGATATGGCCCAGGTGGAACTGTGGTCGGTGCAGACTCGATGGGCCAAATAACCTCCTGCTGTGCAATAGGCAATCTATGATTTGTTCTCAGACATGACACCTTTATTGAAATTTCATACGTTTGATTTGCATGCCTCGGTCATCACTTCCCCAGCTTCTTCGAGCATCCACAATCCATCTATACCTGGAGTTTAGCCATCTTGGCGAGTTGATCATAATATCCCTGCTGCCTGTTTCGACAATGATGATTCCCACTTTGTGAGTCTTTTCAATTAAAACTGTGAAAAATAATCTATTCAGTATTTGTTACTTCTGTACTGTCTCCTGGATATTAACTTGCTCATGTATCAGCAGTTCAGTCAATATCTTAATTCTATTTTTGTTAATCATCTACCTATGGAATACCTTGTTTATTTTTATGTTAAATATTTGGATTTCAGATTTCTTCTTTACCTTCCTAATTGTTTATTTTAGCCCCTTTCCTGAACTCATCATATTTTCTTCTGTCATCATTTTTGTTTACAAAACATCGTATGCCAGTTTAGTTCCAAATGCAATCTCTTACTGTTGGCTTTTCTGCTAATCTGCTAATTGTATTAGCCATATATCTCTGTCTCAATTATTATCTTAAACAATATTATATTATGACCACGATTCCCTATTTATAGAATCATAGAATCTGTTATTGCATATATATTTCTAGTTCACTGGTTTTACAATTTGGGAACACTCCAAATACCTGTCTTCATGGGAGTGCAAAGTTTTGCTTCAATGTACAAGTTTACCCAACCTCCAGGAATCAAAACAAAAGAACATAAGAAATAGGAGCAGGAGTAGGCCATCTGGCCCTTCGAGCCTGCCCCGCCATTCAATAAGATCATGGCTGATCTGTCGTGGCTCAGTTCCACTTTCCCGCCCTCTCCCCATAACCCTTAATCCCCTCTCTTATCAAAAACCCATCAACCCGCTTCTTAAAAATATTTAGCGAGGCAGCCTCCACCACTTCAACGGGCAGAGAATTCCAGATATTCACCACCCTTTGAGTGAAGAAGTTCCTCCTCAACTCCGTTCTAAACCGCCCTCCCTTTATCTTGAGGCTGTGCCCCCTAGTCCTACTGTCTTTTTTGAGCGGGAAGAGTCTCTCCACCTCTATCCTATCCATCCCATTCATCATCTTATACGTCTCAATGAGATCTCCCCTCATTCTTCTAAACTCTAACGAGTACAAGCCTAGTTTATTCAGCCTCTCCTCATAGCTCAACCCCCTCAACTCCAGTATCAGCCTAGTAAACCTCCTCTGCACTCCCTCCAAGGCCAAAATATCCTTGCGCAGGTGCGGCGCCCAAAACTGCACACAGTACTCCAGCTGCGGCCTCACCAATGCCCTATACAGCTGCAGCAAGACCTCCCTACTTTTATATTCAATCCCCCTCGCTATGAAGGCCAGCATCCCATTCGCCTTCCTGACCACCTGCTGCACCTGCAGGCTGGGTTTTTGCGACTCATGCACAAGGACCCCGAGGTCCCTCTGCACCGTCGCCTGCTGCAGTTTTTCGCCACGTAAGTAATAGTCCTTCCTACCATTCTTCCTACCAAAGTGGACCACCTCACACTTGCCAACATTAAATTCCATTTGCCATTTCCTGGCCCATTCGCCCAGCCTATCCAGATCCTTCTGCAGACTCTCCACACCCTCCGCACAATTTGCCTTTCCCCCAATCTTGGTGTCATCAGCAAATTTCGACACCCTACACTCGGTTCCCTCCTCCAGATCATCTATATAAATGGTAAATAGCTGAGGCCCCAGCACCGACCCCTGGGGCACTCCACTAGTCACCAACCGCCAATCCGAATAGCACCCGTTGACCCCCACTCTCTGCCTCCTATTTGACAACCAATCCTCTATCCACGCTAACACCCTACCCCCAACTCCATGTCCTCTGACCTTCTGCAGTAACCTCTTGTGAGGTACCTTATCAAACGCCTTCTGAAAATCCAGAAAGACCACATCCATCAGCTCTCCTCTATCCACCGCCCTAGACACATCCTCATAGAACTCCAGTAAATTTGTCAGACACGACTTCCCTTTAATGAAACCGTGTTGCGTCTGCCCTATCAAGCAATTCCCTTCAAGATGCCTCGCAATTTCCTCCTTAATGACGGATTCTAACATTTTACCTACCACAGACGTTAAACTAACCGGCCTATAATTCCCCGCCTTTTGCCTGGCACCCTTCTTAAACAACGGCGTAACATTAGCCGTTTTCCAATCTTCCGGCACTTCCCCGGAATCCAGCGACGTCTGGAAAATAACCACCAAGGCATCCACTATAACCTCCGCCATTTCTTTCAGAACCCTCGGATGCATTCCATCCGGTCCTGGGGACTTGTCCACAATCAGCCCCCTCCAGTCTGTCGCGCACCACCTCTCTAGTAACAGTAATGTCATTAAGACCCTCCAGTCCTACCACCTTTCCATCGCTAACACCCGGCAAATTATTCACGTCCTCCTCCGTGAAGACAGAAACAAAAAAGTTATTTAAGACCTTAGCCATATCCCCATCCCCTACCACTAGGTCCCCTTTCTCATCCTCTAAGGGACCAACGTTCACCCTAGCCAGCCTCTTCCTTTTTATATATTTATAAAAACTCTTGCTATCCTTTTTTATATTAAGCGCTAGCCCAGCTTCATAGCTTCTTCTACCCTCCTTTATCAACTTTTTTGTCAATCTTTGTTGACATTTAAACCTTTCCCAATCCTCTTCTCGCCCACTGCTCTTAGCTACTCTAAATTCCTCCGCTTTTAGTTTAACACTTTCCTTCACCTCCTTCGTTATCCACGGCTTATTACCTCTCTTCCTACTGTCCTTTTTAACCATCGGAATAAATTTCTGCTGAGCACCAAGAAAGATCTCCTTAAAGATCCTCCACTGCTCCTCAGCAGACCTACCTTCCAACGCGCTCCCCCAGTCCACATTCGCCAATTCTTCTCTCATCCTACCATACTCCCCTCTATTCAAACAAAGGACGCGTGTCCGGGAACCCACTTTCTCCTCCTCCATCTGCAGCAGAAACTCCACCATACAATGATCACTCTCTCCAAGAGGATCCTTCACCGCAAGGTCCCTAATTCTACCCGCCTCATTACATAGCACCAGATCCAAGATAGCTCGCTCCCTCGTCGGCTCCAACACACACTGTTCCAGGAAACTATCCCGGCAGCATTCCAAGAACTCCTCCTCGAGCCCACCTCGTCCAACATGGGTCGACCAATCAATATGCAGATTGAAATCCCCCATAACTACTGCCGTCCCATTCCTGCACGCCGCACTTATTTGCGCGTTAACAGCCCGCCCCACCTCCAGATCATTATTCGGGGGCCTATAGACGACACCCACCAGCGTCTTCCTCCCTTTGCTGTTCCTAATCTCCACCCACAACGATTCCACTTTCTGCTCTTTGGCTCCGATATCATCCCTTGCTACCACCTTGATGCTGTCCTTAATCAGCAGAGCTACGCCACCCCCTCTTTCCTCCTGCCTATCCTTCCTAAACACTTGATAGCCCTGTACATTCATCTCCCAGTCCCTGTCACCTTGCAGCCACGTCTCTGTAATGGCCACCAGATCGTATCCATTTGTGTCGATCTGCGCCACCAGCTCATCCACTTTATTCCGAATGCTTCGTGCATTCAGATAAAGCGCTTTCATCCCAGCCTCCTTCTGGACCCTATTTGCCGTAACGCCACCACTTGGGACATCCTCAGCCTCTTCCCTTACCTGTACCCTATCCTTAACTGTAGACCTCCTAACATCACCTACCCTCGCACCCTCCCCCCCACAATTAGTTTAAAGCCCTGTCTACAGTCCTCTTTACTCGATTCGCCAGCACTCTGGTCCCAGCACGATTCAGACCAACCCCATCCCGCCCGAACAAGTCCCACCTACCCCAATACTGGTGCCAATGCCCCATAAATTCGATCCCATTCCTCCCACACCAATCTCTGAGCCACCCATTCACTTCCTTTATCCTGTCAACCCTACGTCCGTCTGCACTCGGTTCAGGCAGTAGCCCAGAGAAGACCACCTTGTCGGTTCTACTTTTTAATTCCATTCCCAGCTTCTCATACTCCCTCCCCAGATCCTCAGTCCGCACTTTGCCTACGTCGCCGGCACCCACATGTACCACAACGACCGGATTCTCACCCTCCCACTCCAGATTCCTCTGCAGCCCAGCTGCGACATCCTGTACCCGAGCACCAGGCAGACAACACACCCTTCTGTGCACTTTGTCATTGTGACAAAGGACAGTGTCAATACCCTTCACCCCACTATCCCCAATCACTACTACGTTCCTTTTCCCCTTCTCTTTGCCTATGTCCTGCTGCATCACTGTACCGTGTGCAGTTTGCTCACCAACCTCACCTGCCTCGTCCTCTTCCAGAGTGGAAGCAAGAACCTCAAACCTGTTATGCAGATTAAGAGGCTGAGGCCTCCGCTCCTCACCCCCCTTCCTCCTCCCAGCAGCCCCCTTTTGTTCCTGACCCTTAGATTTAGACAGTCTAGAGGGGGTGGATGTCACTTGCACCCCATTGACAATGGCACCCTCTCTCCCCCTGATGAGCCTCAGTGTCTGTAGCTCAGAGGCCAGCTCATCCACCTTGAGCTGGAGCTCCTCCAGCAACCTGCACTTACTGCAGACATGGTCTCTGGGAAGGACCCTGGGGTCCACCAGTTCCCACATCATACAGGAACCGCACATCACATGCCCCTCCATTATTCAATATAATTTGTTGTGGGAAAAAATTTTTTCCTTGTTTCTTGCTGTAGTAGTTTTGAAAAAAAAAATTTTTTTTTCCTTGTTCTTTCAACCTGGCCTTTTTACCTTCAAGCCCTTTTTGATATTAAGCCCTAATAGCTCACTCTGCTTCCTTCTCACTCCGCTGCCCGCTATCTACACCAGGCCTCCTTTTAAACTTGACGCTGATTTAAAGCTGATGGGCCACAACTGCCTGATAATCACTCCCTCACAATTCTTAAAGCAGTAAATACAATAAGTAAATGCTTTAAACAGTTCTACAAAGAACAAAGTGCTTTAAACTTATTTTAAACAGGTTTTTAACAGGTAAAGTCTTAGCTTTCTCTCTGATGCTCCTTCCTCGTCTGCTCCAGCAAACACTTATGTATAATCATCAATGGGGTAAATGAAAAGAAATTCTTCTCTTGGTTAGGAACACAGGAAATGTGTTCAGGATTCTTAATGCAAGATACTGATTTCTCTGACTGATGGACATGTTATGCTCATTTATTTCCAGTCTCAAACCAATGCTTACTAAATGACATTAAACAGAAGGAAAACAAATACGGTAATTTTTTTTAACTAAATTACAGTACTTAGCTCAAAATCCTAATTTCAAAATTATACAACCTTGAGGTTCTGGATATTGTCTTTTGCTCTAAGAACCAGGAGGTCGTACTGTAAGCGTGCGACAGCGGAAACAAAGTGAGAATGTTGGATTGGTGAGGAGCTTTGAATCTAACAGCAACTGACAGGAACTCACTAAAATTGCTCTGATAACAGCAATAATGGCAACACTCAGATTTCCCTCAACCAGAAGTAATACGATAACTCACTGGAGTCTATACATAACTGGTCACAACAGATGCTTGAAAAATACAGCGACCCCATCAAATTAAAGGTCTCACGAGGTCATAACATGGTATGATCAATTCATCAGAACTGAGAGTCTGAGACCAGCAAAAAAAGTGGGCAATAACTCACCAAATGTCATTTTCAGATTAAAATTTACCTTGAATTCCCATTCATCAACCACACCCTGTACCTTGAAATGAGAGGCACTTCAGTGATTTGATTTGATTTGTCACATGTATTAACATAGAGTGAAAAGTATTGTTCCTTGCACACTATACAGAACACTCATAGAGAAAGAAAGGAGAGAGTGTAGAATTTGTGTTACAGCCATAGCTAGGGTGTAGAGAAAGATCAACTTAACGCAAGTTAAGTCCATTCAAAAGTCTGATGACAGCAGGGAAGAAGCTTTTCTTGTGTCGGTTGATTCTTTTTCCCAATGGAAGAGGGCGAAAGAGAATGTCCAGGGTGCGTGGGGTCCTTAATTATGCTGGCTGCTTTACCGAGGCAATGGAAAGTGTAGATGGGAGGATTTTTCTTACATGAGATTCATCATAGAATCCCTACAGTGCAGAAAAGACCATTCGACCCATTGAGTCTGCCTCAACCACAATCCCACCCAGGCCCTTTTCCCATATACTTATCCTGCTGATCCTCTGACACTCAGGGCAATTTAGGATGGCCAATCAACCTAACCCACACATCTTTGGACTGTGGGAGGAAACCCATGCAGACACAAGGAGAACGTGAAAACTTTCACCAGCATGGCCCAGGGCTGGAACTGAACCCGAGTTCCTGGCAGCAGTGCTAACCACCGTGCCACCACGCTGCCCTCCAATATAATGCAACAAAGAAGACAGATGGCATAAAACATATTGGTTCAAATGCAATCTGATTTCAGAAATTCACTCTTGTTGCTATTAAAAATAATTAAATGGATCAATCATTTGGACCAGGCAGCAGAAATAAATAACCCATGAAAGTGGGATTTGTGAACTTCAGTGACCAGATAGATAATAGGCAGACAGAGTGAGGGTTTGCTGCTGAATTGTTGCGAATAGGAATGGTACATTTAAAAAATATATGTCGATATTAGTTTATAAAACAGATTGTCTCGTTCACCCAGCCAAACGCCGCTTTGAAGCTACTCGCAGGCCCCCCTAGAGCGGAGGCGAGGCCCAGCAAACCGATCCCCAGGCTGTGCGGCCCAGTGAGGAGAGCCACTTACTTGCAGCCTGCCCCGGTGACAGTCACTTCCCTCCGCTGCCCCCAGCCTCCGGCCGCCTCTACCGGCTCAGCCCGCGCGACTGCGGCGGCAGCTACTGCTCCTCCGGGTCCCCACTGCCACCGCTTCGCATTTGGCGCCACTCGCCCTCAGTCACTGAGCTGAGGAGAGGGCGGAGCGAGCTCTGTTGCGGGGGAATGTTCTCCTTGTCCTCTGTGCTCAGTGAGTGAGTGATTCCCCTCCCCCACCCCCCCCCCTTGCAGTCCTCTTTTATTCAAGGGCACCTTCTCAAACTGATAATCAGAGATGACCTCCCCCAAAACCCCCATACCTAAATTATAATACTATATATAATTTGGCACAGTGGTTGGCAGTGCCAGGGACAGTGGCGTTCGATTCCAGCCTCAGTTCTCTCTGTGTGTAGAGCTTGTGGATGGGATTTTCCGACCACGCTCACCCCGAAACCAGAAAATCCTGTCCGAGGTCAACAGACCCTTCACCCGCTCCAATTCCCCTGGCAGGCAGGACTGTAAATTTCTAGCCTGCATGTTCTCCTCGTGTCTAGGTTTCCTCCTCCGGGTGCTCCGGTTTCCTCCCACAATTCAAAGATGTGCAGGTTAGGTTGGTTGGCCATGCTAAATTGCCCCTTACTGTCAGGGGGACTAGTAGGGTTATGAGATGGAGGTTTGGCGGGGGGGGGCGGGGGGGTGGAGGCTGTTGTCAGTGCAGGCTCGATGGGCTGAATGGCCTCCTTCTGCCATTCTATGATTATACTAAATTGCTGCATGTAGAATGTGTTCGTAATGCCTTTAGGAAAACAAGCATATATTTAGAGAAACTTGCAACAAAATCTTAATATTTTCATAGCCCTCTTCACTGTGATTGAAACCTCTCAGTGCACTTCTGAGGACTGCTTATAAAGCAAAGTTTGACACATAAACTGATCATCAGACAGATGAATGAAAAGCTTGGTCATGTTTTAAGGATAGCATCTTAGAATAGAATCATAGAATTCCCACAATGCAGAAGGAGGCCATTTGGCCCATTGAGTCTGCACTGACTCTGTGAAAGCCATTTTACCCATAACCCCATGTGCTTATCCCTCTAATGTCCCTAACCTACATATCTTTGGACGCCAATGGGCAATTTAGCATAATAATAGGTCATTTTACCTAACCTGCACATTTTTGGACTGTGGGAAGAAACCAGAGCACTCGGTGGAAACCCATGCAGACATAGGGAGAACATGCAAACTCCACGCAGACAGTCACCCAAGCCTAGAATTAAAGTGCCACCTCTTAAAGGAGGAAAGAGAGGGACAGAGTATTAGGGAAGGTAGTACAGAGCTGAGGGTCTTGATGACATGGCTTTAACAGAGTAGGACTACTCAGGAGGGCAGAGTTGGAGGGATGCAGATGTTTCAGGGGCTTGCAGGGCTGGAAGAAATTGCAGAGATAGAGAGGGACAAGGCCCTTGAAAACAAAGATGAGAATTTTAAACTCAAGGCACTGCTTGCCCGGAAGCCAATGTAGGTAAACCGATATGATAGGTGAATGCATCTTGGTACGAGTAAGAGTTTTGGACAATCTCAAGTTTATTGAGGGCAGAATGTAAGAGGCCAGCCAGGAGTGCATTGGAATAGTTAAGTCTAGAGGTTACAAAGGCATGGTGAGGTTTCAGCAACAGATGAGCTGAGGAGATTGAATTTGACTATGTTTCAGAGATGGAAATAGGTTCTCTTAATATCAAGGATATGTGATTGGAAGATTATCTCAAGTTATCTCAAGGTCAAATATAAGAACATAAGAACATAAGAAATAGGAGCAGGAGTAGGCCATCTAGCCCTTCGAGCCTGCCCCGCCATTCAATAAGATCATGGCTGATCTGTCGTGGCTCAGTTCCACTTTCCCGCCCTCTCCCCATAACCCTTAATCCCTTCTCTTATCAAAAACCCATCAACCCGCTTCTTAAAAATATTTAGCGAGGCAGCCTCCACCACTTCAACGGGCAGAGAATTCCAGAGATTCACCACCCTTTGAGTGAAGAAGTTCCTCCTCAACTCCGTTCTAAACCGCCTCCCCTTTATCTTGAGGCTGTGCCCCCTAGTCCTACTGTCTTTTTTGAGCGGGAAGAGTCTCTCCACCTCTATCCTATCCATCCCATTCATCATCTTATACGTCTCAATGAGATCTCCCCTCATTCTTCTAAACTCTAACGAGTACAAGCCTAGTTTATTCAGCCTCTCCTCATAGCTCAATCCCCTCAACTCCGGTATCAGCCTAGTAAACCTCCTCTGCACTCCCTCCAGGGCCAAAATATCCTTGCGCAGGTGCGGCGCCCAAAACTGCACACAGTACTCCAGCTGCGGCCTCACCAATGCCCTATACAGCTGCAGCAAGACCTCCCTACTTTTATATTCAATCCCCCTCGCTATGAAGGCCAGCATCCCATTCGCCTTCCTGACCACCTGCTGCACCTGCAAGCTGGGTTTTTGCGATTCATGCACAAGGACCCCGAGGTCCCTCTGCACCAATATGACACCAAGATTCAGTCCTCAACATTACCAGGGAGAGGGAACAGAATTTTGCTACAATCCCTGTGGGGAAACCGCAAACCAAAATAAATCAAATAATGGAATGTTCTCACGGAGCCAAACTTCCTCTAATACTTCCCCTTGTGATAACTCTGAAGTCACACCTTTCTACGGTTTCTCTTCTATCTTCTCTCATGTCCAAGCTCATCTAGTCCATGGGACCCATCTCCTGTTCCCTTGACTCTATTTCCACTTAACTGCTGAGCGCCCAATACCTCTTCTTGTCCCCATGTTAACTGACATTATTCTCTCTCTTCAGATGTTGTCTGTTGTTCCTTTAAACCAGCATCCTCTCCTCAAAAAAAACCCTTGACCCCACTGTCCTTGAAAATTATTGCCCTGTTCCCAATCTCCTTTTCTTCTCTGAATTTCTTGAATATGTCAATACCTCCCAAACCCATCTTCTGAGCTCAACGTTTGAATATCTCCAATCAATTTCTGTCCCGAAATAGCTCTTATTAAAGTTACAACTAACATCCTATGTGACCATGGCAATTATAAACCATCCTTCCTCATTCTTCTTCTTCTGTCTGCTTTGACTCATTTGACTACATTATCATCCTTTAATACCTCTCTACTATTGTCCAGCTGAGTGGTAATGCACTGACCTGGTTAGCGCAGATTATTTCCAGAGATACCAACCTCAATGCCCTTCTATGCACGTTCCCCTCCTAGTTTACTCGACAAGCCACTTTGCACACCATATGTAGCAGCCCCGCCATTCCTACCACATGTCTCACACAAAGCCCACCTCTGACTGCCCACCTATAAGGCCAGCACTGCTCAATGAGCACTTCTGGATTCCCTAGAAAGTCTCTACAGGCCCCCAGGGGCCTGTGGACCCAAGTTTGAGAACCACTTCAGCAGCTCACAGGACAAAACAGCTCCAATAGACGTAACCAAAAAACAATCTGCTTTTAACCAATGCAAATTAATTATTTTGTTCCACTCGTAAGACGTGTGAGTTAGGTTGATTGACAATGTTAAATTGCCCTTTAGTGTCAGGGGGATTAGCAGGGTAAATATGTGGGGTTATGGGGATACGGCCTGGGTGGGATTGTTGTCGGTGTCAGCTCAATGGACTGAATGGCCTCCTTCTACACTCTAGGGATTCAATGATTATATAAAGTGTAGCTATTGATCCTTTGCCATGATGGAGTAAAATCAGTTTCTTTTAATAAACTGTTGTAGTTAACCAATTTGTGCTGTTCCTTTGTTAGCCTTGCAAAAACAGGATCCTGCCGCGATCTCTGTATGAGTTTAAAGAAATTGATGGATTTTTGCTGTGAATAAGAGTTAAGCTCACCACAGAAAGTTAGGGTTGATCTAAAACACTGGTTTGTCCGCAACTGGAGTATTGTAACCAGTTCTGGACACCATTCCTTAGGAAGGGCGTGACGGCTTTTGAGAGATTGCAGAGAAGATTCACAGGAATAGTTCTAGGATTGGGGATGGGGGAAGAAGTTGTAGATGGATGGTGAGGAACTTTTGATATGTGGATAGGAGAAGCTGCTGAAAAATCTGAAGAGAAAAAAATTGGCAAGGCAATGGAGAAAAGGTGGATGTGTGGGACTAAATGAATTGCTCTTGCAGACAGTCAGCACAGACACAAAGCACCAACTGACCTCCTTCTGTGCTGAAGCCATTCTATGATTCTGTGATTTCATGACATGCGCTCCTTTAAAATTAGACTTCTGTTGTTGCCATACCATTCAACTCCAGGGACCCAAAAGGGGAACAATTCAAACTATGGAGTTTCACTCCATTAGCTGGCAAACTTATCCTTGAAGTGGACCAACAGTTGAATAGCAAGCAAGTATTCACTGTAAAGACTCATTCCTGGCTAAGAGACTGAAGGACAATTGGCACTCAAGTATCCCATTGCTGAGTCAAACAACTTCAGGAATGAAATAGAGAGAATTGCTAAAGGGAACACTGGTCTGTTTTCGCAAGCATAACTGGGACTGCTGGGACACAGAAAGGACTCCCAGGATAATTGCACAGAAAATTGCATCTCCTGGACAAGAGTAGAAATATGCTTCTGCAGGACAGCATCATGGAGTGATAGCTGAGCTATCTGTTGCTGACATCATTTGAAATTGGGTATGTTGTAATTGCGTATGCTCCAAGATGGAGCAGGAAACGACCGCAGTCCAGGATATAACGGATAGTGGGTGAGTCAAACTGAATAGTAGAGGCCAATGATAAAATAGAAATCAAACAAAAAAAAATGTATTAAAGAAACAAGTAATAATACAATGACAAGAAACCAACAGCAGCAAAAATGTGGTTATTTAATTAAAACAGCCAAGGATTCCTACAATCCAAATTGAGGTGGGCAGAGACACATCAATCACCAGTAATACATTTAGCAAATGATAGATTCCATAAGTTATTAACTAAATGAGGAAAGCTTTAGCCATTGGGCGAGCTCCATTGTTCTAAGCCAGCCAAGCAGCATAAATCAGCAAACTAGATAAATTACTAGAGGAGTGAAGAAATTATTTGAATATCTATGTCTTAAAGATGATTCTAGCCAATAAAATCTCACATTTAGAGAGAGTTGTTACTGTTAAAACACCCCAATATCCTTCACAGAATTGTTATCAGAAAAAAATGTAGAAGCAAGTTAAAGCCAAAGTACCAGAAAAAAATTAAGACTCTAGGAAAATAATGGTTCCAGGAGATAAATAGAAACAATTTACTGAGAGAGGGTTGCAGTAAGGGCAGCACGGTGGCACAGTGGTTTGCACTGCTGCTTCACAGCTCCAGGGACCTGGGTTTGAGTCCTGGCTTTGATCACTGTCTGTGTGGAGTTTGCACGTTCTCCCCATGTCTGGTGGGTTTCTTCCTGGTGCTCCGGTTTCCTCGCACAATCCAAAAATGTGCGGGTCAGGTGCTTTGGCCATGCAAAATTGCCCCTTAGTGTACCGGGATGCCTAAATTAGAGGGTTTAGTGGGTAAATATGTGGGGTTCGGGGATAAGGCCTAGATGGGATTGTTGTCGGTGCAGACTTGAAGGGCCAAACTGCCTCCTTCTGCACTGTAGGGTTTCAATGATAAGTGAAAATAAAAGATAGGAGTAAATTCATAATGCGTGCATCTGACTGAACATCAGCCAACAAGAAGATATGATGTGGAGATGTCAGTGTTGGACTAGGGTATCACAGTAAGAAGTCTCACAATACCAGGTTAAAGTCCAACAGGTTTATTTGGGAGCACAAGCCAAAAGCTTTCAAAGCGCTGCTCCTTCATCAGGTGAGTGGGAGTTTCGTTCACAAACAGGGCATATAAAGACACAAACTCAATTTACAAAATAATGATTGGAGTGCAAGTCTTTACAGGTAATCAAGTCTTAAAGGTACAGACAGTGTGAGTGGAGAGAGGGTTAAGCACAGGTTAAAGCGACATGTATTGACTCCAGCCAGGACAGTTAGTGAGATTTTGCAAGCCCAGGAAAATCATGGGGGTTACAGATAGTATGACATGAACCCGTTTGAGGCTGTCCTCATGTGTGCAGAACTTGCTATCAGTTTCTGCTCAGCGATTCTACGTTGTCAAGTGTCATGAAGGCTGCCTTGGAGAATACTTACCCGAAGGTCAGAAGCTGAATGCCTGTGACTGCTGAAGTGTTCCCCAATAGGAAGGGAATACTCCTGCCTGGTGATTGTCAAGCGGCGTTCATTCATCCATTGTCGTAGCATCTGCATGGTTTCCCCAATGTACCATGCCTCGGGACATTCTTTCCTGCAGTGTATCAGGTAGACAACATTGGCTGAGTTGCAAGGGTATGTACCGTGCACCTGGTGGACGGTGTTCTCATGTGACATGATGGTATCTGTGTTGATGACCTGGCACGTCTTGCAGAGGTTGCTGTGGCAGGGTTGTGTGGTGTCGTGGTCACTGTTCTCCTGAAGGCTGGGTAGTTTGCTGTAGACAATGGTCTGTTTGAGGTTGTGCAGTTGTTTGAAGGCAAGAAGTGGGAGTGTGGGGATGGCCTTGGCGAGATATTCATCTTCATCGATGACATGTTGAAAGCTCCGGAGAAGATGTCGTAGCTTCTCCTTTCCAGGGAAGCACTGGACGACAAAGGGTATTCTGTTCTCTGTGTCCTGTGTTTGTCTTCTGAGAAGGTTGGTGCAGTTTTTCACTGTGGCGTGTCGGAATTGTCAAGCAACATATCCTGTTCTTATGATGGCATCTTTCAGCGTCTGGAGGTGTCTGGTGCAATCCTCCTCATCTGGGAAGATCCTGTGTATATGGAGGGCTTGTCCGTAAGAGATGGCTTCTTTAATATATTTAGAGTGGAAGCTGGAGAAGTGGAGCATCATGAGGTTATCCATGAGCTTGAGGTACAGCAAAGTAATGAGGCGACCATCCTTGATGGAGATGCATTGTCCAAGAATGCAACCAATTCCAGAGAGTAGTCGGTACCAACCTCTTAATTATGCACGCAGGGGTTTGGCAGCATATTCCTGGTGTGATAGTTTGAATTCTGCCATCATGTCTAGCTGAACATAGTGAAGAGGTGCCCAACTTCACTGATCCACCATTGAGGAATGAAGATAGACGTTCTGAAAAAGAAGATGGACCTCCCAGGAACATTTCAAAGCTGGAAGGTGGACCACATCGAAGAGACTGAATCTGGAAGATCCAGCCATATATTTTCACCCCCATCTACTGCTGCGGTGTCCTGAGGGCCAAGGTTTCTGGGTGTCTCCATCACGAACTCCAGAGGCAGCCCCAGGCATTATTCAGGTGAGTCCCAACTTCCGCATGCCACTTTGTTCCAGGTGTGTTCTGGACTGGCGTGTTTTCCTGTTGGTGCCGCAGAGGATTGGGCATAAATGGAAGATTCTGGTCAGACCTTCATCTGCATCCCGTCAGTGGGGTGCAAATCAGATTCATGCCAGCCTGCAGCAGGTTTTCCAATTGGCTCAGCAAGCGACAGTGGAAGATCCTGCAGGAAATTCATGCCAGTGTAAAACCGATCTTTGGACACAGCCTAATCCTCATGTAGAATCCCCACACCCGCTTTCGATTGGGAATTGGAGGTAAAGGCGATCAGAGGCAGAGTCAACAAGATTAGAGAACAGAACCATGGAAATGGGAAAAATGAATGGATCCAGCTTGATGAAATCTTAAAAAAAAGATTCCTGCAAATTTTACAGTGACTAGCTCCAGTGTGAATTACATTATTTCTGTCAGGGATGGCACCTCAAGCAAGAGTCACGGGACTCCACCGAATGTGAGAAATACCCTTGTGCAGTGAATTAACCTAGCATATTGAAAATTTCCCTTGAAACATGGCAATGTACAATTTCAAGGTCAAATCTTTTTTGGCAATCTTTTACTACAGAAAGTCACCATGAAGATAATCAAGAGTATAACATATAATATATGTGTGTGTATGTGTCTATTACATATATATTTATTTAGCACTACAACATCATGCGGCACACAGTACTGAAAAGGTTAAAGGAATTATATTTTTCAGTGGGTACAGCAGGAATTCCATTGAGGCTTTTAAGATCAGAATTCCTTGGGCATGTGGAAGTTAATCCCTTTCATGTCCCTCGATTAAAAAGGAAAGTGGATGGAAGGTCCACCCAACTCTTTAATGGAAAATTACTGATGTGAAAAAGAATTGCAGAAACTGACGCAACAATATCCTGGGCCATTTTCTCAGCCTTTTGGGCAAGATCAAATTGGATCAAGCCCAAGATGGTGGGGCGTGGAGGTGGGGGACAATGACTTATCTTGTCAGCTTGGGTCTTGTTTTGACCTCCTGTGGGGACCTTGAATTAGATTCTCTTGAATTGCTTGCTCCACTCTGCACATTGGTGTTGTAACTTTAAAAATGGAGTAATTGTTTCAAAAAGTTCTGAGCCATTTTCTGCTCCCTGGACTGAGTATTAGTCCCAGACGCAATCTGGCCAGAACAAGGACTTAGAGTCAAAATGGCTTGTATTAACAGCCTCTAGGTCAGCTGCCTATCAGTGTTGAATATCTACTTTGGCATGCTCTTACTACCAACCACCTAATGCAAAGTTCTCTTCAAAATTGCATCTTCCCCCACAATGTAATGTTACATAGGCCAGAATCTTACCGCCCAGCCCACCTTGGAATCGTAACGGGCAAAGGGCGAACAATGGAAAGGTCCATTAGTCTTGGGACAAGTGAGGCTGCCAAATCTCACCCATAGTGTATGATATTTTCAAAAGAGAACCTTTTGAGTATGAAAGTAAAGGTCTTTAACTTAATGTTGGAGGAGATTCATTCCACTTTAGTATTTTTTGTTACCAACTCATTGATATGCTAATTATTTCAATTAAGTAATTTACTGATTATGTGGATTTCAGATCCTGATTTGAGAATTCCCATTTGTCAGCTGACAGACCTCAGTAGATTTGTTTGTTCATTTTTTGTGCCTTTATTTATACCAAGCACGACATTGTTTCTCCTTGAATCTGAGGATATAACAGAGAACGGCCAATTAAATTTTTTTAGCACATTGTTGCAATGCATAAAATTCTTGTTGGAAAATGTGAAAAATACCCTTGTGCAATGAGTTAACTTAGCATATTGAAAATTTCCATCAAAACCTGGCAATGTACAATGTCAAGGTCAAATATTTTTTGGCAATCTTTTAATACAGAAAGTTACCATGAAGATAATTGAGAATATATGTGAGCGTCTATTTTATATATATATTTATTTAGCGCTACAACATCATGCAGTACACAGTTCTGAAAAGGTTAAAGGAATTATATTTTTCATCATAAATACTTTAACAGCAGTATTTTGAGCCAGCTATAGCTGGAGTGATTTTGCTGTGTATATAAAATGTAAGGTTTAATCCAATAGTCACCAATTCTCATTTTCAAAGCAATTATTCTGTGAATAGGAAATATTTCATAAAATAGTCCAATGTCTTAAAATGATCATTTGTAACGTCAAGCAGGCTAACAAAGCTACTACTCGGAATGTGCAATTGGTAGGGGAGTTTTGAGATATACTATCTAATTCAAACACTAAAAAAATGCATTTTAAGGTTGGAAGTTTTTGGATCATTTAGTAAATTAATATTCATTGTGTCAAAAAAGAGGCAGTGCAGCAGTGACATCAAAGGACTATCAGAGCCATTCAGAATTACTGTTCCTAACAGGTTACCTCTCCTCTTCTCTTTCTGCAGTTTACACACCACTGAGTCAGTGCCTTATTCAGACATCTGTCTCCACACCACTGCAGCACAGACCCATCTCATTCCTGCTGCTTGAGCCTCTACATCCTGCGCCACCATGTCCAGCACTGTAGCCGGTACGTGAAGATTTTTTTTTTACAAATATATATGTTGCTTTATAAAAAGATTGTGTTGATTTTAATTTTGGGCAGAACAAAATGCAGTGTTGCTGCAAATTCTTTCAGCCTTTCACTTGCCTAGAGCAGAGCTGAATGCAGAGTGAAATACATCTGCTGAATTTCAGTTCTGTTGGAAGCTTTAAGCAATTATTTAAAAACCTGATATTTTAATTTTAATGTAAGTAAATGTTATAATTGTATAGACAGGTACGTGGCTGTTAATAAGCCATGACTGTATTGTCTAAGACAATGGAAAGCAGAAGGGCAATGCTCTTCAGCAATGATTTTCAGTATTCTAAAAGCTGTGTGAGGGGAATATGACTTAATGCAGAAGGTTCCACCCAGCAGCCATATTACTTTCCTGGGTGGATGGTAAATTCTGAAGGTACAGTGTGCCTATACAGCCTGGGGCAGTGCATGGGAGGAAATTGCCTTTCGAATAAATTGATCAGAAATAACATTGACAGCAAGCCCAGTGGGAGCTAAAAATGTATATAGTTAGCAATTTGCAATGGAAATAGGCCATGGAACATTACTGAAACTAGGTCAGTTAAATCTTTAAATGAGAAAAACTGTATTCAACAGCCCTTCATTTTTCTCAAGTCCGTATTTACCAGGAAATGATGCCTGAATTGAAATCTACTGCTTTGCCTGGTCTTTTGTTGGATTTCTGCATATTCCCTTCAAATATTAAAAACTTGAACTTCCATTTAAAATAAGGAAGCTTTGAATGAACAAAATTATTTTGTCAGGAGCTATTTGCTATTTATTTTGCTGAGACCATTTACCCATAGAAGCTAAATCCCAGAGCCATTGGACCTGCATTATTGATCGATGTTGGAGAGAATTAATAGCTATGGAAACTGCTAGACAAAGATAATTTGTCTCTGGCCAGGCCTTTTTGAGATGCTTGGTGGTGCTAATAAATAACAGCTATGAGAGAGGCAGACTGTCTGCTGAGGAAATCTAAAACAATGGTGTTTTTGCAGTGTTGCTAAGAGATGGCAGGCCTTAATTCTTCCAGAATGAAGTTTATCTCCAGTGCAATATAAATAATTATAATTTATGGTTCCATTAGCCCTTTGCAACCAAGATCCACTGAGGTCTCAGTCACACCAAGCAAACTCTTGTTTAGAGAGATGATTTTACAGAACATTAGGTTCATTACTGAGAGAATGGCATTCTGGGTAGGTAGCAACAAGTCCAACTACATCATGAGGCCATTTATCAGAGAGCATTATAACAGAATAGCCACTCAGGGACACTATTGATTAGTAAACTCTCAAGAAAATCAGGTTGTGTAATGGGGATCTTGCATACAAATTATCATCTGATGTACAAAATCTCTGAGGAAATTCTCAGGTGTCTAATGTGTGCACATTTTGCAAGATACTTCGCATTAATCAGATCTCATGCATTAGATATTCTAGAAAGCATGCAGCAACCTTATATTGTTGGACCTCCAGTAGTTAAACTTGGAAACAATATAATTTGCTACACAAAGCATGCATCCAAATGAAGGCCAAATTATATCTATGTGCAAATGTTTCCTCACTTGACACTTAGAACAATGAACTACAGTCAAAATACATTACTAATTATCACATAGCAAAATTAAATTTCGTGTGTGTAAAATTGGTAGAAATAAAATTGTGGAAAGCAATTTGTTGAGATGAAGAATATATATATATATACTGAGTTGGAAAAAGTGAAGCTAATAAACAATTTAAAATGTTGAAGCACTTAAAATGTAATATTTATCGCTCTCATTCTATGCTAGTCAATTGTTAAAAGAAAATGAAAATGATTTTTAAATATTCATTAATTTAATCAATTTTAGACAAATTATGGATCTGTTTCTTAGCATTCCGGGGCATGAAAATAGATAGGCTTCGAGATATTTATGTGAAGCATTTATTTTAATTTGAGTTAATATTATGGAAGTCAACATATTTCTAGGACACGGCATAAACTTGCAGAATGGTGTGAATAAATAAACCTATGAAGACTAATTATTGTAAAGGAACAGTTAGTTTGTTGTCACTAATGACAAAGAAGGTTTGCGGTATCTGCAGTGTCGGAACAGATTTGCAGGCTGTGTCGTCACAGCTGAGACCTGCACCAAGCTGAGGCAGTGTCTATGAGTGTCAAATCACTTGTACTGCAGTCTGTGCTGCAACACGAGAGGGAGGGGGTGCAGGGGGTTGGTGTAGGGTTCCTATAATAAAGTGCCTGGTGTTTTAATGAATATTTCATATTTTCAGCCAGGCATCATATTTATTTTTATCTCTTTAGTCTTTTGTGCAGTAGTGGATTAGATTTTTGAAATAATGTTGGTTGAATCAGCCAATAATTTTCTTCATTTATGAAATTCTATCTTAAACAAATACGTTCAAATAATTACTTTATTTTGATAAGATCTGGTAAGATACTGTTGATTGCATGCATGGTTTAAGACCTGTCAATGCACAGCAGAAAACATGGCTATGCAGTAACTATTAAGTTTTGCAGTATCTGACTTGTAAACTGTCATTTCATCAAAAATAAGAACCACCATTAAGGTTTATAGCTAAGGACTGCTCATAATTTTTTACCTTGCAATTTTTACTTTATAATATTCAGTGGTGCTGATCTATAAATGGTATTCTGTACTCAGGGGTTAATGTGAACATTGCCTAGGTTATTTGTCTTACACTCAGGTAATTCCCTAAAAATTCATATCTTTGGCCAACAATTTGATTCATTTTTTTCTTCCCTTTGTTTAATTTTATTTTTTATGCATGCTTATTCCATCAAATGCATATTAACATTTCAATCAAGAATTATTGAGTTGCTACATGAATCCATGATAAAACTAAATCCATTTGACAAGCATTAGACGAAGTCTAACAGCCTGAAATCTTAGTGCATTGTTATAAATCTGATCCTTTCATGGGTGTTGGCAACAATGTGCACTAAACCTTTCCATGTGCCAGAAAGTGTAAATGCCTTTTTAGCAGATGCTTGAGCTTCCCATCACAACCCTGTAAATTACCAGCATTTGGGCAATGCTATATCAGTTGTCTCCTGTGCCACTGGTGTTTAAAGTCTATTGTATCTATAGCACATAGGGGCAATTATACTAACACAGTGCAATTTGCAATTAGTTTCAAATTAATACAAATACAATGTTATAGGAAATACAATCCACACAAAATGAATTATTTTTAAATGTAGTGATAATTATTGTAGTGATAATTTGAGATCACAATACAGCTTTTTACTTTGTTGCTAGTTTTGTATGACCATAAACTAAGTCTGATATACATTCTTACTAAATGGTGGCACAGTGGTGAGCACTTTATCTCACAGTGCTATGGACCCAGATTCAATTTGGCCTTGGGTGAATGTGTGGCATTTGCACGCTCTCCCCATGTCTGCATGGGTTTCTTCTGCACAGTCTGGTTTCCTCCAACCATCCAAAGATGTGCAGACTAGGTGAATTGACCTTGCCCCGTAGTGTCCAAAAATGTGTAGGTTAGGTGGATTAGCCATGGTAAATGCATGGGGCTACAAGGATGAGGAGGGGAGTGGTGTGTGGGGTGGTGGTGGTACAGTTCGTGGTGGACAGTTGAGCCTGGCTAAGATGCTCTTTTGGAGAGTTGGTGCATACTCAATGGGCTGAATGTTCTCTTTCTGCATATAGGGATTCTATTGCAGAAAGTTCTATTGCACAACTCTCTGTTGATGATTTTCAGTGCATCATGCTCCTCTATATGACAGATCCAATTGACCCAAATTTACTACTAAGTTCAGATATGCATTTTTCTTCATAAGAGGAACAGAGCATCAGAAGAAAATTTAAATTAAAGTTCCACTTATGAAAACATTTTCAGCTTTCAAAATGTGCTATGTTTTGGGGCGAATGGGATTAAAGTTGGGACGAATGGGATCAAAGGTTATCTTTGAAGGGAAGAAAGCAGGATTAGGCTATTGAGTTGGACAATCAGTCATGATCATAATGAATGGTGGAGCAGGCTTGAAGGGCCAAATGGCCAACTCCTGCTCTTACCTTCTATGTCTATGTTTCTATGTTTTCATATCAGGTCTAAAGGTTTTTTTTAACATTTCCAGTTATTTACTCATATATATTTGGAGAAATGTAAGGCATTTGTGCCCAACGTGAAAACTTTATCCCACCATTTTAGCAAATGTAATGGACTAAATGGCTATTAATGTCTCTAAGATTCTATAGCGTGAAAACAATGTCCTCACTGGCTTCAAATGTACAATAATTCACTCAAGCTTTGTCTTCGATATTTATATTTTTAAAATCTCAAGACATTTTTGACAAGAAAATATTGCTAATTTTCTTAAAATTCTACACTGTTTTTTGCTTTGCAGGTTCGTATAGGAACTGCAAAATTTAATGCATTGCAACAAAACTGGAATTGGTGGAAAGACTTAGTGGGTCAAGCAATTTCATTAAATCTGGTTCTCTAGATGAAAGAAAAATATTTCTATTCTCTCCACAAATGCCATTTGAGTTGCTTAGGTTTCCCATCATGTTCTGTTTTTGTAGAATCTGTATTTTGCAACGTGTTCAAGGTGCTAAACTTCACTATTAGCATTGTTACTTGGCATAAATCATTATAATGTAGACTCCTGATTGCCATCCAGAAAATACAATGATGTTTATTGTTTCATTACAGTTGTAAAAGCCCACTTGTAAACACAGTGAAGTACTTTCTTAGTCATTGTTGACAACAATCTTCATTCAAATATTAGCATGAGGTCACAAAATATCTCTTATCGCTCCTTAATGCAAAGAACACTTATTGCAACCCAATTTATTTCAGTTTGAACTGCTTTCAACTGTTGAAATACGACTGCTGGGTGATGTTCCTATCTACATTTTGTGTGAAAGCCTACTGTGTCTTGGTGAATTAGAAACAAGTTTTAACTGGTCTTTAAATTCATTCTCTTAAAAATACTTCAAGCACTAAATAGAATTGCATCAAGTGCGGAAGAGAGAAATCTGGTGCCATCTGCCATTTTCTGCATTTCTGTACTCCCAACCATTATCAGTAAGATATTTGTTATTGTTACTTTGTCTCTGGCAATGTCTTGATGTTATGCCACCTAATGTACATAAAGAAAATAACATCAATTAATACACAGATATACGCACGGATGGGCGATACAATAATCATGTGCATGTGCAATCCCAACTATGTAATTTGCTAAAGGGTTCATGATTCTCAGCTGTTAAGTTTTTGAATGGGCGCATTTCCAACAAACCTGCTTCATCATGTAATGAGGAGGATATTTTTGTTTCATCTGTCACTTTAACTCCATTTCATCTTCACTATTAAATTTTCAATTACACAGGATATCAGTGTTTCTGATAGAGCATGCAATCTGTAGAAGGAAAGCATGTAAAGTATTTCCCCTATGACATGGTTCTCATCATGCATTAATTTTACATGGAAATAAGTAGATGGGAAGGGGAGTCATTGATTTAGATACAGGATAGCTATCGGTCTGCGATTACTTTAAGCATGAGCTATGCTCAGAATCTCTTACTATTTTGAGGTATTTTTTCTCCATGCGTCGTACCTAATGGCCTGTTAACCCTGGGTTATAAGGAAAGTAAGATGTATTACCCAATGCTATCTAATTATCCTGGTCAGCAACATAGCTTAGGTTCTTATTTCATCCACAAATGGAGGTCATCATGTAATCATAGCCCCAAGGGACCACATATATATCAGACTGAGGGAGGATGATTTGCCCTGCTATGTGGATAGGGATGAACACTGGAGTTGGTGATTTGCTAATCCAGCATTGAATTACTCATTTGGATCGTTCACTTGCAGGATTTGGACAGCTCTAGATATTAATCAATTATAAAATTCCTAAAATAATAAAAGCATTAACATGATTGAACTGAAGTTCAAATGTAAAGTTCTAGATTGAGATTCTAATCCAGTTTAAGATAAAGATAATTCAAATGACGCACTATCATTTGGATTCTCTCCAATGAATCCCTTGGTGTACAGAGGCTTTAGAATATGTATAACAGCAGAGTGAAAGGTACTAATTTGTGAGGTTCCTTTGGCAGATATTCCATAATAAGTACAAATCATATGAGTTCTTATGAAGATTTTCAAAATAATGCATTTTGAAGATTAAGGATGGATTAGGCGGTTTTCTTCAAAAAAGCATTCTCAGTGTTGAATTCATGGGAAAATTGATGTAAATCTCGATTTTTTTTCAGTGGGAGCTCAGACTAGAATCTCACTACACACTTTGTGTAATGCAGAAGACACCAACACACCAACATGACCATCATTAAATTTCAGGGGGTGGGGTCTATACCCACCCAGAAGACTGAAACCAGTGGACCTCGGTGCATGTGCAGTGGCATAGAACTATCAGCCTCTCACTTGCTGGCCAGCTCAATAGCTGCCCACCGTGATACCCTGCAGAGCTGCCCCCCAACCCACCCTCCCCAGAAGACGCCCATCTAGACTGCCCTGATCGCTGGCCTCCCTCCTGCCCCCATTGATCCCAATGCAGAGTGGCAGCAGGACCCTCCACCCTCACCACCCGCCCCCATCTGGCCCCCCCCCCCCAACCACACCTCCTTGGCACTGCCCCATGCCTGATGGGGCAGTGCCAAGATGCCTCCTGGGCACAGGCACTTTGCCCTTTGTGCAGTGTCTCGGGGCACAGGCTGGCATCACCAGGGTGTGCATGACAGGGGGCATCCCCCCATCCTGGGGGCCCCGATCGCCCCTCTCCCTTCAGTGTGATCGGGCCACTAGTTCCCCAAAAGTGGAGAACTAGTGTGATAGTGCAACAGGCTAGCGGACCCAGAGAATTCAGTCCCAGGCCTATTAACAGCATTTAAATGATAGGTTACATATCATTTAATGCTAACTCTGCCTCCCCACCGATTTCCAGTGTGGAGCAGACACTGCTGGAAATCCGGCACTGGGAGACGTTAGCGGAGCATGAACATTTGTGGGATTCCCACAAATTACCCCCCTGCCAGCCCGCTGCGCTAAAAGATTACCTGGAAAGATCCGCATTCCAACCATTATGTTGTAAATTGAGTTTGTGTCTTTATATGCCTTGTTTGTGAACAGAACTCCCATTCACCTGACAAAGGGGCAGCACTCCGAAAGCTAGTGGATTTTGTTACCAAATAAACCTGTTGGACTTTAACCTGGTGTTGTGAGACCTCTTACTAAAAAATTAGTGCAGCAACATAGGAGAATTGTCCCCATTGTTCAGAATTGAAGGGAGTTGGAAAAACTCACTCAACTTATCCCTTAATTTCTTTTGCAGTTCATCAGTTTACTCATATATACATAGAATCATAGAATTTCTACAAAACAGATGAGATCATTCATCACGTCAAATCTGCACCGATTCTCTGATCAAGTATCTGTCCAGGCTCTGTCCCCCGCTCTATCCCTGTAACCCCACACATTTTCTATAGTTAATCCCCCCAACCTACACCGTTTTGGATATTAGGTGGCAATTTAGCCTGGCCAATCCATCTAATCTGCACATCTTTGGATTGTGGGAGGAAACCGGAGCACCCAAAGAAAATCCACATAGACTCGGGGAGAATGTGCAAACTCCAAGGCTGGAATTGAACCCGGGTTCCTGATGCTGTGAGGCAGCAGTGCTAACTACTATGCTACCGTGCTGCCCCATTAATAGCTCGTACATTTACAGTGATCACTTCTTGCTGTTGATTTAATCATATTCAAAGCTGTCTGGTGTGGTAATGTCAGAGGGTGCACATCACGAGTATTGAAATATAATCTAATACAATACATGAGACAGATAACAGAAGGTTACGCAGCGTGGAACATCAAATGTTCAAAGGAAACTTAGGCTTCTGCAAACCTTCATAAAACCTTGAAGTCTCTTACCACATTTTTTTATCAGAGCTCAAAACTGTTAAAAAACCCCTCCCTGATGATCTAATCTGCGAAGGCCATCCATTTTCTGTACAATATGCTCAAATCCCTCTTTGATGCATCCATCAGCAAACAGTAGCTGCATCAGGATGAGGTAACTGCATATTTAAAAATGGCAGTTTGTGATGAAGTGCATTTAATAACAAGTCTCATTTCCACACACACAGTCACATCAAAGCTGCACAATCATCACACTTGTATGGTGTGGAAATTTCCAAAAAATGCAGAAAAAATAATCTGCACACGCAGACAGGAATTCACACACATTGCAGAGATAGCATTTTCAGAATCTAAGCACGGGGCGGCACAGTAGCACAGTGGTTAGCACTGCTGCTTCACAGCTCCAGGGACCTGGGTTCGATTCCTGGCTTGGGTCACTGTCTGTGTGGAGTTTGTACATCCTCCTCATATCTGCATGGGTTTCCTCCAGGTGCTCCTATTTCCTCCCACAGTCCAAAGATGTGCGGGTTAGGTTGATTGACCATGCTAAAATTGCCTCTTAGTGTCCTGAGGTGCATAGGTTAGAGGGAGTAGCAGGTAAAATATGTAGGGATATGGGGGTAGGGCCTGGTGGGGTTTGGTCAGTGTAGACTCAATGGGCCGAATGACCTCTTTCTGCACTCTAGGGTTCTATGATTCTATAAGCAGTGGATACGTATTCCAAGATGTGATTTTCTTTTAACAGGGAGATGCTGTCATAATTAGTATCTTGTTTACATTGTCGCAAAATTAGCACTGATGTTGGGTACATCTAAAACAATTAACACCTTGTATTTCTATGGAGCGGAAATGAAACTGAATTAATTTCAGAAGACAAATGCCCTATGATGGTCCTGGTGTTACATCATTCTGTCAAATGAGCTCATTATACGTGTTGTGCATTTTTTTAGCTATTAATGGGAGTTCTTGTGATAAACAAAACAAGATTAAAGTATACAATTCTGCAGTCACCAAAAGAAAGACGCAAGGACATTCTGGTTGAAAAAGAAAATTCATACATGACAATAATCTGTTAATTGTAATAATTAGATAAATAAATAAGAAATATAATATATGAGTGATTGATTATTAATTTTCTTTTTACCCCATCTTTAAAATTACTACGCCAATGCTTAGAGTTGGCCAGGCAAACCTAAATCCATTCCTTGCTTCTCCAAAAAACAAATTCAAATTCCAATTGAATCCATTTCAAGGTCTCCACACAGGGACCAAACAAGATCCAAGCTGACAAGATAAGGCATTGCACCCCTTTTTCTGCATTTTTGGAAACTTCCACACCATACAAGTGTGATGATGGTGCAGCTTTGGTGTGACAGTGTGTGTGGAAATGAGACTTGTCATTAAATGCACTTCATCACAAACTGTCATTTTTAAGTGTGCAGTTACCTCATCCTAATGCAGCTACTGTTTACTGATGGATGCATCAAAGAGGGACGTGAGAAAATGAGTGGCCTTCACGATTAGATCATCTGGGAGGGCCTGATCTAATGCTTGATCTTAGCCAAGGGGCCGTGACGATTTATTTTTTATTGGCATATTTCTGTATTTCCTTTCTAATCAAAAAAGCCATTTCAAATTTAATCCAATCATGGTCCCCGCATGAAGGAAAAATCAGGTCCAAGCTGACAAGAGAAAATATTGCATCCCATCCTGGGCTCAATCAAATAAGGTCCAAGTTTGCAGGATGAGGCATTACAGCCCCTCCTGGGCTTGACTTTACGCTTCGTTTTAGCCAAAAGGGTGAGACAGCTTTGAAAAATTGCATTAGGTAAAGCCTCAGTTTAACCTCATTGGCTACCCTGACCCTTTACTCTACCCTAGCTTAGGCAAACCATGATCACAGGCACAGCACACCCCAAATGCAATAAGCTTGCTTCATTACCTGCTTGATTGTTGAGTCTCCCTTACCAGGTAAGTTGGTTTTAATTAAAAATTTATCTTATTCATATAGAACATTACAAAATCATTTCAAATTATTGCAACAATAATATGTGATCATATTTACATTTTCTTTGAGATCAAGATTTACGCTGTGTTTTGCCTAAGAACTTGCATATATTTCAATATAAGTCCAAAGTTCTTTATAAAACTACATACATTGATCAAATTGCACTTTATGGTTCTTTAATAGTTACTCATAGTTAGAGATTATACACAGTTACTAACTCCTTGATTTACATTGGCTGAAAGGCATTACACAATGTCCTTTCTCCATTGTGCCTTTGCGACGGCTGTCCCAAGCTTGAGTGGGTCCCTCAGCACATAATCTTGGACCTTGGATTGTGCCAGTCTGCAACACTTGATTGATTCTTTGCACTGGAATATCAACAGGTTTGGGCAGACCAGAGAGTGTCTTTCACTGAGTTGATGACCCACTAGAAGCAGTTGGTGTTTGTCCAAGTGGGTGTCACTGGGGACAGCCCATAGGGCAAAATCCTGCATCACAGAGCTGTTGAGGATGAAGCTGAACAAATATCCCTGCAACTCACTCCATACCTTCTTTGCAAAGGCACATTCCATAAGGAATTGTGTGATTGTCTCATTCATTCTCCACGCCCCCCCCCCCCCCCCCCCCCCCCCCCACACAGCCTCCTTCAAGGGCAGCATTTGGTGTCACTGAGACTTCAGGTGTGCATGAAGAATCTGACGGGGTGTGCCCTTCTCACCACCAGCCAAGCTACATCTTGGTGCTTGTTTGGAAGTTCTGGTAATAAGGCATTCTGCCAAATGACTTTGACAGTCTGCTCAGGGAACCATCTGACATGATCCACCATCTCCTTTTCCCTCAGGGACCCGATGTGCGGACCACTGCTTGATGGCCTTGTGTCAAGGACGTTTTCCTGAATGAATTTCATCATGAGGGATAGGTGATATGGTACGGTCTTACTTGGAGTGTTCTGTGGCAACATGCCATCCTTTGCAATACTGGGAGAAGTAGAACATCAGTTAGTAGTGGCACTTGGTGTTTATGTACTGAGGATTTACGCACAGCTTGATGCAGCCACACACAAAGGTGGCCATCAGGATGAGGACAGCATTGGGTACATTTTTTTCTCCCTTCTCCAGATACATGGTGCATGCATTTCTGCATGGTGTCCATCCGGACATGGTCCATCTTGGACTTCCTGATGAATTGGAAGATGGCTCTCGTAACTGCTGTGTCGCAGGTTGGGGATATAGTCCAGACCTGCACAACATACATCAACATCAAGAGTACGGGTGGTGAATCTCTGGAATTCTCTGCCCGTTGAAGTGGTGGAGGCTGCCTCGCTAAATATTTTTAAGACGCGGGTTGATGGGTTTTTGATAAGAGAGGGGATTAAGGGTTATGGGGAGAGGGCGGGAATGTGGAACTGAGCCACGACAGATCAGCCATGATCTTATTGAATGGCGGGGCAGGCTCGAAGGGCTAGATGGCCTACTCCTGCTCCTATTTCTTATGTTCTTATGTACCACACACTTGATGTCTTTGGGCTGCCCTTTCTCGTGGTCTTGGCTGAGACTGATCAGTCCCAAACTTCTCCCCGCTCCTGCTCCTTGCAACTGCCTCATTCTCACTCCCTCCATGAGGTTTGCCCCAGTCTTTCAAGGGTATCACTTTCTATTCTAAGAGGAACCCACAGGGCCTATCGGGTTCCTTGCCTGGTGTCTTCCCTTCCCTGGCTGGTACCTTTGCTGGTGGGACCTAGTTCCCCGTAGGGAATGCTGTGCAGTGGGTAAGGTTCGGGTATTGTTTGCAGTGAGCATCACAACTGCACAGTCATTGGCATATTGTTAAGTCATCAATATGCTACAGGGTCACTTTAGTCTTGGCTCTCAGCCTGTTGACATTGAAAAGTTTCCTGTTGAGTTGAAACTCAATTATAACTCCAGGCAGAAGTTGGTCACAACCAAGTTCCGTGACCAGGATGTAGTATATAGTGAAGAGATTTGGCACAATCACACATAATTTGAGAAATACGTAATGCGGTCTCTTCCTATTTTGTTAGTGCAAACTTCTTTTTGCATTGATAAGTGGGGCGTCAACTAATCTGAAGCAGCTAAAAAGAAGTGCAGGGAAAATGCATGAGGAAGGGAAAGACAGTTAATCAATTGCATGGAAAAAAAAGTACCTACTGTGAGTAAATTAATGCCAGTAAGTTAATGGCATAGCTAGCTGTTGTAGCTCACCCAGAGAGGCATTTACAATGCACAAATTGGAAATAATTACAGAATTTTCATAAGTGTTAAAGACTTAAATTAAAACAAGCATTTATTGTTTCCTAATATCTATGTACATGCATGTGTAAAAGCATTTGCAGTTTTAAAATAGACTCTAGTTTTCTTTTCTAACATGCATAAGACTCAGCAACCAAACAGTCTGATCAGACTATTGACCTCTGTTGTCTGGATGTCTATTATATGAAATGTAGAATTTACAAATCCAGAATGAATTTGTTATAAAGCTCTCAAAAACCTAATAACAATAATAATGCATAGTTGGTTCCAAAACTCAAAACAGATATGAGGATAGAGCTTACTAAATTCAATAAAAGTAAATCTGATATTGTTATGGAGATCCAATACGTTTTAGACTAAACAATGCTTCCAGTAAATGGAGACTGGAATTTCAGGTGACTGTACTGTTAAGAGGAAAATACAATTTCAAATATAAAAAAATTAACTGGCACAGTGGTTAGCACTGCTGCCTCACAGCACCAAAGACTTGGGTTCGATTCCCGGCTTGGGTCGCTGTATGTGAGGAGCTTGCACGTTCTCCACGTGTCTGTGTGGTTTCCTCTGGGTGCTCTGGTTTCCTCCCACAGTCCAAAGATATGCGGGTTAGGTGGATTGGCCACGCTAAATTACTCTTTAGTGTCAAGGTAAATGCATGGGGTTAAGGGGTTGGGGCCTGGGTGAGATTGTGGTCGGTGCAGACTCGATGGGCCTAACGGCCTCCTTCTGCACTGTATGCTTCTATTTAGCCAATGGAGGACCACCAGATAGCTACAATATATAGGCTTGCATTGCATCAAATGGGATGATGGGGCAGAGACACTCAAATGTTTTGGAGAGCATGAAAGACCTCATCTCCTTGAAGTGAGACATCAAATACAACATAAAAACACTGCATGCAGCAGACATGGATTAGTTCGCTTCCTCTAGAATATACAGTCAGCAGGGTACTTGCCAAACTGATCACCAAGCCAGAGGGAGATCAGAGATCAGAATGCTGTACTCAAAACAGGCTGGTGCTCTGTACCCTCTCTCTCTCAAGAAAGTATTGAGCCTGATTTGCATTATGACCATTCTGAGAAGAGAAATCCATTGCAAAAATCTTTTGGGAATAAAATGTGGCAATTTGCTCCAAACAATGACACACAGGAAGAGAACTGAGCAAAACAACCACAATGTGGAGTCACCACGTCAAGATCAGCCAAAGGATAGCTAAGTGCACACTCCTCTGTTTTACCTTCTTTACATATTGGAAAAATACCTTGAAGCCTATCATTTTATTCTACCATCCACATACTTAGTGTATGTTTGGGCTCAGGGATGGTGTGTGACTTATGAATGGTGGTTACAAATGACCTATTTTAAAAAGAAATTTGGAAAGTTATTTCAATTAAATTATTTGTTCTTTGTTTAAACTCAGAAAACCTGTCTGCCTAATTCTTCACAAACTGAATGTGTAACTAATGGGACATCTGCAGTATAAGCCTCTCTAGATTCACAAGTCAAATCCTGTTATGAGTAGAAAATGCTGGAAAATCTCAGCAGGTCTGACAGCATCTGTGGAGAGAGAACAGAATCAAAGTAGCGAGTCTGGATAATCCTTCGTGAGGGCTGACCCTGACAAAGGACCCTGATGAAAGATTATCCAGACTCGAAATGTTGGTTCTGTTCTCTCTCCACAGATGCTGTCAGATCTGCTGAGTTTGTCCAGCATTTTCTGTTTTTGTTTCAGATTCCAGCATTGGCATTATTTTGCCTTTACCTGTTATGATCAGACTTGGAGTTGTGGAATAGGGGTGTCAATTCACCCCTCCTCACGCGACTGCAACAGTATTATAAACACTGACTTGCTACTGTCTCATGGAATAATTTCAAGGCCAAATGCTTAATAAATTTAATACTCTTTTCTTCAGTAGAATAATGCCATGAAGCTGTGAAAATCTACCATTATCATACTTCCATCACGTGTGAAAGTGAAGGTTTGTCTTTACTGATCTGAACTGTTTGGATAACACGAGGGAGAAATTTGTTGGTGTACTGTCACTTCTATGCAGGTTTGTATTTTATCCCTGGGGGCTGGCTTTGCTGCGGGCTGCTACCTGTGCAGCTGCAGCGAAAGCTACCCTGCAGAATCAACATCAGTCTGCATAGAAGCAACACTGAGCAAATTAATGCCTCCTCCCACTTGTTTTTACTTAAGAACAAAGAACAAAGAACAACACAGCACGGGAAACAGGCCCTTCGGCCCAACGAGCCCGCGCCGCCGTCCCCCTGTCTCAGTGACCTATTCATGATTTTAGTCTACACCTAATGTAGGAGGATCAGGGAGGTCCAATTTAGGGACAATTTAGTACCCAATCAATCAGCCTAAAAGCACATCTTTGGGGGATGTGGGAGGAAACCGGAGCACCCGGAGGAAACCCACGCAACCACGGGGAGAACGTGCAAACTCCCACAGACACAGGCCCAAATCCATGTGTCCGCACAGCAACAGAGATAGTCTCTGAGCTGTCATGTTGCCCTCGAGATGGTCCAGTTTAAGCACACTAACGACATGAAGCAATAGGCAACTCCCGAAGCAACGTCCAAGAGCAGCCCACTACAACCTGCCGCATGCATGCCCCTTGCTGGACTTAAATGCCTGTGGAGACAAAAAAATTCATTATTAAACAGGCAAAGACTAACATCCCTGAGGCAAAACGTATTCCCAGGCCTACAATGTTAAGTAAGGCCTACTATATCCCCCTATATGTAGCCCGCTCATATGGCTGTCTAAGTGACTCTTAAACAACCCTAGTGTGCCTGCTTCCACCACCTTACTCGGCAGTGCATTCCACACCCCCACTACCCTTTGTGTGAAAAACTGCCCTCTAATATTTGTCTTATACCTAGCCCCCCTCACCCTAAGCCCGTGACCCCTCGTTCTATCCATTTCTAATAGCGGAAAAAGCTTACCACCATTTACTCTATCTATCCCCTTCATAATCTTATAAACCTCTATTAGATCCCCCCTCAGCCGACGTCTCTCGAGGGAAAACAGCCCAAGTTCATTCAATCTTTCCTCGTAAGACAGCCCTTCCATACCAGGCAACATCCTGGTAAATCTCCTCTGCACTCTCTCCAGGATCTCTACATCCTTTCGGTAGTACGGTGACCAGAACTGGACGCAGTACTCCAAGTGAGGCCTAACCAACGTTCTATACAACTGCAACATCAGACTCCTGCTCTTATATTCTATACCTCTTCCTATGAAGGCTAACATACCATACGCTTTCCTCATCACATTCTGCACCTGCACCGACACCTTCAGGGACTTGTGCACTTGCACCCCCAGGTCTCTCTGCGTATCTATACTCCGGATAGTTCTACCTTTTATCGTATAACTCCCCTCCACATGGTGGTGATATTGTGATTAGTATGTCCATTTTGAAGGTATCCGGATTCAAAAGCAGCCACCTTTGAAAAATTGTATTTATAGATTTTTTGTTGCCCATTTGAAAGTTACCAAGGGGGATAAGTGAGCCCAGGATGGTCACCACATCCAGTGTATCAAAATAGAATATATGTACAATTTGTGAAAAGGGCAGCATTGATTACAAAATTACCACTGTCAATTTCTATTCATTTTTCCCAATTAAGTGAACCAATTCCAGAGACAATCCAGTCAAGTTACAGCTAAATATGGAATTTGAAGTTTTTAACTTGGATGCTAGAGATTGATGATCATTCTTGCCCTCAACTTGTCCCATGCTGAATGAATGACGTTGGTACAGTGGAGTCTAAACTGGACAGTTCCCAAAAATGAATTCAGAATTCACAATTATCCAGGCCTGTTCAATGTAAAGCATGCAGCATCCAGCTTTACAGTCTGTTTATTCAAATGGTTGCTGCATGCAGCCAGCACTAATCATATAGCTCATTATCTATATGTATCCGTATGCAAGCCAAAACCATAACTTGCTCGTACTAGTTAAAGTTTGCACGGCTTGAAGTTAGATTACATCTTCTAAAGGGACTTATGTAGCTGAGTCAGGTGTTGGAAAATGTGCAGGAAGTGTATCTGACCAGGGCAATAGTGAAGAACATGGTTGAAAATGGGTGCCAAGGTTTTCAAACAGTGCACTGGAGGCCTTGCTGGAAAAGGTGGAGGAGAGATGTTTTGTATCTGGAGGGGTGAGAAGGCCCTTCAAGTACATGGTCAAAAGACAGTGGGAACATATACTATGGATGTCAAAAGCTGAGTCAAGCTCCAAGGCTGTGGATGCAGAGCTGCAAGAACTTTAGTGGCCTCACATGAGTAACCAAGGTCAGTGAATGCATCTTCTTATGACACTACTTTAAACATTCACTTCCCCCACCATGGATGCGCAGTGGCAGCAGTGTGTACCTTGTACAAGATGCACAGCAACAACTCATCAAGGCTCCTTTGAAAACACCTTCCAAACTTCACAACATCTACCACCTAGAAGGGCAAGGGCAGCAGATGCATGGGAACTTCAAGAACTGCAAGCCACAACCACCATGACCAGGAACTATATCACTGTTCCTTTACCATAACTGGGTCAAAATCCTGAAACTCTCTTCTTTACAGCATTGTAGGTGTATCTACACTATATTGCCTGCAGCAGTACAAGAGGGCGGCAGCTCACTGCCTTCCCAAGGACAAGTAGAGATGGGTAATAAATGTTGGCCTATCCAGTGAATTAATAAATAAAACAAAACTGTGACCAGCATTGAAACATTGACAACGTATGCTTTTGCCTAATGCTCCTCCTTTCATTCTGCTATCCCTCAACCGACACTGCTCTGGTTTACAAACTTTCACCCTGTCTAAGTACTGTGACCTTATTCTTGTGCAATTTTCTTTTCAGATATGAAAGAGATCCACTCTGGATAGGTATTGGGGAAACAGCAAGAATAGAGTACTTACTGATTGAGATAAGGGCATGCATAAGGAAGTGATAGATGCCTATTGGAGGCTTGCGGTCAATATCAAGGAGTCTGGAGGATTCCAATGTCAACTTGGCACAGGACTTGCATGGAGCTTGGAGTCAATCCTTTCTAACATGGAAGTGGCAGCCAACTCCTTTCACAGATTTGTAGATCTAACCATGATGTAACACTTGGCAGCTGATGTTGCAATATACATGTGTACAGGGTAGTCAGTTAATACTTGGGAAAATGATTTGCATTTTAAGTACTTCCCAGAGCAATGCATCATACCTGTGTCAGCCTGGCCACGAACCGCAGAAGGAGTCACCTGACTTTCCAGAAACCATTTGTGAAAATACAATGTCAGTATTCCATGTGGTTGTCTTTATTTTGAAGGTAATGTATCCATTTCCCGAGTAATGTGACTATTGCCATGTGCATTGTGAATGCCAGTTTGGAGCCCTAAGGGCATTTGTAATGGCCCAAAACAGGAATTAACAAGCCCAATCTCTTGTGCGGTTATTCTGAAATTTAAAATAATTTGGGCAGAGAGTAATTCGAAGTTGAAAGAGTTGTCACTTAGAATATGTGATGTATACATGTTGTGAAATGATTGTGTTCACGAAATTCTCATTAAGGCTTAATTTGTCTGTCTCATCACATTCCTTGAAAATCTAGTTTCTATCCAAATGAATAGAGAGCATAATCCTGTAGAATCATAGAAGAATACTACAAAGGAGGAGGCCATTCAGCCCACCCTGTCTGGTTGCCCTAGCCCACCCTGCTTTTGGCTAAACCAATCCCATTGATTTTCTCCTACCACTAGCCTTATTTCTTCCTTTGCTTCAAATAGTTTTCCATGTATTTATTCAAAGATGCAAATGTTTGTGCCTCAACCATTCTCTATGGCAAAGTTTAGTTTCAATTCTAAGCTGCTACTCTTATTCTTAGTCCCAAGTTCACAAATACAAAGTATGTCAGTTAATAATAGTTAAAAAAAATCACTTTGCCTGAACATAAGGATCATGCCCACAAGTATGTTCTTGTCTCAGCAAAACAAAGGTAAAGATAAATGGTACATTTGGCTTTGCCCGCCACTGGGATAATCTGGTTCTGTCGAAAGTCAGTGGACTTTCGGCTGGCCCATGGCTTCCCTCATCCTGGCCATTGCTATTCATAGAATCATAGAATCCCTACAGTGCAGAAGGAAGCCATTCGGCCCATCGAATCTGCACCAACCACAATCCCATGCAGGTCCTATTTCCATAACCCCACACATTTACCCTGCTAATCCCCCTGACAATAGGGTCAATTTAGCATGCCTAATCAACATAATTTGTACTCTTGGGACTGTGGGAAGTAACGGGAGCACTCGTTGGAAACCAGTGCAGACACAGGGTGAATATGCAAGCTCCGTATAGACAGGGACCGGAGGCTGGAATTGAACCTGGGTCCTTGGCGCTGTGAGGCAACAGTGCTAACCACCATGCCACCATGCCCATCCTTCCTGCACAATGTCTTGAGAACTTTGGTCTGATTCAAAGGTGGTAATAAAATCAAAATTTCCATTAAATCGTATGAGCAGCCACTGAAATTTGATTACAAAATGCCTCAAGGAGAATATTTCTCTGATTAAATCATACTTTTGGAGTGAAACTATTGTCTTTGCTTATCATTTTATCTTGCAAATTGAAGATAGCGTTAATGGGAATCTACTCTATTTTACTCAGTTACTAGGCAGATTTTGATTATTCCTGGATGAAGATTATGGCTAAGGCAGATAGCTGAAGGTGGACGAATTGATTCAAACCAATGGTTTTCTTTTCATGAATAGACCAATAATTTGCCTCATCATTAAATGCAGAAAATGCATAGAGCATTTCTATAACTCTTCAATTACAGTCAATAGTCCTGATTTTTCAAGGTGTCTTAGATTTGGGGACTGATGAAAACTAATTAACGGTAGAGGTGAGGAAATTAAATGGATGCATTACATCAAGAAAAAAATAATTGCAAAATCAATCACTAGTCATTTACTAGTTATTGAAAATCAATGTGTAATCATTAGTTATTACAGCTGGTTAGGAAAAATAAGTTTTAAAACGATCCACTGATTAATGGTATATTGCTCTTGCCTATGTCTGTTGAAGAAATTTTCTGCATTCAGTATTTGCAGTGTGTTAAGGACATTCAGTTTTCTGTTTGAATGAAGTGGGAGGCATGGCATAAAGGGAGGCATGGGAGCAGTGGAGGGAAATGGCTATCAAACCAAGGTTGTGGTCATCTTTGCAGCACTTTAATGAATGTAATTAGAACTGTTAAGATTGTAGGCAAATTAAGTTGTTTGTCATCTGTTATTATTCCTCACCATGTTGAACTATAAATGCCAGTACTTTGGAATGATGCAATTTTGGAGTTACAGCCAAAAGAATTAATTAATATGTCATTGGATTTATTGCACTGCTGTGGGGTTTGTTCAGAAAGTTCCTATTCCTGATGTTTATGATGATGATGTTGATGTTTATCATTGATGTTTATCATTGATGTTTATCGTTGGACTTGAAATATTCTTCTTCCACACGCTCTGGTTAATTAAAGATTCTCTGTATAATACACATTATATATTAAATGTTAAATGATAACACAGAAATATGTCAAATTCTTCTCAGATCAAACGGCCATTTAATTTGCTCAGGCACAGACACGTATGAAATGATGGTTATATTGCTCTTCCATCGGTCTAAATGTACACTCCTGCAAGTAACATTCAAAACAAAATTAACATCTACAAAATTCCAAAATGGAGAAACAAAACTTATTAATGGAGTTACCTATTTATATTTTATTGCACAGCCTCCATAGGCTTTCCCTAGCCTATATAGTGTTGGTTTTGATTTTCTCTGATTAGGAATTGCTGTTCCTCTTAGTTTTAACCACAATTTGAATTCTTTGCTTTTAATGATCTCTCTGATCCCATAATATTTCCTTTGATGTCTTTTGGGCCTCCTATGCAATCCATGTCCATGCAACCCTTCATCCCTCTTTAAGTGTGAAATCTAGTTTGTTACATTTCCAGACAGAAGTAGTTAATTCATTTCATGAAGATCTGATATATCAAATGTATCTACTCATTTAACCCAATAATGCATATCATTAACAAATGTTCACCCTTTCATACAATCATGGCCCCTTCCATCAGTGTTAGGATACACTATTGATTTCCTTTTCTGCCAGCAACATTGCAGAAGATTGACCAGTATTGGACAGCATTCCTTCCTGTGGTGAGGATCCCAGTGAAAACTCATACTAATTGCCTGATGAGATCCAGACAAGAAAAAAATGGTGTGGAGGGAAAAAAAGGGACAGGGTTATAATGAGGATAAAGAAGTAGATAGATCCTTCCAAAAGGTTTGAAATCCAGTTCCAAGACACTTTTATTAACCTTCTTTCTTCAGTTAATACAGATTTTGATTAATTTTAAAATGAAATTAGGGGGGTGATTTTTAGTTAAAGGCATTTAGTTAATGTCTAATAAACACAAAAATGACTTAATGGTAAGTCTTTAATGAGTGATTGTTTTGTAAGGACAGGTGTATTCTATGTTAATATATCATATACAATATTGGATTATTGACCTCAATTAAGCTGATATAAACTGCTCTACTGGAAGTGAGACAACAGATCATTTTTTGACTCAAAATATTATGGACTTCACAGGGGATAATTTGCATTAAGACATAATTCTTGTAAGTGTTAAGGATTAGCTTCACTGTAAAGAAGTGGTTGAGGAAGGTACAATTTGCTTGAATTTAAAACTATCAGGCATTAATATCAATAAGAACTTGGACAAAGTATATGACTGTAAAATTACCTATGCAAAGGAACGAGGAGTGACCTAAACTAATTACTTTGGGAGTATTGCTGAAGGAGATCATAGATAAATCAGCCTCCCATCTGTTGACTCTGTCAACACTTCCTGCTGCCTCAGCAAAGAAGCCAGCATAATTAAGGACCACACACCCCAGACATACTCTCTTCCACCTTCTTCCATGGGGAAAAGGATACAAATATCTGAGGAAATGTACCAACTGACTTAAGAACAGCTTCTTCCCTGCTGCTATCAGACTTTTGAATGGACCTGTCTGACATTAAGTTGATCTTTTTCTACACCCTACCTAGGACTGTAACACTACATTCTGCACTCTCTCGTTTCCTTCTTTATGAACGGTATGTTTTGTCTGTATAGTGTGCAAGAAACAATACTTCTCACTGTGTATTAATACATGTGACAATAAATCAAATCAACGATGGAGAAAATGAATATTTTTATAACTAAGATTGAATATGCAATGTAAATATATGCCAAAGAAAAATAAATGTAGCCCAAATACATAGGTGTCTGATAGAATAGAACAATTAAAATATAGAAAAATAATAACGCATCAAGAAAAGCACAAGGGAAGAACTCCGGAAAGGGCAGTCAAGACTGGCCATTATTTCAGCAGATAGTAAAGTGTAAGAAAGGTCCAAAAATGGGCAAGTAATAAGACGCAAAGCACAATACTAGATGCGCTTCAGGATAACAAAAAGGGAATAGTTATGAAGAAATTTAAGATGTTTAAAAAGCGGTAGTGACTCACAAGATGAAGATCAAATAGGAAAATACCAAATGAATATTTTGCATAGGAGAACTTCTCTGATAGGTGCTTTTGTTCTTTTCCTGCTCAACCTTTTCTCTAGTTTTGTTATTGTTTCAAAGGCTTTTGTCTCTAACGTCTTCCAGTTCCGATGGAACGACATTGACACTGAAATCGCGGCTGGAGTGTTCTGCACTTATTTCCTGCCAAACAGTGGAACCATTTCTGGGTTGGCAACTCAAAGGCTAAGGCTGTATCCCGGAACCAAAGCATGAGCACTGGGCCTCTGTGCTCTCTGACCAATCGGAGATGTGGTCAGGAAGCTGTGTGCTTTCTGCCATAAGGAATGCTTGGATTTTTTTAGGCTGCAGCAACTATTGGAATAATGAAGAGATCTTGGAAGCCTGCTTGTTTGGTCTGCCACTTTTAGCAGGAGTTCCTGCTGCGGGATCTGATGGACTGTAGTGAGGTGTACTGTACTAAGGAACAGAAACATGGAACAGAACAAACTCTTCAACCAAGCATGCATTATTGGAAAAGACTGAGGAAGTGAGCAGCATGAGTGTAGTTCCTTCAGCCTGGTGTCAGTGCACTAAGAAGATCCAAGAAGAGGACATAATAGGTAAGTGGCAGAATACATTAAGATGGCAATTACCACATACTTTGATCTTAACAGCGTTTTCTTGCACAGTACATCTCAAAACAAGACATCTTTCAGCTCTATTCACCCTCTCAGTGCAGGCACCTCACAGTCCCATCTAAACAGACAACACTTACCCTCACCCTTATGCTATTGCCCTCTCACACCCATGCTTCACAGCCTCCCTCCATAAATTTATCCTTCCCTCTGTCCACTCAAGACATTACAGACACTCACATCTCTATGCTTTCTCGCCTTTCAGAAGACGGTGCGCAACTTGCTGAGAGGCAAAGACCTAGAATGTGTGGGGGAGGGGGCGAGGATGACCTTCAAATGACAGGCATCTTATCGGCCACTAGAAATGCACTCCCACTGAGATGGAGGCCTTGTCCCCTGACAGTGCAGATATCGGCAGAGTCTGACTGTGAGTGCCTGAGCTTCTGGAGTCACTGGTGCTCAGACACATCAAGGGAGCTGATCCTTTGCCTCTAAGCTCTGTTTTCCAGGTCTTGCTTTCTAAATCATCATATCCATCACCTCTTACCTGAGTAGAAGGAAGCTGTTGCTGCTGCTTCTTGTGTTGTTTCTACTACTGCTGCTGCTTATGGCACTATTCAAAGAAGAGCAGGGAGGTTCCCCCCATTCTATCAGCCCATATTTAGCTCTCAGCCAATATAAACTGGAACATGTTGTTTCTGTGTCAATGTATGTGGGATCTTGCTGTGTGCAAATTGGCTGCTGGACTTCTTGCAATTCAATGGTGAGTACACTTCAAAAGTAGTTAGTTGACTCTAAAATGTTTTGGGGTATTCTGAAGTCAGAAAAGTGCTCCATGGGTGACATGGTGGCACAATGGTTCATAAGAACATAAGAAATAGGAGCAGGAGTAGGCCATCTAGCCCTTCGAGCCTGCCCCGCCATTCAATAAGATCATGGCTGATCTGAAGTAGCTTAGTTCCACTTTCCCGCTTTCTCCCCATAACCCTTAATTCCCTTGTCTGTCAAAAACCTATCTACCTGCGTCTTAAATATAGTCAGCGAAGTAGCCTCCACCACTTCAACGGGCAGAGAATTCCAGAGATTCACCACCCTTTGAGTGAAGAAGTTCCTCGTCAACTCTGTTCTAAACTGCCCCCCCCTTATCTTGAGGCTGTGCCCTCTAGTCCTGCTTTCCTTTCTAAGCCGGAAGAATTTCTCTACCTCTACCCTATCCATCCCTTTCATTATCTTTTACGTTTCTGTAAGATCCCCCCTCATCCTTCTAAACTCCAACGAGTACAGACCCAGTCTATTTAGTCTCTCTTCATAGTCTAACCCCCTCATCTCTGGTAGCAGCCTAGTGAACCTCCTCTGCACTCCCTCCAAGGCTGAAATATCCTTGCGCAAGTGTGGCAACCAAAACTGCACTGCTGCCTCACAACGCCAGGGACCCAGCTTCGATTCTCAGCTTGGATCATTGCTTATGTGATCCATTCTCCCTGTGTCTGCGTGGATTTCCTCTAGGTGCTCCGGTTTCCTCCCAAAGCCTGAAATACATGCTGATTTGGTGCATTGGCCATACTAAATTTTTCCTCAGTGTACCCGAACAGGCACCAGAGTGTGGTGACTAGGGGATTTTCACAATAACTTTGTTGCTATATTAATATAAGAATATTTGTGATGCTAGTAAATAAACTTTAAATACAAGTACATTCTCTTTTTCATTTTCTAAGAAATACGTCTGGTTTTCAAGGGAAAAAAGCATTTAATACAGGTGCAGCTGCTTCCAGCAACGATTAGTCAAATAATTGTGCTGATCTGAAGAAGTTGAGTGCTGACTTGATGAGAAAAGGTTGACTAATACAAAACCACAGAAATTAATTTGCCTCAAGGTGTGTCAGCAAGAATGAAATCAAGAACCAACATCTACATAGCAACAGAAAAATAAGAAAATACTCGAGTCAAAATAGGGGAACGAACAGTGAATCACAGATGAAGAGATTAAGAGTGTTCAACTGGTGAAAATCCACTTACCAAATTAGGCAGCAGAAGAATTCTGATGATTCATATCTGTTTTAGTGTAATGCTATAATTTAGTACAAACAATTGTCACCATTCTTCCCTTCTGGATCATCTCCCTGTCCAGAAACCACCCCTTCACTGGGAGAAGAATCCAGCTCCTAAGTACAGGCTTCAAAGCTCCTAAGTACAGGCTTTAAACCAGAAGCAAGGCCTGGTTTAATCTTAAAGAAAGCTGCATTTCTAAAATTGTCAAGCGGGGGCTGACTGAAAATGTGATTGAAAAGATAGGTTTTGCACAAAATTTGTATAACTCCCTAACTCCAGTAATTTTGCATCATTTAGTATTTATAAGTGCGTGCATGGCAAGTTAGGTCATACAAACAGTACATTTTAGAGTTTGCTTCCCTGATTCATTCTGGCACAGTGGTTAGCGCTGCTGCCACACAGGGCCAGGGGCCTGCGTTCGATTCTCGGCATGGGTTACTGTCTGTGTGGAGTTTGCACATTCTCCCTGTGTCAGCATGGGTTTACTCCGGGTGTTCCGGTTTCCCGCCACAGTCTGAAAGATGTGCTGATTAGGTGCATTGGCCATGCTAAATTCGCCCTCAATGTACCTGAACAGGCGCTGGAGTGTGGCGACTAGGGGATTTTCACAGTAACTTCATTGTAGTGTTAATGTAAGCCTTACTTGTGACATTAATAAATAAATTTTATGTAATATGTTATATTCATATTTCAATAAAATATATCAAATATCAACAAATAGGAACATCAGGGCAAATATGAACTCATTTATGCATTCATGTTTCCTATCATGTATGTGTATTCGTACTGTCATGGACAATTGGAAGGTGTTACTTCTTGTTGTGGATATTGTCATGAACCACACGGAGGTTCTGCGGGGGTGTCTCAACGTGAAATGTTAGTTCGTAGTGGTGTGTGGTTTTGTTTCTGGAATGGTGTGAGGGGTCACGTGAAAACCCCTGTGAGAATAACCAGCCCAGTCATCATGCAACGATTACTAAAGACTATTTACTAAATTAAAGATAAATACACACAAACAGGACTGCAGTACTCAAAGACAATTAAATGTATAAATTACTAAACACACCCACACATTACACAGAAATTATTCCTCAGTCCAAGATATACCTGCAATCCCTGAACTCCTTAATACTTTCTCATTCTGAAACAACATCCAGATTAAATCAATCTAAAAGCCAAATTCGGTTTATAGTTACCACACAATACAAGACGGATGGTCAAGTATGGGAAACATCTTTTCCTGGTCCAGCAGATAAATTTAAACTACTTTTACAAACATTTCTTCACTATCTTGGTTCTAGGTGGCATTGTGGTTAGCACTGCTGCCTCACAGCGCCGGGGTCCCAGGTTCAATTCCAGCCTTGGGTCACTGTCTGTGTGGAGTTTGCATATTCTCCCTGTGGGTCTGCGTGGGTTTCCACAGGGTGCTCTGGTTTCCTCCCACAGTCCAAAGATGTGCAGGTTAGGTTGATTGGCCATGCTAAAGGGGGATTAGCATGAGAAATGCTTGGGTTTGCAGGAACAGGGCCAGGGTGGGATTATGGTCGGTACAGACTCGATGTGCTGAATGGCCTCCTTCTGTACTGTAGGGATTCTGTGATTCTAAGATTTCTTACATATTAAAATGCCCTCTCAGCTGTGAGATGTTAAACTGGCCTGTCAGCTCTTACATGTTACAATGCCAGCCAGCTTCTGTAGGTGTCGGCAGTTATACCCTGGTCCCTCTTTGATTCTCCCTTCTGTGCATTTGGGCTGTCTGCATTGCTCACATTTTGTGACTCTCGAAATTATCATCTGCAGACATCCAGTGAACTGTCAGTGAGGTAAGCTGCTTCCGAATGATAATACCTGATTCTCTGGTAACTGTTGATTCTATGATGCTATGAAGTTTGTTAAAAACTAGAAGCAGTTGAGGGAAATCACCGGGGTTGCAAAGATAAGTGTAGCCGTCAGGGGGAGAAAAACATGCCTGGGCTCTGCCCTGGATGCCAGCTAATCTCACAACTAGGAAAGGCCATATCGCATGATCCCCTTTGAATACTGGACACTGTTGCTGCTAAGCAGCTTTTTACTGATCTACTGGACAGATCATATCCTATCTTTCCTTGTTAAGTTCTTGTTCTTGCTGCTATTGGCAGATCCATGACAATGTGCACATTTCTTAGCCTTGAATTGAGGGAGTCAATTTCAAATAAGCTAGCAGTAAACTTTTTGTATGAGGAAAGGAAAAGTTTTTAGTTTATTTTTCACACCCTTATCCTGATGGTTAAATAAAGAAAATGATGGCTCAGTCACTCTCACTCACACTCTCTTTCGCACACAAACTCATTGCAGATTAAGATAAAAACAGCAAATGTAAAAACAGAATTTAACTCAGTCTCTGTTCATTGCAGATCTTGCTGATGAGATCTCATTTTTTGATTTTCCATACCCCCCGCTGCCGATGACATGACAAAGTTCTCAGTTACAATACACTTTAATAAATTTAAATGTAATAAGAGGGCCTCCCCACAATATGCTCCCCCCCTCACTAAATATTCATTCCCCCCCCATGTGACATCATGTTTGTAACAAGGGGCAGCACAGTGGTATAGTGTTTAGTGGCCTCACAGCGCCAGGGACCTGGGTTCAATGCTAGCTTCGAGTCACTGTCAGTGTGGAGTTTGCACATCCTCCCCATGTCTGCATGGGTTTCCTCCCACAGTCCAAAGGTGTAGGAGTTAGGCTGATTGGCTATGCTAAATTACCACTTGGGGTCAGAGGGTTAGCAGGCAAAAACGTGTGAGGTCATGGGAATAGGGCCTGGGTGGGATTGTGGTAAGTTTGGACTCGATGGGCTGAATGGCGTTCTTCTGCTCTGTTGATTCTATGAAGTTTTTTAAAAACTAGAAGCAGTTGAGGGAAGTCAGCAAGGTTGCAAAGGTAAGTATAGCCCTCAGTGGGAGAAAAACATACCTGGGCTGTGCCCTGGCATTGCATCTTGGCGCAGCCCTGTGCCTTCCAGGCATTGTCAGGAGCAGGCCCTCTGGAAAGTCCCATTGGATCGGTTGCCCTTATGTGACCCTTTGAAAAATTGGTTTGCAATTGGTAACAGTACACACAGTCAGTACTACAATTTTATCAAGGGCTGAGTAGCCAAATTTCCAATCTTTAAAGAAACTGTTGGAGGCTGCCATCTGAAAGGTAAGTTTCCTGGGTTGGTTTTGAATATTTCTTGAGTTGTTGTGGAATCAGACGAAGTGGGAAGGCTCCTCCCAACTCCATTTTAAATCCATGAACTGGAGTCAGCCATTGCTCACCCTTCCTTATGTTTGCACCCCCCCCCCCTCCTCCACCACATCCCCCACCTTCCTGGGCTCCTTCAGCCAGCAACCAATTCAGTTCACCAAGTGAGGTAAGAGATTGGGGAGTATGGTCACACCCCTAACACGCAGAGCAGATAAGAAAGTGAGCAGAACCATTGTACCTGACAGACCATTTAATGTGGGCTCAAAATGTCTAACTGACAGGTATGTGCATAACAAATGACTGAGGATAAAACAAGATTTGAAAACCCTGATGACAAATAAGCTTGTTGACACTGAGTGAAGGTGCTCACAAATAAAAAAATGGACTCTTGGATGAAGCACCTGAGGACTGACAGCTGTTGTGGAAACGTATTTCCACAAAAATGTACAGGATTGAAAAAGATATTTTAAGTCCATCCACTAGTGAGCACCAGAGGATTGCACTTGGGGAGATTTACATTTAGAGAGAAAATTAAGTCCCATATGAACATGAACAAAAGCTTTACTTACTAAACTACGATGCGCATTATTTGAAATAATACAAAAACAGAGTTTAGCTTATTTCAAAAGTAATGTCAACTAAGCCTGTCAGCATATTTGACCTGATGGCTAGTTGCAAGATAATATAAATTTGTGCAGTATTGAAAAAATACACTGTAATGAAAGGCTTAGTCATATTAAAAATGACATTTTTCGTTTGAATGGAACAGATCAAATTAGAAATCATCAACAACAAGCCGATTGCTGTGGCTTCCATTGTTCTTACTTTTCTTGGCCTTGCTATTTGCAAGCATATCAAATTTAATTAAACCTGGACTTTAGTCAAATTTTAAGGGCAAGGCAAGTTAATGCAGCATTTCGCACTTTGAATTTACATTAAAGGAAGGTTAGTTGAACATGCAAAGTACTGTGAATATGGCCTTGGATAGGTTTTCATCTTCAAAGTGCTTAGTGCCATTTGAAATCTGCATCCTACATACGCTGTAACATTTTCAACAGATAGATGAAGTAAATACAATACTCATGCTTTTGCAAAATACATGATTGAAGTGTGTTAATTTTAAAGTTTAATATTTGTGGAATTATATAGCTGGAACCTTTGCACACAAAACACTACAGATGAAGGTTAGTGCATAGATAATAAATTCTCATTTGTGTCTTGCCTTTCATTTCAGTTTTGCAGGTCCATAATTATGTGACCATTTTCTAAGAGGGGCTGCAGAAAACATGTTATAAGTAACACTTCTGTTTGACCAAGTTACTTAATACACAGACAATATCACAGCTCTGTGCAGATTGAAGAACTAATTATCCAGAAAGCATTAAATAAAAGCAGAAAATGCTGGAAAAACTCAGCAGGTCTGGCAGCATCAATGGAAATCTACAGAGACTACCAGACCTGATGAGTTTAACCAGCATTTTCTGTTTTAATTTTAGATGTCCAGCCTTCACGGTATTTTTGCTTTTATTTGTAGAAGGAGTTCCGAATACCGGAAGCACCTGGTGCTATTTCACCACACAAAAACCAAATCTAAGTGTAGAACAGCTACTAGAATAAATCTGACTTTGTTTATTGAATAATGTCTGAGGGAAAAAAATGAAAAAATTAGCCAAGTCGGGAACTGTATTTTTGTATCATAATGAATTTGACATCATTCGGAGATTAGGAAGAAAAAAAGACATTTTACAGGATTTGAAATTATCTTAATTCTTTGCTCCGAAAAATGTTTGTGGAATTTTGTGCTTGCCATCTGTCTAAATACATACAAAATATTGCTGTGAGAATGTGTTTCTGTGCATCCTGATTTGTTTACCAAATATAGGTTTCTGCAGAAATGAAATCATAAGACCATAAGACATAGGAGCAGAATTAGGCCACTCAGCCCATTGAGTCTACTCTGCCATTCAATCATGGCTGATATTTTTCTCATCCCTATTCTCCAGCCTCTCCCTCATAATCCCTGATTCCCTTGTTAATCAAGAACCTATCTATCTCTGTCCTAAAGACACTCAATGACCTGGCCTCCACAGCGTTCTGCGGCAAAGGGTTCCACAGATTCACCACTCTCTGGCTGAAGAAATCCCTTCTCATCTCTGTGGATATGATATAATGCAACTGCTCAGGTTTTTCTTTTAGAACAAAAAATCATTTTCCAAGAATAAAAATGTTTTTAAAAAGGACTCTGTAGCTATATTAAGTTTAGTTTTATTTATTAGTGTCACAAGTAGGCTTACATAAACACTGCAAAGAAGTTACTGTGAAAATCCCCTAGGCGCCACGTTCTGGCACCTGTTCGGGTACACTGAGGGAGAATTTAGTATGGCCAGTGCACCTAACCAGCCCATCTTTCAGACTGTGGAAAGAAACCGGAGCATCCGGAGGAAACCCACACAGACACTGGGAGAACATGCAGACTCTGCACAGAGACTGACCCAAGCTGGGATTCGAACCTGGGTCCCTGGTGCAGTGAGGCAGCAGTGCTAACCACTGAGCCTCAAATTTTAGGTGAGAAAATATAATTGGCTAAAGTCTGATGCCCAATCCACTTCTGAGTTTGAGGTAGCGAGCTTTCAAAAGATGGAGGGTAGCCAACCTCCTAGTGAGTTGAACAACGAGAATACATTTGCAAATTGGCAATTTCTGTTTGTCCTACCAACATAAAAGGAGAATGTTGTGTCAAAATGGAGGCTCTGTGGACTATCCTTTTGGGAAAAGGGAAATGAAATACAGAACAATATAATGCATTAAATTTGATGCTTTATGAATTTGTATAATGCTGACAATTTAACATTATGTACATGCATCTTTTCAAATTACTCACTTCATTAGATGCACTCTGTCACCATTGGATAAATTCAGCTCCAGTTGATTTCACCAGTAGAAAACAGAATTCATAAGGGATGACTTTAAGTGCTAGCAAGAACAGACTAGCGTGAAAAGCAATTAAACTTAAAACTTGGCAGTTTCATGTGCCCACGTTAATCTTAACATTAATTAGTATTCCAATGTATCTGTATATTTGTTTGAAGTATTTGAAATAAGATGCGTGCATACTGTGCAAAATGCCAATGATGACACTATACATTGATAATATTGCAGAATGTAAATTAAAGGGTTAAGTGAAAGCTATTTTAAGGGAGATTTGATATTCCAAAGGTTGTGATTGAGTAGACACAACTAAACAAAATGATGTGTGAAATGGGGAAGTGAGATTATTAATCAGCTCCCCATTTGAGAATTCCAGGCTAGCTGATTGGAATGTTAGTATATAATGGAGCCACACAGACTTGACTAATCACTGGCTGGTGCCATAATCAGCATCTTGGTTAGAAAACAGAAAATCCACGAAGTTTCTTCCTCCTGATTGTTGTCAAGTAATTCACCGGGAAGTATGCGTGTCTGTACATTAGATAAGGATGAGTCTTGCCTGTGACTGAATCAACTTCTAACACAAACACACATTGTGATTTCACAGATGAATGGGCATTTCAGAGTGGGTTAACCGCAGGTGAATCATGGCTGTCTTAAATTATCCAGCAAGAGCCAAAAGATGAAGCAATGTGATGGGGAGAGAAAACCAGCCAAAATATAGTGGTGATTTGCCCCTAGCACAATTCAGATTGTAAATTTGAAAGCAAGAAGTCAGACAAACTGATTTCTTCTGCTCCTTCTGGCTGTTAGTTTCTTTACATAGTTAATTTGTTGTTCGATCATTACAAGTTTTACATTTCTTGTGATTCATCTTGGAAGGCAAAAGTCAGGTGAATGATGGAATATTGTCCACTTGCCTGGATGAGTGCAGCTCTTACGAAACAGACTGGACACCACCCAGGACAAAGCAGCCCGCTCGATTGCTTCCACAAACCTTCATACCTTCCACCAACGATGAAAAGAGGCAGCAATATACAAAATGCACTGCAGGAACTCACTGAGGCACCTTAGGCAGCACCTTCCAAACCCACAACTGCTACCTTCTACAAGGGCATGGATAACAGAGGTTCTTATCCAAGTTACTCACCATCCTGACTTTGAAATATATCACCACTCTTTCACTATTGCTGGGTCAAAATCCTAAAATCCCCACCTTGACAGCACTGTGGGTGCACCTACACCTCAGATACTGCCGTGGCTAAAGAAGTCAGCTCACAAAACCACCTTCTCAAAGGCAATTAGGGAGGAGCAATAAATGCTGGCCTAGCCAGGGGCACCCACATCCCAAATAAACAAAAATTCTGTAAATCTTTTAGCACCCTCTCTAGTAACCCTATATCCTTCTTCTACTGCGGCAACCAGAACTGTACACATTCTAGACAAGATCCAACACATGTTTAGCATAACTTCTTGACTTTCTAATGTCATCCCTCTTGAAATAAACTCTAATACTGGGTTTATTTTATTAGCTTGCATCTTAAATTTTAGTGACATGTATATTGCTTTCCCTTGAACCTTTTACTTCTCTACCCCATTTAAATTATTATTTTACAAGTAATATATTATCTCCTTACTTTTCTTACTAATAAGCAATTCTACACATTTTTATTGTAAAAAGGTGGCATGGTGGCACAGTGGATAGCACTGTTGCCTCACAATGCCAAGGACCCGAGTTCAATTCCCGGCTTTGGGTGACTGTCTGTGTTGAGTCTGCACGTTTTCCCTGTGTCTGTGTGGGCTTTCTTCACTTGCTCCTGTTTTCTTTCACAGTCCAAAGATGTTCAGATTAGGTGGATTGGCCATGTTAAATTGCCTCTTAGATGGATTAGCCATGGTAACTGTGTGGGATTACTAAGATAGGATGGGGGAGAGGGTCTGGGAAAGATACTTTGTCAGAGAGTTGATGCAGACTCAATGTGCTGAATGGCTTCCTTCTGCTCCGTAGGGATTCTATTGTATGAATTCATTTGCTATTGTAGTGTCAAGAAAGGCCAGTTCTGGACATAGTCTAAGGAACTATGGACAGATGTATCTTTGGGAGAGTATTTTGGTGATATGGATCACCATTCAGTTAGAGTTAACATTGTTATGGAAAAGGACGGAGATTAAACAGAAATTAAAGTTCTCAACTGAGGAAAAAGCAATTTTCCTAATTTAGCAAAAGTTCAATGGAAACAGCTACTTGAAGGTAAATCAGTGTCAGAGCAGTGGGAAAGTCGAGGAGGAGATGGAGATGGTTCAGAGCAAATATATCATAACAAGGAAAAAGGGGGAGATTTCCCAGGTCTACAGCCTTTTGGATGTCCCAGAGACTATATGGCGGGACAAGGTGTAAAAGGAAGCTTATGCCAGACACTGAGAGCTCAATACTGTGAGAAAAACCAGAAAAGCAAAGAAAGAAGTGTGAAAATCTACTGGTAACTAAAAGCAAGGAAACTCAAAGATGTTTATCAATATATAAAGAGCAAATGGATTACCACGAAAAAGATGGGGTGTGGGTATCTATTCGAGGCCAGGAAAGGTGACCTGTGTCTGGAGTTGAGAGATATGGGCGTGGTTCGTAGTGAATACTTTGCTTCTGTCCTCACAAAAGAGTGGGATGATGCAAATAATTAAGATCAGGAGAAGGAGTATGAAATATCGGGTGTGATAAAGAAGATGAAAGAGAAAATATTAAAGGCTTTATTATCTTTGATCAAGCCTGGATGAAATATATTGTAACCTGTTCCAGCGGCAAAGAAGAAAATACCAGAAGATCTGACCACCATTTTCCAATCGTCTGTGACGACAGGCATGGGACTGGAGGACTGCTAACATTTTACCATTGTTTAAGAAGAGGGAAAAGGATAGGCTGAGTCATTGTTGGCTGTCACTCGATTTGAAGGTGACATCTACTCAGGGTTGTGAGTTTCTACCAGGCTGATTTTTGACCCACAGACTAATGGGCACATTGTGGTGGGATGTTCCATGACGTAGTGGAATCTGGAGTGCAGTATTTGCTTGACAGAGTAGTTAACAGGCTATTCATTCTCATCTCACTGATGGACAAATTATTCAGAAATGTTCTGAGGGACAGTATCAAGAGAAAAGCATGCATTAATCGTGGAAAGTTAACATAGATTTAGATCATATCTGACTAACTTGATTGCATTTTTTGAAGAGGTAACAAGGAGGGTTGATGAGGATAAAATGTTGTCTACCTGGATTTCAGCAACATTTTTGACAAGGTTCCACATGACAGACAGATCAGAAAAATAAATACCCAAGGGACCGAAGGGAAAATGGCAGCTTGGATCCAAAATTGGCTCAGGGCAGAAAACAAAGGGTAATATTTGATGGGTGTTTTTGTGATTAGAATGCTGTTGCTGGTGAGGTTCCACAAGAGTCAGAACTAAGTCCCTTAGCTTTCATGATATACGTCAATAATTTAGTCTTAAATATCAGGGACATAATTAGGAAGTTTGCAGATCACACAAAAAGTGACCATGTGGTTAATCGTGAGGAAGAAAGCTGTAGCTAGCAGGAAAACTTCAAGTAACTGGTCAGAAAAGTGGCAAATGGAATTCAATCCAGAGATGTTTGTAATTTTTATTCTGTTTGTAATTTTTGTTAATGATCTGGATGAAGGTATAGTTGGGTGGATTAGTAAATTTGCTGATGACACCAAAGTCGGAGGTGTGGTAGATTGTGAGGAAGGGTGTCATAGTTTGCAGGAAGACTTGGACAGGTTGCAGCGCTGGGCCGAGAGGTGGCGGATGGCGTTTAATGCGGAGAAGTGTGAGGTAATTCACTTTGGTAGGAATAACAGATGTGTTGAGTATAGGGCTAACGGGAGGACTTTGAATAGTGTGGATGAACAGAGGGATCTAGGTGTATGTGTACATAGATCCCTGAAAGTTGGGAATCAAGTAGATAGGGTTGTTAAGAAGGCATACGGTGTCTTGGCGTTCATTGGTAGGGGGATTGAATTTAGGAGCCGCAGCGTCATGTTGCAACTGTACACAACTCTGGTGCGGCCGCACTTGGAGTACTGTGTGCAGTTCTGGTCCCCACATTATAGGAAGGATGTGGAGGCTTTGGAGAGGGTGCAGAGGAGGTTTACCAGGATGTTGCCTGGTATGGAGGGGAGGTCCTATGAGGAGAGACTGAGGGATTTGGGGTTGTTTTCGCTGGAAAGAAGGTGGCTAAGAGGGGACCTTATTGAAACATATAAGATGATTAGAGGTTTAGATAGGGTGGACAGTGATAGCCTTTTTCCTCGGATGGAGAAAGCTAGCACGAGAGGGCATGGCTTTAAATTAAGGGGGGGTAGTTATAGGATGGATGTCAGGGGTAGGTTCTTTACCCAGAGGGTGGTGAGGGATTGGAATGCCCTGCCTGCTGAGGTTGTAAATGCGCCTAGTTTGGGGGCGTTTAAGAGATCTGTGGATAGGTTTATGGACGAAAAGGGATTGGTTTAGGTTAGTGGGTCATTGTTTTTTAACTGGTCGGTGCAACATCGTGGGCCGAAGGGCCTGTTCTGCGCTGTAATGTTCTATGTTCTATGTTTTATGTTCTATGTGCACGATGATGCATTTAGGGTGGGTAAATAAGGCAAGGAAATATGTAATAAATGATGGGATACTGGGAAATATAAAAGAACAGAGAGGGCCGAGGACTGCATGTTCACAAATCTCTGAAGTAGGAGTACAGGTAAATTAGGTGGTTAAGAAAGCAAAACAGAATATAAGATCAAAGAAATTATACTCCTTCTGTATAAAACAGTAGTTAGAACATAGCTAGAGTACTGGCCATCACATTACAGAATGGATGAGATTTCACTAGAGAGGGTACAGAGGAAATTTAGAAGGATGTTGACAGCACTGGAAAATGTTAGCTATAAGGTAAGGCTGGATAGGCAGAGTTTGTTTTCTTTGAAACAGAGGAGGCTGGGGGGAGATTCAATTGTATAAAATAATGAGGGGCATATATCTTACATATTATATCTTACACAGTCCCTTAAGGATGACTTTCTTCCGCACTAACACTGAGTTCTCAGGCAATGGAGGGGTCCAGGTGTTTGTCAAAGGTGGGGCAGACAGTAGTCGGAGGAGCGGGTGGGTGGAATGTCTGGCTTGCCACACGCTCCTTTCATTGTCAACACTTGGCTTCAGCGTCCTCTCAGCAGTGAAACTTGAGGTGTTCAGCTCCTTCCCAGATACTTTTCTACCACATTGAGCAGTCTTGGGCCAGGGATTCCCAGGTGTCAGTGTGGATGTTGCACCTTGTTAAGGTGACTCTCAGGGTGTTCTTGAAGCATTTCCTCTGCCCTCCTGGGGCTTGTTTGCTGTATTGAAGTTCTGAGTAGATCCAATAGGTACTTTTCCAGTGTTTTAAGGTGTGTACTATACATAGTCCACATCTCTGAGCTATATAGCAGGACAGGTATCACTACTGCTCTGTAGGCCATGCGCTTGGTGCTGGGTCTGTGGCCCTGATCTTCAATCATTTTCTTCCTCAGGTGACTGAAGGCTGCACTAATACACTGAAGATAGTGTTTAACCTCATCATTGATGTCTGCCCTAGTTGACACTACATTCCCAAGATGGGGAAAGGGTTTTCCAAGACCTCGTTATGAATGCTGATAACCAAAGAATAATGATGTGTGGTGGGGGTAGATTGGTAGCCGATGTTTGTTTTATGGATGTTTGGTGTGAGGCCTATGCTTTCATAAGGCTCGGTGAAGGTGTTGTTGATGGCTTGGAGCTCACCCATCAAGGGTGTGTAAGCATTGTCTGCGCGGTGTCGCCCATGACAGAGGATGGGACATGATGTGGAGATGCCAACATTAGACTGGGATAAACACAGTAAGAAATCCCACAACCCCAGGTCAAAGTCCAACAGGTCTATTTGGTAGCAAACATCACTAGCTTTCGGAGAGTTGCTTTTATCAGGTGTGTGGATGGGAAACTTTGGAGCAGGCCTGCAGGCGATGTATGTTGAACAAGTTTGTTCTGTAGTTTAGCTCAACTCCTGCAGGGAGCTTGCTGAAGGTGAAATGGAGCATTGCAGCAAGGAAGGTCAAGAGGAGTTTCGGTGTGATGACACAGCCTTGCTTGACTTCAGTCTGAAAGCATATGGGATCTGTGGTGGATCCATTATGCTGTGGAGATGCTGACGTTGGACTGGGGTAAACACAGTAGGAAGTCTCACAACACCAAGTTAAAGTCCAACAGGTTTATTTGGTAGCACAAATCACTAGCTTTCAGTTATTCCTCTGTTCTGCTGCGAGACTGATGGGGTCTATTTTGGTGGCTTGTGCTACCAGATAAACCTGTTGGACTTTAACCCGATGTTGTGGGACTTCTTACTGTGGATCTGTTAGTCAGGGTCATAGTTTGCACTTCATCATGGAGCAGGCAGAGAATGGCATCAAACATTTGGGTGTGCTGAAACATAACCTATAATCCCTCGTGGTTGACAGTTTGCCAAAGGCCTTTGCGAGGCCAGAGAAGGCCACATACAAGGGTTGGTGCTGCTTGCTGCATTTCTCTGGTAGCTGCTGCCTGGTGAAGAGGATGCCCATTGTGCCCCTTAGTGGGCAAAATCGGCATTGCATCTCTGGGAGGAATTCTCCCAGTGATTCAGGAGGATTCTTGAAATGACCTTCCCTATGGCTAATAGCAGGGGAAAGGATTTGATTGGAAGGCGCAAAGAGGTCAATAACATGGAGCATAGATTAAAATAATTGGCAGAAGGACTGGAATGGAGATATGGAGAAATTCTTTCACTCAGGAGGGTAGAGGATGGTGGTCTCACTAATTGAAAAGTTAGCAGAACAGAGGCCTTCATTACATTTTAAAAAAATTTGGATATACAGTGGAAGTGTCATAACCCATAAGATTAAGGACCAACAGCTGGAAGGTGGAATTAGGTTGTATAACTTTTCTGCATCCAGCACAGAAATGATGGGCCAAATGACCTCGTCCTGTGCTGCAACTTTCTATAATCTATTGAATTCCATATATACAGATTAAAAGAAAGAGCAAAAAAAATTCAGAAGATACCCAGCAAGTTCATCAGCATCTGATAGAGAAATACAGACAACATGCCTGTGCATTACCCACATTTTCTGTTCGGCACGATTTTCAGAATTCAGTACTTCATTTTTTTCATTTTGCAGGAATGTATTTGGTCCACTGATATATCCCTCTTCTTAATAATGGAAGTCAAAGCAGTGTTCCTAAATGGTGTGGGATTTGCAGTCACAATGCTCAATTGATTCTTTTTCAAAAAATCAATTGTTTTGAAATGTTGCCTTGCTAAATCTTTCACTATCCTGCTCCCTGTCCTGTGTCACCAGCTGCCTTGCACAACCTCTTGTATAAAATCCAGAGAAGACTTCCAACATCGAGATATAAAAATAACTGTTTTGTTGTCATCTTTTGCCTTCTAGCATATTTGTCAACAAATAAAAAAAAACAGGGATAAAATAAAAGCAAAGTACTGCCGATGCTGGACAGTATTTGTGGAAAGTTCAGGATCAGAAATAGGAATGTGTTGGTATTAATACAATTTTAATTATTTTAACAGTTTGCATATTGCTATATTTCTCAAAGTTAAGAATTAAATTTAGGTCTGAGGTCTTGTTTATGGTTGAACTGCAATAAAAAAAATCTGCATTTCTTCCAAATCTTTTCCTGTTAAAACCCAAATTTTAACTTTGAACAAACCTGTTAGGAAAACCACGCCAGTTTCCATGCTCAGGCCCACGGTTAAAATAACATACTTAAAGAAGGACCCCTTCACGTTCAGTTTCTGCTTGCCTACTCAGGACATCAGATTAAGATCAGAGCCTTAATATTGGCAGGTGAGTCCCATGGGCAATTTTTAACTGGTCAATTTCTGCCAGGGTTACACCCACCCTTTGATTCTCACTAAGTATTAATCTTTAAGCTGCAATGCTCTGTTCTATTTAAGAATGGTTCTGTGCCTTTTTCAAAATGTCACCCAAAGTCATGTACCTTTTAAGTGCTGCTGTCTAGCTGTATGATATTTCAATATACATTTTGTCCCACTGGATAAGATTCAACCCCAAACAGAAGGCAAGTGGAGAAATTTTATTCCCATATTTCAACCCATGCTGGTTAAATGCTATGAATTGGCTGAATTGGAAGCATGAAAGAACTGTCCAAGTTTACTATTGCTCCTGATTTCTCATCCTTTCCTGCCTTAGGAACCAATTTTCCCAACTTTCTCATTGTTTGATCCCAGTATCTGTCAGGACTATGCTGACAAAGAAAATTGGTGAGGGAAGGGCTGTGGATATAATTTGTGTGGACTTTAGTTAGCGTTTGATAAGGTCCCACATGGCAGACTGGTACAAAAACTATAATCACTCAGGATTCGGGGTGGGCTGGCTAGATGGATTAATGTTCCACAGGGATCAGTGCTGGGACCTTGGTTGTTTGTAGTACATATAAATGATTTGGAGGAAAATGTGGGCGTCTGATTAATAAGTTTGTGGATGACAGAAAGATTGGCGGAGTTGTTGATAGTGTGGGGATTGTCAAAGGGTACAATAAAATATAGATAGATTGGAGATTTGAGCACAGAAATGGTAGATGGATTTTAATCTGGACAAATGTGAGCTGATGCATTTTGATGGATCAAATTTAGGTATGAATTATACTATAAATGGAAGAACCCTTAGGAACATTAACATACAGAGGTGTGCAGGTAGGCAGTTCCCTAAAAGAGGCAACTCAGATGGCCAAGGTGATTAAGAAAGCAAATGGCATGCTTGCCTTCATCAGCAGGGTCATTGAGTAGAAGAGTTGGGAAATCATGTTACAGTTATATAAAACCTTGGTTAGGCCACATTACCAGAAGAATATGGAAGCTTTGGAGAGACTGCAAAGAAGGTTCCCCAGGATGTTGTCTGGTCTTGAGGGTGTTGGCTGTGAGGAGAGGTTGAATAAACTAGGATTGTTTTCACTGGAAAGGTGGAGACCTGATAGAGGCCTACAAAAGTATGAGAGGCAGAGACAGATGGATAGTCAGAGGTTTTTTCCAAGGCTGGAAGTGTCAATTACAAGGGGGCACCGGTTCATGATGAGAGGGGAAAAGTTTAAAGAGATACGTGGGGGAAGTTTTTCACTCAGGGAGTGGCGGGTGCCTGAAATGTGCCGCCAGAGGAGATGGTGGAGGCAGGCACATTAGCAACATTTAAGAGAGATCTGGAGGGTACATGAATAGGGAGTGAATAGAGGGATATGGACCGGGTAAGGGCATGTTTATTTTTGCTTTGTTAGGGCATTATGATCGGCACATGTTGGAGGGCTGAATGGCCTGTTCCTGCATTGTACTTTTCATTGTTCTTTGAATGAATTTACAGATTCAATTTCTTCCTTTCTCAGTGTGACTCTTTACCACCATTTAATGCATCTTTGGGCATCACAACTCCTTGCAGACTCTTACTGACTGGAGAATGTGGAATCAGCATCATTACTAACCCTACAGGTTACTGTGTGAACAGTGTGGCACTATAGGACCATCTTAGTCCTCGAGTTTAAAAGAATCGTGTGAATTGAGAATTAGAAATATTCGCCGGAAACCTCCGACGTTCCTTGCGGCTGGGATTCTCCGGTACCATTGCATTGAATGGTGTTTTGGCTGAGCGTTAAATTCTCCAAACCTGCTGGCAGCGGGATGGGGGTGGAGGGGGTTGGAATGATGGAGATCGGAAAATACTGCCCATTGTTTTCTGTCATACAATTGAATATGCAATGATAATTCCAATTATGTCTTTTGCTGTCACTTCCCACTATACTAGCTCCATGAATGAAGCCAGTAAACAGCACTATGGCCAGGATATTTAGGACGTTAGGGTTTTCTTTCCAGCCATCCGAAGTGACAGTAGGGAACACATCTCCGCCGATGCAGTCTGCCCCAAAATTAATTCACTCTCCAGTAAGCAGTGATCGGCAAGAGGCTGTGACTTGAAAAGTAGCCCTGTTTCACCAGAGAGCTGCTGGCCAACAGGTTAGCCGGCAGATCTCCAATCCCTGAGGCAGCAGAGATTACAGTGGGCAGGACTGGTACTGTGTCTGGTTTATAATTTGTGATGGTGGTTTTTTTGCTATACCTGGATGAAATCCTTTGGCATTGAAGATGACCAAATAATTGGCTGAACAGTTGGCTCCATGGAGATGACTTTCAACAGAACCAGAAGGTAAAGGGATGTTTTACGAGAAGGGGGTGAAATTCTGTCCAACTTTCTCCAGAGTTAATGAGTCTCAGATGGTTAAATGAGGGAGCATGTCGAATAATGGACGTGATAGTCTAGTGTTATCATTGATAGGTTATTAATCCAGAAACTCAGCTAACGTTTGGGAACCCAGGTTTTAATCCCGCCACAGGAGTTGATAGAATTTGACTTCAGTCCCATGCCCGCAAACGATATTTAAATTGGATTTACGTGCTCCTTTGTCTGCCCAATGCAGCTCCATGCCTATTTCCACCGTGGAACTGAAGGTGCTGGAAATCCAGCACTGGGAAACAGGCTTGGGGCCAGACACCCAGCTTGGATCACGCTAATCCAGCTCCGCTGAAATGTCCTGGCCCACCCTCAGGATCTTTCCTTATTTTTTGTGACAGTTACACTGTATAATAATGCCAACTTCACATCAGTTCACACAGGGCTATTAACATGAAGATGGGATTAGGCTGGACAACCCTTTTGGCTGGCACAGGCATGATGTGCTGAATGTAAATCTTTCTATGTTCTGACAATACAGCTTTATCATTTGATATCAAACAATGGCAAAGGAATAGAGCTGGGATAATCACATGTTGTTTCAGTCATAATGATATCACACCTCGAGCAAGATAAAAATAATTTTAAAAATGGCACGTTGCATCATCCTATTGAGCATTTGTCGAGCAACTAAATTTTAAAAATGCTGCTGTAATATTTGAAGGGGTATTATTGGAAATTTCTAACCGCTGCTCCCTTCTTACTCACTTGATTCACGGGTGACCCAAAATTGGAAGGTGTGTGGAGATCTTTTATGTCCATTTGCCAACTTGATTCAACTTGTAGGGAAGCCTTTAAATGGGTACCCAGTACTCCTGCCTAAAATGTACAGGGTGGGTCTTAACATGGAAATCAAGCTCCTCCACTTGCTGTTGAGCTCCTTTAAGGAGAAATGGGAGGAGGGTGCACAGTGAGCACCAGTTTCCATTTACCCCAGTGATGTGAAATCTACCTGATGATTGCTAAAGGAAGGTCAGGAAGCCCCTCTCTTCAAAAGGTAAGCATTTGGGATTTTGTCATCAGAATTTTCTAGAGCCAGGAGGAGCAGGGTGCATCTCTGGGCCCTTCAAAAAATCTTCCGGCCTGCTACTTACCTGTTCTCACGACCTACCATCTGCTCCCTCCTGCTCTCTTGTTGACCAACTGTTTTCATAGAATACCTACATTGCAGGAGGAGGCCATTCAGCCCCTCAAGTCTGCACTGACCACAATCCCACCCAGGCCCTATTCCTGCAATCCCACACATTTACCCCACTAATTCCCCAGACACTAGAGTCATTTTAATATGGCCAATTAACCCAACCTGCACATCTTTAGAGTGTGGGAGGAAACCGGAACACTCAGAGGAAACCCATGCAGACACAGGGAGAACGTGTGCACTCCACACATACAGTGACTCAAGCCAGGAATCGAGTCAGGGCCCGTGGTGCTGTGAGGCAGCACTGCTAACGACTGTGTCAAAGCTGTTTGTAGTCGTAAATCATTTTTCTGAATTGGTAAACAACGACAGGGTGTCCATTAGGTGTTTTCAGCTTACTAAGAAAATGGTACAAAGACCAGAACATCGAACTGGTATCGAATGGTCTTTGGTGTGGCTTCAGGGCAATCCCAAGATACAGGATCGTAGTCTCAATGCATTTGCTTATCTCAGTTCCTCAATGAAAACAAATTATTTTCAATTATTGCAAAGGGAAGATGACGTTGTATTCCAGAAATCAGGACAAGGTGTTTTCAGGAACATGTTCATACATGTCTGGCATTTCTCAGGGGCATGCCAATATTTGTAGACCCTTTCGCACAGAAGAATGAAAAATCACTGCATTAAACCATTAGTGCAATCAACACATCTGTTGAGGGATCACCACAGACATAACGGCACCACTTTTGTTTCATGCTGGATTTTAATTGTCACACAGGAGTTGTTATTGGCTGCAATTGAAAATACTACAATCCCAATGGGCAGTAGATATGTTAATGCATCAGCAGCCATCGGTAATTATGTTAGAATAATTTTAGGATAGAATTTTGGCAGCGCACTAATGATAGTCAAATGTTGATTTTTTTTAAAGCTAATACCGAGGTTAACAATATAGTGAAGCATTGGACTAAAATGCTTTGAGATATCCCGAGGTTGTGAAAGGTGTGATATAATTACAAATTTAGCCTTCTTCTTGATTACTGATAATGCTTCTTGCTTTTCCCAATTGGCATTTTGGTCAGTACTGGTCAATATAATCGTATGGGATACTTTTCTTTTCCCATAATATATAGTTATTTCCCTGTTTAAAGTTTGTAATTTATTTTGCATTTCCTAATTATTGTTGTAACTCTTTGAAAATATGTGCCAGGGTCAGCCATTAATAGAATTTGTCTTTCCTTAAAAGGATCTCTTCTCACCATGAATCAAGACAATGCTTTATTTTCTATTTAAAAATGTCTCTGTGTTGTATGGTAAAAATTGGCAGCTGTAACAGCACTGAGATTTTCTTTCATTACAGTTAGGAGAAACATAACAAAATCTTATTTTTATTTCAATTCTATGTATATGTAAAAAAATGTAAAAATCTACATTCAGGGCTATAATGGTCTCTTGGATTCGGCCATAAATAATTCAGCATCAATCTTGCAAGTTACAGCATACACAGCCTCCAGCGCATTAAATGTTTCTAAGAGAATTCCAGCCAACTTCACATAATCTCCTGCTTCAGACAGTGGCTTTTTTGAAGTGCCACATATATCCTGACACGTTGTTAAATCAGATTACAAGAACTTCGAACGTCAGCGAGGGGAATAAACTTACGCATATTTCATCTAACAGTTAATGCTGGCAACTAGTAAAGGACAGTTGATTGAACTGTGTATTGGAATGTTTAATAATGCATGGTGCTTCAGCCAACATAATTGAATTTGGGTGCAATAGTGTTTCTATACGTGTGCTTATGCCATTGAAGCCTCTATCACAAGACGAGTCTTTGCTGTTTCCAAAACAGTTGAGGACAAAGGACACCTCATATTATTTTTCTCCTTTTTATTGTTAGTTATATATCTTCACTGTTATTTTTCCACTTCTTGTTTCTGCCTTTTCCCCTCCCGGATTCTCCATTGCTTTTAATGTTTTTATTTTTGCCTCCCTTGTTTCCATTAGGACTTCATCATGATTTTTATTATCTCCCTTCCCAGTTGGTTCTATTTTGTCCCTCTTTGTTCCTAATTACTCTGCTCAACCTATATTGTGTGCTCCGTGCACCTGTCCAACACGTAACCTTTTGAAAACAGTCGCACTGGAAGCAGAAAGAGATGAAGAGACAAAGTGACAAACAAGCAGTGGGGGAATACAACAAATCAATTTGAAGGGACTGGTGTTGTTCGTGAAGGAAGAACAAGTGACAGTGCTTGGAAAGCAAAAATATAGTGAAAAAAAAACAGTAAAATGGTGACCAAATTGATTCAACTGGTGTTTTGCTGTTTGTGGAAGATATTTTCACTTTGGATACAATCTCCTTGTGGCTTCATTTATATAGCAAAATACAACAAATCTGACTTAAAGAAGAATGTTTAGAGGCTGAACCACACAGCTATTTAATGTAGGAGTTTAATTCATTTTCAGTGAATTAGAACACTTCTCTTATAACTGTCGTAATTATGATTGAATGAATGGGTACCTAAGAGGAACTTGAGACAAACAGTTTGGTAATGTGATGAGACAACCATCTGAATTTTTCAATCTAGCGAATTCTGATTTGCCACAGGTTCATTATTGCATTATTTTTGAGCACCCCACCTGTCCTTAATGCTGTACTTGATGAGCCAACGAAGATGAGTAATATTGCAAACTGGGAAAATCTTAAGCGTGGCATTTCATTGGGGCTCAGTCCTTTAGTGTTCCGTGCAATGTAAGCAGATACGGATTTTTGGGTTTTTATTTAAGTTCTTAGGAAATCTTATCAAACGGATGCCCACTTATGTGGAATCCAGCTGGTAAAGTTGTACAATACACTGGTTAAAATGGCAATCAAATTGCAATTTTTAATCTAAAATATATTTTTCTGTTTTTAAAGCCTACAAGGAAAAGATGAAGGAGCTCTCAATGCTCTCGCTGATCTGCTCTTGTTTCTACACCCAGCCACATCCCAACACAATTAGCAAGTTTGGTGGTGAGTGATGCTTTTGTGTAATCTGTAGATTGTTCTCCATGTATGTTTAGATTGTGCAATTATACGATAACTAGCAAGTTAATGTAGTAACTACTGTTTTATCGATGTAGAGTCAACCCGTTTTAAAATTTGCACAATAATTCATTTTCAAATTTACATTAGATGTAAATATGTGACATGAACAGATGTAGCACAATTCAAAATAGTGTTTTATTGATAAACTATTCAGTGAATTGTTACCACAAGAATCCAATTATTTCCTGCATGAAGGGTTATGTATCATGTCAGGGCAAAAAATAAAACAAACAATCACCTCACAGGACATCAGTTAATCAGCTGTCCAAGAACATTGTCCCTTTAACTTGATAATACCAGGAATGTGAAGATCAGATCCAAGAATTAATCATGTATTGACATTTCTGATAAGTTTAGTATGAAAACTAGAAAAGGCAATCGATCAAAATGAAATTTGGTGCCAAGGCAGTTCATCATTCATCCCTCGTACTCTTCTAGAAAACTACTTTAGCAGTAATTCACAATTATCAATAATTAATTAGTTAATCCGTAAGAATCGTAACTAAAGAATCAGCTTTAAAGATCAGCTAATTCAATGCTTTTGCGTCCCAAAAGCTTTGTCCTGAAATGGAGAAGTCTGCAGCTATTCAATCCATTAGCTATTGTTTAAACGTTTTCCAAGGTTGAGCGTGAATGCGTTTAAAGGAGGAGTCTGCCAAAACCAGCAAATGTGGCAAAACCATTGACCTTTAAACAATATTAGCGCTATCTTGAATTTTAGCAAATTCCTAAAGCTAAACCTATCCTTTTAAAATGTTTTAACCTTTTTAACAATGCATCTGAAATCCACTCTTTCAGGTCAAACACATAAGTGGGGACTTTGGAGATTCCTTGGATATCTGATTCTTCAGGTCTGCATTAAAAACTCAACAGATTAACGTATTGCTTTACTCAGTGGGCCCAATAGTGAACATCATTATTGTTAGACAAGGAACCAACAAATCATCTGCTAAATTTGAAGCAGCACTAAAACCATCTTCACCTAAGAAGGAATTCCACTGAAGAATGGAAAAAAAAGATAAATATATACCCAGACACCAGACCAGCCTCCAAATCAACCAAATTTACCTGCAAGGACAGCCTGACACTTCTTCTACAGTAGTGTGAACAAGATATGGAAGGGTGGTAAAGGTTATAAGGCCATCAAATGGTCTGAACCTATGAACTCAGACTTGAAGAGGGAAGATAGGATACTAATAAATACATCAATTCATGGGATAAATAGAATTGCTTGGAATACATTGGATAAAGACTTGGGGGAATGTGTAGTATAGGAGATTGGCAAATATAGGTTTAATGTGGGACTGAGTACATTATCACCCACACAGTGATAAAAGAGAACACATGGCTCCCACTGAGGGGTCAGTCTAGTGTTGGACAGAGCCGTGTGCGCAAGCAAGCATGGAAACAGCTCTTAGCTTGCACCCTTTACTATATACATGTACTTAATTTTTATAGTTAACAAATACATACATTTAACCAATTTAAAACTACAAAGACTTCATTAAGACCTACCAAATGGTACTCAACACTCTACAACAGAGCAAGATGCTTCACAACACCAGGTTTTAACATTAAAAAAAATTGAACATCCAGTGATTAACTGAAGGAACTATGCCATAAGATTTCACATTTTTAAACAAAAGCAAGCTTTATTGTATATAATATACAAAGCAAGCATCATTATCTTAACACAAATTTGTCAAGATATAGATAATTAATCCAGTTCCCTTTTAGTTACTAACTGCACCAAAGGGATCCCTTGCACAGTTAGATCTTGAAGGTTCATTCATTTTTTCCAGGACCAAACCAAGCATGCCACAGCTTCCCCTAGTTCACTTTGACTTCTCAATGTTCCATATATTCTCTGAAGTGCGGGGCTTCATGGGGATCCTTCCATTAGCTTTGGTTAAACAACTTTCTAACTTTCCTTTAAAGCCTCATGACTATGAACTTCTTAACTTCAGCTTGGGCCTCACTGCATTTGTGCTTATTGATAACAATCAGGAACGCCATTAGTCTCTAATGGCTTCTATACTCCTTTCACTGGCTTAGGACCATTACAGACAGTCTTCGCTCAGTCTTTTAGAGTTCATATACAGCTCTTGGTCCCACAGCTGCTTTACAGCTCCAGACAGACTCTTGCCTTCTCCAAGCCCCGACCAGATTGACTGCTGACTGCCTGTTTCTATGAATGAATAAATTAAAACAAAGGAATCTTCCTAATCCCCATAGTCCATCTCCATGTAATGGGACATACTTTAGGATGCTCCAAACGATAATTGTAAACTCCTTACTTCTACCTTTAAAATAACCCATTGATTCTGTGAGGTACATGATTAATTTATATCCCTAATGAACTAAAGCCACTCTTTCCAGACTTGCTGGTTCAACCATGAGGCTTTTAGCTTCCTTAATCTGAGAACTGTATGGATAATTTAAAAATAATTATTGCACTAACCATAGTTTGTAAGTTTTCTCACTTGCAACTCTGACCTTATTAAATAAACACGGTTTACTCTTTGAACTGAAATCTCTCTTGTTGCACTTACCTGTTTCTGAACCAAGTATTTCGATTTTCCACATTTAAATTCAATTTTTATGTTATTTTCTAAAACATATTAAGTATAAAATCAGATATTTACAACAATAATGACAATTCAAGAAAAAGAGGGTGCAGAGGAGATTTACAAGGATGTTGCCTGGATTGGGAGGCATACCTTATGAAGATAGGTTGAGGGAGCTGGGACTCTTCTCCCTGGAGAGACGAACGCTGAGAGGTGACCTGATAGAGGTTTATAAGATGTTGAGAGGAATAAATAGGGTGGATTCTCGGACACTATTTCCCAGGGTTGAAATGGTCGCTACGAGAGGACACAGGTTTAAGGTGCTGGGAAGCAAGTACAGAGGAGATGTTAGGGGTAAGTTTTTCATTCAGAGGGTGGTGAGTGAGTGGAATCGGCTGCCGTCGGTGGTGGTAGAGGCGAACTCGCTGGGGTCTTTTAAAAGACCCCTGGATGAGTATACGGGATCTAATGGGATTGGGAGTTATAGATAGTTCTATGCTTGGTAGGTATAGATGTGATCGGCGCAACTTGTGGGCCGAAGGGCCTGTTTGTGCTGTAGTGTTCTATGTTCTATAAAAAAAGATTTCCAATGAACATAAGAAATAGGAAATAGGAGTTAATGAGTTAAGAATCACAGCTAAATTGAATCTATAAAGTTCTTTTCCTGGATGCTGAAGGTTTAATTGTAGTGAAATGCCTCTACACATTGAATAATTTTTCTGCAAAATAAATATACAATGTCACTAGACAATGAAAATACAATTTAAAAATTGATTAATCCAACCACTCAAAGAAGAAATGTAAATTATTATGTTGTTCTTGGGCTTCAGACTTGTCACTTTTAAACGACCATTGAGGAAACGACTGGAGATTCTTTTTTCTTCCACCTCTCACAAAGCTAGACGTTGGGGAGGCAATGGCCTGGTGAAATTTTTGCTAGACTATTAATCGAGAAACCTTAGCCAATGTCCTGGGTTCGAATCCCACCATGGCAGATAATGGAATTTGAATTCAATTTAAAAAAATCTGGAATTAAGAATCTACTGATGATCACGAAACCATTGTTGAATGTTGGAAAAGGCTCCCTTTAGGGAAGGAAATCTGCCATCCTGACCTGGGCTGGCTCCAGGGCCACAGCAATATGGTTGACTCTCAATTGCCCCTTAAATGGCCTAGCTGGTCAAGAGCAATTAGGGATGGGCAATAAATGCTGGTCCAGCCAGTGATGCCCATATCCGATGAATGAATTTTTACAGTGAGAGAAGGGCCAGATCATAATTACGTTTGTCACTGAATCTGACACAGAGAGAGCATGGAAAGCAGCATGGTCACTCTTTATATGTCTCCAGGAACAATGATGTTAAGTAATAATTTTATTTTTATTATTCCACAACATGCATAGTTGGGTCAATCCCTCGGGTACCTCCTGCTCATCGGCTGCAACTTCAACGGAAGAGTTGTGAAAATGCCAAACAAACTGCATCAACACTTATTTTTCCAGGGTTTCCAGCGCATGTTGACATCCACTCCCAGCTTATGTTTCTTCCTTAGAAATTCACATAAAAGAACATGCCAAAAATGTCACAATCCAAGAATAAACTCCAAATTCTTTTTCCATTAATAAGAATAGTTGTTTAAAGTTAATTCAGAAACATTGGGCCATGTTTTAATAAGTACTGTTAATAATTTCAAGATTATACGAGACGATAAAGGAACTTGCATTTAACTCTCACCCCTGCTACAATTCATGTACAAATATCCTATGCCAAATGTCTCTTCTTTCTTTAGACATGGAAGTGAAACCAATCAACAAGCGAGCATCTGGACAAGCTTTTGAGGTGATCCTGAAGCCCCAGTCCACTGATTTGTCACCTGAACAACCTATCTCACCAAAGAAGAAGGAGATCTCTTTGGAGGAACTCCAGCAACAGCTGGATGCTGCTGAGGACAGGAGGAAGGTAAACAACAATACCAGCTTCACGTTCAGATGGCAAAGTGAACGTTTTCCCCCATTCAGTTTTTCCATAAATAATGTTACTCTTAAGTCTCCAGTTTCCCACTGGTATGTGGATTTGAAAGTAGATTTCAAAGTGAATTTGTCCAATTCACAGCTGAGTAGCAAATGTTACCTTTACGTCACTGATCATAGAATGAGATAACAAAGAAGGCCATTCCTTCCATAATTGCCTGTACTGGCTCCCCTTTTCATTTCCATGAGCCATATAATCTTCCCCAATGGCTATACCTAATTCCCTCTTGAAAGTTACAATTGAATCTTCTTCCACTATCCTTTAAAGCAACACATTCCAGATCATAACAACTTGAAGTCTAAAAGTATCCTCTTCATCTTCCCCATGGTTCTTTTGTCACTTACCTTAAATCTGTGTTCCTTGGTCATTGACCCTTCTGCAAATGAAAACAGTTTCTGTTAAACATAATGTCCTTTTGAAAATAATGACTGCAAAACTTTCAGTGTTTGCCATCATTACACCACTGAAATGGACAGCAAACTTCTGGAGTCTGCACATAAGAAGACAACGTACGTGGTCATTTGCTCCTTTGAGCCTTCTCCATCATTCCACATGGCTGATCTTCTACCTCAACAACATCCTGCATTATCCCTATTTTTCTTAATTCCCTTAGTCCCCTAACATATTTTAACCGCTGTCTTGAATATACCAAACACCTACTGCTCTCTGGGGTGGAGAATTTCAAAGATTTACAATCCCTTGAATGAAGAAACTTCTTATCACAGCCCTAGTTGGACAACCATGTCACCTGTACCAGTGGAAACATTGTCTCAGCATCCAGCCTGTCCAGCCCCTTAAGCCTTTTGGCTGTAATTCTCCAGCCGTTCCTATTGGTAGGATCTCTCAGTCCTCTAATGGTGCACCACCACCAGGGGTTTCATGGTGGCATGAAGAAGAATCAGTTGGAAATCCAATTGACAATGGCGGAACCAGAAGATCCTGCCACTGGCGAGCGACATACCATCTCACGCTGCCAAGAAGGCCAGAGAAGCTCACCCTTGTTTCAATTAGATCATTCCTTCTGCTAAAATCCAGGGAGTATTGATCTCATACACTCAATCTCTCCTTATAGAACAATCCCTTCATTTCAGAAGCCCATTTTGTAAATCTTTGTTGCACACCCTCTCAGGCAAGTATGTAAGGAGACCAAAACTGCAGATAGTACTGCAGTTGTAGCTGCTCCAGTGTCCTGTACAATTGCAGTAAGATTTCTTTTTCTTTTCGAATCCCTCTGAAACAAAAGCTAACATATCAATTAGCATGCACTGTTAAATGCAGAAATCTAGAAATTGCCATTGGTGATTTTAAGCAAGAAGGTGCACTGTTGAGATTTCCCCAGAATGCAATCAATTGGAAATCATTGGTGATAACTTCCAGCACTCTTAGTGCAGGATTTTCTCAGCCTTCCTGTTGGTGGAATCTTCTGATCTTACTGAAGTTGACTCCTGCTATGGGTTCCTTGTCGGTGAGACAGGCGAGCCATGCAAACTGTCATTGTTTTTAGCGGGATTGGAAGGTTCTGCAGACTTGCCAGCTCTGTTGTAAAGAAACCTGCTGCAGGGGAGTTGGAAAATTGTGATCTTGGAGGTTGTTGTAAATATCATTTAAAAAGTTACACTTCGTTGAAAATAATATAAGTTTTTGAAGGTGTATTAAGTTCACAGTTACTGATAAATAGATACACTGAAAAATTACTTTTATATTTGTTGAATGTCAACTATCTCCATTATAAAAATAAATTCTACATACATATTTTATAATTTGCTTATGATATTTAATCATCAACTTTAATCCCATGCGATTGTCCTAATCATTTATTTTGTTGTCATAAAAATCTAAAATTAAAACTGAGGGGATTCCGTGTTTTTCACTTCCAGGTTAGGTGCCTTTTGAGAGTCCTCCAATGTGATTGACTGCTTACCCTCCCTGATAACATCACCCTCCACCCCAACATCACCCTCTGCCTGATAACATCACCCTCCACCCAACATCACCCTCTGCCTGATAACGTCACCCTCTGCCTGATAACGTCACCCTCTGCCTGATAACGTCACCCTCTGCCTGTATAACATCACCCTCTGCCTGATAACATCACCCTCCGCCTGATAACATCACCCTCTGCCTGTATAACATTACCCGCCTGTATAACATTACCCACCTGATAACGTCACCCTCCACCCGATAACATCACCCTCCGCCTGATAATGTCACCCTCAGCCTGGTAACATCACTCCCACTTAGACCATAAGATATAAGAGCAGAATTAGACCATTCATCTCATCAAATCTGCTCTGCCATTCAATCATGGCTGATAAGTTTCTCAACCCCATTGTCCCACCAATTCCCCATAGTCTTTGATCCCTTTACTAATCAAGAACATATCCATCTCTGTCTTAAATACTCTCAATGACCTGGCCTCTCCAGCTTCCTGTGGCAATGAATTTCATAGATTCGTTATCCTCTGGTTGAAGAAATTCCTCCTCACATCAGTTCTAAAGGGTCATTCTTTTACTTTGAGGTTGTGCCATTGGACCCTAGTCTCTCCTATTAATGGAAACACCTTTCCCATGTCCACTCTAACCGAACCTTTCAATATTCTGTAAGTTTCAATGAGATCCCCCTTAATCCTTCCAAACTCTATCGAGCTGGATAATATCAGCTCTGCTTGATGTCTGGAGGTCCTCTGGACTTCATACTGAAATAAACTGATGTCAGGAAATCTGTGCCACAGAATTCACTGAACCTTTATGAACAACTTTCTTTGAGGTCAGCGGAAAGTTGTTTTGCTGCTGTCTGCAAATTCGAGCCCAATTACTTGATATTTTTCTCAAATCCCACTCAGCTAGACATAAATCTTTTCATTCTGTATATTTGCAGTCCCAGGAGATGCAGCTTCTGCAGCAACTTGCAGAAAAGCAGCAGCACAGGCGTATCGTTCTACACAGGGCAATTGTGGATAACTGCGACTTCAGCAGAACTACTGAAAGAAAGTTAAATCAGAAGATGGAAATTTGTAATGAAAATCGCAAAGCCCATATAGCTGCCCTCAAGGATCGTCTTCGTGAGAAGGCAAGTATTTTGTTTCCTTTAAATAATACTTAATACTTCAGAAGTAGCTAACTCTAATTGATTGAATTCCTTCAGAATAAAATAGCAAATAATTTCTGGTTCTCATCGCTTTTTTTAGATATTTATACCTAAATATAAATATAGGTATGAATAGGAAAGACTCTCTAGAATGCTGTTGTTTCTAGTGGGATGTGCTAGGCAGATTTTAGTTTGGACCTGTGTCTATTTGGTGAATTCAAACCTCAAGTTTGTAGATTCACAATTGACTGACTCATCAAGTTGGGGAAGAACTGCTTCACCTTCCAACTTACACTTGGATCACTAGTATTTAAAATTGAGATCTTCATGGCTATCAAAACTATAGTTTATTTATTGTTGTCACAAGTAGGCTTACATTAACCACTGTCTTGAAGTTACTATGAAAATCTCCTAGTAGCCAGACTCTGCTGCCTGTTCGAATACACTGATGGAAAATTTAGCATGGCCAATGCACCTAACCAGCACATCTTTTAGATTAGAATCGTAGAACCCTACAGTGCAGAAAGAGGCCCTTCGGCCCATCGAGTCTGCACCAAACACAATCCCACCCAGGCCCTATCCCCATATCCCTGCATATTATACCCACTAATCCCTCTAACCTACGCATCCCTGGGTACTAAGGGGCAATTTCTTAGCATGGCCAATCAACCTAACCCGCACACCTTTGGACTGTGGGAGGAAACCAGAGCACCCGAAGGAAACCCATGCAGACACGAGGAGAATATGCAAACTCCACACAGACAGTGACCCAAGCTGGGAATCAAACTCAGGACCCTGGAGCTGTGAAGCAGCAGTGCTAACCACCGTGCTACCGTGCCGCCCCCCGGAAACCAGAGCACCCAGAGGAAACCCCCGCATACACGGAGAGAAGGTACAAATTCTGCTGGGAATTGAGTACCTGGTGCCGTGAGGCAGTCGTGCTAATCACTGTGTCACTGTGTTGCTCTATGTACCTGCTGCAGGGCTGCTGTTGCGATGTGCACAGTAGTCAGGAAATGTTTTGTAAGACCATATTTAAATTAAGTGATATTTTGCCACATTCTTAAGATATTAATTTAATACATAATGCTGACGTATTTTAGGTATATATATATTTGTGTTTAATTCCATTCAGTACAACCCACTGTTGCACTGTATCACCAAGAACGAGTTGCATCACCAAGAGAGCTCAGTGAATATTGAAAAATAAAGAATTTGTCGCTTTCTATTTACATGCTGTATTTAGCAACATTGTAAATGTATTTTTATGGGGATTTCCTCTGCTTGCTGCAGTTTGTGCTGAAGCACCTATTACCATTCGGAACTGTGCATCAGCCATGCAAGTTCAGACAAGGAGAACCCATAAATAGCGTTAAAAATGTAAGGTGTTAGATGTGGTGGCTCTGAATGCTAAGGTACTACATTGAAAAATGTACTTCAGTAACTATCAAAACTTTAATGTTTCTCAAACTGCTATGTTTGTACTTTATCTGAAAAATGTTGTCTCACATAATATTGTTCAATGACAAGTAAAATATATTTCTGCATCACTAGTCCACTAAAATAAAATGATTCTTTATAACTAATTTAGTTTAAACCTTTGTTGATAGCAATCCAATTAGAAAGAGCCAACTTAGTGTGCAATTCAAATAAACCTGTCCACACAGGATGACATTTTTTTCATTTCCCTGATCCTGCCACTGAAAACAATTTCCAAAGCTTTCTGTGAAAGAGGTTTCCAAATAGATATTGAGCCATTTTTGGTGGCTTCGTATGTGTACATAAACACAGTCCTGGGGACCACCAGCAAATATTGACATGTTTCTGATTATCCTTATTACAAATTTCAAAAGCAAGCATTATATTTCTGAAACTATTCGTGCAGATGTTTTAAAATTGCAAACAAATGAATAGATAAATATAGAAAATCATAAGACACAGCATTCACAAAACCCTTGTGCTAAGATCAACAAAAATTTGAAAACCTTATGTACCTCCAGAAATCCACAAAGTTCATTTTAAAAACCTACAGAACAGAACACTTCATGAAAATTAAATTCTTTATTTCAAAGGGTTGGGAACACTGAAGCTTGTCTCACCATTTTTTAATGAGATCTTCTTTGCATTGTCAAACAAATTAGAAAATCAATCGGCTGCGTAAAAACGAGAAAGATTCTCTCCATCCTAATTTCATGTTTGTCTCAAACTGGGAGCATGTGCTTTAAACTAATATTTGATTTGATCTGATTTATTATTGTCAGATGTTTTGGGAGACAGTGAAAAGTATTGTTTACTTTAGAGTACTGTAGAGGTAAAGCATACCATTCATGAAGTACATAGGGGAAAAGGAAAGTAGAGGGGGCAGAATATAGTGTTACAGTCATAGCTAGGGTGTAGAGAAATATCGGCTTAATATTTGATAGGACCATTCCAAAGTTTGATGGCAGCAGGGAAGAAGCTTTTCTTGAGTCTGTTGGTACATGTTTTCAGACTTCTGTATCTTCTTCCTGATGGAAGAAGGTGAAAGGGAGTATATCATACAGAAACTGATGACAACAAAAGAATTACATTTTTAAGACTGGTTGCTGAGGTATATTGTGTTCTACAATTTGTTCATTTTGTGTGATAGGAAAGGCATGCAGCTGAGGTCCGTAGGAACAAGGTGCTACGAGAGGAACTTTCCGGATAAATGTCTTTCTATCACTTTGAGGAGAACGCCCTGGAACGAATCTAATAATAATATCCTGGCTATCAAGATACGAATTTTGTTTCTGAATTCAGTACTTCTATATAATAGTTCATGCTTTTTTGCATTCAGATTATTGGTTCTTATTTCATGTGCAATACAGAAAGTTGTAAGCAGGCAAAAATCAGCAAAATATCAATAATCTAATGATATTCAAAACATTCAGAGTATTAATTGTTATTGACATCATAATCTGCCAATGTATTTAAACATGTGTATATATAGACGCATTATATTGATTAACAGATTCAACCTACAATTAGAAAAGGTTTACCAACAAATTAATGTTTTATATCCCATATGTAATTAACCATTGGGTTTTTATTGATATTATAATGGATACATAAGCATTGCCAGTTTTTGAAGGGTTATACTACAGTATAGTCATTGCAGCTGCTTACTTAATCCCCACACTTAAAGGATGGTAATTCTTTAATCTATCCCCAGCATGCTGCGGTTGTTGGAATTCTCAGTCATTTGAAGACTAACTGGACATCTCTGAAGCAAATAATGATTTATGCCAATAAATTATGTGAGTCAGGTTAAATTCATTAAATCAAGTAGATAAGGGTGACTAACTGTTTCTCAACCGTACGTCACAAACAGGTATGTTGAAAATATATTTTAAAATGTGCTTTTTGTTATTTAAATGTTCTCTTATTTCATAAAGATTATATCTTTAAAGTTATCGTTTACTCAATCATTTAACAAACACATCATTTTAAGTGAATGCCAATGAATTATCCTGTGAAAGAATCGCAGGTTAATTGTGACCTGTTGCTGCCCATTCGGCCTTTGTATCTTTAGGGAGCATAAAAATATCTGGGCCTTCAACAGGCCTGTCTATTTGGCAGTTGATGTTGTGGGTTGAACTTGTTAATAAATGGAGTAAGTTCCATCTATAAATAGAGAACATCATTGGTAACATTGTATAGTCCAGCTGTCGGATTAAGCAAACTCTTTCTATTATCTTATGCTCACTAAAGAGGGGGAAACCTTCCATGTAAGTAAGCAAGCAACATTTTGGTGAAATTAGTCTCCCTGCAGAAAGTAAATGGTTAATTGTGTGTGTGAGAAATTCCTAAATTATCCAGCTGAATTTTTGTCTTATTACTGCTGTAGCTGTGCTGAGTAGAAATGTTTTGCCAAATATAAAGCTGTATAAGTTACGGATTGTTTGTTTGATGTGGAGTATCTGACTTTGAAAATTATTTTGTATATACCCAATTTTCTTTGATAAGATTGTGTTCGGCAAGCTAGTACATAACCTTTAATCTGTAACACTGTACTTTGCTATCATCTCATCTGATTATGTGCCATTTCACCTCGAACTCTGACAGTTTGTATATTTGCCTATCGGACTTGAAACTAGAGTCAGGGTAAGATTGTAAATGGTGCTAGATGCTTTCACCTACTAACTGTACTTGAAGGTGGCATGTTTTTAATCACTTGATTAGATCTTGCTATTTATTGATGTGTTTGTATTTGAATTCTTTGGGCTTTTTGGGGAGATATTAACAAAGTCTCTCCCATCTCACAGAAGTCGCAGGAGGATGATCACCCTGAAGATTCTTGCCCACCCAGTTTAGGTTCCATAACATGCATTTTAATGTCAGTTCAGAATTGTTGTAGTGTGCTACATGTGGTTACAAAATAAAACACATAATATAACCTATAAGTACTTGTATTGCTATTTATTTTTCTTGTCCTTTCTTGCACTGCTAAATTCTTTGCTATTAATTTATATACAATCCATTCTCAAGATTTAGAAATCAATCAGCAGCCAAGGTATGACAAGTATAAGGATTTTGCAATAACATGATAATTATAGAATACCTACAGTGCAGAACGAGGTCACTTGGTCTATCAAGTCTGCACCAACTCTCTGACAGAGTGCCTTATCCTACATTTACCATGGCTAATCACTTAACCTCCACATCTTGGGACATTAAGGAGCAATTTAGCACGGCCAATCCACCTAGCCTGCACATCTTTGGACTGTGGGAAGAAACCAGAGCACCTGGAGGAAACCCATTGCAGACCTGGGGAGAATGTGCAAACTCCACACAGAGGACTCTATTTTACCATTTTGATTCTATGTGCTGAGTGGACTTGAAACTGGGAGTGTTTCAGATGCAATTTTTAGACCCATTCTCAGGCGTCCCTGTACGCACTCTGCCTGAAAAATTATCAGCGATTGCAAATCGTGCTCCAGGAGCCTGTGGGCAGGACTTAACGCACCCGAAACTCTGCAGCTCCGATCGGCGCCTCCAACTGCACTTGCGCAGAAAAAAAACAATAGAATGCTGCTCCTATACCGTATCCCTCCCGGGCCAGATAATGCCTTCCCCTGGCCCCACAGACATTTCCCCACCCCTACAACATCACTGACCCCTCCTTATCCCCCCCATTCCCCTGCCACCCAGAACAATCATGGCCCCCCCCCCTCACTAATCTCAGGCAGAGTGGCAGCAGATCCCCCTTCCACCCCCACCGATCTCAGGCAGAATGGCAGCTGATCCTCTTTGCCCCCCCCTCCTCTCCCCTCCACCGATCTCAGGCAGAGTGACGAACGTGGTTATAAAGGGTTAAGTGCCGGTAAAGTTGGGCGTGCAGCCCATTACGTCAATTTAAATGCACGCAAATGCATTTGAATGGCCGTTGCACCCATTTCAGCCACGGTCGCGGCCAGTTATGGGCCTTGGTAAAGGGGGAACTGGTGCGGAGGTGGGCACAGATCACGCTACCCACCTCATGCCCGACTTTATCAAGTTTTCGTGCCCAAAAATGGTCGCAACGTGATGGTAAAATCAGGCTTAAACGGTCACCCGAGGCTGGAACCGAACCTAGGTCCCTGGTGCTGGAAGGCAACAGTGCTAACCACTGTGTCATCGTATCACCCTATCACTTGACGGCATGTGTTTTAATTCTTAGCTCATTGCTGGTGATATGTTGGACAATATGGTCATTGACTACTTGTCTCGAATGTCTTCATGTTGCTGAACCTATCTCTTCTATTCTGCTTCTGCCCATCTCTGTTTGTTTTTCATTCTCTTCAGATTCCTTTTGCTCCCCTCAATTTCCTCTCTTGCTTCTTTAGCTTTTGTTTTCTTCATTCCTTTCTGGTAGGAAGTGATTGATGCATTATGTAGTGTGGCAGGCAAAGGAGCCACCAATGGCTTCAGGCTACGTTTGTAGTAGGGGTAGTGAGGTCAATGCCACCTTCAGCAGTTCTATTGTCATCCTGTTTCTTCCCATCACATCCACATCCCCTCCACTTTCCCAGTCCCCAGCCTACCATCCCTTTATACCGAGTTGTGACCCGAACTCTATCTCTTTCAACAACAGGTCGAAATCTGCATGCTTTCCTCTCCTGTGCTTTGTTGTCACCCCTTTCATCTCGAACCATCCATTCGCTTCACATATTCCATTTTACAAGGATGGCAAAATGCATTACCCTCTCGCCACCGCAGCGCACCACCCTCCAACACACACCTACTTAGGGCCCTGATTTTACCATTTTCATTCCAAGTGCTGAATCTGGGTGCAATTCAGATCCGACCCGGAAATCTGCTTTCAGGAGCCCCCATACGCACTCAGCCTGGAAAAAAATGTGGGTCTGAATTATGCTGTGGGCGGGGCTTAGCGCCCCTGAAATGATCAGAGCTCTGAACTACACGTGCGATGTTAGAAAAAAATTTGAAAAACATGCCCCTGTCACATCATCCCGGGCCACAAAAAGTGGATAAAGCTGCCAGGGAGCAAATAGCGGGAGCGATGGCTCCTACCAATATCACCTGCCCTCCCCCCCTCCACCAACAATGTAACAGTCCCCCTTATCCACATCCACGCACCCCCCCCCACCCCACCCCCAGGTCAATCGTGACCCTTGGCCCCCCCTTCACCCCCACCAATTGCCCACAGAGTGGCAGCAGACACCCCCCCACCTGTCTCTCCCCCATCAAACAACTATCTAGCCTCCCTATGCCTGCCCACCTCATCAGACAACAATCTGGCCTCCCTCTGTCTCCCCCTGCCCACCACCCCAGCACCACCCCCCCCCCCCCCCCCCCCCACAACAATCTGGCCTCCCTCTGCACCCGCCCCCCCCCCCCCCCCCCCAGAAAACAATCTGGCCTCTCTCTGACCTCCTCACCCCCCCAACAACCAGAAAACAATCAGGCCTCCCTCCCTCCAACCCATCCACCAGAGATACATCTGACCTGCCTCTTTCTCCTGTACCCCTGCACCCCCCCCCAACCCCCCCAACCCACAGCAGAGAATGATCTGGCTCCCACCCCCACCACCAGATCAGAGAATGATCTAACCTCCCCCCCCCCCCGCCCAGCACCAATCTGAATCAGCGAACCGTTGCAATCTGAATTTATTTCTTCACAAGCTGGAGTGCCCAAAACAGACCTTTGCTGAGCAGGCCTGTTTCATGCCGAATAGGGACACGTGAACACGATGGGAGAAGTGCTGGTAAAGTAGGGTGGGCAGCCTATTAATTCTATTTAAATGCACGCAAATTGCCTTTGCGTTGCGCCCATTTTGGGTGCTAATCGGATCGCGGCCATTTCTGGGTCTTGGAAAAGTGGGTATCTGCATGGGCACAGGCATGGATTGCATTAGTGGCCTCATGCCCGACTTTACCAAGTTTTTGTGCCCGAAAACGGGCGCAATGCAATGGTAAAATTGAGTTCTTAGTTTCCTTTCCTATCAGTAAGTCTCAAAGAGGCTTTTGTTCCCTACCACACTGATGGTGACAAATTATTTTGTTTCTGATATTTGTGCAAATTTTCAATTGTGTTTATGAATTGTTCACACTTTTATTGCTGGAAGGAGATTGTCTAACAAAGAAATAATATTATACATGCTTCTTTAAGATGTGAATATTCTACATGGGCACTAAGTGACAAAATCACAGAACGATGTGCTTAAACACTGGGGAAAGATTTTCACAGTAAGAAGTCTCACACACCAGGTTAAAGTCCAACAGGTTCATTTGGTAACAAACACCACCAGCTTTCGGGCTCTGCCCCTTCGTCAGGTGAGTGGAGAGTTCTGATCACAAACAGTGCATAAAAAGGCAGACACTCAGTTCACAGAACACTGATTAGAATGCGAGTCTTTACAGCTAATCAAGTCTTAAAGGTACAGACAATGTGAGTGGAGATAGCATTAAGCATAGGTTAAAGAGATGTGTATTGTCTCCAGACAGGACAGTAAGTGAGATGTTGTAAGCCCTGAAGTGTTCACCGACAGGACACTTCAGTGGTCACGGGCATTCGGCCTCTGATCTTCGGGTAAATGCTCTCCAAGGCGGCCTTCACAACACATGACAGCGCAGAGTTGCTGAGCAGAGACTGATAGCTAAATTTTGCGCACATGAGGACGGCCTCAACCGGGATCTTGGGTTCACGTAAGACTATTTGTAACTCCCATGACTTGCCTGGGCATCTCCACAGAAAGATTTTCATGCAGAGAGTAGTAGGTGCTAAGAACGCAATGCCAGAAGAGACAGTGGAAGCAGGCACTTTAGCAATATTTAAGAGGTTTCTGGATGGGTCCATGAATAGTGGGGGACTAGGGTGATATTGACCGAGTAAGGGCAGAAGGGTTTTTAAATTTTAGCTAGGGCTTCATCATCAGGATGGAGGGTCTGTTCCTGTGCTGTGCTTCCTTGGTTCTTTGTTCACAGAAAGACATTGAATTTTATAACACAGGCAAAGACCATTCAACCCAAGAGATCATTGCCAGTTTTTGTGCTGCACTCACTCGTTAGATCATCTAATCTCATCAACATATCCTCCTGTGTTTTTTTTCTCTCCTGTGTATTCATCCAATTTCCTCATGTTATTCACTTCAATCACTGAATGTTGTAGCTAGGTCCACTTTGTATTACTTTCTGAATAAGGGTGTTTTCCTGAATCCGTTAATGGTTAAATTAAGGATTATCATATTTATGATCCATCATTTCAAACTCTTCCACAGGTGGGAACATATTAGTGCTTGCTGATATCATGCTAGGCCAGCTTTATACAATCTAATTAATTTAATTATACATAATTAGTTCCCACTCCATCCTTGTCCTTTCACTGTGAGGCTGCAATTTTAAATCTGTTTTTTGACCTTTCCAAGGGCTTTCGGAGCCAATAAAAAAAAGTGATTGACACAAACTGAAGGAAAACAAAATATATGTGTGGCAGAAAACCAATGACATTTGTGACAAAATAATGAAACCGTCTTTGAGCTCCCTTTTTGATAGTTAATAAAAGAGGGGCAGGTACTGTTGGAGGAAGCAGATACAAGGATGTTTTCCCATTTTCCCTCAGTTGACACAGTGTGCAAAGCGGTGATGCTACCAGGCCCCATCTGCCCTCAGGTTGGTGCAATAGATCCCCACGTCTCTCTCAAGTGTCCTGGCCAATATTTATCACTCAAAAACATCTTTAAAAGCAAAATTTCCAACCTTTTTCACTTTATTTTTGTGGGATACAAATCTGCTGTCTTGTTTTCCACATTACAACAATCACTGGAGTTAAAGGGCAAATCTGGCCTTTAAAGGGCGCTGATTAACCAGTGCAGGGGGTAGATCCAGAGAGAGTGCTCACTAATGACATTTAATGTATTAAAATAAGCTTTCTACTGTCCCATGACTGTTTCGCTCCACTCTGCTGGCGAAAGGCCAGTAAGATCGGAACTTGAAAATTTGCCAGCAAGAATTGCGCTTTCCAGATTTTGAGCGCGTGCTGCCATTCCTGCAAATAGAGAGTGTGCACTCAAAATTGTCCCATTGTGTTCAATTTTGACCTCCTTCTTTCTTCCTTCGTTCAAAAATACAACTGGGACCCTTTACATGCCACCAGGGAACCTGAGGTGCGGATTGCTTTGGCGGAACTGGAAGATCCCATCAGCAGGAAATGCTGGAAAATCAAAGTCATAGTTTCATAACAGCAGAAAGTTCTAACTAAAAAGCTTGGCTTTGAAACTGTACGATCATTCTTCAGGGACTATCAGAAAATGCAATGAAATGATACACGTATTTCCCAAGCCTGATTTTAAGGATCCTTCTGAATATTTTCCAAATATGAATATATTTTTGTCTTCAGAAAATATTGTTCCATCAGCCACGTTTTGTAGTTGCGAGAAGCATTTAATTTGGTGTCTGAACATGCGGGGAGATGAAACTGTAATTTCTACATGGTATAATTTTCTCATGCAATGCAGGATAATTATCACAGGCAATTACATCAGCAAAACAGCTCCGAGAGAATTCAGGACCTGAGACAGCCAGGCTCCTGCTATGGCAACAGCTACCCCAGAGAATTTTGAGAGTGGGCAGAAATGAAATTGAGAAAAAAAGATAGGGAAAAAGTGATGAGCTACAGTCCCTGTGGGGCTAGTGACATAAATATTGTAACAAATGTTTCATACTTGGTGATATTATGCATCTTGCTTAATTTTTAAAGACGGTTTCCCAGATATCTTTCTCACAGAAGACAAATGCTCAGAAAAAGAAATTTTTTAAAAAACTGTCACTGCACGTTCATTACTCTAAACAGAACTAACTTGTTCTTCACTTTAAATGCAAAATACTAAAATATGGACAACGTAATTCTCTAAATACACCATCAATGAAAGTTAAAATATAAACAATTATTAAATAATAAATGAGAGTGTTTATTTAATGATGGGTTCGGTCTTATAAAGTCCATCTAGATTTCTAAGTGAGTTATTTGTCTACTTTACTTTATGATATGTGATTTACATGTACTCACTGACCCCTGTTACAATCACAGATAACGATTGGATCAATATTAGGAAAAGGAAAATGCGTGGAGAAAAGGCAGGGGAAATGTCTCTCGGAGAATTGCTCCCTCGGAGGGCTGGCACAGACATAATGGCCAGTGCTCTAACCATTCTATGATACCTTATAACTGTGATGTGTATAGAAATCCAAAATGAAGATTCCCAATTTTCTTTGAGCAGGTGAGCATCAGGAAAAGAATGGACAAGACACTGAGGAATTGTTCATGAGGCAGCGCGGTGGCACAATGGTTAGCACTACTGCCTCACAGGGACCCGTGTTCAATTCTGGCAAAGGGTGACTGTCTATATGGAATTTGCACATTCTCCCCATGTCTGTGTGGGTTTCCTCTGGGTGCTTGGGTTTTCTACCACACTCCAAAGACGTGCAGGTCAGGTTGATTGGCCATGCTAAATTGGCCCTTAGTGTCAGGAGGAATTAGCAGGATAAATACATGGGGTTACAGGGAAAGGGTGGGATTGTTGTTGGTGCAGACTCAGTGGGTCAAATGGCCTCCTTCTGCACTGTAGGGATTCTGTGATATTCTGTGGAAGTATACAAATGCTTACTATGCAACAAAATTGTGATTGTCAAGGAAATGTTGGGTGCATGTAAGACACACACCATGATTACACTGTCAAAATAACTTATTAATCCTTTTGAAATGAAACCTGAAAATATTATTTTTGCATTAGCTGGAACAGATCGCATTAAATTAATGGAACTATACTGTGCACAGTGAAGTGTAGAGGAGAAAGTACCATGCTAATCTTGATGTGTTTATAGTTCACAAAATAATTTGAGTTCATTCTGCACATGCATTTCAACAAATGTTAGAAAAAAAGTCTTGAAATTCTGCTGTTTTTAATAGTACATAAATGTTTAATGGGTTCATTTAATAAAAGCTTTTCTGCTTTCGAATGGAAATACTGATCCATCTAAAATAGCCTGTGCTTAAACAATGGTGCTTGATCAGTGTAGCAATATGTCAGTAGCAGAGCTCACATTCAAAAACAATTTATATAGTGCATTCAACGTAGTAAATTGTCCCAAGGCTCTTAACAACACCAAAACCAATAAGAAATACTGAGCCACACAAGGAACTATCAAGACAGATGACCAAAATCTTAACAAAGACAGAAGTAGTGAGGTGGAGCATTTTAGGAACAGATATTTGGAGTTTAGGAGCAAGGCAGTTGAGAGTGCAGCCAATGTAAGAGCAATTAAAATCAGGATGCACGAGAGGCCAGAATTAAGCACAGGGGTTCTGAAGGCTTGTAGGACTAAAGGAAGCTGTGGGGAGAGAGAGGGAGAGAGAAAGAGAGAGGGGGGTAATACCAAAGAGGGACTGAAAACAAGGATTGAGATGTTGTCAGATTAAGGTCTGGTGAAAGTTAGTAAGCACAGGCCTGGGGGGGGCGGGTGGTGGTATGGGGGGAAATTTGTTATAGCAGCAGAGTTTTTGGTAAGTACAAGTTTATGCAAGGTGGAAGATGGGAGTTTGGCCAGCAGTGTGTTGGAATAGTCAAGACTAAAGGTAACAAATGCGTGGATAAAACTATCAGATTCAAGCAATGATACGCAGGTGGAAGTAAGAAGTTTAGTGATGTTGGAGACACGTGGTCAGAAACTCATTTTGGAGCCCGTTGCAAGCTCTGTTAAACTTTGTTTCAGACAGTTACCAGGGATCGAAAACTTGTTCTGGGAAGGGAGTTTGTGGTGGGGACCAAAGGTAAACATTCCAGTCCTCCCAAAACTGAAAGTTGCTGCTCATCCAAAATTGAATGTTGCACAAGCAGCTGAATAAACCAGAGCTAGTGCAGGTATCCAAAAAGGTGGTGGTTATGAAGTTTTACGAATGAAGTAATGGCGTGATGGGAAAATTAGTCAACTATTTGGTGCAAAATAAGGAAAACTGACTCCGCATAACCTAAGACATGAATAAGACTGGAGAAGGTCAAGACCTGATAAGGCTAACTCCGCATAACCTAGGGCTGTATGAGTACGACAAGATAAGGTCAGGGATGAAGGTGTCACCGACCTTCTTCTGTTCTGTCAAAGGACAAGATAAAGGTATAAATGAGACAGAGTTCTGGGAGGTCAGCGGGTTGTACCATGACTTATGACATTGCTTATGACGCTACTACCGATCGAATTCCTGAATAAGCTCTAGTCACGCAAACTGATAATAATTATGTATAAATATTGAACTAATTCTTTATGTAAGCACAGACTTGAAAAGGAATTAGTAAGTCATAATGACCGCTCTCCAAACTCAAGTTACTGCCAATACTGCATGCAGTCTTTCATAAATAAAGACTAGTTATTTTGTCAGAATTACTTTTGTTGAGTCTTACTATCGCTGTCAAGAAGCAGAAAAATTTCCACTTCAACAGTGGTAAGACAGAGTTGAGTATGGCTGGCCTACAAACGGAACCTAAAGGCATGTTTTCAGATGATATCGTCAAGAGATAGCTTGCATCTGAGCAAATGAAGGGGACCAAGGAAAGATCTTTGGGGGTGTAAGGGCTAACAGGATTGGAGTAGGGGATGAAGCAACTGACTAAATTTGATGAAACCAAGCAAGGGCAGTTCCACCCAATTGGACATTGGAAAGGAGACATTGGAACAGGATAGTGCGGTAAACTATGTTGAAGGCTGCAGATAGGTTGAGAAGGATGAGGAATGATTGCTTATTAACAGTCACAAATTAAGGACTTTGTAGAGGAAAGGGAGGTTGGAGGTGGAGCTCTATCTTGTAGATGAGGATAGATTTTTTGAGAGAAGTGATGACTGCAGATTTGAAGTGCTGTATCTGAGGGGAAAAAAATGACTAATGTCATCTAACTTGGGGCCCAGAAAGGAAAGCTGGGTGGTAAAGAGTTCAGTCAGAATCAGATCTTTGGTGAAGGAGGTGAATCTTATGCATAAGATGAGTCCAGAGAGATGGAATAGGATTCAGAAAAGCACACTGGTTCAGGGCTAGGGCAATTGGAACATTTAAGCAAGTTGGTCCTGAGGGGCTAGGGTTTCAATTAGTGCTAGGCTGTGCCACAGGCAGCTGAACACAGTGTCTCAATTTTTGCAAAATAGAAGGTATTGTTGGAGGTGAGAGTGGAAAAGGCAGAGGAAGAGGCGTATAGGTTTATGAAGGTGGGTCATGGTGAAATAATGAACAGTTTTAGTAATGGAGAGCAAAATTCAACAATCCAACTAAATTTGGCTTCTTCCCATTTTCACCATTGCCTTTGTCATGCCAGGTGAATCTTCTGTTCCTTGTATGTGTGATGCTCCTCAATTGCTTTTGCTCCTTGGTCAACTATCTTTATTTAACAACAATTATAAGATTGGCACTTCTCCCAAGTTGTTCTCCGATTACAAAGTGACTTTGTGTTGAAAGTATATTTTGTTTCAATAGAAATATTCAAGAATTGCAGTTAGAAATCTTACTCCACTCACACAAACTTTTAAATGCCAGATTAACTCAGTTGAAAGGCTCTCACTTTGAAATCAAATCACACTCTGACATATAATCTAAACTGACGAGTGCAGCACTGGGGGAATACTGTGTTGTCAGACTCAATCTGCTTGTTTCAGTGAATGTAAAAGATCCCATGCAGGTCGTATTTCTCAAATCCAACATCCTCGGGGCTGAGACTGCTTTTGTTAGTTAGATATAGCTGCTTGCTTAATAAATTCTACTTGATTCATAAATACTTGCTATTCATTCGGCTAAGCACAGCTGAGGACCTCATTGATACAAATTAAGAATTCAGAGCTCAGAGATTCTATGTAAAATGTTGCATATCTTAAAACCTCTAAAAACGACATCATCTTGATATCCTTTATTCCCTTGCCCCTCTTACACTGGACTAGCCTCCCATCAAATGTATCTTCACTTTTCATTTTAACCACCCCCAGTGGGAGCAAGTTCCAAAGTCTCACCACTCTTTGGACAGAATAATTTTTATTCTGAATTCTCTATTGGATTTCTTGGTCACTATTTTCTATTGATGGCCTCTAGTTATGATCTTCTTCACAAGAGGAAACATTCTGTATCCACTCCTTTTCTGATAGCTATTTAATTTATACCTTTCCTTCATTTAAATTAACATTCTCTGTTATGTAATTTAGAACGCTGTATAAAAGTGTTATAAATGACACATGCAAGTCATCCATAAGCTGACATAAGCTAAAACAAAATGTTCCAGAATCTATTGTGGAGTCAAACATTGAATGGGAGACATGTTCACTTCCTGATCGTGACCCACTAACTGCAAAAGTGTGTTATTTATGCTAAGGGCATGATGCAGGACCATCAGAGAAGGCAGAGCAAGATCAAGTCCCCACCCCGGAGGGTATACAGACACTTTGTCCTTTTACTTTAAAACTTTGAGTTATCTGTAAAACATTATAGAAACATAGAAACTGGAAGTAGGAGTAGGCCATTCAGTCCTTCAAGCCTGCCTCACTATTCATTTTGATCATGGCTGATCATCAAATTCAATATCCCCCACCTCCCCATAACCCTTGATCCCTTTAGCTCCAAGAACTATATCTACTTTTTTTCTTGAAATCAGCTGTTTTGGCCTCACCTGGAGCTGTGACGCAGCACTGATAACGACCGTGCCATCCCGCTGCCCATTCTATTAAATGTATTTTTTTAAATGCTATTACTAGTCTGTTGTAAACATTTATTTTATGAGTGTCTTTTTCTGTGCTTCCTGAACCTTTGGGCATAGAATCCACATTGGAAAAGTATGTTTTTGTCTGGAAGCCATTTTATTTTTCATTTAGTTGAGATCCGAACGCTGATGTGTTCATACAACAGACTGTTTTTAAAAGGGAGGCTTAAGTGAGTCATAGTAATAGAGTCATAGGGATTTACAGCACGGAAACAGGCCCTTTGGCTGAACTTATCCACTCCGCCCTTTTTTCTAAACCCCTAAGCTAGTCCAAATTGCCACATTTGACCCATATCCTTCTACACCTATCTTATCCATGTAACTGTCTAAATGCTTTTTAAAAGACTAAACTGTACCCACCTCCACTACTACCTCTGGCAGCTTGTTCCAGGCACTCACCACCTCTGTGTGAACAAATTGCCCCTCTGGACACTTTTGTATCTCTCCCTTATCACCTTAACCCTATGCCCTTTAGTTTTAGACTTCCCTATCTTTGAGAAAAGATATTGACTATCTGGCTGATCTATGTCCTTCATTATTTTATAGACCTCTGTAACATCACCCCTCAGCCTTCTATGCTCCAGAGAAAAAAGTCCCAGTCTATACAGCCTCTCCTTATAACTCAAACCATCAAGTCCCAGTAGCATCCTAGTAAATCTTTTCTGTACTCTTTCTAGTTTAATAATATCCTTTCTATAATAGGGTGACTAGATCTGCATATAGTGTTCCAAATGTGGCCCTACCAATGTCTTGTACAACTTCAACAAGATGTCCCAATTCCTGTATTCAATGTTCTGACCAATGAAACCAAGTATGCTGAATACATTCTTCACCACTCTGTTCACCTGTGACTCCACTTTCAAGGAGCTATGAACCTGTACCCCTAGACCTCTTTGCTCTGTAACTCTCCCCAGTGCCCTAACATGAATAAGTGTTACCCTGGTTCAATCTACCAAAATGCATCCTCTTGCATTTATCTAAATTAAACTCCAACCGCCACTTGTCAACCCATTGGCCCAATTGATCAAGATCCTGTTGCAATCCGAGATAACCTTCTTCACTGTCCACTATGCCATCAATCTTGGTGTCATCTGCAAACTTACTAACCATGCCTCCTATATTATCATCCAAATCATTAATATAAATGACAAATAACGGTGGACCCAGCTCTGATCCCTGAGGCACACCGCTGGTCATATGCCTCCAGTTTGAAAACTAACTCTCTACAACCATGCTCTGGCTTCTGTCATCAAACCAATTTTGTATCTATTTAGCTACTTCACCCTGGATCTTATGAGATTTAACCTTATGCAACAACCTACCATGCGGTACCTTGTCAAAGGCCTTGCTAAAGTCTATGTAGACAACATCAACTGTACTGCTCTCATCTCCCTTCTTGGTTACCCCTTCAAAAAGCTCAATCAAATTTGTGAGACATGATTTTCCACTCACAAAGCCATGCTGACTGTCCCTAATCAGTCCTTGCATCTTTAAATGCCTGTAGATCATGTCTCTCAAAATACCTTCCAACAACTTACCCAACAGAGATGTGAGGCTTATTGGCCTGTAGTTCCCAGGCTTTCCCCTGCAGCCCTTCTTAAACAAAGGCACAACATTTGCCACCCTCCAATCTTCAGGCTCTTCACCTGTGACTATCGATGATTCAAATATCTCTGCTAGGGGACCTGCAATTTCTTCCCTAGCCTCTGACAATGTCCTGGGATGCACTTCATCAGGTCCTGGGGATTTACCAACCTTGATGCGCTTTAAGACTTCCAGCATCTCCTTCTCTGTAATATGTATACTTGTGCTAAACATAAGCTTTGTTTCTGCCACTCTACATTAACCTGTTCTTTTAACCAAAAGCCTGAAAGTCATGCCATATTTAACAATGTTACATCATACCCTCTTCAATCTTTTTCTTTAAGCAATAGGCCAAATCTTCCAGTACCCTGCCTTTCCTTTTTCCATTTCTCATACCAGATTGACTCACTAAAGGCAGGTGAGGACAGAGCAAGGGTGGAGGGGGGCTGCACCACACTTCAACAAACAGGACCTCCAGATCCTGATGGGGAAGGTCCAGAGATGGCTGTCCATATTAAACAGTCTGGAAACCACCCACTGTAACCAAGACGGCAAGAGATAGCCTCCCCCGTGAAGACAGCAATGACCCATAGAAAATCATGAGTCCAATGTAGAAGAAGTTCCACGACCTTTTGTGCTCCAGTGGATTAGCTGTTTGGCAAAAAGAGGTCCAAGTCATGTTCAGCTCTCAATACTGCACGTACGGTGGTAGATCTGGCACATACCCGTTATGTAGCATGGAGATTTGTGTTTCCAAGCCACTCCAATAGAGTTGTGAATATTTTCTAAGATGCACTGCCACATTCAAGAAATTTGTCCCTGGTATCACTACGTGTTAGGCTAACATTACTCTTTTACATTGTATCTGCAGGACAATAAGGTGCCTAATGTCAGGGAGATGACCCAGGTGTGGACGATATTGAACATAGAGTAGGCAGTCATGGAGGTAGCTAGGGTACTTGCCTGGCTGGTTGTTGGGGATGAAGAATCAGCCATAGCAGGTGCTAAAGATAGTAGTAAAGATACTTTGAAACATGATGAAGGTGATGGTCTTAGTTCACTGAGAAAAAGAGGACGTTGGAATGAGAGAGATTTGGATGAAAAAGGCAGTGCAATTATGGTTGAAGGCAACGGCATGAATCACAGTATGCTCTCACATAAAGGGCAACATCGCATTTTGTTCTTTTGTGTCACATTTACATTCTCCAGATATGACATATAATGTAACATTCATTCTAGTGTCTCTTAAAGAGACTGACAATTCAGATGTGCCAAAAACTTTCAGTGACTGGTCATCATCATAAGTGAAAATGTGTATATTCCCTGCAGAGAATGAAGCAATTAGAAGATCATTGAGTGCTTTGTTTGCTGTTGGCAGATACTCCTGCATCTTTGACAGCATCTTCTTCCGAGCAGTCAATTGTGACTCATACATGGCTTGTTGCTGTGTCATAACTAGAACACAAAAGTACATTCAGGGTCAGCCACCTCTTCATTGGTGATATTCACCTATTTTTGTGGTATCCACATGTGGTAGCCTTCTGATGGTTTCAACAGTTGATATTTTCGACTGGAAAACAAGTGGCAGTAAGATTCACTGCACACAAGTGCCAATCAGTGACCATTTCCAAAAAGAGAAAATCTAACCATTGCCCCTTGACATTCAATGGCATTACCATCGCTGAATCCCCCACTATCAATGTCCTGTTATTACCATTGACCAAAGCAGAACTGGACCGTGGCTAAATACCATGGCTACAAGAGCAAGTCAGAGGTTAGGAATTCTTGGAGAATAACTCAATCCCTGATTGTCCAATGCTTGTTCACCACCTATAAGTCACAAATCAACAGGGTGATGGAATACGCTGCATTTCTCTGGATGACTGCAGCTCCAATAGCTCTCAAGAAGCTTGACACTATCCAGGACAAAGCTGGCCACCATCCAATCCACAAACACTTCCCTTCATCATCAACACTGAGTAACAGCAATGTGTACCATCTATAAGATGCACAGAGCAATTCACTAAGGCTCCTTAGATAGTACCTTCCAAACACAAAATCGCTACCAACCAGAAGAACAAGGGCCGCAGATACATTGGAATACCACTACCCGGAAACTCCCCCCCCAAGTCACTCACTATTCTGACTTGGGAAATATATTGCCATTGCTCCACTGTTGCTGAATCAAAATACTCTCTCTGAAGCACTGTGGATATACCGACATGACATGGACTGCAGCTGTTCAAGAAGGCACTCACCACCACCAATTAAGGATGGGCAATAAATGCTTGTGCAGACAGCAATGCTCACATCTCATGAGTGAATTAAAAACAAAACCTATGTAAGTTAAGTTTTCTACAAGTTTTATGTTATTTGGCAGCAGCGGAACCTTCTGTCCCACATGGATAAGCACTGCCAAAGTAAAAAGCTTATTTGGATACATCACAATTCAGTCTGAGAGACTTCTGTTGCTTCAAAGTTGTTTCCTTGCACATGAGTGGCATACATGGTTCACAGATGTTGAACTTTAAGTGTACTAGTTTCTGTTGGCACCAGTAGTTGTTTAATGTGAAAGCTCTAGCGATTTTGCTAACTCCAGCAACTCTGACAGCTTCCTGAGTTTGTCAAGTCCTTTCACAAGTAGTTGACTGGAGAGAAAATATTCCATTATGCGTATTCCAATTTTCTGTCTGACACATTCAACAGCACAGTAAGAAGTCTCACAACACCAGGTTTTTTTACACCAGTCCAACGCCGACATCTCCACATCATGACATTCAACAGCACCAAAGTCACATTTTGTTGCTAGTTGCCTCAATCACATGTAATGTTGATGAATTGCTTCATGTAACTCTTGCATTGTGTGTCAGAAGACAGTTGTGTGAAGTGGATTGTTAGTTCATTATTTTCTAATTCAGAGTTATCTTGTGCAAGTATCTGAAAAATCATTTCCAATTTGTCACCTCCATAGTGGAAAAGTAAGGCCTTTTATCCTCCTGTCATCTGTAATTGCAGATTCTGCTATTGAACCTTCAATAAACCAGAGAGGCTTCTGTTAAATTGGAAGAACAATCGCTGGCTTGGAGCTGATGTTAAAATGTGAGACTGGGAACCTACAACCTCTCAATGAGCAGTGTAGCAACAGTTTGTGATCACAGATTCCAGATTGTGTTCCTGGACTGTGCACACATTACAGACTCTGTGTTCGTAGGTGCTTCCTTCTGGCGAGCTGACTGGTGCAAAGGTCTCAGTTTAATCTGGATCTTCGCCACTGCAAAATCAAACTGGGGTGGGGGGGGGGGAATACTCTGCAATGAGAAAAAACATCTCCTTTAGATTATGCCTCTGTGTGCCTGTAAATCCTAAACGTACTGCTGATTTGACGCTTTCTTGAGAGGGAATGATAGGAAATGAGGTCCATGCTGGCAGCCACTGAAATAGATTTGATCATGCAAAGAATTCCTTCAGACCACAAGAACAACTTTTGCAGTGTATGGTCCATGTGAAAATCACCTCAGGGCATCTTTTGCCCCAATTATTCAACTATTTAATTTACAAAGTATCTGCTGAAAGCTGAAGATTTACCACAAAACTGTTTGGACACATACTTGTGACTGTTGTAAAGTGCTTGGTAAAGAAGCAGCCAGGTCTGCACGTACTGTTGGAATTTTGTTGGACTGACTCCTTCCACTGGTAGTCATGATGTGGAGATGCCAGTCTCACAACACCAGGTTAAAGTCCAACAGGTTTATTTGGTAGCAAATTGGTAGCTAGTGGCGTTTGCTATCAAATAAACCCGTTGGACTTTAAGCTGGTGTTGTGAGACTTCTTACTCCCTCTACTGGCACAGTGTCTCAAGCAAACAATGCACACCATAGACACAAACCATGTACTCACATTGGACTCCAAATGCAATGGCCAAAAATGTGATGTTAACAGTGCAGATGGAAATAAAAATAGCAATCAACTGCTATCAGAAGGGATGGCACCAAAATGGCAAAAGAACTTAAATCTAAAACAGTAACAAATCAAGGGTGACACATGGAGACTTCAGAACAAACAGGATTTACTGCTAAAACAATGATTAACTATATATACAAACAGGTCCTGACAGAATAACTATGTGACTGTACACTGTTCTTTTCTAGTTCCAACTGTCAGTCCTTTTGGACCTGGGATAGCGCCCTTACATTCAGCTTCCTTCCTCAACACTCCATAGGATCCGGCCCAACTACACAGGCCTCAGTGAACACCCCCTTAAAGGAGCCACACAACCATACTCCTTCGCTCCTAACCCCTGGTGGCAGCTAAGGAGAAAAACAAAAAAAAGTCATTGACACAAACAAACAAATTGCAAAGAAGCCATCGGGGAAAATCCCCCATGACAACTTGTCACAAGTTTAGTCGATCTGGCGACTTCCAAACTTTTACAGAACATTTCACCTCTGAGCTAGGTTCATCTGGTTGTGAAAATCAGGTTGGGCCGAGACAAATGACACACTCATTAACCCAGTGTCTGGATCGTCCTGGGTAGCTGCTATATTCTCTGTCACTGAAACAACTGGTTGCTCCGGTACTACATCTATGACTGAGTTGCCTACTCCCAATTCAGGTGAATCTACCTGTACTGCTGGAGTCACCTGTGGACCTCCTGTATCAGGCACTAATCTCCTCCTCAGGTGAACCACATATTTCTTGATGTGACACCGTTACATCTCTACAAGAGAGGAGACTGGCTCTGTCCTTTCCATAGTCTTATCAGCCACCATGCTGTTCCAGCTGCGGAATTTCTGACCATGACTAAATCTGAAGACTCTGTCATTCTCCTTTGAGTCATGATTCTCTTTCTGAGAGGTTTGCCTAGCCTCTACCCTCCTCACCAAATTTGGAAATATCATATCCAACCGTGTGCTTACACAACATCCCATTAACAGCTTGGCTGGAGTGACCTCACATTTGGTGTGGTGTTGTAATCCTTAAAGGCAGTGGCCTATTTACTTGTGTCTTCATTGAGCCCTTGAATGTTTGCACGGCACAATGTGCTAACCCATTTGATGCTAACCGCACCTCCGCTCCTCCCCCTCAACGCACCCCCCGGCCCCCCGCCAAATAACAACACCTGTCTTCACAAGTTATCTCCATCCTTCCTTGTTGACAGGGCTTTAACAGCTCAGACTTCTCATATCCCCACCTTTGCAATACCACTTTTTAGCCTTTGATAATACTGGGCGTCATTCTGCCCACATCCTCATATGTTTTGCTGAGCCCAGCAAGAACTCTATCATATATACTGCCAGCACTATCTCTTGCGCAACCAGTGGTAATCCTCAATGGCTCCAACTCCTGATCTTTTCCAACTAGGGTTGAGTGCCCTCATACTTGATTGTCTCAGCTTTCTACCTCGACACTCCATAGGCATGGCCCTCAGGTACCAGGCTATGAGAAAAACAGAAATAAAAAATATACAAATTTGCTTCTTTTAAAGTGGAATCTTCTGTGAGGAGCGAGTCATTTAGTGTACACCATACGGTATCACTAAACGCTTCCAAATAAGGACACATCCATTTTACAAGTCATGCAAATTAGAGAATCTATGTTGTCACCTTGTTATTAGATAAATGCTTTCTACATTACTGTTCTGACCACACTGTCACGTACTCAATCAGGTGTTAAATGCTTTGGGATGTGCCAAGGTTGTGAAAGGTATTGTATAATTGCTTCTGCCCTCGGGCCTGTGGCAGCTGAGCCATCTTGTCTCAAGAGATTGATGATGAAGATATCCAAATGCTAGTATGTCAACTCGACCTGTAATTGTTTAAATGCTAATCATTGCCAACTCCATCACTTCTTTCACTCATTCTGTTACAGATTTCTCAACTCACATTAAAATCACAACAAGTATGTTTTCCTTTTTTTCTCTATACCTGAAGCTGCATTTCTCTTCGCTTATCACTTTACTTGAGGATCAGTCACGTTCCTCCTCTCTGCACTTATTCATGTACGTTGTATTTTAATGAGAATCTATGCAAAACTGGAAAGAGTACTGGTGACTCTTTTTAATTTGAAATTAATCCAAGTGATTATAATTTGACTTTATTGACCAAAATAATTGCCCGGCTGTTTTGTTTTTGTATAATTTGATTTATGGATATCACAAATATTCATTGAGTGAAGAATGATTTTTTTAAACTTTATTCCAATCCAATCAAGTCAAATTAAACCCAATTCAGAGTCCCAACAAGTTGGGACATTCCCGATCCAAGCTGACAAGACAGGGCTCTCACCTCCTGTCTTGGGCTTGATCTACATGATCCAAGCTGACTGGAGTAGGTGTAGCTCCTCCTCCAGGGCTTGATCTTATTTGCATCTTAGCCAAATGGCCGAGATGCCGCTTTAAAAAATTGCTTCAAATGAAGCTGAAATGTAACCTAATGACTTCAACCAAGTGCAGCATGTCGATACTACACTTGATCTTAGCCAAAAGGCCGAGAAGCGATTACAGAAGTAGTCTGTAAGTTAAGAATGTGGTTATCCCATCTGTTTTACTTCAATATGAAGTTGTTTCTGCTGCACATTAATATGAAAGTAACACCTAGAATTAGACCACACTCTAACTTTGGTTTCATTGTATTTTTTCCAAATCTCTAATTTTAATGTGACAATCATTTTGTAATTTGAATTAATATGTTCTTAAGTATTTTGTGCTAAATTGATGGAAGCCATTTTAATAAAATCTAATCCAGTATTATTGGAAACCAGGCAGATTAATTACGTAAATTGTGAGACCATTAAAGTATAAGAAATTCATTAATAGCTATGTTTGAAAGGAGACTGCACCATGAACAGTGAAAACATTACATATCCAGAAAAGCGAGTTCAAATCCCATCATGGCAGTTGGGGGATTTCATTGTTGATTTAGTAAATCAGGAATTAAAGGAAGTTAATATTAATAATGGTTGCCGTTTAATAGTTGGAATATTGTGAAAATCCATCAGATTCACTGAAGTCCTTTCAGGGAAAAAAAAACTGCTGTCCTTCCCCAGTCTGGCCTATAGCAATTAAATAAAGAATCCCTGCGGTGCAAAAGGAGGCCATTCGGTCCATCGAGTCTGCACCAAAAATAATCCCACTTAGGCCCTATCTCCATGATCTCATATATTTACCCTGCTAATCCCACTAACCTACGCATCCAGAACAGTAAGGGGCGATTTAGCGTGGCCAATACACCTAACCCGCGCATCTCTGGACCTATATGTGACTTCAGATGCACAGTAATGTGGTTGACTCTTACCTGCTCTCTGAATTGGCCTGGCAAACCGCATGGTTTAGAAATGAATAAGAAATGTGTCTTCATCAGTAACAGTTACATCCCGTCAATTAACTTTTAAAAAATTCTAAACCGAAAGCAGTACAAGTAATTTGCTGTCACTTGGAAGGAGTGTTTGGGGCTCTGGACAATGGGGAGGGAGGACGTGAAAGGACAGGGATTACATCTCCTTATATGGTAATAAAGTGCTGTAGAAAGGGGAGTCGGTGCTGAGGGTGATGGATCATACTGCTGTGGTAGTAAGATTCCCTTTGGGTTGCTGAAAGGTGAGCGGTGGCGAGGGGAAGATGTGTTTGGTCGCTGCATTAAGGTGGCGGAAATGGGGGAGGAGGATGCGTTGAATGTAAAGGCTGGAGGATGGAAGGTGACGATAAAGGGCAGGCCTTAGCCTGGTTTTGAATGGGAGGGGTTGAAGGGGGTGGGGGGTGGTGGGGAAAGGGGGTGGGGTGGAGGGCTGGGGGGAGCTGAAGCATAAGAAGTGGAACAGACATAATCGCAGGCCCTATCAATCATGCCACAGGGAAATTGCATTGCTGAACACCTCCATTCAGTTTGCAAGGTGACCCGGTGATTCTAGAAGCTTTTCATTTTAATTTTCTCACCAACTCGCATTCTGATCACTTCAACCTCTTGCTCTGGTTCAGTGAAGCTCAGTAGAGCTCAAAGGACACAGACGATCTTTTTGATGGGCGTATTTTACAACCCAGACTCAACAAAGAGTTCAAAAATTTTAGCTCACAAACACTGCTCCCATTTTGTTTCAAAGCTGGTTCTGGCAAAGGTTCCACTATTGTCATTCACAGCCCCTCTGAACACATTTATTTTTGAGAGGCTTGGGGAAATTCATGCTCATGTGCAAGGAAACTAGATTGGAGTGAAGTAGAACTGTTTGGGTGGATGGAGTTCTGAGTGCATATAATTGGCTGATTGAAGGGATTTCCCAATCAATAGTTCAATGGATGAGAAACACAGACCAAAATTCTCTTATATCTAAATCTGCTGTCTTTATACTGTGGAATTACTGCAATAACCACAGATGTCTTTCACCTGAGATTCCTACAAACTCAGGAGCAGGAGGAGGAGACGTGAAGAATGTGTTCAGTTCTTGCTGTGCAACGTAAGAAGTTTCACAACACCAGCTTAAAGACCGACAGGTTTATTTGGTATCACGAGCTTCTGGAGCGCCGCTCCTTCAAAAGGTGACTCAGTCACCTGATGAAGGGGCAGCGCTCCAAAAGCTCATGATTCCAAATAAGCCTGTTGGACTTTAACCTGGGGTTGTGAGGCTCCTTACTGTGCCCACCGCAGTCCAACACCGGCCTCTCCACATCATTGCGGTGCAACAACAGAAGTCACTTGAATAACAGCAGGCAGCACCACCGGGGAAGGCTGGTCCAGCCACCAAGGGAATGTTACAGTGAAAAGGGGCACTAGCATGTCAACACATCTAGAGGACAAATACAAATGACTCCAGATGTCAGAGCATTTATCATAGGATTGGACCATAGGATCCCTATAATGCAGAAAGAGGAAACTTTGTGAATTTTCTCGAGAGATTCTTTTCCATTTTTGGTGCTACTTTTGTTTTTAGGGGCTCCTTTGTGAGGTGATGCAGTTCCAAAATGAAAATTCTAATTACTTAACACAAAATAATTTTATTAGGAAGGAGTTTCACATCTGCAGCATCTTTTTAAAAATTAACTGCAAGCAATTAGCACCTTTCACCATTCTTGGTTGTGTTTTGTTAATTTTGAGTTTTTCCTCAGTAATTCTGCTTAAAAAACTTCTGATAAAAATGTCAGGATGCAAACTTCCAATGGGAACACATGCATATGAATTCTGTGGCACCAAGCTAGTAAGATATAAGATTATCAGCTGCTGACTATGAGTATAGGTTGCATAAATTAAGATTGTTTTCATTGAAAAGGCAGAGGCTGAGGGGTGACCTGATAGAGGTCTACAAAATTACATGAAGCATAGATAGAGTGGATAGCCAGAGGCTTTTTCCCAGGGTGGATTTGTCAATTACAAGGGGGCACAGGTTCAAGATGAGAGGGGAAATGTTTAAGGGAGATGTGCAGGGGATGTTTTCCATGCAGGGAGTCTGGAACACGCTGCCAGAGGAGGTGGTGGAAGTAGGCACATTAGCAACATTTAAGAGGCATCTGGATGGGTACATGAATAGGGAGGGAATAGAGGGTAATGGTCCAAGTAAGGACAAGAGGTTTAGTTTTGTTTAGTTAGGGCATCATGATTGGCACCGGCTTGGAGTGGCGAAGGGTCTGTTCCTGTGCCGTACTCTTCTTTGTTCTTTATTCTATTATTAGACTACTAACAAGAATACTAATTGGTTGTCTGTGAAAAGCTGATAGTGTGAAAATGGAATATAGATGTCTCCGCCCTACCAGGTAAAGAATGGCAGCATATAAAAGCACTAAAATACTCATAGGACATACAAAGTGCATTACTTCTGTACCTATGTAAGGTTAGCATCAGTCACAGGCTTGGACTCAGCCAGAACACTCCCACTATGACTTGGACCCAGCCCTGGCTGTAACTCCACCACACCCAATGATCCACAAATTGAGACGAGAGTCAGCCAAAACCACCCCGCCCATGACTCATGCTGACCCCGATGGGAACTTGCCTCGCAATGCTGAGCAACTGTCCCCCGGGGCCTGCTCTGACCTCATTACCGGCGGAGACGCTTCCTTCCTTTTCTGCTTCTTCTCCTGGGTTTCCCGGGAGATGTTGAGAAATCTTTGGTAATGGTGCAGCTGAAGGTCTCCTCTATGATAGCAGTGGGACTGACCAGCTCCAGTTCCCCCAATTACAGCATCCCCCTTTCTCACGCTCCTGTTCTTCCAATCATAGATTCTGTCTCTTAAGAAGCAACAAGGATGGGAGAGGATCAAGGAAAGGTTCCTGGGTCAAAGGAAGGCAACCTCAATGCTGAACAACGAGCAGATTTTATAACCTCGCTTGGGCAAGGCTTGTAAAATCCTGCCCGAGACCAACAGAAAATTCCATTTTGCGAGCCTCACCAGCCCCAATTCCAAGGCAGGCAAGGTGGTAAAATTCTGGCTTATGTGTCTGCATCCCTTGAGTGACTCATAAGAGCCTGTGCTGTGGCTAAGGAACATCTCTTAGTGGACTGTGAAAAGACATTCTGACAAATAACCTGAATTTTTAACCCAGGCAATCAGGCCTTAGTCCTGCTGCCAGTATTGAGTGACCCTCTAAAGGCCAAGTTTACCTACTGTGTAAAAAAAGAAAGTAAACTATCTGATAAAAACAGCTATGTCTCCTCAACATGTTAAAAAAAATTACAGCAGGGAACAGGACAAACAAGTAAACATATGCCCATAATGAGGGTAAATGAGGATGAAAGGAACACTGAGGAAGAACTAGAGAGAGACAGGGACCTTGAAAACTCCAAGACTGAACAAACTATTCTGAAGCTAGCCAATACAGAGGTGTTAGGGAGATTAACTACTTAAGTATTGGGCAAAAAGAAGACATGAAGTAAAGTTTATTTATTCATCACAAGTTGGCTTACATTAACACTGCAAGGAACTTACTGTGAAAATCCCCAAGTTGCCATCCTGAGGGAGAATTTAGCATAGCCAATACACCTAACCACCATATCTTTTCATACTGTGGGAGGAAACCAGAAGAAATCCACACAGACACAGGGAGAACGTGCAGATTCTGCACAAAAGGTGACTCAAGTGAGGAATCGAACCTGGGGCTCTGGCACTGTGAGGCAGCAATGCTAACCACTTTGCCACTGTGCCTCCCTGATTGAGCTGCTCACAGTGTTTATTGGAGTATGTAGGGGAAAACCAGGCTGCATCTCCTTCGCCCATCATGATGTTGATGTTGGAGAGACTCCTGCAATAAAACAGAATCCGTGTTGGTTGAGGCTAAATAAATATTCCATGGTCAAAAGGAAATTAGATATATGTTGGAAAACAACATAATAGAACCCAGTCAGAGCAGCTGCAGTTCCCCTAGAATGGTGCTTCCAAGAGGTTCTGTACTGACAATCAAAAGGTTAATGCAGCAACCCAAACCAATGCACACATGATTCCTCACACTGGAGAGTTTGTCGATTGAATAGGAAACGCTATGTATATCAGAAAAATTAATTTATTAAAAGAATACTAGACAGTGCAGATGACCATTGAGCTAAAGAGATCTCAGCTTTTGTGATGGTTTATTTCATTGAAAAGTAATGCCATTTAGTTTCAAGACTGCTCCAGCCACATTTCAAAAGCTAATGAACCAAAACGGTGGCCAGCTTACACAATGTGGAGGTGAATATTGAAGATCTTTCGCAACACCTGGGAAGACCGCCAAATTTTAGTACCTAAGATGTACCACGAGCTTTTGGAGCGCTGCTTCTTCATCAGGCGAGTGGAGAGATAGGTTCACTCCACTCACCTGATGAAGGAGCAGTGCTCCGAAAGCTCATGGTTCCAAATAAACCTGTTGGACTTTAACCTGGTGTTGTGACACTTCTTACTGTGCCCACCTCAGTCCAATGCCAGCATCCCCACATCATGGCTTCTTATAGAAATTTCAAATCAACAATGCGAAGCTGCTCAATTGGAGTCTTGTCACTTCAACGCTTTAGTTTAAAAATTAGACATATTGTGGGTAAAGCAATGTGACAGTTGATGTTCTGCGCAGAATGTAATATAGCATATGGTGTAAGTGACAAAATGTAATGACCATGACCTCATGCAAATGAGCGTCTGGATGAATGGTTGCTAATGTGTGTTTTACCTTTTGCCTAATACAGCCACTGCTGCATTGAACCCATTGTCAGAGTGATGAAATGCAGGTCTGAGTGGGCATGGATCAAATGATTGATCTGGGTCTCCATGGCGCTTGCCATCCTCTTTATGGATGAAACCATACACTCAAATGCCTGAGACATTGCTACCATCGGCTCCTCTGTTGAATTTTTGGTCCTGGTATCTTTCAAGATCGATCAGTCCACTTGTAGACAGAGGAGGTGGTTAACATTGCAACTGCCCTTTCTTGCTTCAGCAGTTGAACTGACAAAACAACATGGATCTTGCAATCGCACATTACAAAGTATGGAAAGCCAAACAATATACACAAAATGTAACTTACTCCTCAGCCCTGGTTGGAAGTGTCAGTTTAACAAAACATTTTCTGAATTAGAGAAAGAAGGTAGACTGCCTTAAAAAAACTTGGATTCACTTTAATTATAACATTAAATGCTCAGGAGTTTTAAAGTTAAAGTTTATTATTAGTGTCGCAAGTAGGCATTCATTAACATTGCAATGAAGTTACTGACTTTCAGACTGTGGGAGGAAACCGGAGCACCCAGAGGAAACCCACGCAGACACAGGGAGAAGGTGTAAACTCCACACAATTTCTGACCCAAGCCGAGAATCAAACCTAGATGCCTGGCACCGTGAGGCAGCAGTGCTAACCAATGTGTCAGCATGCTGCCTGTCTTCTCTGCCAGTATGGATTATGGCAGGCATGAATCTGAAGCATTCCTTGATTTGGAGATAGCTCACTGGAAGTGGTGAAATCAGGATCTTCTATAAGAGGTGAACAGTCAGTCAACTTGTCTCAGGTGAAATCATTCGCTATTTGGATTGTGTACTCAACAGATCCTGCTTAAGCAGTAATGATAAAAGGAACCCATTTAGCTCCAGTAGCATGATTATGAGCAAGAACCCTTTGCCTTGTGCAGAAAATTCTTGGCTTTGCCTTTTGTGTTCTTCTCTCCTCTTGGTCGCGCTGTTGATCTTGCGCAGCTTGTCACATTTTCCTTGATTTCAGCAGATCAAAGCAAGTGCGCAGTTGCTGCTCCATGATTAGGAATGCTGGAGATGCTCTAGTTGTAGCGTGTGGCATATTTCGATATGTCAGTAGAAATGTATCCAGATGCTTTCAAATAGAGAAATGTCCTTGCGATGACTTTGAAGTGTGTTTCATAGTTTGAACAAATTAGTCTGCTAATCCATTGGGAGATGGATGGTATGGTGTGGAGATGATGTGATGAATTTCACTGTTTTTCAAAAAAAATGATCAAAATCCTATGAGACAAGTGAGGTTCTTTGTCACAAGTTGTTCTGGTAACCCATAATGACTGAACATCTCTCTCAGCCTTTGAATTGCACTCTCAGCAGTAATTGTGAGCATCACTGAAACTTCTGCCATTTAGAATGAGCATTTACAATCACCATGAACATTTGCTCCTTCAAATGGATTAGCAAGATCGACATGGATGCACTGCCAAGGGTTTGCCTCAAAAGAACATCTGCACAGCCACACAAGATAGATTTTTTGAATGCCATATATGTGAGCATTCAACGTCAATGCTCAACGCTGCAGCCTGTTGCAGCTGAAGGAAGGATAGCTATGTGTGCTGAACATTGAGGTGAGTAGTGGGTGATCAGTCAGGAACCTAAATTTCTGTCCAAACAGGTACTGATGAAAAATTTCTGTATTCTGAAAATGGCTGCTAGTTCTTCACATTTGATTTGAACATATTGCCACTCTGCTTTATTTAACAACTGTGAACCGAATGCTATGGGCCTCTCCAGACCACAGGGCATTATGTGTGAGACAGCTGCTCCAACTCCATGAGGCGATGCAGCACATGCAAGTTTCTGTCCACTAGCCAGGCCAGCAAAAAAGTCCTCAATACGGGGAAATGGACATTGTTCAGCAAACACGCAGTTAACAGTAACCTTGAAATCCCCACAGATGCACATGGGGCCGTCTTTCTTGAGCACTGGAATGGTGGCTGATGCCCATTCACTATCTTGAGCAGGCACTTTTACCGCCCTGCCCGTCACAGGAATCTGAATGGGCGAGAGGCAGACCGTGGAAAGGCCCATTGACCGTGGACTGAGTTTTATGGTTTCTAGAGGAGTAGATGCTTAATTCCAAACTTGTAACAGTCTTTTACAGCTTCTGTAGTTGAGTTGACATAATAACAAGGATCCTGCATTCTCACCTGGTAGAGACAAGTTGACTAACTGTTGCCAAGTCAAGCACTATCTAAGGATTCACCTCTTACAGAAGATTGTGATTTCACCACTTCCAGTGAACCAAATCAAGGAATGCTTCAGATTCAGCTACAAGTCCAAAATTGTCACTGGTTTCCAATGAACATTATTCTATAAAAGAACGCAAAGAATGGCAAGCCAGACAAGACATCCAGTACACAACACCCTCCATGACAGCTAAGACCTTTGCTCATTTGATATAAGGCATGATTCTGGCCTTACCTTTCCTGGCTTTCAGAAATTTTGGTTGAGAGTCAACTTTGATATTTACTTTTACAGTAGTCCCCTTCATGCTGTTCATCTGAAAAGTAAATTTCTTTAATTTCACATTTCGAATGGCATTATGCAAAGCTTTGTTGTCCTCATCACCAGTTTGTTACGATTTTGGTACTTTCAAGATCAATCAGTGCACACATATATAGACAAAGGAGGTGGTTAACTTTACAGCTGTCTTTTACAGTTTCAGCAGTCGAGTTGACAAGAAAACAAAGATCCTGCAATCCCACAAAGCACTGGCTTGCAAAGAAAGGCAAGCCAGACAAGGCATTCTCCTAAAATTCTCCACACTTCACATAAAGCTGCACATAATTTCCTATATCTCTGCCATATTTCCCCTAATCTCTGCTGCATGTCCAGCAGGCTTCCTAACTGCTGTAGCCAGAGATCTGACATCAGTGTAGGCCTCAACGGCAGCCAAGTCCCTAGCAGTCCCCTGGTTATCTATTTTTTTAAAATTCAGATTTCCTTCCTTCCACATTAATGAGTCAGATGGGTTTTTCCAACAGTCGACAATGTTTCCTAGGTCATCAGAAGATTCCTAATTCGAGATTTTCTTTCTATTGAATTCAAATTCCTCCATTTGCCGTGGTGGGATTCGAACATAGGTCCCGAGAACATTAGCTAAGTTTCCGGATTAATAGTCTAGCAATAGTGCCACTAGGCGGTCACCTCCTCTTGGGAGAAGGTTGTCACATGCCCCCTCAGCTGCTGGTATGTGGACTGTGCTGCACTCACCAGATTGTGCTCCCGAATCTGAAAAGGAACTTGCAACAGATTATGTGGATGTACACTGTACATTGGTCGAGGTGCATGATGAAACAAATGACATAGAACATAGAACATAACAGCACAGAACAGGCCCTTCGGCCCACGATGTTGCGCCGACCAGTTAAAAAACAATGACCCTCTAACCTAAACCAAACCCTTACCATCCATAAACCTATCCACGGATCTCTTAAACGCCCCCAAACTAGGCGCATTTACAACTGCAGCAGGCAGGGCATTCCAATCCCTCACTACCCTCTGGGTAAAGAACCTACCCCTGACATCCGTCCTATAACTACCACCCCTTAATTTAAAGCTATGCCCCCTCGTGCTAGCTTTCTCCATCCGAGGAAAAAGGCTATCACTGTCCACCCTATCTAAACCTCTAATCATCTTATATGTTTCAATAAGGTCCCCTCTTAGCCGCCTTCTTTCTAACGAAAACAACCTCAAATCCCTCAGTCTCTCCTCATAGGACCTCCCCTCCATACCAGGCAACATCCTGGTAAACCTCCTCTGCACCCTCTCCAAAGCCTCCACATCCTTCCTATAATGTGGGGACCAGAACTGCACACAATGCTCCAAGTGCGGCCGCACCAGAGTTTTGTACAGTTGCAACATGACGCTGCGGCTCCTAAATTCAATCCCCCTACCAATAAACGCCAAGACACCGTATGCCTTCCTAACAACCCTATCTACTTGATTCCCAACTTTCAGGGATCTATGTACACATACACCTAGATCCCTCTGTTCATCCACACTATTCAGAGTCCTACCGTTAGCCCTATACTCTACGCATCTGTTATTCCTGCCAAAATGAATTACCTCACACTTTTCCGCATTAAACTCCATCCTCCACCTCTCGGCCCAGCTCTGTAACTTGTCCAAGTCTCCCTGTAGACTAAGACACCCTTCCTCACTATCTACCACACCTCCGACTTTGGTGTCATCAGCAAATTTACTAATCCACCCAACTATACCCTCATCCAGATCATTTATAAAAATTACAAACAGCAGTGGCCCCAAAACAGATCCCTGAGGCACACCACTCGTAACTGAACTCCATGACGAATACTTACCATCAACCACCACCCTCTGTCTCCTATCCGCCAGCCAATTCCTAATCCAATTTCCTAGATCACCCTCAATCCCATACATCTGCAATTTCTGCAGAAGCCTTCCATGGTGAACCTTATCAAACGCCTTACTAAAGTCCATATATACCACGTCAACTGCTTTACCCCCATCCACCTCTTTGGTCACCTTCTCAAAAAACTCAATAACGTTAGTAAGGCACGACCTACCCTCCACAAAACCATGCTGACTATCTCTAATCAATTCATTACTCTCCAAATAACTATAAATCCTATCCCTAATAATTTTTTCTAAAACCTTGCCCACAACAGAAGGTGCATTATTATCCCAGAGATAGAATCTTCTGCCTTCTGCAATGACTGTGGCCTGGTCCTTGGATGGAGGTGGCCTAAGGTGGAGAACTGCCAGAATTATACTAAGAATTATCATAGTTTGAGCACTTCACACTTCATCACATAGAAATCATAGAAACCTTACAGTACAGAAAAAGGCCATTCAACCCATCGAGTCTGCACCAATCACAATCCCACCCATGCCCTATCCCCACATCCCTACATATTTACCCATTAATCCCTCTGACCTACACATCTCAGGACACTCAGGGCAATTTTTAGCATGGCCAATGAACCTAACCCGCACATCTTTGGACTGCGGGAGGAAACCGGAGCACCCGGAGGAAACCCATGCAGACACAAGGAGAATATGTAAACTCCACACAGACAGTGATCCAAGCCGGGAATTAAACCCAGGTCCCTGAATCTGTGAAGCAGCAGTGCTAACCACTGTGCCACCGTGCCGCATCTATCCTGTGTCTCCCTATGCCACGTCCATGGTGGTTGTATCTCCTTCCTTGTCTGTGGCTGGTTCAGCCTTATCATCCGCAATGGATTCCACTCCACCAGCAATCTCCACTGTATTTTCCTTGGCTGCTGTGAGGAGCTACATATGAACACATGAATTAGGAGCAGGAGTAACCCTCAAACCTGCTCTGCCATTCAATAAGATGATAGCTGATTTGATTGGAACCTCAACTCTACATTCCTGCCTAACCCCAAAAACATTTAAAATCCTTGTTAATCAAGAATCTATCTTGCTCTGCCTTAAAAGTATTCAAAGGTTCTGCTTCCATTGCTTTTTGAGGAAGAGTTCCAGAAAGTAATGAACTTGAGAGGAAAATTTTTCCTCATTTCCTTCTTAAGTGAGTGACCCCTTATTTTTAAACAGTAACCCGAGTTCTAGATTCTCTGACAAGAGGAAACATCCTCTCTACATCCACTCAATACCTCTCAGAATCTTAAAGGTTTAGATCAAGTCACCTCTCACGATTCTGAAATCGAGTGGATACAAACCTAACCTCTCCAACCTTTCCCCATAAGACAACCTGCCCATTCCTGGTACAAGTCTCATAAACCTTCTTTGAACTGCTTCTAATGTATTTACATCTTTCCTTACATACTGAAAAGCACTACCATCACAGAATTGCATGTGTTTTCCATGCACTCAGCCAGCACTTCAAATTTAATTGTAATTGTGTTGAAGATTGGAAAAAGCAAGAGGACAAAAATCGTGTACAGCTCCCCTTCCAGCATCAAGAATAGAACACCACTGATAGAATTCCACTCTGAGATGTGATTTTTCAGGTGAACAAACTGTGACTGAAAAGATACATTCAAAGATACATTGCCTGGCAAACACAAAGCAGAATCAACTGCTTTGTCAGATCTGAGTATTATATTGCCTTATCGTCAATCTCATGAAAAGTGTTCCATCAGCTTTAGAGACAGCTGGTTTTGAGTGTTCCAGTTAGATATATGACAGGAGATTAGTGGTTTTGAATTTGCCTATCTATCATAAACACACCTCTTGTCAATCAAACATGGGTAGGGATTCTTGTGGGGCAAGGCTGCTAGTTGTTTCAATGGGGATGTAGACATCTTATTACCCATCCCTAATTGCCCTTGAGGAGGTAGTGAGCTTCTCCTTGAACTGCTGAAGTTCTTGTGGTGTCGGTATATCCACAGTGCTGTTATGCAGGGAGTTCCAGGATTTTGACCCAGTGACAGTGAAGGAACAGAGCTATCATTCTAAATCAGGGTGATGAGAGGCTTGGAGGAGAAATTCCAGGTGTCCCCATGTGTCACCTGTCTTTGCCCTTCTAGATGGTAGTAGTTGCAGGTTTGAAAGATGCTGCTTAGGGAGTGTTGGTGAGTGAGGTGAAAATATTTGCTTTGTTTAGTATTTTGTCTCACACTGGCATGTTGCTTAACAGTGCCCACTCAAGCTTTCCTGTGCACCCAAAGATGGATTTCCTGTGCTCCAAGGAATCCACAACATGTTGAGATAAAACTACAAAATTCCTCTTCCTTAATTTCCCCATTCTCAGCCAATGATTGCAACAGGATCTTTGTTTCTTTTGTGAGAAATCATTCCCTGAGATCTGGCTGGAATTTTACCGCCCACCATGGGAATCTGAGTGGGCGAGGGGAAGACATTGGGAAGATCCGTTGATCTTGGGCAGGATTTTACGGTTTCAGGACAAGCGAGGCTGTAAAATCCCACCCTCTCTGCTAAATTACCTTGAAGAGTATGAATTTGCATTGCAACCTCTTTCACCAATGTGTTGTTTTTGTCAATTTTATCTCCTGTCTTCTGAAAGGTGGTTGTTCTCTTAATAGTAAAAGAAAGCCAATGTTTCATGCAAAGGTCATTGAACATTTTCTTCAAAGGAGTTGCACATTTGTCTTGATAGAAAAAATATACCCTGAGCGCATCAAAAGTCAGCAAAATTATTTCTATTGCTGTTGCAAAATAAAAGGAATTGTGTGCTGTTGTGCTCCATCAACATTGACAAATTGGCAGACCTCTTTTCAGCAAGAACAATGTAAGTAGAAACATACAAAACAGAGGCAGAAGTAGGGCATTTAGCCTTTTGAGCCTGCTCCACTATTCATTATAGTCATAACTGATCATCAAATTCTATACCCTAATCCCCCCTTCCTCCCATATCCCTTGATCCCTATAGCCCCAAAAGCTTTTTCATGAAATCACACAATGTTTTGGTCTCAACCACTTTCTGTGATAATGAATTCTAAAGATTTACCACTCTCTGGGTGAAAGAATTTCTCCTCACCTCAGTCCTAAAAGGTTTATCCCTTATCCTCAAACAATGACCCCTATTCCTATACCCAAATCCTCTCTCTATGAAGGCCAACACACCATTTGTTGCCTGCTGTACCTGCATGCTTACTTTCAGTGACTGATGCTCGAGGACACCAAGGGCTCACTAAGTATCCACCTCTCTCAATTTATACCCATTCAAATAACAATCTGCCTTCCTATTATTGCTGCCAAAGTGGATAATCTCACATTTATCCACATAATACTGCATCTGCCATGAATATGCCCATTCACTCAGCCTATTCAAATCACGTTAAAGCATCTCTGCATCTTCCCACCTAACTTTATATCATCTGCAAATTTTTAGATAATATGTGAAAGTATTTATGAACTTTCACAGTAAGTAGCCTCAGACCACTTAGAAGACAGTCAGCTGCTATTTGTGAAGCTATGAATGACCAACACCAAATATCCTTTTCCCCAGTTTGACATGCAGTTTATAGCACGTTGTTTTGCCAGTGCATTTAGCACCTCCAAAATCTGTATTAATGTTGTCTTACAAAGCCAGTAAGATTTTCACTAAGAGAACATTTCTCATTCCATTGATGTCGAAATTCATACATGAGAGGTTTTGCCTGACAGAAAAGAAAACTCAATAATTTTATCCCACTAATTGGAAGAAAGAAGTAAATAGGGAATAGCTTTTAGTCTTTTCCATTTGATGCATACACACTAAGTGTGATGAATGAACACGTCTCTAGATCACACTACAGTTCTTTAGTTGGTAATAGAGTTAATACATTGTAAATAATTACCTCAGATTTTGTGCACTCAGAGGAAAACGTGAGTTGGTGAAGTTTCTCAATCAATTGAAAGGTACAATCACTAGATTTGGAAGTATGTCCAGGGTGCAGTGTGGTCAACAAACAGTTCCTTCATCCATGTTTTGCTTACACCACATTTGACACTTTTGTGGGCTCCATTAAATCTGCCCCCCCCCCACCCCCCACACTCATCCTCCCAAAGTGCTTTGGAATTTCTGACTGAAAAGCATCCCCTGTCACGGAATCACATGTAGCTCCCAAGCATAGAGTTGGCACTCCAAATTTTAAAAGTAATTGCGTGGGAAACAGGTAAAGACAATAGAGCAGGGATAGCTCACACTTTTGCTTCCACCATCAAGAATGTCACACCACTGACAAAATTTGCCCTGTTGAGTTGCCCACTTACTTCTTTTAGCCTCCTTGTGTGTTGTTGTTGAGTAATGTCACTACGGCTGCCATGAGCAATTGAAAAGGTGCTGCCCAAAGTTGAAAAATAACTTGAGTTACCTGACTGTTGTCAAAGATCGATGAGTTTTTTTTTCCAACTTGAATTGTTTTTGCAGTTCATCATGGTACATCCCAGTTAGGAACTGTTAACATTTAAACAGAAATCCAAATAATTAGTTTTAACCAATAGATCTCTGCGCAAGATTTCACTATTTTTTTTGAAAACATGTACTTTATTGTACTTTGAACAAATTGTACGCAGCATATATGAGTGAGTTAACACTATAGCTTATAAGAAAGTATATTCTGAACTCAGTTTTACTTCTTATTACTGCCAAGAATTCTCTTACAAGACACATCAATCTTAAAAGTTATTTACTTCTGTGGGAACCATTGTGCCACATTCCTCTGGAGAACTTTTCTCAGCTCCGGCTATTCACAGAGGTGAAACTTTAATTTATTCTCTCTTAACTGTGAAAGCCTTGTTCCCCTATTCTGGTTACTTTTCCAATATTTCCAAGCTAATGTGCTCATAAGGCCAGAGATTCTCCCATCAGTTTAAAACTAGCCAATCTTAAAGCTTCTGTTCCTCCATAAGGTTCAAACTGAGGTTAAACCTTACCTGCCTTCCATGAGTTCAATAATGAAATTAGTGTTTTACTTTGCTTACAATGCAGGTCTGCCTAACTGTTATTTATTGGCTAACATTTCTCAGTGAGCTGCAAATCACACCAGGTCTAAACTGCAACTAATTCTGTTAGCAAAATTAACTGATAAATTGAAACCAGATAACCTTTCTAAGTTCCACCCATCTTATGACAGTGTATCCTGTTCTGTGCTGTCCTCAAACAGATCTTAAAGTTAGTTATCTCTAATTTACAATTGCTTTTTAATGACCTGAGGAGGTAAATGGATTTTATAACTTTTCAAGATTACACTGAATGTTTTTAGACTAATTTAGTTCTAATTCCTAAAACAAAACAATCTCTCTGCCCTGCACTCCTTTGCAAGCAGTGTAGACATTACATCTCCTGGTCTCTAGTTAAGTAAACCCAGCTGTGGTTTTATGATTTTATACGTTCATAAGATATAGTAGCAGAATTAGGCCATTCAGCCCATCAAGTCCACTATGCCAATTGATCATGACTGATATACTCCTCATCCCTATTTTCTTGCCTTCTCCCCATAACCCTTCAACTCATTACAATTAAAAATCTAACGCCTCCTTAAGTTCGCTCACTGTCCCAGCATCCACCGCACTTTGGGGTAGTGAATTCCACAAATTCACAACCCTTTGGGAGAAGTAGTTTCTCCTCAACTCCATTTTAAATTTTCTATTCCTTATCCTCAGACCTTTTATCCTAGAATGCCCCACCAGCAGAAGCATCTGCTCCACATTTACTTTATTCATAGCTTTTATCATCTTGTATACCTTAATTTGATCGTCCCTCATTCTTCTAAATTCCAGAGAGTACAGGCCTAAGCTGTTCAACCTCTCTTCATACGACAAACCAAATTTTATCTTTCTATCTGTTAACCTCTCAAGTCAACTTGGCCCTAACCTTTTAAGTGTAAGATTATGAGCTGCTTTAATTGCATTTATCCCATTTTCCATTGTTAAGCTTTATTTCTTTAAAATATAAATCATATACCGAATCATATGAACAATGAACTAGATAGTTGTAATAATCATTAAAATAACTTTTAGGATTTTGCGACATTTCTGAAGTAAAGGTAGAATGATACAATTGTTTTACAGACTGCAGTGCAGGAGTGATTGATGTGGCATCTGTTACGGACAGTAGAGAGTGGAAAAATGGAGCTCCTTTATTTTCTCCCCATCTACCCATAAATACAGTTGTTTAACGTTTTGTGGCATGTTTCCCCAAGTTTTTAAAGTGACAAAAGCAAATGCTCTTTCGGGTTAAATCTGAAGTATGGGTACCAGATCCCTTGCCAGGCATCCCAAAATCTGGAAGATCCTGAAAACTGACTATGTTTGAAGCTGATACCCTGTGTAACAATTTGAATAAAACCTTCCTATTCTTTATTTTTCATACTTTTATGAATTATCAAGTACATACTATGCCATGGACCCAAAATACCTTAAATTCCCAATTTTGGCACATGTCTGGTCCTGAGCTTCTTGGATACGGGGTCTAGAACCTGTACAGTTTATTCACACATTCTAAATGGGGAATGGTCACAACTTCATACACAGACAAGCAGACAATAAGATAGGAAAGAGGAGTTTTTACAGCAATGAATAACTTAAAAGAAAAAGCACCACAGGTTATTTCATGAGATTGCCAGAGTCCAAAAAGTCAGGGTCCCGTGGGAGTTGCTTCATGGAGGAGCTACGGTTCAGGCAGGTTCAGCTTGCTGTAGCAGGAGTTTTCAGAATTCCTTTGAAATTGACAGTAATGGAGTGAGATGTTTGACTAGAAATACATAAAAACTTTACAAAGCTTAGGTCATGTGATGTTGCCCACTAATGAGTCAGTTGCAGACTAACACGCTATTTCTATGCCTCTGGTCAGGTATTTTGTTCTTACTAGAAGGTAGTTGGTGGACTTTAGCACCTCTGCAAGTATAATGGGTTTAATGGCGCTCCTTTTGTTATGGTCCAGGCTAGGGAGACATGTTTTTGATTTTAGTTGATTTACTATTGTTACATATGTTATCTATACAGTGAAAAGTATTGTTTCTTGTGTGTATACAGACAAAACATACCATTCATAGAGAAGGAAACTAGAGGGTGCAGGATGTAATGTTATAGCCATAGCTTGGGTGTAGAGAAAGATCAACTTAATGCAAGATAAGTTCTTTCAAAAGTCTGATAGCAGCAGGGTAATGCATTTTGGAAGGTCTAATACAGATAGGAAATATCCAGTAAATGGCAGAAATCTTAGGAGTATTGATAGGCAAAGGGATCTGGGTGTACAGGTACACAGGTCACTGAAAGTGGCAATGCAGATGGAGAAGGTAGTCAAGAAGGCATACGGCATGCTTGCCTTTATCGGCCGGGCTACTGAGTTTAAAAATTGGCAAGTCATGTTGATGCTTTACAGAACCTTAGTGAGGCTGCACTTGGAGTATAGCGTTCAATTCTGGTTGCCACATTATCAGAAGGATGTGGAGGCTTTGGAGAGGGTACAAAAAAAAATTTCCAGGATGTTGCCTGATATGGAGGGCATTAGCTATGAGGAGAGGTTGGAGAAACTTGGTTTGTTCTCACTGGAGTGATGGAGGTTGAGGGGAGACCTGATAGAAGTCTACAAGATTATGAGAGGCATGGTCAGAGTGGATAGTCAGAAGTTTTTTCCCACAGTGGAGGAGTCAATTACTAGGGGCATAGGTTTAAGGTACGAGGGGCAAGTTTTAAAAGAGATGTACGAGGCAGATTTTTTACACAGAGAGTGTGGGTGCCTGGAACTCATTGTCGGAGGAGGTAGTGGAAGCAGATTCGGTAGTGACTTTTAAAGGGCATCTTGACAAGTACACGAATGAGATGGGAATAGAGGGATGTTGTCCCCGGAAGCATAGAGGGTTTTAGTTATGTCAGGCAGCATGGTCAGTGCAGGCTTGGAAGACTGAAGGGCCTGTTCCTGTGCTGTAATTTTCTTTGTTCTTTGGAAGAAGCCTTTCTTGAGTCGGTTGGTACATGACTTCAGACTTCTGTATCTTTCTCCCAAAGGAAGAAGGTGGAAGAGAGAATGTCCGGGGTGTGTGGGGTCCTTACTTGTGCTGGCTGCTTTGCCGAGGCAGCGGGAGTGTAAACAGAGTCAGTGGATGGGAGGCTGGTTTGCGTGATGGATTGGGCTACATTGACAACCTTTTGTAGATCCTTGCGATCTTGGACAGAACAGGAGCCATACCAAGCTGTAATATAACCAGAAAGAATGCATCTGTAAAAGTTGGTGAGAGTCGTAGCTGACATGCCAAATTTCCTTAGTCTTCTGAGAAAGTAAAGGCGTTGATGAGCTTTCTTAACAATTGTGTCAACATGGGGGACTATGTTGTCTACTGATCCTTGGTTTCACCAATTTTAATGTGTATTTACTATCAGAGTTGTGAGATTCTATAAGAATGAGGGTTGATCTTCTGTTCTATAACTGCTGTTGGAAATTTCCAGAAACTGTAATCAACTTGTGAATCATTTGACCTCAAGCAGCCATTTTTTGGTTCAGCAATGTCCACTTTTTAAGTAAGTGAAAAGGTAAGCTTTGATTTAAAATGTTTATGATCTCTTTCATGTCCTAGGGACATGATACATTGCAGATACACATGCAAACGTATGCTTGACAACATAGTTTTTAAATCAATCTGGAATAATATAACAACATAACACTACCCTGCATTTATTCTTAATAGCCAACAAGATCACCTCTCATTCTTGTAAACTCCACTGGACATAGGCCAAACCTGTCCAACCTTTCCTTAAGATAGCCCCCAGGAACCAGGTGAGTGAACACTCTCTTCACTGCTTCTAATGTAATTATTTCCCTTCTTAAAAAAGGAGACTAAAACTGTACACTTACACCCTCGATGTGGTTTCATTGTCCTTGCCAATGCCCCGTAAAATGATAGCAAAACATGTCTTCTTTTATATTCTATTTCCAAAATGATTCACGTGAATATTAATCAGTAAAAAGAATTAAATTATGAGGTTAGTTTGCACAGAATAGGCTTGCGTTTGCTGAAGAAAAAAAACTGAGATACTACTGAAGTGTTTCTGGTATTAGATGGTTCAAGAGGGTGAAGGTTGTCCATGATTGATATCTGGAAACACTTATTCACACATAGGTTACTGGAAACCTGGAAATCGACCCCAAAAAGCTGTTGAGATTGAAAATTTCAAAATAGATCAGTAGGTTTTTGTTAAGCAGGTGTACTAATCAATACGGATCAATGTTTCTGTTAAGGTGAAAGCAGCAGCCTGGAAGGTACCCAGCAGGCCTTGTACTGGGTTCAATATTGTCTATATACACCCTGGAAAACAATTTAAAACTACCACGCATTAAAAAAAACTGGCTGCATACCACAACATTTTACATGGAATATTGATAAAGACCTATGGCAGGCATGATCTTGCACTCCACTGTGGAGCATTACTTGCACAGACTCCATCTTGGAAAATGCATAACTTGCAATATGGGTTGTATGCCTGTTACTTCTCCTTCTACCTTTGAAACGAGTATGCACTGGGCGTGCAATATTGTGAAATCACTCTGAAATTTCGCATCACCATACCAATGCATAATTTACTGCTATTCTGTGGTATCACTGTTGTTCATCCTTTAGACTTATGGGTTAATATTCAAATTTGTTTGTATCTTAGAGTAATAAGCTTATCAAGATGAACAAGATGATTTTGAAGTGCTCCAAGAAGAAAGCATGGCTTAGCTACTGTTTTTATTATTTGCATATTATACATGACGTGCAATTGTGCAAAGCAATAAGTGACATTCATCACATCAATCATGAATGATTAAGGTATAATTTTTGTTGTTAGTTATAGGGACCTAGTAACCATAGTATTGTGACAATACTGTGCCTTAAAGAAATGTATTTTAATCACACTTCTCTGCATTCTTTGTAGTCTTTGGCAATTTGTCAGCACCACGTTATCTGTAGCTGATGTCCTTTATTGTTGCTGAGGCAGTATAATTGAAATCATGTTGATTTTAGTCTGGAATAATGCAGTGCTCTGTTGTTTTAGTCGTCCCTTAGAATTGCAGTGTGGACTTTGTTTTGGAGTGGTTGACAGGGCATGTCATGCAGCAAGGGACAGCTATGCTTCACAGAAAAGTGCAGGTTTAATTTTGCTTTTCAGAAGTAACTTGAAGCTGAGAAACAGCAGTATTTTTCCTCTCTCTGGAGTTGGATTTTCTGTTCTCCGTGTGGCTGTTTTCGGAAGCTGCCAGAGATTAAGTTTCTCTGAAACTTGAAGTTTGGCTGTTTTGAGGATATACCCTTCTTGGGAAACTGCTGGCCCGCATTTCTGAGCATAAGTGTTACAAAGCTGAAAATCCAGCATCACATGAGCATACTACTTTCTGTGCCAAGTCTAAAGAAGGCCGTATGTCTGTGGGTGGTGTTTAAATTGGAACAACAGAGTTAAATAGTTAGATAGCTGTTAAGAGTTATACTGTGTCATATTTTAATCTTATAATTGGTAAAAGTTGTGCTAATTCTTTTTGTTATATTTTAACTGTGTTCTTAAATAAACTTTGTTTGATAAAAGCTCCCTAGTAGGTCACTTGAATCATACCTGCAGTGAAAAACTTTGTGCTTGCCCTGCCAAAATCAAATATAAAGCTTAGGCTAACTTCACCAAACACCTTGGAGTTCTGACGTTGGTCTTAACAGTTTATGAATGTCACAGTTAATTAATCTAGGAAAGGATTTGAAAACCCTTCAGTTAGGAAAATTTGTTTGAGGAAAGCATCTTTGAGAAGTAAACAACTGCAACTGTTTGTGTAATTTTCAAAGGATTTGGATGCATCATATGGTCTCATGTTATTCATTTACCTTTGCAGTGGGTAAAGTAAGATGTATAAAGAATTGGTTTTCAATAATTCTTCATAGGATTCAAATGAAGCCAAAGCCAAAAAGCCATTCTATATTGTTAGTTTGATCATCAAAGCCGAACAAAATTTATTCCATATATTCCACCACAAATATCGTGTGTTACTTGAACTACAGATTGACTTAACAATCAAATGTTAATAGTCACATTTTCCACATACTAGTCATCAACTTCCATCCTGGTACTAATAATGCAAGATGTGATCAAGGACTACACAAGTGAAAATCCATATTTTTTTTTGCACAGCCTACATTGACCCAAATCCTGAAGTCAATTAAATACTAAATACTCAAATTATTTGAAACTGCATGATAGGACCCAAGATGAAGTGTCATCATCTGGTGAATCAGTGTTTGAGGGTGGGAGATAATTGTCTGCCTAGGGGTTGCAGACATAAAGACATCATTTTAAAATCACGCATCTGTTCATGATTTTGTGCAACGTATAATAAATTGCATTGTCCACATTTATATTGGAAACTGCCTATGTAAATATATCCCTGTAATTAAACACTCCCACCATACTGCAGCACCTGCATTTGGGGAGGTTGTAATTACAGCGTGACAAGTTTACATAAGTAATTTCCATCAGAAATGTGAACACAGCAATTTGCAATAGAAAACACTGCACAGTTGTATCCAAATCTAAAGTTTGTCCTTGTGGCCCCAAATTGTTTCATACCCTGTATCTTTGTTGTTCATTTGTTGCTTATTTGCGAAGTGGCCATCAATACTCCATCTCTCTACAATTGCGCTTGGTATGTCTCTGCTTATGTTTAGGTCATTGTCCATCATTGGTCGGAAGGTTGAGATAATGGAAAGAGATTAACGTAGAATGACAATGATATTTAATTGCATCAGTATGAAAGGAATACAAGGGATGGGGTTTCCGGTCCCTAATGGACAAATACAGAGGGGAATGGATGTGAAAAGTTGCATTACCAACTGACGTGCCAGGTCACTGGCACCATCCATCTCAAATGATTCTTTCTCTCTAGGTTAAGAGCTTGCTAAACACTACCTGAGCTCAGGCTTGTTGAAAATCAATTGGATGAAGCATCAGGTGGTTAATATCCATGGAAGTGCATGCTGTGAAGTAGTTGATACTTGCAGGTGACAAATGACAAGGCAAAATGGTCTAGAAAGCATTGATATTCAATATAATGAGTGACTGTTAATTGAAAGTGATTTGAATGTCCAGTTAAGTCCTTCTGCTCTATATTTGCTTTTATTCATGTCAAACAAGAACAAAAGGTCAAAAGCTGAACACTGCAGATGCTGGAAGTCTGAAACAATAAAGATAAACTCTATTTACAAAAGTACTGGAGATCTACAAAGTAAAATGTGGCACAAAGAACACAATGAGTTGGTAGCACCATCACTGTGTTTGAGCTTTTATGGTCACATATACATTGTGGTCAAAGGTATCTCTCTGCATAAATTATTCTGTGAGGGATAGGTAGTACTGCACAATCCAATTACTTGGAGAATTCTACTGCAGTGCGATCAGACCCATGCTTCGCAACACCACGGAGGACAGGTAGAACCTTAGCATATTGGAACACTTGGTTTTTGCATATCTAAGGTCTACACACAGATTGATGCGGCCACACATAAAAGTGGCCATCAGGATTAGAGCAACGTTGGGCATGCTTTTTCCTGCTTTATGTACAGGTTTGTACATCGCTCCTCCATTGCCTGGAATCATCACTTCTCTTATGCCCAAATACTTCCTGATGGACTCAGCAAAGGGTTCTATGCGATATACTAACACGACAGGAGACACAGGGCAGCCCTGCTTGACTCCCGATTTAATTGGAGAGCTTTCTGATTCCCATGTGTTGATTGAAACTGTGCTACTGATGTTTGTTTAGAGCAGTTGGAACCAATTGTGGATTCCGTCCCCAAACCCTTTTTGGAGTGCACATCCATCATGCAGGCATCTGATATTCTGTCAAAGACCTTCTATTGGTGAAATGAATAAGATATGCGTCCACCCAACTGTCCTGCACATAGGCAGTTATATACCTGAGTAGTGGATGACAATCAGAAATCTTCTTGCTGGGTATGTCTAGTCAGAGTGGATCACTGACTGCAGGGCAGACATGACCCAAGTGGCTATGACCTAGAACAAAGAGCAGTACAGCACAGGAACAGGCTCTTCTGAGTCTGTGCCAACACCGATACCTCTCAAATCTAATATTTTCTTGTCTCTACATGGTCCATATCCCTCTATTCCCTGCCTGTTCATGTATCTATCCAGATGCCTCTTGAACGTTGTTATAGAATCCGCTTCCAATACATGCTCCTTTCAGCCAGTGTAACCGTCCAGGAGTTTTGTACTTCTCGAAAGAGTCAAGAGTCTTAGTCACCAGCTGGCAGTTTGTCTACCTCTTTTGCTGCTTTTATCCAAGACCCCCATGATAAGGGGACAGAAAGGATTGGGAGGCTGTGCATTCTGTGGACTTTGCACCTTGCAGCCTGGCGTAGAAGTATTTGCTGATCCTCAAAATGTCTACACAGCAATGATTTCACCAAGCCATCTTCTTCTTTCAGCCTGCTATCAGATCTTTCGCTGTGTACTTTTTAGAAGAAACTCCAACATGTCTCATCCACGGAGTGGACTCTGGACTAGACTATGACCCTGGAGATCTTTGAGACAAACAGCGAGGTTTGCTGAGCTTTCACCTCCTGCAGATTGTCCTTTACATTGACTGCAGGGAAACTTTGCATGCTTTTCTGGACTCGGGACATTTCCCCTCCCAATAGTCTCCTTCTCTTCTGAACACCTTTGTGGGAGATGTTTGAGCTTGTATTATAGGCTGTGTGTGGGGATTTTTGAGCTTGTACTATAGGCTGTGTATGGGGATGTTTGAGCTTTTATTATAGGCTGAGTGTGGGGGCATGTTTGAGCTTGTGCAGAGTGTGTGTGTGTAAGGGAGGGAGTTCAGCTGAATGTGAGTTGGACCATCACCCTCAGTGTGTTGTTAGTGACACTTGGGCTATTACCCTGTGTGCTCAATTAGTGACACAGAGACCATTACTTCCTGTGTTCAGTTGTTGGTGACACTCAGACCATTACCCACTGTGTGTTCAGTTAGTGACACTCTTTGATTTGATTTATTGTCACATGTATTAACATACAGTGAAAGGTATTGTTTATTGCACACTATACAAAGCATACCATTCATAGAGGAGAAAACGAGAGAGTGCAGAATGCAATGTCACAGTCATAGATGGGGTGTAGTGAAAGATCAACTTAATGCAAGGTAAGTCCATTCAAAAGTGACAGCAGCAGGGAAGAAGCTGTTCTTGAGTTGGCTTGTACATGACCTCAGGCTTTTGTATCTTTTTCCCAACGGAAGAAGGTGGAAGAGAGAATGTCCAAGTTGCGTGGGGTCCTTAATTATGCTGGCTGCTTTGCTGAGGCAGCAGGAAGTGTAGACAGAGTCAGTGGATGGGAGGCTGGTTTGTGTGATGAACCATTACCCCATGTTCAATTAGTGACACTCAGACCATTACACCCAGTATGTTGTTACTGACTCTCAGCCCATTACCCCCAGTGTGTTCAGATAGTGAGTCAACCCATTACCCCTGTGTGTTCAAGTAGTTACTCACAGCCCATTAACCCTGAGGATGTGTGCACGTAGCAATGATTGAATTTGTAGAAGTTGATTGTATTAGACAATGTGGATATGTGCACATAGCAATGCTTGAATTTGCAGAAGTTGATTGTATTAGATGCTTGCAGTGGTATGATATAGTGCCTGGAAAACAATACCTCCTGCTATACGAATACTACTCTGATTGATGATATCTAAGCTGTAGCTAAGAAGATTACGTGCATGCATTAGCAGAACCTATAAGTATTGTGCTGAAACCACGAGTCAGTGTCAGTCTCTCCTTAGTGTTATGGGCTCTGTTTGCCTGCTTTATTGTAAAAGGAAGACTGACCCGACGTCGTAATATTTGATCAATAAATGCTGTGGATGCACATCTGGAGTTGAATCGATGTTTGTCGAACTGAGTCTGATGAGGCGTGCTGAATTATAGATTGTCAACCCCAGTGTGTTCAGTTAGTGACACTCAGCCCAATACCCCAGTGTGTTCAGTTAGTGACACTCAGCCCATTATCCCAGTGTGTTCAGTTAGTGACACTCAGCCCATTACCCCAGTGTGTTCAGGTGGTGACACTCAGCCCATTACCCCAGTGTGTTCAGTTAGTGACACTCAGCCCATTACCCCAGTGTGTTCAGTTAGTGACACTCAGCCCATTACCCCAGTGTTCAGTTAGTGACACTCAGCCCATTACCCCAGTGTGTTCAGTTAGTGACACTCAGCCCATTACCCCAGTGTTCAGTTAGTGACACTAAGCCCATTATCCCAGTGCGTTCAGTTAGTGACACTCAGCCCATTACCCCAGTGTGTTCAGGTAGTGACACTCAGCCCATTATCCAGTGTGTTCAGATAGTAACTCTAAGCCCATTACCCTCAGTGTGTTCAGTTAGTGACACTGAGGACATTACCCCTCCTATACGTTCACTAAGCAACTTCATCAGCGCTCGCCCAACACCATCGACCTCAAGTGACGCAATGACGTCCCGACGTCTCCCGTACGTGCGTGCGTCACCAGCCCTGCGCCGAGCCGCCCGCGCGCGCGCGCGCTCCACTGAGTGACGTCGCCGCCTGCTTCAGCCGGTCCATGTTGGCTTTGGGATTTTAATAAGACGCTCCGGCGGCGCCTCGACGCGCAGGTAAGAAGTGACCGTGTGTCGGGTGGCGTTTCCCCGTGGCGGGTGGCTGTCGTGGCGGGTGCCGTCGGCCGGTGCCTGCGGGACGTCAGGACGCAGACGGGCCGGACGGACGGACGGACGGCGTCGAGTGTACGGACGGCGGCGTCACCTGCGTCGCTGCCGATGGCGGGGCTGACCACCCCAACGCCCCGCCGCTGCCGCCGCCGCAGCCGCCGCCTCCGCCTCAACCCAACCTGCTGGCCGCCCCGCCCACGCCCATCACCGAGCCGCTCATAGGCCCGTAGCTTCTCAGCCCGTGCGCCCTCCTGCCGCTAATTGGCCTGGGCGGACGTCAATCCAGGCGTACCCGCTTTTAGTCAAGTTTGGTTGGAGCTGCGCTGTTATTTAGGCGGCTGACAACAGGGAGGGAAGGAGGGGGTTGTTTGTAAAAGGTGCAGGTGAAAGCCCAAGAGTGGTCTTTTCTCTATATTGCAGATCTTGTTGCAGGAATATACTCCCTGTCCAGCGAGAATTAAAATTAAACACACGTGGGGATGGTGCTTTTTGAACTTGACATCCGAGCATGCTGATATTAAAGAAATAAGATGGCGCAGGCACACTGCGGTAATTGGATGCTGCTAACTAAAGAGACATCGAACTATAGAACTTTTCAACCATACTTTAGATTTAACTTTTAAAGATTATATTCATTCCATTTGGGTATCAATATACAATGTTTCCTTGGCTGTGTTTTTTGTGTGGTATGATCTTTATCAGAGTACCTGGGAGAATGACAACCAAAGGTGGTCCAAATGAGGTGTTGAGTGAACTCAACTACACTTCTTTGCATGCCCCTAATTGGGACAAAAATATCATCTTTAATTTTGTATGATTTGTTCACATTCCTGTTTCAGTATATTGTACATTAATGTCCTCCCATGATCAGTGGAAAATATCAGGTTTATTGAGGATAATATTGGCTTTATTTGGCTTTTTCTATCAAAGTAGTGATCAACTATTTACCATAATGCCCAAATTGGTAGTTTTTGTTTGTATCCAACATTCCAACAGAGAAAACTTGTCAAACATTTAGGTCTGCTAATTTGGTGGGTGGGGTTGGGGGGGAAGTAAAAATACAGAATGGGAATAGCGTTGACAACTGTCTGATTTGAAACTGGAGAGTTTGCTTTTTGAGTAGAACATCCAAGCAAAATATATGCTGAGTTATTTATGAAAGTTGATGTTGACCACTCCATCTCATGATATGGAACTATTAAAATCTTCAATAAACTTTTCATTATTAGTATGAATAATTCTTGAACTACACTCCCATCCAATACAGAAGATTTGTGTTATTTAGTGAAGAACCTTGTACTTTCAGATGGAAGTTATTTGACCCCAATCATTTTAAAAAAAAACATAATTGGCCTGCTACTGAATTGGACGTAGTCAGTTGCAGATGGTTAGTGCCATTGTTGATTTGTTGGTTTAATTATGGGAGCAGATGCGTCAATCCTTGATTTAAATGAAGGATCTTGGATGTGGGTTTAACAGTTTAGAGTAATTGTAATAAGTTAGTAATGAGTGTGTGGCAATGTTTGTCTTTTATAGTTTTTGTATCTTAGGTACCAATTCATTTCTCTCACGAGAATAAGGAAACTATATAGTGTCATATAAATGCAGTGCCACATTCAGACTCCTTGTTTTTTGTGGAGACTGCAATATGTGGCTGGTAGAAATTTTACAACTACTACTCCAGTCATGTGGAACAAGATTGCAGCTAATTAGCATAAAACGCTAGGGTGCTTGGATCTTTGTGCATCAGTGGCTAATGAGCACTTGCGTGTAAGTGTATTCAAGGATCTGTTGCCATTGCCCTGTACTGTTTATCTGGGACAGTTATTGAGAAAATTCTGGTACGCGTGGCTGGAAAACAGTTTACAGTGACTTGAAGAACATTATGTCAAGTGTACCACAATTCCAATTTCCCTAGTCTTGTTATTTTCAAAAAACCTGAGAAATAACACTTTGTTCCTCTGACCTGCCTTCTCAGTTCATTAATCTAATATACATCAGCCCAAACTGGTGCAGGTGGAATTTACTGAACTTAGTTGTGGAAAGTCTGGAATTGTGCACTCTGAGCTCTACCTAAACCACAGCCAAACTACCATGGAATGTTTTGTGCTGATGTGTTCAAAAATATTGCTGTTTAATTGCTTCACCTGACATTCATCAGTACGCATTAAACCTTTTGGGGCACTTTGATTTTGTAGCAGAACATTTAAACTGTTTATGACAGATGTAAACTGGTTCAGTGAAAAATATTCCCCAGATTTAGTTTTTACTTGCAGTAGAGTGTTCACAGGATAACTTAAATCACAGGATAACTTAAATCACAGGGAAGCATTCATTTATATCTTCTAGTTTCAGTATGTAATTTCATCAGTGAGCACACAGGTGAGAAGCGCATATTTACAAAGCGTACACATGTGGATTGCAATGCGAAACTCATTAAGGAGAGGGCCCTTAATGTCAAATGCCTCTGAAATCTACGCCAGGATTGCCAGTGATTAGATGAATTTCTGATTGGAAAATATTACCTTGCAAAATTACAGCAAGGAAAATGCAATCCACCAGGACTAAATGTAGAAGTATAAATCCAGGAATCTATCCAGGCTACATAGGTACCTGATCAAACATTTGTGCTGAAACATGATCAAACTTCTGATATGCTGAAGAAAACTCTGAGCTTCATGCTGGCAGGTGAGGTGCTGTTTGCTAATAACACTTTAAATATAAGTGAGTACATCTTCAAATTGGAAATTGTGGATGTTGTTGCCATGGTGTCATTTTAGGTTTATATAAAGAGGAATTTTAAATTATACTTTACTCCTGCAAATTCTTTACTGCTGGCCATACAATTGAAAGAGTAACCCCATCTGGTGTGGTATTAAGCTTGACAAGCCACATGTTTACATGTTCAGTCCCTGGGAGTAATGAGATAACTGCTGTCACCTTAGCCTCAGTGACAATCATATTTATGGAGACATTGGTGAAGGACAGTCATCGTAGCAGCCTGGAAATTCAGAAATGTAAGTAACCAGAATTTAATAGGACCTTACTGAAATTATTTTTCTGTTTACTGGCCAGCAACTGAACAGATTCCAAGACTGGCAGGAAGGCCTACTGCACAAGGTTGCAAACAGGGAGCAGCCATAAGAAGTTGGAGAAGGGATTATATATACATTGGAGGATAGAGGTCCATAAAGGATTTTGAAGAGGGATGGGAGGGGGAAAAAGGTGAGGACTACATGTGAGTCGGGGTATCAGAAAATTGAGTGGTGCGGAGTTCTAGTTGAGGGTTGTGATGATTGGTGGATCTCAGGAAAGGAAACAGGTTAGCTTAGTGGGCTAGAAAAGAACACCCCATAAGTGGTGCTGTTCTTGCATCCCTGAAGTTGCTGGGTTCCTCAGGTAGTGGGTAAGCAAGGCAGCAGATGTTACAAGGAAAACTAATGATTCTTGCATGTGCTGGTTGGGAGTGAGATGTCAGTGTTGGCTGCAAATGGTTTATGAGCCCCATCTTAGCCTTGTAGTCTCTCCTCTAGTGAGCGCATTGGTTGTTGGTCAGTAAAGGAGCTGGTCGATTGTTCGTTCAGGTAGCTTCCCTTCATTTCTCTAACCGTTCTCTTTCAGTGGGTGCTTTTTTCATCAGAAGGCCTTGACAGCACTGTACAGGTCTCTTTTTGATCTCACAAAGGCTTGGTGAATTTAACTGCCCTTTGGAAGGTACTACAGAATGACAATATGCAAATAACTTTACCCACCTACTACCACCTCACCCAACCCACCTGCCTGCAAACTACCACCTGCTACCCTATTTCCTTATTTACTAACCTTCTCACTGCAGCTTTTCCAAGAATCTTTAGGATATTTATATTCCTTACAAAATGTGGCAGATGGTGCTGTAAGAAGGGTATGGTTTCTGCACAGACACTTGCCATTGCGCCATCTGAGAATTCCTGCCCTGAGCCAGTTCTGCCGGAACCTCCATCGAAAGACTGCCCTGAAAGAGAAGGTAAGTATATTTTTTGTCTGTTCAGGGTTGGTAATGGAGATTCAGACCCTGAATGCAAGATTTGGACCTTGCTGTTCGGGCCAGGGATCGAAAAGATGTGTACTTGCTATGGGTACAGCTGATGAACAGGACACACAATTGATCTTAGTTGCTCAGTATTGGCACCTGAGGCATCTCCCAAGAAGGAACTGACAGCCACTACAGATACAGAGGAAGCTTGAGATTCCAGGACTGTCAAGCAACACCATGCTGAAGGAATTCTAACCATTCAAACAGAAGCCAAAGGATGGATGGTCACATCATTGCACAGTGTCGAAGATGGACAAGCAATCATTGAGACTCATTATCACTTGTGCCAAGAATTCCACGGACACAATAAAAAACAGCAAAAATGCTTTGATGAAATTGATGTAAAAATATGGAAACTCATCAGTGGACAGCATTCTAGACCAGGCAACAGGATCTAAACTCCAAAGCAGTTTGCCTACCTGAAAGCAAAAGCTAAATCTCAAAGAAGAACCTGTGATTGAAGGCTAAATTGTGGACAGAAAAAGGTGAAGACATTTTAATTCTTGCTGATGTGCATGCACGTGCTTTTCAAGGCTACCAAAGAGATTTGTGAATGCTCAACATGTGGATCAGCAGCAGTAAGATCCAAAGACATAACTTATGCATTGCATTCTGTGGGAAAAGGGTATGATTTTGATAAGAAGCCTTGCATTGTATTTATGCATGAGGCTCTATGACCAAAACACACGTGTGCTTCTGCCTTGTTCATCAATGTAATTTAACTTAAAGCTATTTCTTCTCGGAGAATATTTTCATTAGACCAGTCTCTGAGATGCGTAAGGCAGCAATCTGGACTGAATAGTGCTAGTTTATGCTCCTATAACACAGTCACAACTGTGGATTTTCCCCTCCACAGATTTGACATTTGTAAATGTTCAGCACAGAGACTTCTTGTGACACAGTTTGGCACAGGGAAAAATGCACTTTTCAGTGAATTGTATTTACGCTGGCTTCTGAACCTGTAAGCATGTATATGCATTGGAATGCTTGTCAACATTATATTGCCAACAGTAAGACATATTGAAGAGTCAGAAGTGAAGAACTGTTTTTATCTTTCATGAGTCCCTAAGAAATAGAATACTCTGTTTTCACACACAATTATAGCTGAAGAAGTCCAGTATTGGAAATACTTGTACAAAGTGAGCACTAAGGGGTTATGTGTATCCTGACACAAATTAAAACTTGCCACGAAGCAGTAATGATGTGTTAGTTTTTTTTTGTTTAAACCAGTGTTTGATTTAAAGTAGTACTTTATTGGTGGGAAGATGTAATCCAAACTTGCCAATAGTCAAACTCTTAAATGTCCAAGTATGAATGCAGCACAAGATTCCTACTTGTTAGCAAGTTGATCTCTGCTTTGGAGAACTTTCACCAGTTGCTTGAGTATATAAATGAATAACAGGAACTCATTTATAACCTTTATTTTTTAAATTATTTATTCGTTGGCTGTGGGCATCGTTGGTAAAGCTGGCATTTATTGCTCAGCCCTGAATGCCCCCTTGAGCATGTGCTGGCAAACCATTGCCTTGAACTGCTGCAGTCCATGTGTTTCAGGAACACCTATGGTACAATTGGGAAGGGAGTTCTAGGATTTTAACCCAGCGACAATGAAGGAACAGCAGTTATAGTTCCAAGTCAAACTTTTGATTACCTTGGAGGGGAGTTTGTAGGTGGTGATGCTCACAGGCATCTGCTACCCTTGTCCTTCTAACTGATAGAGGTTGTGGGTTTGGAAGGTGCTGTTGAAGGAACCTTGGTAAGCTGCTGCAACTTATCTTACACATTGCTGCCACAGTGCATTGGTGGTGGAGGGAATGACCGTTGAATTTGGTGAATGGGGTGCCAATCAAGTGGACTGCTTTGTCCTTGATGCTGTTAAGCTTTTTGAGTGTTGTTGGAACTGGACTCATTGAGGGAAACAGAGAGTATTGATTACACTCCTGACTTGTGCTTTGTAAATAGTGGGCATGAATTAGAAGTTAAGTTACTTGCCACAGAATTCCCAGCCTCTGACCTCCTCTTGTAGTCATGATGTGGAGATGCCGGCGTTGGATTGGGGTAAACGCAGTAAGAAATCTGACAACACCAGGTTTAAGTCCAACCAATTTATTTGATAGTAAACTCACCAGCTTTCGGGGTTTGTCCTTTGTCAGGTGAATGGAGAGTTCTGGTCTCAGACACAGCATATAACAGCACAGACAGTTTACAGAATACTGATTAGAAAGCATTCTCCTAGGCGGCCTCCACGACACACGATAGTGCAGAGTTGCTGACCAGAGACTGATAGCCAAGTTCTGCACCCGCGAGGATGGTCTCAGCTGGGATCTTGGGTTCATGCTGCACTATCTGTAACCCCCATGACTTGCCTGGGTTTGCAAAACCTCACTTACTGTACTGTCTGGAGACGATACATATCTCTTTAACCTATGCATTATGCTCTTTCCACTCACATTGTCGGCATCTTTAAGACTTAAATAGCAGGTTAATTGTAAAGACTCAGAATCTAATCAGTAATCTGTAAACTGTCTGTGCTGTTATATACTCTGCCTGAGGTCAGAACTCTCCATTCACCTGACAAAGGGCAAACCCCGAAAGCTTGTGAGTTTACTATCAAATAAATGGGTTGGACTTAAGTCAGACTTCTTACTGTGTTTACTCCTCTTGTAGCCTGAGTAATTATATGGCTGGTCCAGTTCAGTTTCTGGTCACTGGTACCTCCCAAGATGTTGATAGTTGGGTGTTCAGCAATGGTCATAGAATCCCTACAGTCCAGAAAGAGGCTATTCAGCCCATCGAGTCTGCACCAACTACAATCCCACCCAGGCCCTAAACTCATATCCCTACATATTTTACCCTCTAATCCCTCCAACCTAAGCATCTCAGTATACTAAGGGGCAATTTTAACACAGCCAATCAACCTAACCCGCACATCTTTGGACTGTGGGAGGAAAACTGGAGCACCCGGAGAAAACTCACGCAGACATGAGGAGAATGTGCAAATTCCACACAGACAGTGACCCAAGCCGTGAATCGAACCCAGGCCCCTGGAACTGTGAAGCAGCAGTGCTAACCACTGTGCTACCGTGCCGTCATGCTATTGAGTGTCAAGGGAGATGGTTAGATGCTCTCTTGTAGGATCTGGTCATTGCTCTGCACTGTGGCGTGAATGTTACTTGCCACTTTTCCATCCAAGTCTGATTATTTTCCAGGTTTTGCCGCATATGGACATGATTTGCTTCTGAGGAGCTATGAATGGTGCTGAATATTGTACAGTTATCAGCGAACATCCATACTTCTGACTTTTATGATAGAGGAAAGCTTTGGACAATACCCGGAGGAACTCCTGCAATGATATCTCTGAGGTTCATTTGCGATGATTGATTGCCAACAACAATCTTCTTTGTTGCTAACTCTGATTCTAATCCATGGAGAGTTTCCCCTGTTTCTGGTTGACTTCAGTTTTGCTCCTTAATGCCACACTTGGACAAATGTAACTCTGATGTCGAAAGCAGTCGCCCTCACCTCACTGGGTTTGTTCAGTTTTCTTTGTCGATGTTTGGACCAGGTTGAAATCAGGTCAGGAGCTGAGTGGTCCTGTTGGAACCAGAGTGCTAGTGAGCAAGTTATTGCTGAATAAGTGCCATTTGATAATATTGTCTACAACATCTTATATCACTTTGCTGATGATGGAAGGTAGACTGGGGCAATAATTGGATGGTTTGTGTTTTTCTTGCATTTTGTTTACATACTTATATGTGACAAGATTTGTTTATACTGTGCAACTGGCCTGAGAACTAGTTGGAACTTGAAATTGGCAAAACTCCTGCAACATGGCTATGGGAGATCTGAGGATGTTTTAATTCAGTGCACAGTGTCAAACCTAAATGATGTAAAGTAAAATGCCCAAGTGGATGTTCTACATTTTTGGTCTTATTTTGTCCTTTAAGTAGATTGTTTCGGGTCTCAAAATTCAGGTTATTCTTGAGTGATTTCCAACTCCACATAATTTAAAGTTTAAAAAAAATTGCCTTGGATTTCCTAAATGTAATTTAGATTGCTGTTGTCCCTTTAGTTTTTGTTAAGTGTAATAAGTGGAGGGTGATGCATAGAAGTTTCCTGGATGTGTTCAGGGGTTTGTATAAGAGAAATAGCTGTAACTGCACAAACAAAAAACCTCCCTGAAGCCTTTTTAGTTCATTGTACAGCCTACATTATTCAGCAGAACACATAAAAAAGAGGTAAGATAAGAACAATGCTAGACACTCTAATTTCTCACTAAGTCTTGCTAATTGTACAAAGATAGAAACATGAATATTCAAGGACTGCCTTAAAGTAAAGTTTATTTGTTAGTCACAAGTAAGGCTTACATTAACGCTGCAATGAAGTTACTGTGAAATTCCCCTAGTCGCCATACTCCAGCGCCCGGTCGGGTCAATGCACTTAACCAACATGTCTTTCACACTGGAAGGAAACTGGAGCACCCGGAGGAAACCCATGCCGACACGTGAAAAACGTGCAAACTCCACACAGACAGTGACCCAAGCCAGGAATCTAACTCAGGTCTCTGGTGCTAGCCATTGTGCCACCATGCCTGCTTCCAGATAACTAAGGCATAGTAACAATTCAGAGAAAAAAATGTTCAACTTCAGTCCTTCATATCTCCAAGTCCTTGTGGAGAGAGGGCATTGAAAAATTGTGGAAAATTATGGGGTCGGGGTGTTGCTAACCCACCCAGAATTATAATTTGGGGATCTGGAGGGAGGTGATTGCCTCCTCCCTCACACATGCGTATAGGATAGAGCTACACATAGTTTCACATTCTCATATAACATATAACTGAATAAATTTCCCTTTTGTTCCTTCATATTTTAAGAGCGACATTCAACAATTACATAGTGACAGTTGGTTAAGGGGGCTGTAATTCGATATTTTGCTCTATGGCTTTCCAGCTCTCTTCAGCATGCACAACCCTAAAACAGTTTCTATAGCTTTAATGTCCTCAGAAACACTGATGATGGGATCACCACCTGATCCTATCAAACCTGTTCTGCCATTTATCACAATCGTGGCTGATTATCCAATTCAGTTGCCTAATCCTGCTTTCTTCCCATAACCTTTGATCCATTCGCACCAAGTGCTATATCTAGCCGCCTCTTGAAAACATTCAATGTTTTGGCATAAACTACTTCCTGTGGTAATGAATTCCACAGGCTTACCACTCTTTGGGTGAAAAATGTCTCCTTGTCTCTGTCCTAAATGGTCTACCTGAATCCTCAGACTGTGACCCCTGGTTCTGGACATCCCCACCATCGGAAACATCCTCCCTGCATCTATCCTGGCTAGTCGTGTTAGAATTTTATAAGTTTCTGTGAAATTCCCCTCATTCGCCTGAACTCCAGCAAAAACAATCCAAACCTAGTCAGTTTCTCCTCATACATCAGTTGTGGGAAATTACCACTTCGGAGTCAGACTGGGGGTGCAACAATACAGTTTTATTTAACGAAGCTTTATGGAGAAAAGGCACTGGCACTCCGTAGTATTGGGCAGCTACCTTCTCTCAGACATACAATAGAAGTGGTTTATTTTTATACCTTTCAGACAATAGATAGTCTGGACATTAGCCATTTGACACATTGTTACAGTTGAGTAGGATGGATAGTTTAACACACTGTTAGAGCCAGACATATACAGACATTGGCATTTAACACTGCATTGTTTTATAGAATGGACACATGTAGGCCAGACTGGGTAAGCATTTCCTTCCCTAAAGGACATTAGTGAACTAGATAGGTTTTTCTGACAATCAACAATGATTTCATGGTCATCAGTGGATTCTTAATTCCAGACATTTTTTATTGAATTCAAATTTTGCCATCTGCCAGGGCGGGATTTGAACCTGGGTCCCCAGAACATTAACTAAATGTCAGGATTAATAGTCTAATAATACCACAAGGCCGTTGCTTCCCCCTAAATGTGTACACACACTTTCATATATGCGCATGTTGATTATATTATCTGTAATAAACCAATAACTTTTCCTTAGATACCTTAGAAGTAGTCTGAGAAATGGAAGCATTCACAGTGATGCAGTTACAGTCATTCCATTGTTCCAAGCTTAAAATTGGTTGGCGAGTTGACTGGAGTCTAGCTTATAGTGTCCAGTATTACACTAATAACCTATTTAAGATAATTAGGCTTGTAATATAAAAGCAAAATAATACAGATGCTGAAATCTGAACCAAAATAATTGACGAAAGGTCATCCTGATTCAAAACGTTAGCTCTGTTCTCTCTCCACAGATGCTGTTAGACCTCCTGAGATTTTCCAGCAATATCTGTTTAGGCTTCTAATGTGGCTCACATACGCTTTCCAGCTTCATTACTAGGGGGCTATCCTTGCCAGGCATGTGGAACTTGTCCAGGCATTGCACCATTTTTGAATTAAATGAAAGCATGGAGCATTCTCCCTGGAAACACATCAACCAATCAGAATCAACTTGCCAAACAAACAACACCCTTTTCTCACGCAGTATAAATTGTTGCTCTCTTTTTGAAATTTGGCATTCTTACATGTGTCCTGATAAGTATAAGATGTAAAACTTCAACAGCATGTCTCTTTCTCAGCAACTCAGTTTATGTTCATAATTTAGGGAGATTGATTCTGAACGTTCTTCCAATTATATTGCTGAAGTTTTGCCATGGGAGCAGAAAATAGAAAGTTTCCAGATGCCAAACCTGCCATCATGGGAAACAATCATTTGGTGGAACTTTTACCACCAAATTAATTTTCAATTATGGGCCGCGGGCAGACTCCAGAAGCTACAGGGCCAATCAGAGGCCCTCCAGCTTCAGAGAAGCAGCAAGCTGCAGTGAAAGGTAAATAACTAAGTATGTGCTTCAATAAGAAAATGCACTTTCAGACACCTTTTCAAAAATATAAGTTAAAAACATACAAAAAGCAGCCAAGCCACCACCACTCTGGGATGGGTGAGGTGGGGAAGCTCCTTTACAGGGCAGCCTTTCATATGACCTTGATCTAGGCAAGGAGAGGGAACTTGTAGGCCTGTCTGGAATATTACCAAGCCAGCTTGTCACTAGTTTCAGCCAGTTAAACTGCCCCCTGTTGTGTCAACAAACTGGAAGTTGATGAGAAACCCTGATGCTTTACGAGCCTAATTATCTCTCCACCTCATGGAAGAGAGTGGCCTTCTCTGGTCCTGCATCCACATTGGCTAAAATGGCTGGTAGTGGTAAAGGAGCCGCACCAGCTGGTCTCATGACTTTCGGCCCCATTCGCCTCCCTTCCCACTGCCGACGAGAATTCAACCCATTTTAATTCCGCCATCATGGAAGGGGGAAACTGACAAGGGGCAGCCCCCGCAAGTTTGGGTAAGAAGGAGTGTAGAATCTATGTGTCTGCACTAGTAGGGGGCTGACAATGTGAAATGCTGGTGGACACGTGATCCTCCATATCTATCACTGACCTAACCTTACCCACCACTAATAAAATGATCTATGTTAGAGGAATTAACGGACAGAAGGTCCCTGCCTACTTAAGCGAAACCACCCTAGTAGAAATTAATAACCTGTATATACCGATGCAATTTAATGTATGTAAAAATAATAAATTATTATGAGAAATGACCTGATGAAAGAATACGAAGTCTTAATAGATTATGGGAAGGGTGAATTGATTTGACCCCGCCCTGATGGGAGAAAAGATGGTAAGAACATACGTAAACCATGCCACTTCCGCAATAGGATGCAACTGGCAGTTAGAAGGTCATGGATTTGGCGCCATTTGGGCCTCAGTTCCAGGGGTCTGGGCAAAAACTAAACTAGATACTGGGCAAATTAAAATTGGCCCCATAATAGTGGAAGGTTCAGAGCGCAAACCTCACTGACAATATCCGATTAAGCCCGAAACCGTGAAGGGATTGATGGAAAAAGGGATCACTAGTGACTTGGCTGGTGTTCAAACTGGATGGGAGTTACCGATTAACCATTGATTATACAGCTTTAAATAAAGTAACTCCTAAACTACATCCCATTGTGGCTAGCCCCCCCCACCATCCTAAATGGATTGTCACCATCCCATTGGATTTTTATGGTATTAGACATGCCAGTGGGTTTTGGTCCATCCCTTTGGATTTTAATTCACAGGGTAAACTTGCTTTCACAGTAGGTGATAAGCAGTATACATGGACTAGACTCCCTCAGGGATTCCGTAACAGCCCGGCCATGTTTCACTCGGTAATGAATAAGATACTGGAACCAGTGGAGTTCCTGGAGGGGAGCATAATTTTACAGTACGTAGATGACATCTTGATAGCCTCTGAACGTCAGATGGGACCGCACTCGGTCTTGAAGCGCTTAGAAGTGTTGAGGACTAAAGGCAAACCCAAAAGAGGCCCAGAGAGGAAAACTACAGGTATTATGTTTGGGACCTTTAATATCCAAAGGGTCCAAAGAAATGCCCAGGAATGAATGAGGGTTCTATTCAGCAGTAATAACCCAACCCCATGGGGACTAACAGTGGACGGTGGGTTATTATTCCACGGCGGAGGGCTCCATAGTAACCGGGTTACCCAATTGTATAGCCACACTGGATTGTGCAGCATAGGCAGTAAAAGTCAGTGAGCCCATTGTAGTGAGGGGAAATATAGTCTTACACACCAAACACACCATGGTAGAAATGTTAAACACAGGAAAATTACGGTCTGTCTCAGATATGAGAAGGGCGAAGTGGGAGGCAGTACTTCATCCACCCTCAAGTCCATCACCATCATGCAAGACATGAGAGAGAATGCCGCCAAAGGAATGTTACGTGAAGGGAAACCACACACGTGCGGCAATGTAGATGAGGAGATAGAGGAAAATAAAATAGAGGTTGTGCCCTTGGAGGCACCGGAGGAGACCTTGTTTGTGGATGAGTCATGGAAGTATGTAGATGGGTCACTGCGAACGTGGTCTGATCCGGAAGGATAGAGGGAGGTACATTAGCACAAGTGGCAGAGCTAGTGGCCTTGACCCAGGCTTTTATTGAGGCGGTGGGGAGAAAGGTCAACGTTTACACCGACAGTAGATATGCATTTGGCATTGTGCATGACTATATGACCATTTGGGGAAGAAAGGGATTTGTTACAACAGGGGGTTACTCCAATCAAGCATGGACAGATAATCAAAGCCTTGTTGGATGCCACTGAGGGTTACTGTTACAAATAAACTCTGATCAGGGCACACACTTCACAGGGAGGGTAGTAAAGACCATTTGTGAACTGATGGGGATAAAACAGACCTTACCACCGTCAAAGTTTGGGTATGGTGGAGTTTATGAGTAGAACACTCAACACACAAAGGCCGTGCAGGATTCAGGAAAAAGACGGACCAACGTGTTGCCTGCCATATTAATGAAATTCAGAGCCACTACGGATCGAACCATCGGGCTGACACCATATGAGCTAATGACCGGAAGGCTATGCAACTACCCGAGTCCATTATTACTGGTGGGGCAGATATAGGCCCATTATGGGATAGGATTAGATGATATGTTTTAGAACTAAGCACCCAACTGAAGGATATGTGAAAAGCAGTAAGGGAACACCAAGTAGTGAAGGATGAGCAAAATGAGCTAGAACAGACCCCTGAGGTACCCCCAGCAGGCAACAAGGTTATGGTGAAGACGTTACCTGGAAAGCTTGAGTTCGCCCCCAGATGGAATGGCCCTTATGAGGTCATAATTAGTGGCGATACTTGTGCTTGAGTAGATATGCAAGGCAGGGACGTCTGGAAACATTGGACTCAGTTGAAAGAATATACCGGTGCCAATTGCAAAAAAATTATGTAATGTGCTCAGTTCACAGATACGTGAGACGGTTGGCCTCCAAGCAAGCCGACTGGGTTCGCGGGATGTTGTACACGGACGACCGGGTTCGCAGGAAGTTGCGCGTAGGCGATATAGCCTTTGAACCATTGTATAACTGTACAGGGCACTGGTGAGGCCGCAACTGGAGTACTGTGTGCAGTTTTGGTCACTGTATTTGCAAAAGGATATATTGGCCTTGGAGGGAGTACAGAGAAGGTTCACCAGGATGTTACCGGAGATGATCTGGAGGAGGGAACCGAGTGTAGGGTGTCGAAGTTTGCTGATGACACCAAGATTGGGGGAACGGCAAATTGTGCGGAGGATGTGGAGAGTCTACAGAAGGATCTAGATAGGCTGGGCGAATGGGCCAGGAACTGGCAAATGGAATTTAATGTTGGCAAGTGTGAGGTGGTCCACTTTGGTAGGAATAATGGTAGGAAGGATTATTACTTACGTGGAGAAAAACTGCAGCAGGCGACGGTGCAGAGGGACCTCGGGGTCCTTGTGCATGAGTCGCAAAAACCCAGCTTGCAGGTGCAGCAGGTGGTCAGGAAGGCGAATGGATGCTGGCCTTCATAGCGAGGGGGATTGAATATAAAAGTAGGGAGGTCTTGCTGCGGCTGTATAGGGCATTGGTGAGGCCGCAGCTGGAGTACTGTGTGCAGTTTTGGGCGCCGCACTTACGCAAGGATATTTTGGCCTTGGAGGGAGTGCAGAGGAAGTTTACTAGGCTGATGCCGGAGTTGAGGGGGTTGAGCTATGAGGAGAGGCTGAATAAACTAGGCTTGTACTTGTCAGAGTTTAGAAGAATGAGGGGAGATCTCATTGAGACGTATAAGATGATGAATGGGATGGATAGGATAGAGGTGGAGAGGCTCTTCCCGCTCAAAGGATAGTAGGACTAGGGGGCACAGCCTCAAGATAAAGGGGGGGCGGTTTAGAACGGAGTTGAGGAGGAACTTCTTCATTCAAAGGGTAGTGAATCTCTGGAATTCTCTGCCCGTTGAAGTGGTGGAGGCTACCTCGCTAAATATTTTTAAGACGCGGGTTGATGGGTTTTTGATAAGAGAGGGGATTAAGGGTTATGGGGAGAGGGCGGGAAAGTGGAACTGAGCCACGACAGATCAGCCATGATCTTATTGAATGGCGGGGCAGGCTCGAAGGGCTAGATGGCCTACTCCTGCTCCTATTTCTTATGTTCTTATGTTCTTATAACGGTCGCGCGGGTTATAATTAAATGATAGGATCATTCTTTTGCTGCTTTTCGCAACCCTTGCCCTGCCAGTTATGGAGGGAAAGTATAGGTGGAATTGTATAGACTTGGGGACAGAGCATCGCAAGCATCTCTGTAACAATGACTTTATCTATTGTAACCTTCTGACACATGGAATAGGCCCCTGGGAGGCAACCCGTAGGGACCGCTGCTCAGGATTCCTTAACCATACCATGTTGCCATCTCTGTTGGAGAGGCGAAGTGATTAGGGTCTCCTATGCAATGTAACTTCTTGTAGCTGGAATTTCTGGTGTTCAGCTGAGGGGCTGGAATGGACCTGTGCCCGGCAACAGCAGAGGGCTCGGGGGGGATGAGTACGTCAACATGAGATTTGGCCAATCCAAGCAATCATTACACCAACCCTTTAAAATCGGACCCCATCACGTAAACACTTATGTGTATATGTCTCACTTGAATGCGTTACAGTTGAATTTGAGTAAGTGCTGCGTCTGCTCACAGACTTCCACGCACAGAGGCGAGGGAGGAGTCCTTTATTCCCTATCCCTTTGTCAACTCCAGAAATGGTAGAATGGATTTTACATCAGAATAGAACCCAGGCCAGGACAAGGAAAGTGACATTTGAAACCCCATCAGGCACCACTATGCAAGGTACCTTCAATGTCAGCAACAGTGATGCTGTTTTGGGGTTAGGAGGTGGGGGGTGTAATAAAATCAGAAAATGTTGTAAGGATTCAGCAGGTCTGGCAGCATCTGTGGAGGGAGAAATAGAGGTAATATTTTGAACCCATATGATACTTATTTAGACTCCTTTAGCCTGATAAAAGTGTTAATCTGAGCACTCAGCAGTGATACTTTTGTGATCTTGCGCTCCAGTGAGTGAGCACCCATGCCACACTTGTCCCCTGTGTTGGCTATAGGGAACTCATGTTTGCTGTCTCATTAAGCGCAGATTGCACAGTGAACATGCCCACTTAGGATAAAAGAAAGGTCATTGATGAAGCAGCTGAAGATCGTTCACCTAGGACACTATTTTTGAGTCTGCGATGATTGGCATCAAACGGCCAAGAATATCTTTCTTTGTGCGATGTATGAGGCCAACTAGAGGAGAGATTTCCTCCTGGTTCCTATCAACTTCAGTTTTGCTTTAGGCTCATTGATGCCACATGGTCGAATGTTGCGTTGATGTCAAGCACAGTTCCTTTTTCTTGCATGTTTGAATCAAGGCTGTAATGAGGTCAGAAGCCGGGCAACCTGAATGTTGGCAAGCAGGCTAATGCAGTGGAAGTGTCATTTAACAGCACTGATGATAACACCTTTCACCACTTTGCTGATGATCAGGAAAGACTGAGGTGGTGGTAATTGTTTGGATTGGATTTGTTCTGCTTTTTGGGACACAAGTAATTTTTTGCATTGTTGGGCCAATGCCAGTATTGTAGTTGTGTTGGGATAGCTTGGCTAGCAGAGTGGCTCATTCTGAAGCACAAGTCTTCAGTATTACAGCTGGAATGTTTTCAGGGCTCATAGCATTTGCTGTATGCCTCCAGCCATTTCTTCATGTCACATGGAATTAATCAAATTGGCTGAAGACTGACATCTGTGATGCTGGGAATCTCGGGAGAAGGCTGAGATGGATCGCCCACTGATCACTTCTGGCTGTAAATACTTCGTTCTTGCCGTTTGTTTTGGGCTCTCCCATCATTGGGGAGGGGATATCAATGGAACCTCTTCCTCTAGTTAGTTGTTTAATTATCCATTACCATTTACTAATGGATGGGGCAGGATTGATCGATTAGTTGTAGGAGTACTTTGTTTAGTGTATAACACTCTGCATCTGCTTGGCATATAGTCTTGTCTTGTAGCTTCACTAGGTTGGAACCTGGATAAGCCTTGTGCTGCTCTTGGCATGCTATCCTGCACTGTTATTTAATCAGGCTTGATCCCCTGGCTTGAGATAATAGTAGAGTGGGGGATATGCCAGGTAATGAAGTTACAGATGGTGTTTGTATTCAATTCTGCTGATGGCCAACAATTTCTCATGGATGCCCAGTTTTATGATGCTCGGTTTGTTCTGTTAGTATTCCATTTAGCATTGTGGTAATGTTGCACAAAACTATGCATGATATCCTCAGTATGAAGATGAGACTTCGTCTCCACATAATTATACAGTGGTCACTCCTACCAATGCTGTCATGCACAGGTACATTTGAACAGATGATCAAGTACATTTTCCCTTTGTGGATTCTCTCACAACATACTGCAGACCCAGATTGGTAGATAAGTCCTTCAGGATTCAGCCACCTTGATCAGTAGTGGTGCTACCAAATCACTCTCTAATAACTAGACCATTTCTGAAGGCAGTTAGGAGTCAACAATATTGTGTGGGTTTGGAGTCATGTGTAGGCCAGACCAGGTAAGCACAGTAGATGTCAGGTATGATTCTTTGAATGTGACTGTTGGGCTGTTGATGAACTAATCTGTTGAACCGCTTTCCCAATTTCAGCATGATCACTCTGATCATGATATGATGTTAATAGGTGAGTGAATTGAGCAGTATCTAAATTTAGTAGTGTAGTACTGGGATGTGACATTTAAGGATACATTCACTAATCTTGACCACATGTGAGGTCTTCAAACTTCCTGTGGCACTGCATGCAGGTCCTCGGGGTTTAACTCCTATGTGGACATAAGCTGCTACTGCTTTTTGATAGTAAGAAGTCTCACAACACCAGGTTAAAGTCCAGCCAATTTATTTGATAGTAAACTCAGAAGCTTTCGGGGTTCACCCCTTCGTCGGGTGAACCCCGAAAGCTTGTGAGTTTACTATCAAATAAATTGGTTGGACTTTAACCTGATGTTGTGAGACTTCTTACTGTGTTTACCCCAGTCCAACGCCAATATCTCCCCATCATGACTGTTATTTGACAGCAGATCTGGATACCTGGCTCCCTGCAAGTACAAAATATCTTTCCTACATTCCACTTCCTCCACTGAGACCTGTGGTGTTGTGTCAGAAAACCTTATCGTCCGCTGCCTCCCATGTTAACCCTTTTGTTTAATTTGTAGATCAGACTAATTTCCCGCATGACTGCCAACACCTGCTCCAGCAACAGTGCTCCTCCCCTTAAAAGGGGTTCAACCTATGTTTAACTGCTGCTAGCAAGTTATGATTTTAAGCCCCCTACTGATGGGTGCAGCCAAAGAACAGTGTGGTTCGTGCTAGCTTTATGCAACAATCATTCAAATGACCAGGCAACATGAAGTTGACATGATGCCTGCATCATACTTAACATGCACACTTAGTCGCATATCGCTATTCCCATTCATGTTAGAATCTTAATGAGACTACAATGTTGATTTCTTGACTAGACATGTTGAAGAGGCAGCATGGTAACACAGTGGTTAGCACTGCTGCTTCACAGCTCCAGAGACCTGGGTTTGATTCCCAGCTTGGGCCACTGTCTATGTGGAGTTTGCACATTCTCCTCGTGTCTGTGTGGGTTTCCTCCGGGTGCTCCGGTTTCCTCCCACAGTCCAAAGATGTGCGGGTTAGGTTGATTGGCCATGCTAAAACACTGCTCCTTAGTGTCCTGAGATGTGTAGGTTAGAGAGATTAGTGGGTAACTGTGGGGATATGGGGGTAGGGCCTGTGGTCGGTGCAGACTCAATGGGCCCAATGGCCTCTTCTTGCACTGCAGGGTTTCTATGATTCTAAGAGTGGGGCTCACAGACAGCTAGCCAGAAATCTGAAGGTCAGTAGCTGCTAACTTTATGGCCATTAGTTTCATTGGGCCAATAATCAAAGTTTGCAGGCTTATGATTTCCCTGTAAGCTCTGCTCCTAACTGGAAACATCTGATTGGAGAATCAGCCCACAAACGTTATTGGACCATGCTGAAGACATAAGATATAGGAGCAGAAGTTGGTCATTTGGCTCATCGAGTCTGCTCTGCCATTCAATAAGGTCATGACTGACCTGATATGATAATCCTCAACTCCACTTTCCCACCTTATCCCCATAACTGAGTCCCTTACTGATTAAAAATCTGTCCATTGCAACCTTAAACATACTTAACGACCCAGCCTCCACAGCCCTCTGCAGTAAACAATTCCACAGATTCACTACTGATGAGAGAAGGAATTCCTGTTTTATTAGGTGACCTCTTACTGTGACATTATGCCCTCTTGTCCTGGACACTCCCACAAGGCTGCCAATCAGTTCTATAAAACTTATAGTTTACGTTCACATCATGATTTAAAGTTAATTAGTTAAAATAACAAAATTACAGCCCTCAGGTGCTTTATCAAGCCAAGTGTTGAAATGCCTTTTGCAACTGAAGCATTAAGCTTTTTACTCTTATTTGACCAGTTAATTCAAATTATTCATCTTGTACTTTTTTTTGTAAACTTAGTAATTGTTGGATTTGTGCTTGCCTTTTAGCTGGACAAACTTCTGCCATCACCTTAGTTAAAACTTACAGCTATGGCTACTCCTGACGTCAGCGTTCACGTGGAGGAGGTGGTTGTCGTGACAACACCTGACACCCCATCAGATGGAAATGCGGTCGAAGAGGTTAAAACTGTTTTGGTAGACTTCAAATCATCACAGCCTAGGTAGGGAGACCTGCTCCAGATTGTTGTTTGTATTTCGTCTAGCTATCAGGTCTTAAAATGTGTCAAAATTCTATAGCGTCTGATCTAAACAACTGTTGGCTTAATGCAGTTTTAGGTTTGGGCAATAATTGACATTATTGAACATACTTTCCTTTAAAAGTTAGATTACTGTAGATGAAACCATAATTGGTGTTTAAGTCGGGTTTTGTTTCAGAGAGGGAAATTACCTGAGTTGTACAGAATGGTATATAATAGCAAGAATATAATCCCTGCAGAGGAGTAGGAGGCTATTCAGCCCATTGAGCCTGCACCAGTAACAATCCCACCCAGGTCCTAGCTTTGTAACCCCACGTATTTACCCTGCTCGTCCCCATGACATTAAGGGGCAATTCACCTAACCTGCACGTTTTGGAGCATGGGAGGAAACCAGAGCTCCTGGTGGAAACCCGGGAGAATGTGCAAACTCCACACAGACAGTCACCCAAAATTGGAATTGAACCCGGGATGTGGTGAATGGGAGGAATTCAAAACGGAGAACAGAGTTTGTGGTCTTAAGTTGTTGAACTCAATGTTGAGCCCAGAAGGTGGTAAAGTGCCTAAATAAATTAGTAGCTGCTGTTTCCCCCAGCTTGCGTTGGGTTTCACTGGAACATTATAGCAGGCTGAGCTCCAAAATGACTGTTCCCCCCATTTGTGTTGGGCTTCACTGGAACATTATAGCAGACTTAGTTCCAAAATGAGAGTAGGATGAGAAATTCAAAGGGCAAGCAATTGAAAATATGGGGCCTTGCTTGCAGCTGGAGTGAAGGTGTGTCAAAAAGTGGTTACCCAGACTTTGCTTTGCTCAGTGTAGAGGAGAGCACATTATGCAATAGCTCTTCACCTGGAAGAAACATTTGGACTTTGAGGAGCAAGGACGTAAACTGGCAGGTGCTACACCTCTTGATTGAATGGGAAGGGGATGAGGTGTTGGCAGGTGAAAGGAGTGGGACCGGGTGTCACAGAGAGAACAGTTTCTCAATGCTCATGGGGAAGGCGGGGAAGAAGTATTTGGTGGTGGCATTATTTTGGAGTTGATGGAAATGTTGGAAGATAATCCTTTGAGGATCATCTGGTGTGGTGGAAAGTGAAGACAAAAGGAACCCTATCATGGTTCTGCGAGGAAGGGGTAAGAGGGTGAGAGCAGAAATGCGGGAAATGGGTCAGTCATGATTGAGTGCACTGACAACCATAGTGAGGGGGAATCCTTAGCTGAGGAAAAAGGAAGACATGATTCACCATTGTGGAAGGTAGTATCATCAGAATAAATGTGATGGAGAAACCGGGAGAATGGAATGGACTCCTTACAGGAAACAGGCTGTGAGCAGATGTAGTCAAAGTAGCTGTGGGAGTCAGTGGGCTTGTAATGAACATTGTAGACAGCATGCCCAGAAATGGAGATAGTAAAGTCAAGGAAGGGAAGGGGAAATCATCTAAAGGTGAGAGAAAGGTTGAAGTTTGGAAGCAAAATTGAGTAAATTTTCCAGTTCTGGAAGAGAACATGAAGCAACACAGATACAATCATCAATGTACCAGAGAAAGTTGTGGGAGGGGTCTGAATAAGCCTGGAACAAGGAATGTTCCACATCCCCCACAAAAAGAAAGGCTTAAGGAGGGCTTATGTGGGCATCCATAGTAACACCTTTTATTTGGAGAAAGTAAGAGAAGTTAAAGGAGAAATTGTTCAATGAGGGAACACGTTCAGCCAGGCGTAAAAGGGTGATGATTGATAGAAACTGGTGAGGCCTCCATTTGATGAAGAAACGAAGAGTCCTCAGACCATCCTGATGTGAGATGGAGGTATGGAAAGATTGGATGTTCATGGTAAGAGGAAATGGTTGGGGCCAGGAAATTGGGATTTTAAGGTGATGGAGGGCATCAGAAGAGTCATGAGTGTAGGTAGCAAGATGTCTGGGAAAAGGAAACAAAAATAAGAACAAAGATAGGTAGAAGTGAGGACAGTGGGGTAGAAATAGGTTGAAATGAACGGTCTACCAGGATCGTATATTTGCTCTATTTTACCTCCCTTGTTCAGGCTCCCGCCGTCTACATTTGTGATTTTTTTTTTGTCACCCTTAATCATTTCAACATTTTCCAATGTCCTAGTACTGAGTTGTTTTCTCTTCACAATGGATGCTTTCCATCCCCCACCAGGATATCTTGAGTGCTGTCCACTTCTTCCTTGAACAAAAACCTGAAAACTTCCTATCCACCACCACCCTCTTTATCATGTAACCTCTCCAGTCCTCTAACTTCTCCCTGCCTCTGCCCTCTTTTTCAAAAGCATGAAACCCATAAGACCATAAGACAAAGAAGTTAAAGTAGATAATTCAGCCCATCAAGTCTGCCCAGCATTTGATTCCTACCTTTCTTCAATTCCAAAAAAGGTCATATTGGACTTGAAATGTTAACTCAATTTCTCTTTCCACAGATGCTGCCAGACCTCTTGAGTATTTCCACAATTTTGTTTGTAATATTTAATTAATTGAGCTTCTCCAAAGGATGTGATCAAGTTTGAAACCAGAGTTTCCAAATGTACGGAATCCTGCACTGCAAACATTTCTGAAATGAACATATTTTTGTATTATGACATCAAAAGACTTAGCTTCTGGAGAGTTTTCTTCCTCTACTCCATTCTTGGAACAAAAACCTGAAATTAAAATCAGGCACCCTGGGATCATGAACTCTTAGATTGCACATTGAAAATGTTTTATAGAATTTACGTTAGATGTGTTGAGAGAGCCCAAGTAAATGTCACACTCCTATCACTGGCTGGGAGAGGCAAGAAAGAAAGCCCATGGCCAGTAAGTAAAAAGAAAATTGAAAATTCCTTTCAGCTGATCAAAATCAGCCATGGAAGACCACATTAATAACAGCAATAATCTTCATTTATGTAGCACCTTTCACATAGCAGAATCTCTCAAGCCATTTCATTGGACTATGCATAGGCTAAGTGATCATCCACTTACTTTCTAGATGATGCAACCCCAGACAAGAATTAGACCAGCTCCCTTTTCAAGACACGCGGAGACTCAGTACGCATTGCACAAACTGGCCGTGCATTCTAAAGCCTCGCTATTCCTTGAGAAAGTAAACTGCCAGTGTGTACCTACTATTCCAGTTTCTTCCCACAGTACAAAGATGTGCAAGTTAGATGGATTGGCTATGATAAATTTCCCCTTAGTGTCCAGCAGTGTGTAGGTTAGGGAAATTAGGGTGAGTATGGGGTTACAGGGATAGGGCCTGGGTGGGATTGCTGTCTAATAGATGATGCAGACTTGATGGGCTGAATGGCCTCCTGCACTATAGGGATTCTATGATTTTGCACAGTTTAGATGCATGTTGCTTGGCCCTTTATAATCTCTAATCTGAAATACTCTATTTAAAGGCAATCAGTTTATGCCTTTTATTATTTTATATGCTGCTACCACGTTGCTTTTGTCTGCGTTGCTCTAAAACAAGACTCAAACTCTTTAAGGTTACTTGAGTAACCATGGTTCTTAGGGCTAGGAATGATTCTTCTAGCTCTTTTTTTTAAACCACCTCCATGACACAAACTCAGTCGCCTTATGAGTGGCCAAAACATGGCACGCTCTAGATCTAATTGATGATTTGTGTAATAGTAGAATGGCGTTCTTTGATTTGTACTCAGTAGTTCTATTAAACAATCCAACACTGTTTTGGCTGTGGCTTCTTCTCTACGTTAATTGCAAACCTTCAGTGATGCGTGCGCATACCATCTAGATCCTTTTATCTCTCAATCACTATCCTGTATAACATCCTGTAAATGATATGTTGACCTTTAACGTACAGCCGCTCGGAGATCTCTGAAGGGTTAGACAGCTCAGGTTCAGGGCTGTGAAACCTCTCCAAAGATCTGAGGTACTCAGCCAAAATACTGAATGCTTATACTTTCTGTTATCTCAGATATGCCTCTTCATTAGCTTAAAATCAATTTTAGTCCTGTTTTTGACAGAATGTCTCAGTCAACTGCAATATGCCACTCAGTATAATGATATTTCGTTAGTCCACTTAACTCCGGACATCTTATCATTTTGGTTAACCCACTTCCTGGTTGCTATGTAACTATGAGAACTTTCCGCAGATGAACCTTTCCCATTGGCACATCACCAAAACAGAAAGATAAGTGATTTCTGGACCCTAGAAATGCACCATCTTATGTCTGGCTGAGATCAAGTGTAGTATCAACATGCTGTACTTGGTTGAAGTCATTAGGTTACATTTCAGCTTCATTTGAAGCAGTTTTTAAAAGCGGCATCTCTGCCTTTTGGCTAAGGTGCAAATGAGACTAAACCTTGGAGGAGAAGCTCTGCTTGCTCCAATCAGCTTGGATCATGTAGATCAAGCCCAACGCAGGAGGTGAGAGCCCTGTCTTGTCAGCTTGGATCGGGAATGTCTCAGCTTGTTGAGACTCTGAATTGGACTTGATTAGATTGAATTGGAATAAAACAAATGTCTGGACAATGTATGCTGCTATAATGTTACAACATTTGTCCTAAAAACTTGAAATATCTAACGTTTACTTTTGCTGACTAATGGATTCCCAGTTTTTTTTTGTTTTTATTCCAATTCAATCCAATCAAGTCCAATTCAGATCTCAACAAGTTGAGACATTCCTGATCCAAGCTGACAGGACAGGGCTCTCACCTCCTGTGTTGGGCTTGATCTACATAGTCCAAGCTGATTGGAGGAGGCATAGCACCTCCTCCAAGGCTTGATCTCATTTGCATCTTAGCCAAAAGGCTGCGATGCCGCTTTTAAAAATTGCTTCAAATGAAGCTAAAATGTAACCTAATGACTTCAACTAAGCATAGCATGTCGATACCATACTTGATCTTAGTCAAAAGGCCAAGAAGCGCTGTTTAGCTCTAACCTTGTGACCTTATCATTACACTTTGCAGCGTTTGCTCTTTTTGACTGAGATGAATAATGCATTTTATATTTTAAAATGCGTTCAATAGTTTGTTATATGAATACTTTAAAATCATATTTGTTTTAATACTGCTATTGCATTCACATATGAGCAAACTGTTCATATTAACTTGTTATAAAGAATCATTTAACCTCTTCTATCTATCATGTCACTAAAAGACTGTCTGTGAATCTCACTAGCTGATTTAAAATTCTCTTCTACATGGCCCCATTTACATGCATGGTATTGTATTTATCTGATTTAAATGCCATTTCTAAATTATTGCAAAAGATGTGTTCCCTTTACAATCTTTACTTTTACTCACATTTTATGATCATCTACAAGCTCACTGACGTCATCTCGAACACTGTTGTCAAGATCATCAATGAAACAAAGAGTTATAGTGAACTTGACATCAGTCAATCCAGATCAGAAAGCCTTTCCATCATTGAGAAAATCCAGGTCAAGATGTTCATTAGATCATGGATCTTATTAAATTAGGACTTTTGGAAGTTTAGGAAAGAGTATCAACAAGATCCGAAAATAATTGACTCCTGAGATGCAAATGCAAAAACTAACTTCATCAAATTGTGAACAGTGCAGACTTATGAAAGATATAATTTGAAATGTGATGCTTTTAGTGGAATTTAAATTAAAACGTAGCTATTAGAAGTGCTACTTTGGAGTCCTGAGTACTGAACAGATGCATCTGAGGTTAAAAACAGAAAATGCTAGAAATAGTTAGCAGGCCTTGCAGTATTTGTGGAGAGAGAAATAGAGTTAATGTTTCAGATCTGTGACCTTCCAAAAGAATGGAGAAAATTTAAAAGACGTAACAGATTTTGAGCAAATGAGAAGGAGCAGAATAGAAAAAAGAACAAAATGGAAGGCCTGTGATATGGTAAAGGATAGGAAAGATTAGATGTCAAAAAATCAAATTTCCAACATCCGCAGCATTTTGATTTTGTAAATGCATCTCTGGAGACTTGAATGTGCAGCAGGTTACAATCCAATTCTTCTGGCTCTGTTTTATTGGACTTGAAACAAATTGCATGATATCTCCCCTATTGAGTCAAATGAACTTGAACTTGGTCTTCGGTGAGCAGATATGAATCCACAATACAGAAATGATTATGATTTGATTCCAAAGTATTGACTTCACTTTGGCAACACGCAGGTTTGGCACATGTGGTAAATAGATATTCACAGTGGCATTCTTTGTAATTGAGGCGGAGTAGAATGAGCACTGTATCTGTTCTCTGCCCTGCATTATCCAGGACCAAGTGTTCCTTTCCTAAAGACTGATCGCCCTGATTTTTATAAATATGTAATAAATAAGTAGCTGCAGGGTAAATGTAGAGTAATATATAGTATGTAGTTTGGGATTTGACATTTTTGAACTCAGCATACTTTCATCAGTGTAACCTAAATTAACCAGATTCCAGCCCACCATAATTTATAGGAATACTGCTCGTGTGCTATTTGTGTGGCATTCGGAGTGGTTGAGGGAAAACAGAAAGGACAGTGCAGTGATTGCAGGAGCCAGTAATTGGTTAAAATTCACTTATGGCTTAACCACAGATAATGTGCACTCTTCAGTCAATAAAAGCAAATTACTGCGGATGCTGGAACCTGAAACCAACAGAGAAAATGCTGGAAAATCTCAGCAGATCTGAGGTCCCGCAGGTCCAGACCTGCTGAGATTTTCCAGTATTTTCTCTTTTGGTTACACTCTTTCCTCAATTTGACCAAATCATATTTTCTATTTCTATTAGAATGTTACTGTAATTTTTTTTAAAAGGCACAAACTACTTAAACCATTAAGAAAATCACTGGACAATAGTACAATCACAATATAATGGAAATTAACTTTCAGTATTTTATCCTTTGCTGTTGGTAGAAAAGTCAAATGAATTGCCACATAAGTTGTTCATGCCATAGTTCATTATTAAGTACCTTGATTGCAGAGTGCTACACTATATTCCTGTTTTGTTGTCAGAAATATGACACTTCATATCATGCTTAGCAATACCTTGACCTAACAGAAGCGACTATTTAACTGCTAAGTGTATACTGAAGTCTCTTTTTTGATAATGGGCATAATGAGATTGAACTGACAATGAGCAAGCCCGCATATGACTGAGAACTCTGATTCATTTTGCCGATTGGAGTTCCCCTTACAAGCATGGGAGAAGTCTGCCCGAGCTTGACTTTTGGTATAATTGGCTGGGAATCAGAAAATCAATCGTAACAGCCGTTCCAAGGGCTGTAGCTATCCATGAAAGGAGAAGTTGTTGGATGGGCAAATGGAAGTTTGCTAGGGACAGAAAGATGAAGAAATTTATTACAATGGCACAGCGAAGATATATGGTCAGCCTTGCTCCATTTAATTTTGAAGATTTGGAACTCCAGCTGCAGGAGGTGCACCAAAGAAGGGATTAATTGAAGACCATTCTTCAGTAAAACCATAGTTGCCATGACCTCATTCTATGTGGTCAACCAGGTCCTTCGCATCTGGCTACAAAAAGGAACAAGTTTGCCAGTACATTGAAGAAGGATGGTAAGTGTGTCCCTAACCCTTTCCCATATTTCTTGTGAGACGCACAAAGCACAGCATAAATACAAGTTGTGAACTTTTAAACCCTATGGAGCTTCCATCTGTAACACAGATTGGTCTTTTACAAATTATCTTTCATTATGCCTGAGGTGACTGGCATCTCATTGGTGGCAGATGAGGAAAAGATGCTCAAACATAGAAGTAAAATTATCTCTCTGCTTTCAGGAGTACACTTTCAGGGGGTCAGTAGCTGTAAAAGTCCTTGTTTCATCTAAAATTGCAGTCACTGTGGACTGCTGATAACAATATGACCACCTATGAAGTAGAAACAACTAACCACACAGAAGAATACAGTAACGTTGCCCAGAATTGCAACAACAATGTCACCAACAACTTGCAATTAACACTAAGACATTTATTTATTATTGTCATACGTAGGCTTACATTAACACTGCAATGAAGTGACTGTGAATATCCCCTAGTTGCCACACTCCAGTGACTGTTCAGGGACACTGAGGGAGAATTTAGCATGGCCAGTGCTCCTAACCAGCAGGCCTTTCAGACTGTGGGAGGAAACTGGAGCACCCAGAGGAACCCATGCAACATGGGGAGAAAGTGCAAGCTCCACATAGTAACCCAAGCTGTGAATTGAACCCGGGTCCCTGGCGCTGTGACAAAGCAGAGCTAACAATTGTGCCACTGTGCCCCCCTTTTCAAAGGAGAGCTTTGAAGTAAAATTTCATAGTGAACCACATAATTCAGTATTAGGACAAGTGATCAAAAGCTTGGACAGATTGGTTTGAAAGGGCATATTAAAGGAAGAAAGAATCTGGAAAGGCAGAGAGGTGAATTCCAGAGCTTAGGGACCAGATATCCAAAGGCACAGTTATCATTGGTGGATTGACCAAAATTGAGGTGCATAAGAGGTCAAAATTAGAGCAGCACAGAGAATTTCTTTATATCTCAGAGGATTTGAAGCTGGCAGTGGGTAAAATAATATCTTCTCACCTTTAGCACGTTCACCTGCCATAAATTCAAGATTCCTGGTATGCATGTGGAAAAATGGGCAGCAGCGTGTTGTACATATTCCCCTAAGTGTGGTTGGGAATTCCAGTATGAAAACATTATTTACAAAAATAATGACATTTAAATGAAAGTTGTGCATGTTCATGGTGCATGCTTCTTTTTGCTGTAGGAACTGTTATTTGAGAAGATGTGTGGTTACAGGTCCAGTTTCCTGATTCCTGCCTTTTTCTTTTGTGCCAGAGCTTCAAAATATTAAGGTTCATGTATTATTACTATCTGTGTTGATGACAATATTGTACCCTTGCTGTCTGCATTACTTCAGGCCTGTGTGGTTAGGGGACTATAATACTTTCAGTAAACAAATACTGAACAAATCAGTTTCTTATGTATTTCATGAAACATATTTTAATATTATTTTTATAGTTAGTAATTGCTCAATGAATGTTATGGGAGGTCTTGCTGAATGATATGAGCACCAATAAATTGCCATATAAAGACATATGTCCTATTATCAGGCCTTGACATGCATCTGCATGATGAGAAGAATATTTTAGGTTATGAAAAAGTGATTGGTGATTAAACTTCTAAATTCTTTGTTTTGATTTTATTTGGTAATCGTGTTTAAAGTATTTCATACTTGAAATGAGTCTAAATTTTGTATCATCTTGGTATCACTAAGAATTGGAAAAAAGTAGTGTGAAGTGCTAATTATTTTATCAATTTTGTGATGCAATTTAGTGTCAATTTTCTATTGATAAACACAGAAGTTACCAGTTCTGGGAAATTTATGCCAGTGTTGTTGTTCCATATCAAAGTGAGGCACATGTAGAAATGTAGCACAGTCAGCCACAAAGCTGTTCTTTGCAGTAGAATGCAAAATCCTTTATCCTGTCAAGTAGAGTTGGTTTGAAGTAAGCTCTCATATTCAAAAGAACAACAAACAAGCACCAAAAGCTCTGACGAAGGGTCACCTAGACTCGAAACATAGAATCTGTGGGGAAAAAGTAGATCCACACAGACCTGCTGAAATTTTCCAGCATTTTCTCTTTTTGTTTCCGATTCCAGCATCCGCAGTAATTTGCTTTTATCTTGATCTAGCTTGGCTGCTGGTGAGAAGGTACTCGCTGTCAGATTCTTTATGCACACCTGAGGTCTCAGTGCCACCGCACATTGCCCTCAAAGCGGCTATGGGGGGGTAGAATGATACAGTCGCACACCTTGTGGAATGTGCCTTTGCAAAGAAGGTCTGGAAAGAGATCCGGTGGTATTTGTCAAGGTTCATCCCAGCAGCTGTGTGTCACAGGACTCTATACTCGACGGGCTGTTCCCAGGGATACAAACTGAGATAAATATTAACTGCTACTCGAAAGTCAGCAACTTGTTGAAAGACACTGTTTGGTCTGCCCAAAACTTGTTGATTGTCCAGTGTAAAGAATTGTGCTCCATCAAGTGTTGCAGACTGGCACATTCCAAGGTCCAGGACTACATGCAGAGGGGCCTACTCAAGCTTGGGGTAGTCACTGCGAGGGCACAATGGGGAAAGGCCACCATTTACAGCCTTTCAGCCAATGTAGATTGAGGGGCTAGTAACCAGAAAAGCCCTCTTGGACTGTCTATAATCTCTAACTGTGAGTAGCCCTTAAGAACATAAGAACATAAGAAATAGGAGCAGGAGTAGGCCATCCAGCCCTTGTGGATGTCACTTGCACCCCATTGACAATGGCACCTTCCCTCCCCCTGATGAGCCTCAGTGTCTGTAGCACAGAGGCCAGCTCATCTACCTTGAGCTGGAGCTCCTCCAGCAACCTGCACTTACTGCAGACATGGTCACTGGAAAGGACCCTGGGGTCCACCAGTTCCCACATCATACAGAAACAACACATCACGTGACCCTCCATTATTCACTGTAGTAGTATTGAAAATTTCCACACGAACTTACCTAGCCCATTTTCTCCTAAGCCCTAATATCTCACTCTGCTTCCCACTCACTCCGCTGCCCGCTGTCTACACCAGGCCTAAAGCATCACAAAGTGCGATTTGACCAATGTACATAATTTTGTAAAGAACTTTGGACTTATATTGAAATATTTGTCATGTTCTTAGACTGAACACAGCATAAGCGCAGCACAGTGATTAGCACCGCTGCCTCATAGCGCCAGGGTTCAATTCTGGTCTTGGGTAACTGTACGGAGTTTGTACGTTCCACCCCATGTTTGTGTGGGTTTCATCTGGGTGCTCTGGTTTCCTTCCTCTCTCCAGAGATAATTTAGGTGGACTGGCCATGCTAAATTGTCCCTCAGTGTCAGGGGGATTAGTTATAGGGATAGGACCTGGGTGGGATTGTTGTTGGTGCAGGTTTGAATGGATGAATGGCCTCCTTCTGCACTGTCTGGATTCTAAATTTTAATCTTAGGGTAAATGTAAATATGATCGTATTTTACTGTTGTAATGACTTGAACTGTTTCTGTAATGTTCTTCAGTTTATATATAAATAAAGTATATTTTTGAAGTAAAAAAGTCTCATTTTTGAATGAAAAACAGTACCCAGGCCTCCTGTGATACCATTTTAATTGTATTACTTAGGCATTGACCAAGTTGCTGAACATTTATTTACAGTGGTCATTACTTCAATGTTTTGAGGCATAAAATGGCAGTTTAATTGAATGAAATATCAGTCATTGAAATTCTGTGTTAAATACTGTTCATTGTATTTATATAAATGTAATTTCTTTACATGATATTATGGTTTGGTTGGTTATATTACTCAAATACTTACAACATTCTTTGTCTCTGACTAAGCAGTGGAGGATTAAGTGATGACAGTATGGACTCTGTTAACACCCCTGGAACCTATTCATCTTCCTCCACACTGATTCAGAAGGGTGATATTATCGGTAAGTGTAATGGCTACATACAAATAGCAAATAATGTCAGATTGTGGGAATAATTTTGATTTGAACTGGAAACCCATTCTGCCTCATCTAATCCTTAGATCTTCCTTATGATACAATTTCAAAATAAGGGAGCGAGATAAGGCAATTTCTTTTTACACAGAGAGTTGTGCATCTTTGGAATTCTCTATTTGAGAAGGCTGTGGAAGTTCAGTCACTGAATAGGTCTAAAACTAAGATTGACAGGTTTCTAAATGCCAATGAGATAAAGGGCTTTGGGGATAATGTGGGAAAAAGGCATTGAAGTGGATGACCAGCTATGGTCGTATTGAATGACGGAGGGGGCTCGATGGACCAGATGGCTGACTGCTGCTCCTATGTTCCTATGCATTGGAACTCTAAAAATAGACAATAAAAATGAAGGGAAGGATTGCAACATTTCTGAGATAAATATTGAATATATTGATATAGATTTGAGCACCAGATGCAAGAGAGGAACACTTCAATGCTTAAAACAACATTTTTGAGTATTTCCATCTACATTGTAGGGGCAATCTTGAGCCCTCTCTCACCACCCCTGTCATGTTCCCCCTCCGCCACAACCCCTGCTGTGGCCCACTTAACTGATGCCTGAGCTGGCATTGCTCTGGCCCGTTGCTCCAGCCCACGCCCCACCATCACGTACTCTGGCATGCATGCTCCAAATTCCATTCCAATGCCCTCTCCTCCCATCACTCCTCTGTCCACGCTTGTCCAGACAAGCACTTTTTTCAAATTTTACAGATGTGCCTGTCTTGCCACCATCCCCCCAGGAGTTTCCCTCTGTTTCTGAGGCTCCCAGTTTGGGAACTTCTGTGCTACATAATACCAGAAGTAGCAGTTATGCATTTGCAAAACTCAAGTTTTAGGCATTTAGGTGTTTTCTAATTCAAAACTTGTATAGCAACTGGAATGGCAACTGTTTCCATTTGCTGTATTTTTTGACGTATAAGACAAGACTTCTCTCTCCTGAAGATCAGGCCTTATATGCTACTTTGACTTCTTTATCGATTATGTGGGCTTTAGATGCTGACACCTTATAAATGAATCCATGCAAACTGCACGGCTCACATCAAGTTCCCTCCAGTCAAGTCATGTCAATCCCTTAGGGCAGTGTTCAAGCTGAAGGTTGTGAAAAATGCATCGGAGAATGGTGGGAACATGACTGCTTGCTGTAAATTGATGCTGTTTTTCTGGCTTGGTTTCATTGTATACATCACTTTGACTTGTTTATGCATGAATTTCAGAAAAATTGCATATCTAATCTGTTTGAATTATACAACACATCAACTTATACACTGAGAAATATAGTGCTTTTTAAAAAGGGTGGTTTGAGTTGAAAAACTAAAAGTAAGTGGTAAGGAAGAGACAGGAGAAAGGAACAACAAAGCAAACACAAGTGTAGTTTTATAAGAAGGTGTAGCCTCGTGATTTTCTGATGCAGTAGCATCCAGTTTTCATTACTGACTTACTAAAGGTTGTTGTAGTGTCAAAGTGCATTAACAGAAAATTGAGAGACCATTAACCTTTGTAATAGCTGTCAATTTAAACATTAAAATATCTTGCATTGTTTAATATGGTGAAAGTCACATCTCTGCAGAAGTTCCTTCTGATAGTGTCCTAGACCCAACCGTCTTCACCTGCTTTATCAATCACCTTCCCTCTATCATAAGGGCAAGAGGGGTAATACTTGCTGATGGTTCCACAATGTTCAGCACCACTCAGACCAGTCCTTGTCATATATAGCAAGACATGGACAACATTCAGATTTGGTCTGACAAGTGGCAAGTAACATTCATGACATAAGTACCAGTCAGTGACCATCTCCAACAAGAGAAAATTCAGCCATCTCCCCTTGACATTCAATATCATTACTATTGTTGGATCTTACACTGTTAACATACAATTGACCAGAAATTGAACTGGACTAACCGTATAAATATCTTTCCTACAAGAGCAGGTCAGAGATTGAAAGTTTCCCTCTCAAAGACACACATTATCCTGACCTGGAACTTTATTGTCATTTCTTCAGTATCACTGGATCAAATTCCTGGACTGTCCTTCCTCACAGCACGTAGGTTTGCAACAGTTCAAGAAGGTGGCTCACCACCACCTCCTCAAGAGCAATTAGGGATGGTAATAAATGCTGGTCTAGCCAGTGATGCCCACACCCCAAGAAATAATGTAAAACAATATACGTGCTTCATATTTATAAAATTGCTAATGAGAGCTGCAGTTTGAATTTTTAAATATAGCTGTTTTCCCTTTGAATAGATGCAAAAGAGAGTTTGTCAATGCCATGGACAAAGACACTCAAACTCTCAAATTATTGTACAATAAATCTCCTTCTTTGTACTGTACCAAGTTACCACAAAATTATACCAGGCATCAAACTTTGTTGCACACGAAGTAATTAACTTCTGACCTTTTCAGTTATACACACAAATATTCAAAAGGTATCAAAACTTCACAAAATATCAAAACTCACGACTTAGACTTAGAGATACTACCCATGTCGAGGCAAACTGATCAGATTCACTGCTGCTAGATTTTGTTCAAATGTCCTCGACTCAGGGTCTTGCTTCTAGAGTGGTTGATCCCAGGTTAGTGTTGCCAATGTCTCTGTCTCTTATCCTTGTAGAGATACTGCTGGTACTATTTTGTTTCTATTCGGATTGGCGGTTGGTGACTAGTGGGGTGCCCCAGGGGTCGGTGCTGGGGCCTCAGCTATTTACCATTTATATAGATGATCTGGAGGAGGGAACCGAGTGCAGGGTGTCGAAATTTGCTGATGACACCAAGATTGGGGGAAAGGCAAATTGTGCGGAGGGTGTGGAGAGTCTGCAGAAGGATCTAGATAGGCTGGGCGAATGGGCCAGGAAATGGCAAATGGAATTTAATGTTGGCAAGTGTGAGGTGGTCCACTTTGGTAGGAAGAATGGTAGGAAGGACTATTACTTACGTGGCGAAAAACTGCAGCAGGCGACGGTGCAGAGGGACCTCGGGGTCCTTGTGCATGAGTCGCAAAAACCCAGCTTGCAGGTGCAGCAGGTGGTCAGGAAGGCGAATGGGATGCTGGCCTTCATAGCGAGGGGGATTGAATATAAAAGTAGGGAGGTCTTGCTGCAGCTGTATAGGGCATTGGTGAGGCCGCAGCTGGAGTACTGTGTGCAGTTTTGGGCGCCGCACCTGCGCAAGGATATTTTGGCCCTGGAGGGAGTGCAGAGGAGGTTTACTAGGTTGATACCGGAGTTGAGGGGATTGAGCTATGAGGAGAGGCTGAATAAACTAGGCTTGTACTCGTTAGAGTTTAGAAGAATGAGGGGAGATCTCATTGAGACGTATAAGATGATGAATGGGATGGATAGGATAGAGGTGGAGAGACTCTTCCTGCTCAAAAAAGACAGTAGGACTAGGGGGCACAGCCTCAAGATAAAGGGGAGGCGGTTTAGAACGGAGTTGAGGAGGAACTTCTTCACTCAAAGGGTGGTGAATCTCTGGAATTCTCTGCCCGTTGAAGTGGTGGAGGCTGCCCCGCTAAATCTTTTTAAGAAGCGGGTTGATGGGTTCTTGATAAGCGAGGGGATTAAGGGTTATGGGGAGAGGGCGGGAAAGTGGAACTGAGCCACAACAGATCAGCCATGATCTTATTGAATGGCGGGGCAGGCTCGAAGGGCTAGATGGCCTACTCCTGCTCCTATTTCTTATGTTCTTATGTTTCCAGTCTCATACTTAGAGGACAGGCATTAATCAATCACTGCCTTTTTGGTCATGAATACTGAGAGTCGTGCCTCTGTCAGGGGGATGTAATTCTTTTAGGAACATGACATAATGGGATGTCTGTGTTCATTGACTTTCTGTTCAAGGCATAGCAACAGCCACTGCCTAATCAATTCCCATGTTTGTTCCATACTTGCATGTCCCATTCTTTGCTACTCTCACAGTCCTTAGCCTGATACAGAGTTAGCCCTTTGAACCATTAGGCTTTGCTGATGTCTTCACTTTACTGGTATCTTTATGAGTACCATCAAGCTATAGTTGTGTACCAGACTTATTTTAGTAATGTTGTTTAAATAGCCTATTTATCACAAACAGAATCCTCTGAGAGTTAATCAGATTTGAACATTATTGTGTGATTAAATAATCCCTTTTCATTATTTTGTAGCTTCTAAGATTCAGCTGACAGAGGAATATAAATATATTTGTAGATGTCTGTAATTAATTGTGTTCCCATGTATAATCCCTGCAGTGTTGTATCTTTTTCTTTCAATAATTGGTTTAGTAGCAGTACACGGAATTATCATAAGCTCCATTTCTTCACAGGAGAAAGTAAGTCTTTGACAGTTGGAGCATAGTACATCTCGTATGACTTTGAACTCTTCATAAGTAGCATTAAAACCAAAACCATTCCAGTCACAATCAGATTATTTTCCATTTTGTTGTGAAGCTGTGTTATTGAGGAATTATTTTTAAGTTAACAGTCCTGTTTTAGGAGAAAGGACTTGTCACACTTGCTTTAAAATGGAAATTATGGGGGCGATTTTACCATTTTGACTCGAATAAGTGCTGAATCTGGGCACACTTCGGATACGACTTGGAAAACTCTTCTCAGGTTCCCCCATACGCACTTAGCCCGAAAAAAAATCGCAAGTCTGAATTGTGCTGTGGGCGGAGATTATTGCAGCTGAAATGCTGCTGCTCCGATCGGAGCCTTCAACTGCATATGTGCAGTTAATGCAATTTGTAAAACGCTCCCCTGTCACATTGCTCCCGGGCAACAAAAAGCTGATAAAGTGGCCCGGGAGTGATGACCCCTGTAAATATTACCCCACCCCCACAACATAACTGCCCCCCTTATCCGCCCCCTGCGCACGTGCCACCACCACCCCCCCCGCCCGCCCCCCCACACACACACACACACAGACACACACACACACCAATTGCCCTCAGAGTGGCAGCGGACCTCCTCTATTCCTGCCCTTCCACCAGAGAATGATCTGGCTTCTTCCCCCTCCAACTCCTCTAGAGAGCGATCTGGCCCTCGTCCTCCCCACCAGAGAACCATCTGACTTCCCTTCCCCTACTAGAGAATGATTGGTTCCTTCTCCCTCCTCCCCCCAACCCAATCAGACAATCATCTGGCTGCCTCCCCCCCACTACCAACCAGAGACACCCCCACCCCACCCCACCAGAGAACCATCTGCTCCCCCACCCCCTGCCCACCATCACCAGAGATACATCTGACCCACCTCCACCTCCCCCATCAGAGAACGATGTCCCCTTCCCCCCCACCCCCAACCTCCACACACAACCAATCTAAGTCAGAGAGCCACTGGAAACTCTGAACTTACCTCTTCAGAAGCTGGAGCACCCGGAACAGACCTTTGCTGAACACATCAGTTTTGTGCCAAATCTGGACAGGTGAATGCAATGGTAAAGGGGGAAATGTAGATAAGATTGGGCACCCAGCTAATTAAGTCAATTTAAATGCATGCCTTTTAGGGAAATTCCGATTGTGGCCATTTTTGGGCCTTGGTAAAGTGGGAATCTGTGCAGGCGTGAGTGCAGATTACGCTATTTGCCTCACACCTGACTTTACCATGTTTTCGTGCCCAAAAATGGCCGCAACGCAGTGGTAAAATCACCCCCTGTGTCTATGCAGTCAGAGTCCACATATTTGTTCACTATTTTCTAAATGTACCAGTAATATTTCATACATCTTTGGTTGTGTGTCAAGAAGTTGCATATTTCCACTTAAACGAGGTGAAAATGTTGTCCATTGATCCCAACCCTTCACTGTATGTTGGAATTTGTCATTTTATGAGGGTAAACATTTTCTTAATGGGAAAAGTCTATTTGCTGTTTATAATATTTCCTAACAGTGCTGACATTGACACAGTTGCCTCAGATTCATCTTCCATCTTATTTTTAACTCAGTGTTTGGATATATTTTAGCAATTTATCAGTTGTTGGAAACCAATTTTCTAATTTTGCACCCAATGAATGTGGCATCCTGTTTGTTTAACTGTCCAGTTTTGGACTCTTGATTGTGACTTAACCATATTTTTTCCCTATTTGCTTTCCCAAATGATTATGTACCAAATTTTAGGCTTCAAAGCAAAACCTTGCTGCCCCCACATCTCCATTTGCTCCCTTGATGGCTGGTGTTGAGCATGCTGCATGTTGGCTGCGCTACAAATCGACATCATTGTCTGATAAATTGGACTGGAGTTAGAAGCCAATTACTGGAAACATTGACCATTATTGTCCAAGCAAGAGCTGAAGTGATCTGTATTTTTCTCTCTATGGGAGTAAAATTTTATGCAGTTTAAGAAATTATAAACGTTTATTTGCTTTTTGCAGAGGTGAAAATTGCCGATGAGGGAGAAAACATAGAGCCAGAAATTATTTATCCTATAACCTGTGGAGAAAGTAAAGCTAACCTAATTTGGAAAAAGTTTGTTTGTCCCGGTATCAATATAAAATGCGTTCAGGTGAGTGATTTGTTCTTTATAGCTCCTTGTAAAAGCTTAATTTTTCTGTAGTGAAGTGGTGGATAAAGAGAAAATTGCACCTTTTTTGAAGCTCGATCAGTAAGAAAATTGATTTTAGAGTAAGCAATGGCAGAGGATTTAAAGCACCAATCGTCAGCTCCATTGAACCACCTCACCAATATTATTTCCATATCTCCCTCCAACCCCTGGTTTGAGTTTCCAGCAGATTTGGAGTTTTGTCACTGAGGGAGTAAAAACCTAATGAAGTGGAAATCTGAGAGTTCTTTCTATGTCTTACTAAGTCTCACCAGTTTAACACAAACTGATCAGACACCTGTGTGCTCTTGCCTTTCCTAGTGGTCTTACACTGTACTAGTCTAGTGACTACAGTTAGGTTGGTGGAAGTCTGCTGAATTTCAGTGGAAAGACTGCTGCTGACTTTGGAGGATAAACTGAAGTAGTTCTGGACTATTAATGCCCACCTTCAGACTGCAGGAAAAGAAGAGAGAATATATGTGATGTAAGAAAAAGAACTTATTACTTGGGGGAGTTTTTTTCGGCAGTACATTGGTAGAACCAAATAAAATTATAGCATGAAAAGAGGATATTTGGCACATTTGCTGCCTCTTATGCAAGAAGAACCCAATATTTAACTGCCCATAACTATTAAGTTGCAGTGTCTGTTTTTCTTTCCAGTTTGACAATCAACTTATAAGCCCCAAAGAATTTGTGAACCTAGCTGGAAAATCTACATTGAAAGACTGGAAGAGAGCCATCCGTTTGAATGGTGTCATGCTGAGGTTTGAGAAACACTATTACTGTTCTATAAAAAAGTTCGGCTTGCATCATTAGTGTAATAATTAGTGTTCCAAATCTGCATTGGTAGCATGTGTAAATACATCTGACATGAAGTACTCCAGATGCTATATTGGAAAAGGTGTTATTGCATATTCACTTAACGTCTGTGGAAAGTGTGCAGAATAGGCAGATTGTGACGTGTGTCACCTGTGCTGGCATTTTGGAGTTCCATGTTTCACCCAGTACCCCCTTAACCTCACACAGCTTAACACTCACTAAGTAGCACGAAGAAGGCCTCATCACTAATATTTAAGGGGATTAACAACTACCTACAGATTTTTTGTTGGTTGATGTCTCCTGGCTGCTGCCACAGTTGTACATATTATAGATGCTTTCCATAACTGAAGCACTTCTTGCTCACTCCAAGGCTCCTACACAAACAAGTTTCTTGCAAATCTTTGTGCATTGATAGGCTTTCCTCTTGCAATACAGAATGACTGGGAGAAGGAGGTGCTATGCATATTAAAACATACTGTTCGATGAGGGCAGAGGGAGAAGCAACAGCTAGGGTATTCAGGGGATCAGTTGTCCTACCTGAACATCAGTGACAGCCAGTATTTGAAATGCCTGTGCTTGTGCTTCACTAAAGAAATTGCCACTTAAATCTACCAGATGTTGCAGAGACAACACTAGCCTCTGTGCAAAACATGGACTGCTTGTCAGTGGCTTTAAAAGTGACATTAGTCATGAATCTTTATATATCTGCTTTCAGGCTGCTGCCAGAAATATTAGCAATGCAGTTTGCAGTGTGCTGCTGCATAAGAGAGAAAAAAAGTCTTTCTTTTCAAAGCAGTATAATTTAATTCAGTTCTCTGTTGTTGGAGAGAAGCAAACAGAGTGTGAACAAGGGTTGCAAAGATTTCAAACTTCCCAATGGGGTACACATGTCAACTTGAACTGAAAGGGGTTTCACTCTCTCAATGTGCAGCTAGTATGTGACCATAGGCAGCACGTTATGCAGGTCAGTGCCAGCCATAATGTGTTCTGTGTCAATCAGTCAGCAAATGAAAGGATGGCTATTAGACAACAAGAGCTTTCTGCTGACGAAATAGCTCATGGCTTTGATAACCTTTGCACATTTGTGGAATGTACGTACAAGAGCCTTTCTGCCATAAATGTGATAGAGCAGAACATTGGCATGCAGAAGCAGTGATTCCACAGAATGTTCCCAAACAGCATTGCAGTGCTTGTCAGAGTGGTTCTGAAGATTTGTGATGGTGTGCCACTATGTGGGAGTGGCGTTTGATAACATTTTCAGAAGAGAAGCTGAAGAAGGAACGTGAGGAGGAAGAGGAAGGAAAACTGCAATCTAGATGGCCCCTCTCTGAACCAACTGTATGTGTGGACCTAATGTGGCACAGTGGTTAGCACAGTTGCCTCCCAGCTTCAGGGTTTAATTCTTGGGTCACTGTCTATGTGGTATTTACACATTCTTTCCATGTCTGCATGGGTTTCTTCTGGGTGCTCCAGTTTCCTCCCACTGTCAAAGATGTGCAGTTAGATGGATTTGGCCTTGCTAAATTGACCCTTAGTGTCGGGGGACTAGCAGGGTAAATACATGGGGTTAGGGTCTAGGTCGGATTATTGTTGGTGCAGATTTGATGGGCCAAATGGCCTTCTTTTGTACTGTAGGAATTCTATGATTTTATGACGTGCAATACCAGTAGCCTCAGCATAAATTCCCCAGTTACAACAGCCCCATACCTTTTACCTTTCCTGTGTCACTGGCCATCACATTGTCCTCTTCACCACAATAGAAAAATAAAAGACAATACAAATACACATTCTGATCCAAATTTATTAATTAAATCATGCCACATTACATATGTTTAAGCTGATCACTTGTGTGTATTCCCTTAGTTCCTTTGTTCTGTGTGCTGTTGCCTTTCCGAGTGGTCTCACACTGTACTAGTCCAGTGACTACAGTTAGGTTGGTGGAAGTCTGCTGAATTTCTGTGGAAAGACTGCTGCTGACTTTGGAGAATAAACTGAAGTAGTTCTGGACTATTAATGCCCCCCTTCGTGGGTGATGGGTGGCACGGTATACGGCTACCATGCTACGGGTAGCACAGTGGTTAGCACTGCTGCTTCACAGCTCCAGGTTCAATTCTTGGCTCGGGACACTGTCTGTGTGGAGATTGCACATTCTCCTCGTGTCTGCGTGGGTTTCCTCCGGGTACTCCCACAGCCCAAAGATGTGCAGGTTAGGTTGATTGGTTATGCTAAAAAAAAAATTGCCCCTTAGTGTCCAGAGATGTGTAGGTTAGAGGAATTAGTGGGTATAATATGTAAGGATATGGAGGTAGGGCCTGGGTGGGATTGTGTTCGGTGCAGACTCGATGGGCCAAAGGGCCTCTTTCTGCACTGTAAGGTTCTATGATCTTCTATGACCTTCAGACTGCACTATCTTGGCATGGATGAGTCTGGGCTAGCTAACTAAGCGACAACAGCAAAGGCACTGGTGGAGTGGCAGTGTTAGGATAATAAACTATCATTCTGAGATGGAACTGTACATTTTTGCTCTATGGAGCCACTGCCATTTCCTCCTGTTTGCATCTTAGCCTGAGGACAGATTATTGACTACTGTGACACCCTGAATCTTCTGAATACTGGTAGACAGAACCATGATAGTAACAGTATACGAACAAAGAACAACACAGCACGGGAAACAGGCCCTTCGGCCCAACGAGCCCGCGCCGCCATCTTAACAATGTGGTTTTCCTTCTCCACCCTTGACCCATGTCTATGCTTATGGTATCTCCATTGGAAACCAGATTAAGGGGAGAATAATTTAGCGACAATTTGTTACACCAATCAGCCTAAGAGCACATCTTTGGGGTGTGGGAGGAAACCGGAGCACCCGGAGGAAACCCATGCAACCACAGGGAGAACGCGCAAACTCCCACAGACACTGGCCCAAATCCACGTATCTGCACAGCAAACAGTGATAGTCACTGAGCTGTCGTGGTGCCCATCTGCTGGTCCAGTTTTAAGCACACACAAACGACGTGAAGTACTAGGCTACTCTCCAAACATCCAAGAGCAGCCCACGCAAGACCCACCATGTGTATGCCCCTCGTTAGACAACAAGGTGGACCAACGCACCTGCAGAGTAAAAGAGAAAAACATCAACACATGTAACTGTTGATTTCCAGGAATGTCCCGAGGCTCTGATCCTTATTTAAAAGTCTCCTATAACCCTCCATCCCTATTTCACTCATGTGTCTAAGTAAACCTTAAACAAGTCCAGCGTGCCCTCCACCACCACCTTACTTGGCATTCCATACCCCCACGACCCTCTGTGTGAAAAACCTCTCTCTAGCATCCAAGTTATACCTCTCCTCCCTCACCTTAAGCCCGTGGCCCCTTGTGATATTTGTCTCCAATCTAGGAAAAAGCCTGCCACTGTTTATCTATACCCTTCATTATCTTATACACCTCTATTAGATCCCCCCTCAATCTCTGTCTTTCTAAGGAAAACGGCCCCAATTTACCCAATCTTTCCTCATAATCCAGTCCTTCCATACCAGGCAGCATCCTGGTAAACCTCCTCTTGCACTCTCTCCAGGGTCTCCACATCCTTCCGGTAGTAAGGTGACCAGAACTGGACGCAGTACTCCAAATGTGGTCTAACTAACGTTCTGTACAACTGCAGCATTAGACACCAGCTGTTCTACTCTATATCTTCCTATAAAGGCTAGCATACCATAAGCTTTCTTTGCAACCTTCTCCACCTGTGTTGCCACCTTCAAAGACTTGTGCACTTGCACTCCGAGATCCCTCTGCATTTCTATACTCTTAATAGGTCTACCCTTTATCATGTAACTCCCCTCTACATTATTCCTTCCAAAATGCATCACCTCGCATTTATCAGGATTAAATTCCATCTGCCATTTACCTGCCCAATATACCAGCCTGTCTATATCCTGCTGTGTTGCCTGATGCTCCTCCTCACTGAGCGCCAATCCTGCCATCTTTGTATCATCTGCAAACTTGCTGATCACAGCACGTACGCCCTCTTCCAAGTCATTCATATATATTACGAATAGAAGAGTTCCCAGTACTGAGCCCTGCGGCACACTACTGGTGACAGACTTCCAGCTAGAATAGGACCCTTCCATTACGACTCTGTCTCCTGGTGTTGTCAGACTTTTTCCTGTTACCTAGCCAGTTTTCAATCCATCTAGATACCTGTCCCTGTATCCCATGAGCATTAACCTTTTCAACCAGCCTACCATGAGGGAGTTTGTCAAACACCTTACTGAAATCCATATAGACGACATCAATGGCTCGTCCTTCGTCAACCGTTTTTGTCACCTCCTCAAAAAATTGTACCAGATTCATATAAGGCAAGACCTCCCCTTAACAAAGCCATGCTGTGTATCCCTGACCAGATTGCTATGCTCCAAATGCGTATACATCCTATCCCTAAGAATTTTTTCCAACAACTTTCCTACCACTGACGTCAAACTCACCGGCCTATAATTACCAGGGTTATGACATGGCAGCAACTTCAGCTGTATTGACAGCTATGTGAGCTTCCACAGTAGCACTTACCTGACCTGGCCAAATGTGACTTCAGACCCACAGTAAAATCGTTGATTCTTAATTGCACTCTAAAATTGCTTGGAAAATTACTCGGTTAAGGGCAGTTAGAGATGAAAAGTAAGACAAAAACACCCATGTCCCAAGAATGAATAAAAAAACCCTGACTTTTAGAAGCTGCTTGATCTGCAGCAGGAGCTAAGATGCAGACAATACATTGTAGTTGGTCCCACAGGTATGTTGATGGGATTAACCAAGATCCTGTACTGGAAAGAATGGGCTCTAAGCTCTGTGCAAAGTCATGTGCCAAATTGGCACTGGGCTCCTCCATGAACCTTGTCCATGAACGCAACTTTCTGGCAGGCTTTCCAGTGTACTATTTGTTTTGTTATGTACAAAAATCAACCTTGTTGTTCTATACCCTGGCTTATTGGAGTCTTCATTGGAGTCTTTTGCACAGAATTTGTATGTAGCCCAGCCTTCTGGCAAGCTGGTGGCTGTGTTATCATTGACTCCTACCCTGGCTGCAGAGCAACTTTTCCCAGTGTCCCACCACATGCAGATTCCTCTTTATGCTATCCTCTAAGATATACACATCGGAGTACTTAAGCTGCTGGCTGCAAATGGGAAGTTGAGTGACAATGTGTTTTCACCATCATTGTCTTCTTGCTCAGGGAAGGTTGCAGTTCTTGGGTATCAGAAAGGGAAAAAGAACAAAGGCTGTGATGTGGAGGCAGGATAAAGTAAGAAAGGCACATTTACACTATCTGCAGCTTGTAAACCCGAATATATTGCAGAATGAGGGGGAAGTAGGATATGAGAAGGAGCATTAGGTATGAGAATAACATCATTTTCAATGGATTTGGCCCACCTGCTAGCTATGAGGTCTGTGTGTCTGTTCCCATAATGAGAAGCTCCATTTTGTTCATGAGAGTCATAACATGCAAGTATGCCTCTCCCCCTCTGGTAAAATACCGTTTCCTCCAGTTGTGCACCACTTTCTCCAGCATTGGATGGAAGTTTGTCAATGACTTGCAATAGATTAGTCAGAAGTGGCTGTCATGGTTGAACAGCTTGCATTGTGTGTAAGGTGTGATATGTGGATGTAAGGGTTGCAACAGTGCTAAATTTGTGAGGGTGAAGTGAATTATATGACTGTTAAATATGAATTTTGGTTGAAAGGGATTGTTTGTGGTTGAGTAATGATAAATTGAACAGTGGCTGCAGCCAGTCATGGGTTATAGCATTTGAAGATGCATCCATTCGCCTTGACCACTCTTTGCAAAGTCATTACACTCCTTACAAAATTTCACACATACTCCTAGCATTGACCTCTATGGCCATCTGGTTTCACTATCTTCTCATTGTCAGCATGGAGGGGACCTCCTTGAATCACGGTGGGTACAGCATCTCTCCTTGTATCATCTCTTCCACAAAGATCACTGTACAGTGTTTGAAACTTTAGTGCAGGTTCTCTCTCTGTTCCTCTTTCTCCACCTATTTCTTTTTTTCCTTCCATTCCCCTCTGCCCTCTTCATGGTCAGTCGCAGTTGATTATTGACCAGCACACTTTTCTTAATGACCTACAGCATCCACAATGTACCTTCATTTTAAATGTTGCACGCTTTTAACTGGTATCAGCAAGTTAGAATTTTGGGCCCTATGCTGATGAGTATAGTCAATGAACAAGACAATCATTTAAACGAGCTTGCAGTACTAAGCTGATATGTGGTTACATTACATTGAACTGGCACAAGGTAATTGTGCATCACTATCTCTGCACTTGTTTTTGTGGAGTATCTAATTTAGTCCTTAATTTACTTGGTGCCTATTTGCTGGTTTTTACACAAGGAATACTATAGAATAAAAACACTGCCTATGATAATGTTCTCTTTTAACATTGGTGACCAGAAGCACAATGTAGGCAACATAAAATATGTTAAGCACTGATATTGTTCTATTAATTTTGTAACTAAGAGAGGAAAGACCACACAGCTACTGGATGAAGACTGCATTGGTATTGTTTTGAACATTTTTTAGTTCTTCCAGATGACCATTAGTTACAAATCATTTGAACAATAAACTATTTTACATGGTGAAATCATGCATTGTGCATTACCAGGTGAACTCTATCACATGAGTCCTTCTCTGTAGAACTGATTTGCCAATTGCTTCAAGAATAGATACAAATTCAGTTAATGACTGTAATGAAACCCTGGGGCACAAAAAGCCATGCCATTATTTGATTCTGTTATGTTAGTAGGAGGTTATGCTGTGCCAAACATTTTTGCTTAATGCAATTTGTTTATGCAGTGAAAGAGAACTTTTGGCTTAGTGATAGCTTTCCCACCTCGGAGGTAGGTAGTGAAGGATTTGTGCCACAGCTATTGGAGACAAGAACTTTGTCTTTATGTATGGGAGTAGCATTGAGCAAGGTATTCAATATGGTTACAGTGACCACTAGATCAGTGACAATATTTCTGCCTCTCATTTGGAAGGATTGAGTTCAGGCACATTTCAGAAAGCCTTGACAACTGGAGGTCAGCTCCACATATTGGCTTAATATGTGTGTCTGATGAGTGTAGGTGGCTTTTTGTCACATCCCCCCTTCTCTCCTCAGCCATTTAAAAGTAGGTGAGATTGACAGTTCATGTTGGATAAGATAAAAACCATGAGGAAGATAGTTGGAAACTATCTCAACTGCTCCCTTCTGTCAAGAATCTTGATTGTGAAATTTGAATTAGGATCTGCCCTTGAGCTAACATAATGGATGGATGGACCTCATGCAGCTATTATGTCATCCAGTAGAGGGCAAACATCCGCAAGTGTATTGAAGTTTATAAATCCTATTGACTTAATTTACTCTTGTAGATAATAATAGAAAGGTTGTCATTTGCGATGCCATCTGCTTCTGCTTGATAATTCATATATGTAATTTTCAGATAGAACTTATTAATTGAATCTGTTCTACTTTTACTTCACTGAAGAAAAATCATGGATTCAGGGGAACTGGATTTCTACCAGCATGGTAAAGTGTGTTCCAATACATGTCGTAGTACAAAAATTGATCTTTCCAGTGCCAGATCATCTTTGAGCAGTCAGCAATCAACAGAGTACATCCCAGTGACTCCTGCAATAGCTGATGGTAACACATTTTCTTTATTAACATCTATGCCACTTTTGTATGCTGAAAGTCAAATTGAATGACAGAGTTTTGCTGCTTAGAAGCAGGTATTTGTTTGGCACAGTTGGTGGCACTCTTATCTCTGAGTTAAAATGTGTTTAATGATAGTCCAGGAATGAAGAACATAATCTAGGCTACACTTATTGGAGATGCTATCTTTCATGATGAGATATTCACTTAATGCACACTTTGTTCAGATGGATATATATAACCTGATGATACTCTTTGAAGATGAGAAGGGAGTTCTTCCAATGTGCTGGCCAATATTCTTTACTTAGATATCACCACTGACGATGCTCGAATAATTGGTTATCCATTTCGGTTAGTTTTTTGGGACCTTGCTTTGTGCTGTTGCCTTTGAAACAACATGAGCAGCAAGCAAGAATAATTAATTTGGTGTAAAATATTTTAAAATGTCTTGAAAGCTTGGTAAGGTGATAAATAAATCCAAGTTCTTTTATTTCTATTTTTGTACCAAATTTTTTTACTTTAATTATTGTTTTAATTCAGATTTCCAGCACTATTTTGCTTTTGTTGTTGCAGTACTGCAAGTATTTAGCGGTCAATGGTGAAACAAAGATGCTTGCCGTTGATTTCGAAGAAAGCTGGCCAGAGAGATTTAGCGATCTGTGGCAGACACTTTCCTTTCTTGATGGCAGTTGAAATCTGGCACCAAGTCATGGGGATCTTTAGGCATCCAGGAGAGTGATGAGAGCAAACAGGGTAAACGGCCAATCACATTGAAATATTTTCATGCACAGCAAACTAAAACACTATTACCATTACTTTTAACTTAAATTTTCAGATAGCAAAATAATTTTGACTGGTTTAAGATGGGAGCTAAAATATTGTTATTAAAATATTTAATATAATTGTGAATTTTTTTATTATGGGGAAATGTGATCTTCTGCATGTGTAAAATTAGCTTTATCGGGCCACTGGATGGTGCTTAGCAGTGATTATGAAACTTGTATGGCATTTAAAAATCTAGTTACCCCTCATTCAGCAAAGTATAACTTCATCAAAGGTTTATTCTCAAGACTTACTACGTAAAAGTGGAGGTTTTCATCAGTTCACAGCTTAAAGATCCCACTTTTGGGTGAGGTCCTCAGTTGTTCATCACCTGGCAGATCTTAGCAATTTCTGGATTTCTGTGTTATTCTGCTGACATCTGGACCCTCAAAGCTGCTGTTCGTTCTGGCGGAGTACTGATGGCAAACATAGAGTTTTACTGTCATTACCACCACAAAATTTGGGTGATTGATTAATTTTGATTTGCTATGGTTAAATGCTGGTTTAGACAATTACTAGAGGTGTATTGATAGGAATGTGTATGAAAGATATAGAAAAGAAGAGAAATATTGTTAAGGGTGTTGTGAACTATGATGGCAAATATTGTGGTCTATCAGCACATAAAACTAATGCAATTACTGTGAAGTGCATTTACATTTTTTTTGGATAGTAATGTTGCTTCTTGTACATTTTTGTTTAATTTCAGATTTTTAAAAAAGCAGGTGTTTTTCTTATGGGGAACTTTCAAATAGATTTTTAAAAGATCATCAGAAATTATTTGACTACTTTTCCAATTAAATGACTACATACAGGACATGCTTTGGCTCTAGTATCTTAGAATTAAACTTTGGTTCTCATGGAAAACTTTAGAGCCACTTTTCCACTGAAAACAAAACTAATGGTTGGGTGGATGGAGGCGCAGAAGCAAAAGTGATAGTTCATCTTTGTAGATGGCTGGAATTAAACTGGACACATGCCAAAGCCGTCAGAGCAAATACTGAAGTTACAATGGAAATATATAAGAAAAGGTTTACAATACAACAAAATAACAGCATTGATTTGATAACCTTCTCTGAATGTGCTGCCATTGTTGAGATTTTAAAAATAAAAATAAAGGATGGTAAATACACACTTCAAGTATTGAAACAATTCACATGAAGGCTATTTTGGGTGATGCCTCTATTATAGTTACTTGGAGCTGGATTTTGTTTTGGCACCAAATGCAAGAGAGAAAAGAGATGTGCAGTTTTGAATGTTACAAAACATTTTATATCTGGTTATTTGTAACAAATTAATATTAGGTAATTAAGGTTAATTGAATACAGATATTAAGTTAAGGAGCTCTGGCAAAGGGTCATCCTTATTCGAAATGTTGGCTCTATTCTCTCTCCACAGATGCCATCTAACCTCCTGCGTTTCTCTAGCATTTTCTGTTTCCATTTCAGATTCCAGCATCTGTAGTGTTTTGCCTTTATTATAGCTTAAGGGTTCATTTTACACTCTTATTGAACACTGGGCAATGGGAGGTGGGAGAGGAGTCGATTATACTATGGTGCAGACGTTTCCTTCAGAAGAATTATATTTTGTATTTAGAATGATATAGCGATGCCAGAGTGCATGGAGGACAAAATATTAACATGGCTTAGATTAATAAGTGATAATCCATTAATTATTTATCTATTCAGATTATTGCACATTTAAATTAGCTTCTTAGCAACAAATGGGAACCTGGTTTTCAAAAATGATAGGCTTGTTTTATGTGCAGTGCTGAATTTAGTGGGCCCACCATCGCCTCTCTAATTTCCAAACTCATAATCTTTCTAATTTCTGCTAATGTTCTGTTGAGTATGAAACTAAATTGCTGTAATTCATCATTAAGGAGGTTATAGCAATATATCTAGCAAATCATAATTTTATCAGACAGATTCAACATGGATTTATGAAAGGGAAATTGTGTTTAATTAATTTATTAGAGTTTTTGAACAAGAGACAAACAAGGCGGATAAAGGGAACTGTAGATGCTTGGACTTCCAGAAAGTATTTTTAAGGTGGCATATCAAAGGTGGCTTAAGATTACATTGTGTAGGGAGTAGCATATTAGTATAAAGGGAAGAATCTTCCGACATTCTGAATGTCAGTTTCAATGAGAAAATTGCTAATTAGCTCTCCAGATGCACAACCGAGTTTTTATTTCCAGAATCTCTGGTGCTATAGGCACAGAGTCTGGAGGCACTGCCATCATGCTGGTGGGGCTTGAGAGAGATGCCAACGCTGACTTCACAGAGATTAGGGCACCATTTTTAAAGAGGGAGTGCCAGGACACTGGCATGTTCCTCACCACCCAGGGCTATATTTAGTGCCCCTGATAGGTTGCCTGTGCTGCATGAGGGTTAATATGTTAATATTAGGCATCACTAACCACATGAGAGACAGGTTTGGGTTGGAGGTTAAAAGTAAAAATGGTGAAATGTGACACTATCTTGCCATATATGAGCCTCCCATCATTTTTACAGGAATGGGTTGTGTGACACAGCTGTCTCACTCTTGAAAGATGGAAACTTCATTATATTCATTATAATATTTAAACTAAGCTTCCACAGTGCATTTGGGCTTTTGATTTAAATTCACTGCTGATTGCCTGGGTTCTTCAGGGTTTGAGAAATCTAGCAGATAAATGGAAATAGAATCTGCTGAAACAAATACATTAATGCTTTTTCTGGTACTGTCTGTATCAGGAGGCCTCCCAGAAAACCTGCTACAGATTCACTTGTATCTTCCTGTATGATATTTTATTGTCTCCCACCTTTTTTTTGCACTTCCCTGACCCCTGACTGCCATATGCCCATTTTTTCGCACTTCCATTTCAATTCAGTCCAATCCTCTTTTCTGTCCCATTTTCTTCAAATTGCCAGAAACAAATTTCAAGACTTTGCGACTGTGGATTTCCGTTGTAAACTTCCTGTCTGGCAGACGACCAACCTGTGAATCTGACTGGCTGCATTTCAAGAAATTGTACATAAAAGTAAAAGATAATGAGGACCTGCCATTAAATTTGACAAAACCTCCACATCTCTAGGATTTCCTGTTTTTCCCCCACCTTCCACCTGCCCGTTGTCACATTTCCTCCTTGTTTCTTCATAAATATAAGAGCTATAGACACCGCCTATAAAAAAATTAAAAGAGGGTTAGATGAAAGTTAATAATTCTTCCAAATTTGTGGGAATACTGGAAAAGAGGTGGTGTCATTCTGTAAATAACTTACGTTAGACAGCGGTAGTGTGTAAATCAGTTAAAAGAATTGTACAGTGTATTGATTCTTGAGACTATTCTCGGTAACCTCAGGAACAGGATTTCTGACCATGTGAATCAAACTACTATAGAGAATGATCCAGTACTTAAAAAAAATTGTACTCACTGGGGATCAGCCAGGGTGAATTGTCAGGACCAAGTCTCCATTCCTGGCTTACTACCATCAACTGATTATCACACCCAAAACATTTCTCATGTACAGAACAGCAGGATGTCTCTCAATTAGGAAAGCAGCCACAAGAATGCTGTAAACAGGCAAAATAATGAGCTTAAGAATGCTTTCTTTTTCTCAATAGCCCTGCCATTGAAGAAAACCACCAAATATATGCAAAACCTGTCAGCCACAATTCATATATTGTACTAAACAATCTAATGTACAATGCTGAAAGATGTGTAAAGTACATGCTCTACTTAATGTACTGAATGACAGCAAAGTTAATAAAGAAAGTGAAGATGGTCGTGCTATGGTCAATAGAATAGTAAAATCTGTAAAATGGCACAGAAACATTTGTGCACTGCTAAGGAGAAACAAAAAGTGAAGGATACTAGGAACATCTACAACTGAAATGTATTTTATTAAGGGGTACAAGAAAATTCTTCTGAATGATTCAGTGACTAATACGTTATTTATTTTTCAGATGAATACCTCAGTACCTAATTCATGACTGATTCCTGACTTTTTCAGTTAATGGCTCACCTGCTACATCCAGAATTGAGAGTTGTGAAGACAATTCTGAATGGATTTCAACAATACCAGGTACTGAGATTTAAAAATTCTTCAAAATTGCAATGAAAGAATATCTATCTAGGTATTGTAAGCATTTATACAAAGACCATTGGCACATAGATGGAACTGTTAGGCCTAAGTGTAATCTAGATATGGTTCTTAAGGGTCATGGGAAAAAAACAGGAAAGTGGATGGGAGGAATATCGAATTAACTGTGATTCTATTTAATGGTGGAGCAGGTTTGAGGGGCCGAACGGCCTACTCCTATACTTCTTATGGTCTTTTAGGCTTTCCTACTTCTGAAGATTATAAATTCAAGGACGTTTTCAATGAATATGCTGTAAAAGTACAAATGATATGTTTTCCACATGTTTTACTAGGATATGGAATACTTTACCACAGGTGGTTACTAAACTAGAATCAATTGCAGGGAAATAGCTAAATACTTGAAATTGGCTGGTGCAAGTATGTGGGATTAGACCAGTAAGGGAGTGAGCACAGGCACAATGATTAGTCTTGTTGTTTTCTGATACTAAAATTTTGCATTTGATTTTGAGTGAGGTGGTTTGACTCTAAATTTTTTCATTCATGCTGTTATTCATGTTATTATCTTTCCTCAAACAAAGAGGATACTTTCTCGTTTTGGCGTGGATTGAAAGAAGCGGGTTTACTGGAAGAAGTCATACTGGAGTTTCAACAGGAGATGCAAGGTACACTGAAAGGTCTTCAGCAAAGAGTGCATCAGCCTCCTCTTCAAGTTAGCGGTGAGTGCACCAAGAGCACACTTCACTTCCTTTTAAAACGTGAGGAAGATGGCAGTTCACACTGTAAGGAATACATTTGTAAAATATAAATTGAAACATGACTTCACAGGTCGTACTTTCCTGTTGTTGCACCTGGCTGAAGTGCACAAAGGAATATCACATTAGGGATTTTGTCAGACTTTCCATCCATCCACTATCTTTCCCAGCTGATTATCATCTGTAAACAAATCTTGATGCAGGAATAGGTATATCTTCCCCCACCATCAGAGAGCTGGAAAAATGACATTTTCTCTTTTAATGCCCTCCTTATCTAAAGTTTAGCTTATCATAATAGGCAATATTCCTAACCTTGCTGTGAGTAGATTTTGAATGAAAAGTAATCAACGAGCAGGTAGAAACCTGATTGAGTGTAGGGGAACGTAGGCAAATGCTCTTGGGAATCAAGAAAGGAGGCAAATCTACAATATGATAGATATACATTAATAACAGGAGTATGCCAAAAAGAAATTATGGCAGTAGGGAACTGTGATATGACAGCATATCCAAAACATGAGTGACCTTAAAGAGTTGCAATAAATAAACACTTAGGAGGACAGAGTATTGGGAAGAGAAAGAGACATAAAAGTGGAAATGGTGTAATCTTTTATGTCAGGAATTCTGGAGAGGTTTAAGAGATTGTGCAGGAGGTAGTAAGTTATTCAATGAATCACTGGGATTAGACATTCTTAATCTGACATTTGGGGTAAACTACAGAGCCAGTGAGAATAAAAAATAATAGTTTGCTTTCTGTGAAGATGTTAAGGATGTGGGAAAACAATTATTAATGGGTGAATTCAGTTAACTAAATACAAATTGGGAACACCTAAGTAGCTTTGATTTGGTACGCCTAGCACATGACTGCTTTGTGACTCACAGCAACAGGGAAACGTCAATAAACAGTGCAGATTTTGGTTTGGTAATATTAAGGAATATAGCAATGTGTAGAAAATGTTAAGAGATGGATCAGAAGAATTGGAAAAAAACTTCAGATGAAGAAACTTCATTGTAAAGTTATTTCAGTATTTCATCAGTGAAAAGATATTACGAGAAGCTGAGGGCAGGATCTCCAGTGTCTTTCTCCACCCCCGCCCGCCCTGATCATTGGCCTCTCTCCAGCCCAGACCGATCTCCATGCAGAGTGGCAGCAGGACCCCTCATCCCCACTGATTGCTCCCTAATCCACGCCCCCTTGATGCTGCCCGATGCCAGCTGGGCATGGGCACTTTGCCCCTTCGACAGTGCCAGAGGCCCCATGCTCAGGGGGCACCATTGCCCGACCCCCTGGGGGCCCTGATTGCTCCCCCTTCACTCCGGCGGGGTCTCCCGCTAGTTCCCCAAATGTGGGAAGCTACTTTCAAACACGCCGGAATGAAATACTCCTGGAAAGGGTGAGAGATGCTATTGGGCCCGGCAAGTTGTGTGCTGGGCCCAATGATGACATGTAAAATAGATTAAAAATACATTTAAAACAGATTAAAATCACTTACCTTTGTTCCTACTGGTTTCCAGCAAGGTCCCGATTGCACCTATTCTCTGGTTCTGGGAGATGCACATGCATTGGGAATGCATATGTGAATCCTGCAAAATGGCCGGCACAAGCATCTCCTGATCCAACCTGCCATAAAATGTGCGGGTTGCGATGGGAGAATTGCTCCCAATGTCTTTGGAAGCCTGAACTTAAGAGAACGGAGTCCCAGAAGCTGAGCAAAGTATTGTTGAGGTGAGAATGCGAGGGAAAAGCAGATAGAATGTGGTTGACTATGGCTGGTCTTCTGGATGAATACTTTCCCACTATTCACCATATTGCTTGGCTCAATAAAAATCTGTCCATCCCAATAATGAAACTTTCATAACCTCTGGGAGTCAACAAGTCTGAGATTCATGCTCCACTGAATGACAAAGTTTTATTTCACCTCAGTCTGAAGTAATTGACCATCATTGAACCCCTGTTTTCTAAGTTCATCAGTTAGGGGATACAACCTCTGTGTCCATATTCCATTTCAGAAAATTGTATGTTTCAATGAGATTACCTCTCATTCTTCCAAACTCCAGACAGTATAGGCCCAATTTACTCAGCCTGTCATCATAAGGCAACCCTTTCATTTCAGGAACCATCCAGTGAACCTTTGCTACATCACCTCCAAAACAAGTGCATTCTGTCTTAAATATGCACAGTACCAGGTATAATCTCACTATAACCCTCTACAATTGTAGAAAGACTTCCTTATTCTGGTACTCCAATTATCCTGCAATAAAGACAAACGTGCCATTTGCCTTCCTAACTATTTGTTGTGCCTGCATGTGTTCCTTGTATAAGCATAGGCAAATCTCTCCAAACATCAACATTTAAAAGATCTGCATCTTTTAAAAAAAGATTCTACTTTCCTTGGCTTGACACAAAAAATGTAAATTGCCTCACACTTTCCAACTTATACTGCATCTGCTATCTTATTGCACACTCACTTATACTTTTTTGTCTCATTACAGTATGTTTGTGTCCTCTTCATATATTCTATTTTCACTTCAATTTGTATCATCAACATTTATTACTCTCTGTATCTTTGTCCTTGTCATTAATATAGATTGTTAATCGGTAAGGCCCCAATTCTGATCTTTGTGACACTTGTTATACCAACTTCAGATGCCCTGTTTATCTCCCCTCTTTGCTTCCTGTCCCTTAATCATCTGTCCATGCTGATGTATTAATCTCAGCTCCAAGAGCCTTTATTTTGTGCAATAACCTTTTCTGTAACACCTTATTTCCTTTTGGAAATTCAAGTACCCCGCATCTATTGGTTCCTCTTTATCAACCTTACCAATTGGATCATAAAAATTACTAATAAATTTGTCAAACACCCTTTCCTTTTCATAAAACTATGTTGTGTTATGATCCTAGTTGGTGTTATAACTGGATGGAAAGATCCCAAAATGGAATGTGACTCAAAAGGCCCTAACTTGCACCTTTTTTCAGAAAATAAGGAGGAACAGAGTCACAATTGGTTTTAATAACAAAAAGAAATGTATTAAACACGAAGACTTGGATTATGATAATAATACTCCTTTACTTCCTGCTTAGCTTCACAAATATATAGAGGCGTTAAGGTAAACATGGAGCACAAAAAATATGTTAAGTCACAGTAGTACAATAGGTCCCTTTAAACATACTGGTTGTGGTCAAATACACTATTTATGGTGGCACATTTGTTAGCACTGCTGCCTCACAGAGCCAGGGACCCAGGTTCAATTTTGGCATCGGGTGACGAGTGGTCTGTGTGGAGTTTGCACATTCTTCCAGTTTCTATATGGGTTTCCTCCGGGTGCTCTGGTTTTCTCCCACATCCAAAGATGTGTGGGTTAGTGTGGTTGGCCATGCTAAATTGTCCTTTCGTGTCAGGGGGATTATCGGGGTAAATATGTGAGATTATGGGAATAGGTCCTGGGTGGAATTGTTGTTGGTGCAGACTTGATGGGCCAAATTGCCTCCTTCTGCATTGTAGGGATTCTATGATTAACTTTGGGCCTAAATGAATGGCTGTGGATTTCTCCCCAAACTCCCCTAGATGATTCTTATACTGTGAGCCACCTTGTCTCACTGAACTCTGGTTTCTACATGAGTTCTAATTCCACATTCAAAAACACCTACTTGCAAATTCTGTTTTAAACAGTGCTTTCTGTCAGTTGTTTGTATTGAAAAATCCATCTGGGTTTTCCAAATCATACTTTTAAAAAGAATCCAGGTTTTACAACTCTCCTTTTAGGATTTCTTTGTGTTGACTGTTGTACCAATTGTTCACAATTGAATTAACTATTGATTCCCAGACTTTATTAAGATGGCATCAGACTTTTGATTTATCTCTAGGGTTTGCTTTCCCACTTTATTACTGGTTACTGCCTTTTATACTCAACAGCATTCTGTCTGTTTTTCCCTTGTATTCTTCTTGGAATTATGCCTTGTTCAGTTTATGGGTCTCTGTTCTCTTAACTTCAGTCTCCGTAAGACATTTTTTCTGTCCCAGTACCGTGGTTATCTGGACTGTATTTTGTTTGTTGGTAAGTCTGTCTCTTTGCAGCTCCCTTATCCTGTTCATCTTGCTTTTTCCTGGCAGAGTTGAGAGATGTTCATTCCCCAGTGTCTTATCCTTAACTGTTAACAAATTAAGCTAAAACTAAACTCAAAGGCCTTTCTACCTTAAAAGGGTCCCCAGTTGCTAAGCAATGGTCACATGTTTCTGCTAGGTTATTAATTTTCATGCCATTACCCTCTCTGGGCACGAGAAGCACAATTTGAATTAAGTAACCCCCCACACATCCAAACACCTTTGTCTAGCATGAATCGAACTATAGGCTTTACCATCCTTCCACAGAAACATTTTAAAACTATACTTTATTTCTGATGTTTACCAATATGAATATAAAATCCCTTAAAGCTACCTTTGCTTTCCTAACAGTTACATTTTTTGATCATACAGAAGTCCATTGTTGAGGCAATATGTAGAGGACTTTGGCAGTGCACTGGAGTGGGGAGCTGAGCAAGACCACTGTGGTCAAGTTGATATGAGGAAAATGGAATGGGTGTATGAATTTTGTACCTTACCCACCTCATTTCCCTTGGGTGTGGGTAGACGGTAAATCGTAACCCCATGCCTCAAAATTGGCCAATGAATTTTGCCCTGTAAGTTTAGGTTGCAGGAGTATCTGATCTCTTCAAAAACCACACCAGAAATAATACCAGCAGACACTATTTTTAATTTACTTGTTTTTGGAAATTATGTATTTATATAATTTTTGGATAAACAAATACCAAAGAAGTTCTGGTTAATTTTTTGGTCCCACTAGCTGTACGTACTTCTCTTTGTTTTAAAAACTTGCCATGTATTTAATGATTATCTTTATTATTTTCAGATGCAGTTATTCTCAACAATATTGTACAAAGCTTTGGTCTTTTGGACCTTGTTAAAAAAGTTTTAGCAAGTCACAAGAGTCAGATGGATCGTTCGCGAGAACAGTACACACGAGATTTAGCAGGTCAGTTTATGTGCATTAATGTCCTGCTGCTGAAAGCTAATAGGGTTCTGATTTAATTGTTGCAAAAAGTAGAATTTTTTATTTTGTGCTAACTGTTAGGATGTTTTTGAAGTGTCTTTATATTTACTCCCCTTTCAGAAGTGAGAGTTGGGGAGATAATCACTGGAATTCTACCGCATTGCCCACCACGGAATCAGAGCAGGCGAGGGGGCAGATAAAGGAAATGTGCATTGACTTTAGGCCAGAATTTCCAGTCTTGCTCAAGCGAGGCCATAAAATTCTGCCTAATCTGTTTGTCATTATTAATAGTACTGTACAACTAGATTGTTGAGAATGCACAGCTTTAGATGACTCCTGTCTCCCTGTTTGGTAAGTGTTGGTGTCCCCACAGTACCTTCCTGTGATATTGTAATAGCGTGCGAGAGATTGTAGGCAGAATCATCATTCCATGTTTCTGTCATGTAAAGTGCACTTCAACCTGTTGCTATCGACTAAATGCTGCAGTTTCAATGAAGTTATAGTTCATCTCATTTTACTGTGCTAAATTCTGGGAATAACACCTGGATGGCACCATCTTCAGTGGGTGTATCACAGAGTGAGGGAGTGTCCTCAAACTGATGTTTAACTAATCTATAGGCAGAAAATTGGTAATTGAAATAAATTAAAGAGAAGAAATCAATGAGGAAAGGAAGAATCAAACCAGTCAGGGTTGGCAAAAGGTGCGTGGAATGCAAAATGAAAATAGTTAGGAACAGTTGAAATGTATCAAGGACTATTTGCACGGGAAAACAGATGGGCCTGGACTTTTCAGTCAACAATGAATGATCGGTGCATGCCTTTTACAGTCATGCACAGACCTTTTCTGGGCTTTTGTTTGGTAAGGGTAGAGAGTACTTTCAGCATTGTGCCCTCTGCAAGGGATCTGCAACCTGCATAAGCCAGGCAAGAAAAGCATTGCTCTTCAATTAATTAGTTTGAATAATCTTTACCCAGCTGTGCAGGCTTTGAAATTTGTTCTAAAATGGAAATAGGGAAGGGTGGCGATCTGACAGAATGCAGAAAGCCCAGAAGTCAATTCAGTGCAGTCAGTCAACAACTTAACTGAGTCACTTCATGAGCATTTTACCTTTGGGTTTTGTATCCAAAGCTCAGCTGAGGACGTAGTGAAGGTCTTATGATGTCATCTCAACCCCAGTATTTGAAGAATCAATGTAGAGATGGAGTTCAGAAAAGTTAGAGTTTGCAATAAAGGAAGAGGAGGTTCACAGATAAAGTTGAGATTGGATAAAGATTGCGCTACGTTTCAGTAATATCTCCCTTGATGTGGTGCTGGCACTCTGAGGAACCAGAGGGATCCTGTTCCACAGTAGCAGGGTATTAAATGCAACCGGTGACAAGAAGAAGGTGTGGATGGAGATGATTCAAGAGGTAATGTCTGTTGATGAACTGCATTAAGAGCATTAGCACATCAAATTACTCAATTAAAAAAGACAGAACTGGAGCTAGAGCAAGAACTGAACTCCTGTGCATATGGTTGTTGTTCAAATTGTTGTACAAATTTGGTTCCAAAAATAACATTTGAGATAAAGTAACTGCCAAATAAGACACTGGGAGAATGACTAAAGCTTAGTTCTATCCAAAAAAGACTTACTTCCGTCATTCCCAAACTGATGTTCAGAGTCTGAAGAAGGCTACGGTTGTTTTTGCAATTCCTGTATTTTCCTCGTCATTGTAATAATAGAATCCCTACAACGCAAAAGGAGGCCATTCCGCCCATGAAGTCTGCACAGACTTTCCAAAGAACTTCTTAATCAACCGTCCCCACCACTCTTGATCCACAACGCTGTGTATTTATCTTGGCTAATTGCACATCCTTGGACACCACATAGAGTCTGTGTTGTTGAGATAAGTGAAGTTATCTTTGGAGACTGTCATAGAGTGTGTTGCTGAGATAAGTGAACTTCTCTGCTGTTGACAGGTTCTGCTTATGGACTGAAACATTCGGCTCAAGATAGGTTTGCCTGGAACAGGCTGGTGCATGATTTCAGTTTTCTTCATATTGAGTTAAGATCAAAGTTGTCACGTGCATTGGAGAACAAGACGTGCAAACCAACATGGACAGCTCTAATCGGGCAGCTAGTTCTCACGTACAATCATTAGCAATGGGAAATTGGGACTATCTCCTTGGAAACTCTGGTCTTTGCCTAGAGACATCTCAGCTTGAGCAGCTTCCCACACATGCAATACCTGATTTCAGTCACTATGATGGAAGGCAACAGAGATTATTTCAGAAAAAAACATGCTAAAGAGGCCGTTGCTAGCTAGCATGCAGCTTGCTTAACACCATTAGTTACTGGGAATGGGTCAGAAATTTCCAAAATATTTTTTGGCTTAAGCTAGTCTTGGTTTTAAAATACAGAAAACTTGAAGTCACTAAAACCCGTGACCTGTCCCCGTTACGTGACTACAGTTTTGTAACTGTGACCTCTGTGGAAGGCCATCCAGTTTACAATTGACGTTCGGTGTAATAATACATACTCGAGGTCCGCAGTTGGTCTGATGTAAAAAAGCATTCTTAGACATTCTGTGTACATTAGAATGTTTTTTTTAATCTCCGCTCTTTCTGAACTCTGACTGCAACAGGGCACATAACGGGTGCAGTATTTTCTAACGTAGAAAGTGGAATAGGTCAGTGGGACTGGGACCTTTGCTGTTGCAATTCTTAATAAGCCTGAATTCCTGCTGGCTCTCAGATAACTGTGGCATATGTACTTTTTAATCAATAATCAGAGTTATCTAAAACGGCATTGTATTTGGAAAGCACTTTCCCAATGAAGCCTGGGTTTCATTTTATTGCTCCATTTCTCCATTTATGTTGTCTGAATCATTACAACTTAACCTACTGCACTGCCTTTAGAGAGCCACTGAAAAACTTGTTTCCTTCAATTGTTCCAAAATAATTTTGTTATCTTTCTTTCAAGTTTAAATAACAGCTACCACACACGTCAGTATTTCTTTATCTTATGATATTCTATCCCTTCTGGCCTCACATTCTCTCTGACTTTAACAACCACAAAAGCGTTTTATTTGTGCCCAGCCTTTCTTCTCTCCATCACAATTAACTCCTTATCAGCTAAAGTTTGTTGAGACTTGAGTACAGCTTCAATAAATGGGAAGCTATTCTAACAATGCTCCTGTATTGCTTGATAAGATATAAGAAAAGGCTTGCCATCTGAAAGGTACACCCTATCTGCTCTCCATCCTTTAACTTCAACTTTATTGCAAACATCAATAAAATTACGTCTGCTCTACTCACTGCTCAATGTCTTCAATGTGAAGTGTCATGGTGTATTTTACTAAATGAAAGTAGCTACATTAGTGGAATTAGTTATTGCTGACCCAATTCTCTAAAGAAAGCGTTTTAAGCAACCTGTCTTCCATTTGTGTTAAAACAACAGCTCCCTCATAATCTACTTTTCTTAATTCATTTTCCCAGATTCACAAAACTATGAAACGTATTTGTTTTAATATTTTATTGTTCTTACAAGTGCTTCACATGAAACGATACCAGGAATAAGCAGGGACTAGAAAAACTAGAACTTGTTTTACTGTAGAGAAAGTTAAAACGAGAGCTATTAAAGTGTTCAGCTGAATAGAGAAAACATGTATTTCCACTCATTGCTGACTTGGTAACTAGAGGACATGAATTTAACATCATCATCAAATGAAGAAATGAAGTGATAAAGCATTTTTGTATATATGCAGAAGATTGTTGGGACAAAGATGTCATAACAGAAACAGTGCTGGAAATTGAATTCATAATCCTACTCGAGGAATTTGATTAATTTTCAAAGAAAAATAAATTCTTCTAAGTGAACACAGATTTAAAAAAGAAATGGAGGGAAATCAGGGGAATAGGACTAGTTTGTTAGCTGTTCCAGTAGACTGTAATTTGTAATGGTCCAAATGACTTCTTTTTGTGGCTATTAGATTTAATTATTCATCTGTCTTTTCCTCTTTTCATGTCTGTTGATGAACTGCATTAAGAGCATTAGTACATCAAACTACTCAATTCAAAAAAGACAGAACTGGAGTTAGAGCAAGAACAGAACTCCTGTGCATATGGGATTGTTGTTCAAATTGTTGTACAAATTTGGTTCCAAAAATAACATTTGTTGAGATAAAGTAATTGGCAGATAAGATACTGGATGAATGGCTAATTCAGTCCTATTCAAAAAAGGAAATTAACTTTTACCCTGTAATATACAAAAAACTTGCATTTATTTGATAACAAGATGTAAACTTTATTCTGCGTTCACTTACGCCACCACATCCTTCGTTCTTTCTTCACAATATTACTTCATCTTTTTTCAATCGTTGAAATCTTCTAATCCTGCTTTTGACTTATTTGTGGTTGACAGAAATTAATTTAATGAAGTCAAGGGCAGACTTTTTTTACCTTTCTCCTTACCATCATAATTAGTGGGATCGGAAACTCATTGAGCTCTTCTTAAATGGGCTTTCCTAAAGTTCTTTAACTGAACCATGGTATTACTATCCTGCTTTCATGTTCCTTTTCCAATCATGAAGGGCACAGATGTGACAATGATGATGTGCCAATTCTCCCAAAGGAAGAATTTCTAATTAAAAGGATGACGGCACAGGTTGCAATAGCTCACCTGCACATGGATTTTTGGGACTGCAAGACTCTTACCTGGAGCCCCTGCGACTCTGAGAGAGTGAAGTGGGGTGATCTTTCCCAAGGACCAGAGAAAGAAGACAGCCTGTCCACCGAGTTGGTGCGGATGGAAATGGCTGAGGAAATCAACAGAAATGTAGTTCCTTCAAACGAGAGATAGTCCACCAGGGACCTCAGGAGTGTGGGAGAGGTAAGTAGAATAACAATATTAGAAACCAGGCCTCACACTCTGACTTTCCCAGCTTTCTCCTGCATAGCACTCCTCAGAACAATGTACCTTTCAACTCCACCCATGTCTCTCTCTCTCACTTTCTCAATTTTTCCAGGATCCACACATCCCCATCTGAGCTGGCAACACTTATACTCACCGTCATCCTATTGCTATGCCCATAATTTCTAATTCACCCTCCACAAATGTTGCCCATGGCTGCTACCCGCACAAGTCATTGCTAGCACTTGTAACTCTCTGCTTTCTTTCCTTGCAGAAGCAAGCACACAACAGAAGAGGCAGAGACCTGTGGGTGGCCTTCCAGTGTGAGGCACATTGATGGCTACTGGCAATGCACGACCACCTGCTCAGCTGGGAAGGAGGTCTTGTTCCAGGAGGCTGCAGTTATCAGCAACACTCAGCCATGAAATCCCGAGTGTCCTAAAGTACTGATGCTCACATATGTTGAGAAAGCTAACCCTCAGCCTATAACCTTGTGTTGGAGGTCTCACTCCTTGGAATTGGGCCTCTTTTGTCGATCTCCTCTGTCCTTTGGGGCAGGAAGTGGTTGAGGACAAAGTTCTGGTGATGCTCCAGCTGTTGCTGGTGCTATTGATGTAGCTGTTGTTGCTCCTCTGCTCTTTCTCACTGGTGCAGGGTAGAGCTGAAAAAGCTACTCACATGCTGTGGAGATGGCTGGCAGTGGGGAGTAAAGCTCATGGTGAATGAAGTGACTTGCAAGAAGTAGGTAATCACTGATTGCTTTTCAATGGCTTCAGCTGTTCCATTTCATTGTTCATATACTTCCCAACCAGTGTGTTTCACTGAAATTGTACTTCCTACTGTGCGCTCACCTTGTGGAGAGTTTCACACAGCTTGGAAGATCAGTTCGCTGCTTGTTAAATGCTGAATCCTTGGTTAAAACAGAAGTTAATTTATCATTATTAATAGTTAAAGCCTTACCCAACAGCTGCACACTTAACTCTATGCATGCACCCAAACAAGCCTCCTGTTGCCAATGAAAATTCCCCCGGTCCAACTTCACCACCGGGTTGTCACCTAGTTTCTCATCAAATGGAACCAACGTCGCTAGTCTTACTGTCCAGAAGAACTCAGAGTAAAGGATGTTGGATTTTTTTGGTACATTTAAATTAACCAGACATTAATTTTGTAACTGCTTATCTCTGAAATAGCTAGGCCTTGCTTCAACTCTTGGCCCTTACAAGATAGAAGATAGGTCTGCAGATCATTCACATATATCTTGCACTCAAAATGAAGACAACTACTTCTCTGTTGTATTGATTTACTCCCTACTTACCTTTGTTAGAAAAAAATAAATTTGTGTAGTGGTACATCAAATTTGCGTATGTATAGTCATTGTAGGATTTATCTAGTTTTCAGTTCCACTTACAACCACATGTGCATATCAAATTTGTGTATGTATAGTTATTGTAGGATTTATGTAGCTTTCAGTTCCACTTACAACCACATGCAGGTGAAATGTTGATTAGTCTTCATGAACTGCCTAAAGTTCATGCTAAAATGTGTGATACCTATTTTATTAGCAAATATGGGTCTGTAATAAGGAGTTAGATAAAAATGAAAAAGAAATATTTATCAGTGATGTTGCATGACATCTAGAAAAAATCATTTTGGAAGAATGAGTTAATTAAATTTTTGGTTATTGAAATAAAGTTTTCTGTCAATATGTAAATTAGTTTATACTATTGAGCTGATTTGAACCCGGCTTTGTAAATTTGTAATTCTGTTCCCCTATATTTAAACATTTAAGGCCTAAATTTTCCAATATGGGAAGAGGCCTCAACTCAGCTTACATTTCTAATATGCCTCTGGACCATGAGGAACTCGTAACCTATGCATGCCTGCGGTACTTACACAGGAAGTTTAAACTTCCAATAACTGATTTTAACCTGCCTAGACTGCTCCAAGATTCCCATGATAGAGTGATTGGATGGCCAGAACCATGGAGGCTTCAGCTGTTTGCCCTGTATTCTATTTTGTACAGAGATTTACTTAGAACTACTCCTAGCAGGTATAAAGCCAGTTGAGCAGCATAATTCTAAAAAATCAAATGGCGTGTCAAAGCACTTCAGCACCCATAATAATGTATACTTCCTCCCCACCCCCCAGCAATGATCACTGCCTCCCGTCAATAGTGCTCAACCCCTGTCCTGTAGGCACCCAACCACCTCATGACAATATTCACACCTCACATCCCATCCCAGCAATGTTGACTTGCCTACCTGTTCACCAACCCTCCCTGCCCTACCCAAGGGCAGTGCCCTCAAATTCCTGCAACCTCTTTTTTAACTCATCTTCTGGAACCCATGGCTCCTATCTAGCAGCTGTCAAAAGAATCGGCTTTATTGGGGAATGCGAGGGGGGAGGCGGGGTGGTGTTGAGCATTTTCATGGATTCAGGGAGGGCATTGCACACAGTCGAGGGTGAGGAAAGGGAGTGAGCACTATCAGGGTCGGTGGGGGTGGGGTACTGAGAAGAGGGAAATTATGCTTTCAGAAGTGAGGGAGAGGGGTGCCATGAGAGGAAGTTACGCAGTGTTGGGATTAAACCACTCCGTTTAAAAACAGTAGAAGTCAATGAACTGAAGCCAGGCCTTGGGAACATGTCTTCAGTTTATGATGAGAATGAACATGATTGCACTAGGATTACAAGCTTGACCGTCCAACTCTGTTCATTCCTGCAGGAGCCGGCACAGAAGGTGCAATGGCTCTAGCATAAAATGGTAAGTGGGTAATTCAAATCACAGTCAGTTTGGGTGGTCCCTCTGACATTGAAAAATCTGGACTATAATAGTAAAACTTCATCAGCAAGAGGGAAAATGTTGTGATTATGCAATTGTGAATTGTTCCAAACATTTCTTCCTAAACTGATAACATTTCTGCCAAAACAGTTTTATGACAGTGGGTTGGGCCACATGCTTGAAGCCTTAAATGGACAGTTAATGCCCAATTTAAGGCCTTATCATGCTGCATCTCCAATTTAACAGGTGGTGGGAAAAATCTGCCCAACATGTAGCCTGGCAGGAACTTTGTGGGCTGTTGGGGAAAAGGCTGAGAGTGGCGCCTCCTTGCCAGGTCCACATGCTAATTAGTGCACCCCCCCAACAGTTTTGCCTTCCCATGTCCATTCTCTTATCCACCCCCTCCAAAATCCTGTTTAACATGCCCAACTCCCATCATTCGTCCGCAGGCTTGCCAGTCTAGCCCTGGAAACATTCTGAATACTTGGTATCAGACCACCCATGATTCGTCTTCCTCCTATAACTCCTGCAATACTGACAGTTGTCAACCAACCCTGGTGTGACACAGAGGTGCTGGCCTCTGATTAGCTAGCAGCTGTATGAAGAGGGTCTTCACCTTGAAATCAGATGGAAGTTGCTCCTCATTTTAAATAGCTGAAAAATTAAAGTAGGACAAATGGAGGCAGATTTGCTCCCAAAAGAATGAGGGGGCTCGCCCTTGGCAAATTCAAATTACTGTGACAATGTGCACTTTTACATGTATGTTGTAGCTTGAAACTATGGTAAGCGATGGTATTGGCTCCAACTTTATTTCCATCATATGGCTGACCAGAAAACTCATTTGCTCTTACCACCTGCTGTTGGCATATGATGGAAGGATTTGCATATTGATATTCAACCTAATTGGCTGCACACCTATGGAACATGCATTTTTTTGCCATCAAGTCCTGGTATAGAACTTGAACCCAGAGCTTCTGACTCAGAGGTCGAAACACTGCCCACTGCACCACAAGACCTACCTGACCTTCAGCACATAATCCAGCTCAGGCAATCTTTTTTTTTTCTGTTAAATAAAGTGGGATTTGATATAAATAGCAAGTAAATAACATATTACTCAGACCTGATTGAGAAGTTATTTCAGGTTGATGAATTGTGATTGTAAGATAGTCATATTGTGAAATTGTTGTGAGCAAGCAATATGTGTAGTTTAGTCCAAACTAAGGGTAGAAATAATTTTGCCATGTGATAATGTCACAAAAAAAGATGCATTTTGTTAAGGAAAATACGCCTTGAAAAATAGAGAGTATAAATGGGGTAGAGGAACAAAGGGATCCAGGGATAAAGAACCACAAATCACTAAGTATTAATGTGGTCATCAAAAAAAAAACTGCGCTGGTTCATTTCTGTAGGAATGGAATTGGGAAGCAAATAAGTTATGCTAAACTTGTACAGAACTTTAGGTTAGATTACCCTTTGGGTATTGTACATAGTTCTGACTTCCATATTAGAAAATGAATATTGAGGTACAGTAAAGGTGCAAATGGTTCATATATAGATGATATCAGATCTTGGGAAGGTGCACTTTTCAGGAAAGATTTAAGAAAAAGAACAGGAGTTAGCCGATTGAGTTTTTAAGATCATGAAAAGTTTTGATATTGTAGATACAGAGAATATATTTCCACTTGTTGAGACTAAAACTAGGGCTGCAACTAAAAGATAGGTAACTATAATATTCAGTGAGGAATTCCAGAGAAATGTGTTTCCAGAAAATATTTTGAATGTGGAAATTCCTAGCACAAGGAATAGTTCGGAAGAATATCACAGATGCATTTAAATGGAAGCTTGATTAACACACAAGAGAGGAAGAATAGGTTATGTTGATAAGATTTGAAGAAACAGGATGGAACAACTTTTACGTGGAGTATATGAATTGGCTACATTGAATGACCTGTGTTGTATTATACATGCTGTGTAATTCTACATAGAGTACTGTGGTAGAAGGCAAATTGCACTCTTGTAACAAAGTTAAGATTTTAAGTTTTTAAGTTCATATCTTTGTATTTTATTGAAAGGTGTCAAACATTTCTGTTTTGCTTTATATTTGTTTTAGCGTTGGAACAACAATGTGATGAGCATCGTAAACGAGCCAAAGAATTAAAGCACAAATCCCAGCACCTGAACAATGTTCTCATGACCTTGACTCCAATTGCAGCAGCACCTCCTTCAAAACGGCCTCGCCTTACAAGAGCAACATCTGGACCAGCAACAGTGGCAGCTCATATGGTCACAACGTCACAATCAGGCCAGATCACCTTGGCTTCTGGAGTGCCTCTGTCTCAGCTAACAAACATAGGAAAAATGGCAACTCTATCCACCATTCCAGCCTCTGCAGTTGGTAAGATTTCACCACACACAGCAACGTTTACTGCCACAGCTTCACCACTGATTGGAGGTTACAGTGTACTGGCATCTTCAAGCTCAGGGATACCTAATGCAGTTGAGATCCACCCAGAGGCATCCAATCTGGCAGTCTTGAGTACAGCTGCCATCCAGGATGGTAACACAGTGTTGAAAGTAGTCAGCCCAATCCAGCTGTTCACCACAGTCCCTGGTCTCAATGCTGCGCTCCATAACACTACCCAGATGGCATCTGTAGGCAGTACACTTATGGCTGTACCATCTTCTGAAACCACCACATCAGGAGAAGGACACACCACTATACAAGTAACATCAATAAGTGAAGAACATGAACAGAAACCATAGCCTCATGTTTTGTTTAAAAGCCTTGTTGCTACTGAATGTAACTCTTGAGAACAGTACAAGGATTCTGCTATGGTGTGTTTGAACCCATACAACGCCACCAAGTGGTAATTGGTTAGAATGGAAGCTGCAGAATCATGGAGCAGGAGCAAGTTCTCAACTCTTTCAGACTTTGGCTTAAGTACAGAAATAAAGACATTTATCAGATATGCTTGGTAGAGTCGTTTATAATGCATTTTACAGAGCTTTTCTGCACTGTATTTTGTGTGCTTTAATACCTAATTACACTCAAAATGTTGTCTTGTGGTTGCTTTAAGAATCTATAATTGACTATTAATGGCAGTTTTACTTTACAATAGGTGCTCACTGTTTTCTAACAATTATTTTACTGTATTGTGCTGTTTGGATAATCACATGATTAATATGGAAAATTTGTAAATATTTGGCTGTTGTAATTTGTTTACAACTCAATATTGTACAATCTGCATTGTATTTAGAATAAGGCTGATACATGATTGCAAAGATGTAGGATTTTGTCACAGATGAAAGGCAAACCAGGCAAATACAAACAAATGGATACATTATAAGCAAGCTGATTCCTTTTTTAAAATGGATTTAAATACTATGTGTAAAAGAATTATTGCATTTGCGCTTTAGTGGCAGCCACATACAAGGTACCATTTTTATTCACAGTGAAAATGTGGTTATTTGAATGTATGAGCTATACAAAACAAATCTGATGTAGTCTTGTTTCTGTAGCAAGTTATGCTTTTCACATCATATTTTTTACACTGCTGTATGTTTATTAAAATGATCAGATCAATACTTATAAGCTAAGCTGGTAAAAAGAAATGAATCAGAAATCATTTTACTGTCACTGATTTTTCTTTCTCCCACATTAAATTGAAATCATATATTCATGTTCAGCATTTTTGAACTTCCTAATTTTTAAAGAAATTGTTCCCTGTGTTACAAGTGTGTACTCTTATTATAGTCTATACTTTGTGAAAAGTTTACAATCTTTTAGCTGAACAGTATCCTAACTGTTTAAGTTTAGGTCTGTCATATTTCCTTTCACACCAAAATTCAAACTTTTTTTCTCAACATACAAAAGTATGCAAATTATGAGAATAATAATCAGTGAGTTTATGATTGGAGGGAAAAAATGTTGAATCGAATCCTTTGAAGATAGATTGCCTGTACTCACTTCTGTAGTACAATAAGTGAAAATGTCTTTGTGACTATTTCTTTCATAATTGAAAAAATTTTTAATTCCTTCTTCACCTCCTCATGAAGTCCTTCTGAATCATTCGTTTACTGCAGTTAAAACTGTGGGTGACTGCTCACTTCCTGAACTGCCTCTTAAACTGTCTGAAATAAGATATCTGAGAGCAGCCTGTAAATAAGATGGGGGTTTTTTTGGGGAATAGATTTGACCTGTACACATCACCTTTTCACAGTTACTGAGGCTGAGATTAGTAGCACTCGATAGGAAGATTGCTGGCACAAACGCATATTCTACCACACTGTATTGAAGAATAGATAACCTGGGAATCATTGATAAGATGATCTGGGTCTCCAGTGTTGATCATATCAGCTGAACCCTGAGATGATATTACAGTCTAGAACGCGTTTATTTTATATATACTATCTGTATATGAATTTTCTAGGTAGTAAATGTAAGTTTTGTGAGTTTTTAATCAGGGTTTGCTGAAGATTACCAGTGCTTCTGGCTGATTTTCAGGAGTGTTTCACGTTCTTGCAATGTCCGTAAAAAGGATCTTTAACGCCTTTATGAAATTTATTTGTAATGAATTACAGGGAAATTCTGTGTAATCTTTCAGTATTTATCTATTTCTTTGTTAGGGTTTTTGTTCCTATTTTTAAAAAAAAATCCAATCACTTTTAAGCGACAAGTGAATTTGTTTAACTGCTGCAGTTTGAATAGAGCTTTCATTTCTTACAGATTTCAGAATACATTTTGAAACAAAGGGAAAGGGATCTTGATTTGCATTTATGTAGCACCTTATCATGTTGGACTATCACAGAGCGCAATCTGGTTGATTAATTCATTTAGAGAGAGTGGCAATTAACTGAAAGGGTGGGGGGATCCTCCTTGAGGGATTCTTCCCTGACAAAGCATGAAAAGGAATTGTGTTGGCTAAATCTGACTGAAGATGTTGGGAAATGAGAGACTGATGATAAAGAAAATGGGATGTTATTGTACAAATTGTGAATGCTGCAGAATAAAATAACTATGTGAAATTAGAGTGTGAGCAAAAGTGTTTCAGTTGAAACTTATTGGGGGGGTGGTGCTTTAACATTTTGTAAAGAAAATAAAAATTGTGTAACAGAGAATTTTTGCAAAGTATCCATTGCATATTGGTTCTTGGTCTATATTTGTGCCTGTTGATTGGTTTATATGCTGTCACTGCATTGTTCTAGTTTGTCTGTGGCAAACAAAATCCATTTTGCACAAACTTTTACTGGCATAAATTGGGTATCTCAAAAGTGTTGAAATAATAAAAACTTTTATGTCTTGCTTTGAAAGAAATGCAGACTTTGTGGGGGCAAGACTAAATGGATATAGAGTCATAGAGGTTTACAGCATTGGAAACAGGCCCTTCTGCTCAACATGTCCATGCTGCCCTTTTTTTTTAAAACCCCTAACTTAATCCCAGTTGTCCACGTTTGGTCCATATCCCTCTATACCCATCGTACTCATGTAACTATCTATATGCTTTTTAAAAGATAAGATTGTACCCGTCTGTACTTCTACCTCTGGCAGCTTGTTCCAAACACTCTCCACCCTCTGTGTGAAAAAATTGGCCCTTTGGACACTTTTGTATCTCTCCCCTCTCACCTTAAACCTATGCCCTCTCGTTTTAAACTTCCTTACCTCTGGGAAAAGATATTGACTATCTACCTTGTCTATGCCCCTCATTATTTTATAGACCTCTATAATGTCACCCCTCAGCCTCCTACGCTCCAGAAAAAAAAAATCCCAGCCTATTCAGCCTCTCCTTATAACTCAATCCATCAAGTCCCGGTAGCATCCTAGTAAATCTTTTTTGCATTCTTTCTAGTTTAATAATATGCTTTCTATAATAGGGTGACCAGAATTGCACACAGTATTTCAAATGTGGCCGTACCAATGTCTTGTACAACTTTACAGGAGTTGGGACATCTTGTTATTCAATGTTCTGACCAATGAAACCAAGCATGCCGAATGCTGCCTTCACCACTTTGTCCACCTGTGACCCCACTTTCAAGTAACTATGAACATGCACCCCTAGATCTCTTTGTTCTGTAACTCTCCCCAGTGCCCTAGTTCAATCTACCAAAATGCATCACCTTGCATTTGTCTACATTAAACTCCATCTGTCATTTGTCAGCCCACTGGCTCAATTGATCAAGATCCTGTTGCAATATATGAATATATTTACGAGCTTATGTATGGCATTTTTCAGGATAAACCAGAGAATAGTTTTTTAATGTTATGCCATGTAATAAATAAGTCAAAGCTACTAGCTTTCTGCAACTGAATAAGAAATTCAGTTTCATTTTGAGATGTTTTTTTACTGGTGCCTTGGAGATTGAATTCACAAACTGTTCACTTTTCAACCAAACATAAATTAATAACTTATTTATGATTATACCTTTAGCTCTTTATTTTAATTATTAAGCTTTACTATTTTTAAAACAAATTAAGATAGAACATAAAGTATATGAATTGAAGGTTGGACCTTGGAGGGAGTGCAGAGGAGGTTTACTAGGCTGATACCGGAGTTGAGGGGGTTGAGCTATGAGGAGAGGCTGAATAAACTAGGCTTGTACTCGTTAGAGTTTAGAAGAATGAGGGGAGATCTCATTGAGACGTATAAGATGATGAATGGGATGGATAGGATAGACGTGGAGAGACTCTTCCCGCTCAAAAAAGACAGTAGGACTAGGGGGCACAGCCTCAAGATAAAGGGGGGGCGGTTTAGAACGGAGTTGAGGAGGAACTTCTTCACTCAAAGGGTGGTGAATCTCTGGAATTCTCTGCCTGTTGAAGTGGTGGAGGCTGCCTCGCTAAATATTTTTAAGACGCGGGTTGATGGGTTTTTGATAAGAGAGGGGATTAAGGGTTATGGGGAGAGGGCAGGAAAGTGGAACTGAGCCACGATAGATCAGCCATGATCTTATTGAATGGCGGGGCAGGCTCGAAGGGCTAGATGGCCTACTCCTGCTCCTATTTCTTATGTTCTTATGTTCTTATGTACCCATGTTCTGGTTTCTATGTAGTATCTTGCACCACTTTCTACAACAATAAAGAGTTCATTAAGTATATTGAAGACAGAAATTGATAGATTTATAGAGAGTAAAGACATCAAGGGATATGGGGTTAGTGCAAGGAAATGGCATTTAGATAAATCAGTAATGATCTAATTGAATGGCAGAAAGAGGTTTGAGGGTCTGAATGGCCTACTCCTGCTTCTACTTCCAGTTCAGCAAAATATTCAATAACCTGACCAAAACAGCCAAGGTAGCCCTTTAAATAAAAAGTTTCCCTTTTATTTCTTGAACGAACACACTTATCACCTTCTAAAAGTAATAGTTATGTAAAAACTCTTCACAATGCCATGTGGTTATGGAGGGTGCTAACTCAAGGTCTCATTCTATGGTTAGCTATGTACTCCAAAGCATGTACTTGCATGCACAACCTTACAGCCCTTTCCTTTAACTCAGTAATGCCAACACCTTTCAGCTCTTCCATGCCACTTGACCCACACTTCTCAATTGCTATCCTTCACTTAATTTACCTATTCTTGTACCAGAGAAGTATGGCATACAATGCAAGGTGGGTTAATCTGAAGCACTTCATCATGAATGAGAAAAAGTCCCTGGAGCTCATGGCGAACATCTTCTGCTGTGGGAGATGGTGGGATTAGCAGCATGGTGCCTGAAGGAGGTTATGATTTTTGTGATTAGTTGCTGGAAAATAAGTAAATGTTCTGGTGCTTCAATAAATAAATATCACGTGCATAAGTAAGAATTTGGGAGCTGATTTTAACTCTGCACAATCAGGTGGGGTTGAATGGATTACTTGAGTAAAATGTTTAGTTTTCAGTTTAATCAAGCATCAGTCAGCAACTTTTGTATTTCCTGTGATGGATAATTTCTATAAATTGCTGTCAATCAAATATTCCCAGCTATTGCATCAAAAAAACATGATTTAGCTCAGTTAAGAGCCTTCTTTTTGCTGACAAGGTTGCTAATATTGGTCAACAGCAACAGTGGAAGGAAAATGTAGGTTAACATTTAAGATTGATTACCTTTCTTCAGAACCTCTGAGACGCTGATGATGTCTGTTTTGCAGTCAGGTAAGTGACAAAGCTGAGGTGTTTGCTGCTGAACTTAAAAAAAAAGCTGCCCTCAAAGATCTAGCCACCTCTGTGGTAGGAATTTCCCCTCTCCCCACAGCAGTTTAAATCTGGTGTCAAGAGAAAAGAATGTCTTGGCTTTCAGCACCAGTGATGTCAGTAAACCGTTGGCAACTCATCAACTTAAGTGTTCACACGCATCAGGTAATTAAAAGCACTTAAAATCCTTAACTTTTAATTTAATTTTTCAGATACCAAGATAGTTTTTTTTTAAAACATTTGTTCATGGGATGTGGGCATCACTGGCTAGGCCAGAACTTATTGCCCACCGTTAATTGTGGTTTAAAAGGTAACAGTATGCTGCTTTCTTGAAGTGTTGCAGTCCATGGGTGGGATTTTCCGGCTGTGCTCGTCCCATAACTGGAAAATCCCACCCAAGATCAACAGACCGTTGCATGGTCTGCCCTCCCCACACCCACCCATCAACTATGATTGCTGTGGCAGGTAGGAGGGAAAAAATCCCCCCCCCCGCGTGTTAGGAAGGGAGCACCAGGATTTTGACCCACAGACAGTGAAGAAACAGTGATATAGTTCCAAAGCAGGATGGTGTGTGACTTGGGGAGAGGAATTTACAAGTGGTGGTGCTCCCATCAACCTGCTCACCTGTCTTTCTAGTGGTAGAGATCCCAAGTTTGAAAGGTACTGTCAAAGGACAGTATTAAAATAGAAGCTTATGGAACAATAAAACAAATGTATTTACTTCAAAATGTGTGGGTTTTTTAAAATCATACCAGGGAGAAATTTGACATTCCATAAATATAAAGTAAGTTTTTCAGGGCCAGGAAGAGTTGGCTTCCACTAGTGGGTTTGGTGGTGAGGTAATTTAATCAGGTGGGAAAATGATGGGTGGGGAGTTACCAGATTCCTACCTAAAAGAATGGTTGGGAAGCCCATGAACTGCTTCTCACAACCTCACAAATTGAGACGTTTCAATGGGCAAATAATGAGCATTAAGTTTCTGACATTGCTCTGACTTGGACTTTGCCTTCAGTGACCAAAAAGTTGTATCTTGTTGCCGTAAATACATGAGCAGTTTAAAGGGACATTGTTTTTATGATAGTATATTAAGGGAGGAATCTCAAATAACTTTTAGCAGTATCTATTTCTACTTCAGCTGCCTATTTGGCATTTTGGTTTTCAGGTGGAGCAATTTAGATATTGGAGATGTCTCTATTAATTAGAGAAGGGAGACCACACTGGGATGTGCAGATACTGCATTCCTGGTTAAGCTAGTCGAGGTATGCGGGACATGGTGGGCAGTGTGGTGCCCAAGTTCAGTAGACCTGACAGTAGAACCACAATTATTACCCTCACCAGGGTAAAAGAGGTTTGAGGATGGGGAAAGGGAGTGGTCACCAGTGCAAAGTCATTGTAAAATTGTAGTTGCCAGCTTACACACAGCAAGATCCCAAATGCAACAATGTGATAATTAACCACATAATCTGTTTTCAGTTAGGTTGACTAAGAAATGAATGTTGGCCATGGCAGTGGAAGAACATCAATTTTCTTCTTCAAATTGTGCCGTTGAAAACTTCATATGTGTATTACTAATTTGTTTTTGATTTTATTAATGTATTGCCTAAGAGATGATTGAAAATTCTGATTTGGTAGATCGTCAAAGTAGAACTACAACCCTACATGTTATTCTAGATTTTACCTTCCAGAATCACTCTGCACAACAGTTATACAGTTATAACATTATATTGTCCTTCAATTACTAGTCTTGCAGCCTTGACGTAAGATTTTAGCTTTTCATTTTCCATCATGCTACTGAAAAGAAATGAAGACTTTAAGCTGAGGAATATTCTATTAAATTTTACAATTCAGTCTGATTTGCAATTGCAAAAGATTTACAGAAGCTCAAGATGGAGCATTTAGTTCCTAAGGGAAGTTGTGATTGAAGACACAAAGGCACAAAAGTATCTGATGGCCTAATCAATTTTAATGTTGAATGACTTGAGAAGCAACAACATCACAGTGGATTCAGCAAACATATGAGTATCACTAAGTAACCAACAGAACTGACTGACCACTAACACTGTTATCTTCTTCACTTCTTTGTCCGAAGGCAGGTTCGACCCACTGTGTTACCATGGGTAGGGCAAGGAGGCAGGTCCCAAATGCATCCCAGCTGGAATGTGAATTGAAACTCATGTTGTTGGCATCCATCATAACATTCAGGCTATAGGCCAACATTTAACATAAGAAATAGGAGCAGGAGTAGGCCATCTAGCCCTTCGAGCCTGCCCCGCCATTCAATAAGATCATGGCCGATCTGAAGTGGATCAGTTCCACGTTCCCACTCTCTCCCCATAACCCTTAATTCCCTTGTCTATCAAAAACCTATCTACCCGTGACTTAAATATATTTAGCGAGGTAGCCTCCACCACTTCAACGGGCAGAAAATTCCAGAGATTCACCACCCTTTGAGTGAAGAAATTCCTCCTCAACTCCGATCTAAACTGCCTCGCCCCCCTTATCTTGAGGCTGTGCCCTCTTGTCCTGCTATCCTTTCTAAGCAGGAAGAATCTCTCTACCTCTACTCTATCCATCCCTTTCATTATCTTATACGTCTCTATAAGATCCCCCCTCATTCTTCTAAACTCCAACGAGTACAGACCCAGTCTATTTAGTCTCTCTTCATAGTCCAACCCCCTCATCTCCAGTATCAGCCTAGTGAACCTCCTCTGCACTCCCTCCAAGGCCAAAATATCCTTGCGCAAGTGCGGCGACCAAAACTGCACACAGTACTCCAGCTGCGGCCTCACCAGTGCCCTGTACAGTTGCAGCAAGACCTCCCTGCTTTTATATTCCCCTCGCTATAAAGGCCAGCATACCATTCGCCTTCTTGATCACCTGCTGCACACCGCACTGAGATTATTGTGAAAATCCCCTAGTCACCACACTCCAGCACCTGTTCATGGCCAGTGCACCTAACCAGCATACCTTTTGGACTGAATTTGGTGTGAAGTCAGGTGTTCCTTGTGTTGGTGCAGACACAATGAGCAAAAAGGCCTCTTCTGCACTATATGATTCTATCTGTTCTCCAACAACTGTCCAGCCAGCTGAACCAACTGACTTCCTAAGCAGTCTGAGTCGCTGTGGCAATATATACTTTTATATGCATGTTTATCCTGGAACCATGGATAGTTACGGCCAAGGCTCCAATTTCTCATAGATCAAATAGATGACCAGGACTCTAGTTCTCTCTTATCACCTGCCATTAGCACATGTTGAGAAAATACAAGTTGATATTCAATCTGTTTGACTGTGTTATGAACGCACCTTCCTTAAAAAATCAAATACTAGAGTAGGTGTTGAGCCTGGAGTGTCTGGCTCAAAGGCAGGGATAGTGCCCACAGCATCACAAAACATCCCACACCATTAAACCAACCACTAAATTTTAAGGCCCTGACATCCTTAAATTAATGAGTCTGCAACTAGATCGCCAACACACAGACACGATGGTCTAAAGGGCTTGTTTTTGTGGTGTAAAACTCGATGCAGAATTTATTCCAAATATCCCGCAAGAATGCCTGGCACAATCCAATGAGAGCAATCTGCATGGATTAGCTTCAAATTTGTCTCCACCTCTTTTTTTTAAGGATGCATGAATACATTTGCTATAAGAATATTTTACATTTAACGTTTCAAAACCTGTTTTGTGGAGAAGTAACTAAAAATCCAAAAATGTGCTCACTTCCACTCTTAAGGAAGGAAAGGCCTAAGAAGGGCAAATTTCCTGAAGGATGGGTAAGTTGTGGGAATAGATGCAAAATAAATTTTGGGAAATTGCTCTCAAAACTGCCTATTTAATAGGGGTGAAGTTGTCCATGATTCCCTGCAAGTTAAATGGCAGTAAGCACAATGAACTTCCTATGAATCAGTGCTATCAACTAGCATAATTGTGCTTGGAACAGATCCAATTGGACCTCAAGATATTCTGGCAGGGTAAATATGTAAGGTATGGGGAAATAATTCCTTGTCTGAGTGAGGCTCGAAACTAAGTAGTACTTATCTCCTTGTCACAGTAATTTAGAGTAATTAATTCAAATCACTCTGCACTGAGTCCAAAGTATTTTTTAATTTACCATTTCCTTTAGAGGAATAGCAGAAAAGCAGCAGATTTTTCAAGGTTTTAAAATAACATGCATCTTTCTGCAACAGCAGGACATGCCTGAGGCTTTACTGCAAAGTATTACCAGCAATTTACAGCACGTAAATGGCCATAAAACCCAACAGATCCATGCTTTTCCCAACTACTCTTCATCTAATTCCATCAATATACCATTCTGTATTTTTCTCATGTTTGTATCTAGCTTCTCCTTGAATGTATCTTTCTTATTCTCAAATATTCCCTATGGCAGTGAATTCCTCTTTGGATGAAGCGGTTCCCCTGAATTACTTACTAGATTTATTACTGATTCCAACCAGAGTTGCCAACCCTGATCGCTGGTGTCAGATGTCAGATAAGCAGTCTGACAATTTAGTAACAATACCGAAGTCAAGAGAGGTCATGGTATAATAAGAGCCAGATGCCATCAGCAAAAATGTGAAAACTAACACTATGCCTTCAGGTAATGCCACTGAGCAGCAGCATGAAGGTGAGAAATAGGAGGGCTCAAGGGGAGATTCTGGGAGGCAGGAGAACCAGAGATAAGTGTGCAGCAGCAGGAAGAGAAACCATTCCAAGTGGTTCTCTGCTATGGCTCAAGACATAAGAATGGGACATCAGGAGGAAATTCCGCCTCAAATATTTTCTCCTTTCTAAAAAAAAACACGCATTTTGTGAACTGCCATCATGTCTCCAATTTCCATTTTCACTTCAAGTCTTTGAATGTGAAATCATTCAAACCAGTATCCATCTTCCCAGAATTCTCATGTTTGAATCCCACCAATCAGATTTCTGACCCTGTCACAGTACTGAAACAGCTCTTAAGAAAATCACAAATGTTCTGCTATGTGACTGTGGCAACGGTGTATTATCTCTTATGTTTTTCGACCTGCATGCAGCCTTTGACATTGCTAATGTCACTATCAGCAAAGGCAGCATGGTGGTATGTGGTTAACACTGCTGCCTCACAGCGCTGGGGCCCGGGTTCAATTCTTGGCTTGGGTCACTGTCAGTGTGGAGTGTGCATGTTCTCCCCATGTCTGCATGGGTTTCCTCCGGGTGCTCAGGTTTCCTCTTATCGTCTGAGAGACATGCTGGTTAGGTGCATTGGCCATGCTAAATTCTCCCTCAGTGTATCCGAACAGGCGCCTGAGTGTGATGACTAGGGGATTTTCACAGTAACTTCATTGCAGTGTTAATGTAAGCCTACTTGTGACACTAATAAACAAACTTATCCTCCTCCAATGCTTCTTTACTGTCATCTAGCTTTGTGGGACTTCTGTCAATGGTCCCATTCTTATGTCTTAAGCCATAGCAGAGAACCACTTGGAATGGTTTCTCTTCCTGCTGCTGCACACTTATCTCTGGTTCTCCTGCCTCCCAGAATCTCCCCTTGAGCCCTCCTATTTCTCACCTTCATGCTGCTGCTCAGTGGCATTACCTGAAGGCATAGTGTTAGTTTTCACATTTCTGCTGATGGCCTCTGGCTCTTATTATACCATGACCTCTCTTGACTTCGGTATTGTTACTAAATTGTCAGACTGCTTATCTGACATCTGGCACTGTATATTGATATTTCCTCTAGTTACACATTCTGATGCCAGATCCGTTGTTTCTGGTTCCCAATCCAAGCTTCATTCCCTAACTATTGTATCTATCCTTCTTCCTGGCATCAGTCTGAGATTAAGCCAATCTGTTCACAATCTTGCTGTCATAGAATCATACAGTACATAGGAGGCCATTCGGCCCATCAAATCTGTACTGACCACATCCCACCCAGGCCCTATTCCCATAATCCCACACGTTTACCCTGCTAGTTGACCCTGACACTAGGGTCAATTTAGCATAGCCAATCAACCTAACCCACACATTTTGGACTGTGGGAGGAAACTGGAGCACCTGGAGGAAACCCACACAGACATGGGGAGAAAGTGCAAACACAGGGAGTGACCTGAGGCTGGAATTGAACCTCGGTCCTTGGTGCTCTGAGGCAGCAATGTAAACCACTGTGCTACCGTTTTGTCTGTCATATTTGACCCTGAGGTGAGCTTCTGACCTCACTTCCATGCCATCATTGGGACTGCTGATTTCCACCTTTGTAACATCGCATGACTTTGTCTCATCTCCAGTCATCTGTTACCGAAACCCTCACTTTTGCCTTTGTGATCCGAGACTTGACAATTCCAATGCAATTGTAGTTGACCTCCCACGTTCCCTTTCTAAGCTCAAGGTCTTCAATAACTCAGTTACCTGTGTCAAGCAACGCCTTGGTTCTAAAATTTTCATTATTGTTTTCAAGTCTTCCCCATGGCCTCACACCTTCCCATTTATTGTATCCTCCTCCAGCTCCACAACCTTCAAGATGTCTGTGTGCAATCTTGCTTCTTGTTTGGCCCCAATGTTAACTGTTCTAACATTGATGACTGGGAAAAAGAATAAATGCTCTAGCAGAGAGTTGGCGGAGACTTGATGGGCTGAATGGTTTCCTTCTGCACTGTAGGGGTTCTGTGCCTTTAGCTGGCAGGCTCTCAACCTCTGGAATACCCTCTCTGTACCTCTCCATCCATTTACCTCTCTTTCCTGCTTTGAGACACTCCTTGATCAAATTTTTGTCATCTAACCTAATAACCTCATATGGCTGCGTGTAATGGTTAATTAATTCCTCAGACTCCTGTGTAGTACCTGGGGATGTTCTATTATGTTAAAGACGCTCTGTGAATAGAATTTGTTCGGATGTCTGCCAGGTATATCTCTGAAAGTTGCATTTCCAGAACATGTCCCGGCCCAAGGAAACCTGAATCATGCGTGCATTTGAATCGGATTCAAACAATACAGTCAACCTGTGAACAGTAGCAGGGCAAACGTCATCATTTTTATTGGATAGAAGGGTAACTTTTTGGCCTCAGTGCTTTGCCCCACACAAAGATGGCGTTACCCAAGCGCTACTTCCAGGATCGCGTCTGAAATGTTGCAACGATTATGAATTCTCATCACTCACTGCTCTCTGTCACAATCTCAAACCCGAGACAAAGCGCCGTGAGGCGCTCGGACTCAGCGCGGATGCTTTGCATCATGCCATTGGAATGAGTGGAGGATCACGTCTTGCTGTTTGTTTTCCTTGTGTTATTTACGTGAAACTGGAGTGAGGTAACTTCCGAGCAATGACAGCTTGGGCCACCTCGAGCCGAGAACCGAAACTCTCAGCCCGTTTCCTGTATCGTCGCCTTCTCTCCAGCTGCACAGTCGCTGGTGGACCAAGTCTGCTCCACGCTGCGAGACCTATCGATGGAAAATGTATCGCTTCACTTTGAGTCTCATTTTTCTGCCCCTTAATTCCCCATGAGGTCCAGAGGGCAGAGCCGAGGTAAGTGGCTGAATGACACTTGATAACGTTTGATCTACGCTTTCTTTGCTAAACCCAGGAAGTTGCTGTGCTTTCCCCATCAGGTTAAGGAAAGTACTACGACTCGTAGCTTCAGTGATAGGTTGCGCATTTAAATCTTAGGTTTTAAAACAGCGGATGGCTGTGATTGGCGTGTGTATCAGGTAACACAGACAATGGATGCTTCCAGTATTGTGGGCTACCTTAGTATTTGATGTGATTTATTATTGCCACATGTATCAATGTACAGCGAAAAGCATTGTTTCTTGTGCGCAATACAGACAAAGCATACTGTACATAAAGAAGGAAAGGAGAGGGTGCAGAATATAGTGTTACAGTCATAGCTTGGGTGTAGAGAAAGATGAACTCAATAGGAGTAAGGCGATGATTGACACAAGTCTGTGTATGAAAAGGTTTGGAAATCACATGGCAATCTAACTGCTTGCCCTCTGGTCATGCAACCTGAACTGAAAGAAACTTAGTTAGATAGAAACCAAGTCGTTTGCCAGTCACAATCTGAAACAACAGCTTTATTTTGAAAATGACTTACATTAGTGACATTTTTACTTGAAGCTGTTGTAACCCTAAAAGAAACTCACAAAGACGATCCCGTTTCTATTTATAGGTTGATGCACAGCATATGATAATGAGCAAGGACTGATGGCATCAGGTGATGATTCACCTTACCAAACCCAGTACAACTGGAAAATAACATTGCCAGTGAGTTAAAAATAGAACAATGATTCTAGCGGTTTCGTTACACTTGGGAGATCAATGGTTCGGTTTGTTATGGGGTTGTGTTATGGGATTGTATATGTCAGTGAGGTGTGGTGGTGGAGCAACCTCCCTTTAACATGTCTTTGTCTCGCAACAGCCGATTGAATGATAATTATCTGTATAATAGGTGGCGTGTGTGTGTGTGTTGATTTATATGTAAATATTGGAACAAGAGTAGGCTGTCTGGCCCTTAAGTCTGTTCCACCATTCAATTAGATGATGGCTGATCTGTACTTCAGTCGTAATTATCCTTCTTTGTTGTGTATTCCTCCATACCCTTAACTAAAGAAGTACTATCAATCTCAGTCTTGAGAAATCTGGGTTACCTCTGGTTGCTCCGGTTTCCTCCCACAGTCCAAAGATGTGCGGGTTTGGTTGATTGCCCATGCTAAATTGACCCGAGCATCAGGGGGATTAGGAGTGCAAATATGTAGAATTGCAGGAATAGGGCCTGGGTGTGATTGTGGTCAGTGCAGACACAATGGGCCGAATGGCTTCCTTCTGCACTGTTGGGATTCTATGATTCTATGAAAGTTTCAATGCAGCCACCATCCATACTTTTTTGGGGAGTGAGTTTTCAGTGCTCTTTGTGTCAAGAACAGCTTCATGAATTCCTGCTTTTGATTGCTCTGGACTCCACCAGCAGAGGTGGCAGCACGGAAGCACAGTGATTAGCACTGCTGCCTCTCAGCTCAAGGGACCTGGGTTTAATTCTGTCCTCAGCCTGTGTGGAGTTTGCACATTCTTCCCGCGTCTGTGTGGCTTTCCTTCCACAGTCGAAACAATGTGCAGGTTAGATGAATTTCCATGCTAAATTGCCCCTTAATGTTAGTGGGGTAAATAGGTGGAGTTAGGGGGATAGGGTCTGAGTGGAATTGTTGTTTAGTGCAGGCTTGATGGGCCAATTGGCCTCCTTCTGTGCTATAGGGATTTTACCAGTTTTCATAGGGAACATTTTTCTGTATCTACCTTATTGAATCTCTACCTCAAAGCAATCATCCATCAAGAATAAGCCAAATTTACACAACCTCTCATAATTTAATCCTTTAAATCATAGTATTATCCTTGTGTCTTTCCTGAGACCGAGTGCTCAAAGCAAAGTACGGTACTCCAGTTGGGATCTGATGAAGGTTCCTCACGTTTGAATTCCAATCCCTTGCGATAAAAGCTAACATCCCATTAGCTGTCTTGTTTACTTATTGTACATGCCCACGTGCTTTTAGAAATGTGTGCAAGGAAAAGAGGAAAGGAAAGAAAGGATCACATAGATAGGAAAGTAAGTTGTGAAGAGGACATAAGGAATCTGTAGAGAGATATAAACAGCTTTAGTGAATGGGACAAAATGGCAGATGAAGTATAATGTGGGAAAATGTGAAATTGTCCACTTTGGCAGGAAGCATAGAAAAGCGAAATATTGTTTAAATGGAGAGATGGCAGAACTCTGAAGTACAGAAGGAACTGAGTGTCTTGATGCATGAATCACAAAAGTTAGTATGTAGATACAGCGAGTGGTTAGGAAGGTAAATGGCACGTTGTCATTTATTGCAAGGAGAATGGAATAAAAAAGTAGGCATGTTTCCCTGCAGTTGTGCAGGACATTGGTGAGACTACATCTGGAGTACTTTGTACAGTCTGGTTTCCTTATTTAAGAAGGGGTATATATGTGTTAAAAGCAGTTCAGAGAAGGTTCATTTGATTGATACCTGGATGGGGGTGCTGGGGGGTCTTATTCTTTGAGGAAAGATTGAACAAGCTGGGCCTGTACCCATTGGAGTTGAGAAGAATGAAAGGTGATCTTATTGAAACATGTGAGATCCTGAAGGGACTTGACAGGGTGGATGCAGAAAGGATGTTTCCTCTTGTGAGGGAGACTTGTTCTAGGGAGATACAGTTTTAAAATAAGGGATCTTCCATTTAAAATGGAAATGAGGAGAAATATTTTCTCTTTGAGGGTTGTGAGTCTTTGAAGCTTCTTTCCCCTGAGAGCAATGGAGGCAGGGTTAGATATATTTTCAGGCAGAGATGGATAGATTCTTCACTAAAAAGGGAGGCAAAAGTTGTCAGGAGTAGGCAGGAATGTAGATTTTAGACCAAAATCAGATCAGCCATAATTTTTTGAATAGTGGAAGAGGCTCAAGGGGGTTCAATGGCCTACTCCTGCCCCTAATTTATTTGTTCCAAATTCATGCATGGACAACTGTCAATTTGCTTATCCGCAGTGCCACCATTATGACAATATTCCAATCTGTTTCTCATACAGAGTCCTCATATTTCTCCGAATTGAACTCCATCAGCCTTGTTTTGCCCATTCATTTTGTTTGTTGTGTCCCTGAGTACCTTTCTACTCTCACCTAGCCAATTTACTGTACCTCCTAATTTAGTGTCATATTCAATTTGCATGTGCAATTCTTTATTTCTTCAACAAGTCAATATTGTGTGGTAAAAGTAGAAGCCCCCAGACTGGACATTGGAGAATATCACTTAACACATCTTGCCAAGCAGAGAACGAACCCTCCAAAGTCAATTACTGGCCCATGTCACAAGACTACCTACAATTTCATGTTTATTTTTGCCACAAGTCTCTTGTACAGAAGCTGATCAAATATCTTTATGAAATTCATACAGGCAATGATCCCAAGATATTATGCTATCCACCATACTAGTGACCTCTTTAAAAAAATCCAGCAAGGTTAGCCAGACATGGACTAACTCTGCACAACCACACTGACTCTCTTTAATCAACTGATATATGTCCAAGTGCTCAGCCACTCTGTTTATGATGATACATTCCAGTAATTTCTCAACAATGAATGTTAAACTAACAGGCCTGCAGTTGTCATGCTTCTTCCTTCCTCCCTCCTTAAATAATGGAGTGATATTTGTAATTTTCTAACTCAAAATCACAATTTCTGACTCGAGAGAACTTTGGAAATAATGATCAATGCGGTACAATTTTTCCCTTGATTCTTTTAATATCCTGGGATTGGGATCACCAGTGCCTGGCAGAACTTGACTATTGCTAAAAACATATTTATTTTGTTGGACTTTGTCATCTTGCACTCATCTGAAGAATGCCTTGAGCAATCAGAGTCTAACTGCCTGGTTTTAATTTCAAACAGTCATAGAATCATAAAACCTCTACAAGTACAGAAGGAGGCCATTTGGCCCACTGAGTCAGCACCAACTCTCTGAAGAGCATCTTACCCAGGCCCGCTCTCCCACCCTATCCTTGTAGTTAACTGCCACTCATTATCAACTAATGCATTTGCCTCTACCAATCAGAACCCACTTGCTAACTGATAAGCACTCTCTTCTCTTACAGTATAAATTGCTGTTCCTTTTACATTTGGCATTCTCACGAATGTTCTGTTGAGTTTGAGATGAAAAGCTACAACCAAAAAACTGTCTCATTTTTCAGCAATGGTGTGCATGTGTTTTGGTATTTTATAGGAGCGAGGAATTTCATAGAAATCATAGAATCCTACAGTACATAAGAAGGCCATTTGGCCCATCAAATCTACACAATCCCCCCATGCTCTATCCCCATAACCCCATGTATTTACCCTAGCTAGTCCCCTTTCTCCTAACACTAAGAGGCAACTTAGCATGGCCAATCAATCTAATGTGCACATCTTTGGACTGTAGGAGGAAGCCGGAGTACCTGGAGGGAACCCACACAAACATGAGCAGAATGCGCAAACTCCACACAGACAGTGACTCAAGCTGGGAATTGAACCTGGGTCTTGGCACTGTGAGGCAGCAGTGCTAACCATTGTGCTACCGTGCCGCAATTTCTTGAGCAGAAGTAGTATTCTGTGAATTGAGACACTGATGTCCAGTTTGCTCTAACATTGAAAAGTAACTGGAGTTCTGCACATAGAACAGTACAGCACAGAAGGAGGCCAGTTGGCCACTAAGTTTGTTTCAGCTCCTTTCAAGAGTAATTAATCCAACCTCGCCGCTCTTTCCATCTATCCTGCTATTTTTCTTCTTTTAAGTGTTTAACCAATTCCTTTTTGGAAGCTACTGCTAAATCTCTTTCTACCATCCTAGCAGGCAGTGCTTTCTAAATTTGTACCATTTATTGCATGTCTCATGTTAACTCTGTTTTTTGTGCCAGTCATCTTGTGCCTGTGCTCTCTTGCTCTTGACCCTGCAGTCATTTGAAACAGTTTTGCTTTACCTATTCTATCTAAATCCTTCATGTTTTATAGATACCTTTATCAAACTTCCTCTTAGCCCCCTCTACTGTAAGGAGAACAATCTCACAGTATTAACAAAACATGATCTCTAATTTCTAGACGTATTCTAGTAAATCTCCGCTGTACCCTTTGCAGTTCTTTCACATCTGTCCTAATGAGTGCTGTCCAGAATTACCTTCTTTGCAGAGCAAATCCCCATATCTTGTTTTTCTTTCCTTTTAAGTATGTAACCAATTGCATTTTGAAGCTGCTATTGCATCTGTTTTCACCATCCTGTCTGGCAGTGCTTTCCAAATCTGAACCACTTGTTGCATTAAAACAAAGTTTTTCCCTCAAGTCCGCTCTGGTTCTTGTGTGAATCACCTTGTGTCTATAGGGTACTATATAAAAGTAATCTTTTCTATAGAGTTAGCATAATTTTCTGCCCCTTGTACTCTGTACCTGTATTTATAGATTTCTGGATCACATCTGTTTTGTCAACGGTCATGTTAACCTGCCCTTTCGCCTTCACCTAATTGTGTGCAAACATCCCCACGTCGCTCTGTCCTTTAACATTGTGCCATTTAGCCTGTAATATCTTTACTCATTTTTCCTACCAAAATGGGTTAGCACACTTTTGCAATATTGTGTTGTGTCTGAGGAGTGTTCCATCCTGTAGCAAAACACAATTGGTTTGCAGCTGTGGTCGGAGTGTTGTAAATAATTTAATTTGACGAATGGAATATTAGCAGTATGTGAGAAATCAATATTGGGTTATATCTTGATTTAATGCACTAATATAAAATGAGCGATAGTAAATAGACAGCTTGTTTGTTACTCTCTCAAGTAGCTTAAGGTAGGATAAAGCAAGAGAAATGTGAAATAGCTGCTGACTCACTATTACCTATTTCACACAATCTCACAAATCTTAATTTTTCCATTAGCATATTGGTACTGAAATATAATAGCTTCTATGTATTATAAAGATTTTATCTAATTAAGCTTATATACAAGATGTTGGATTGGAAGGTGTGCTAATAAACTGTTAGCTAAATAAGTTCAAATTATTCATAAGTTAAATCTAGGTGGTTGTATTTGCAAGAAATTTTGTAATCAACAATTTGGCTAATGTTATAATGTTACATAATTTCCATATAAACTTTAGCTGAATAGAACAAAGAACAAAGAACAAAAAGAACAAAAACAGCCTGGGAAACAGGCCCTTCGGCCCAATGAGCCCGTGCCGCCAATTTAACATTACCACTCCCCCCCTCCACCCATGACCCTTATCTATTGTTTATGGCATTCCACATTGAGGGAAACTAATTTAGGGACAATTTATTATCTCCAGTCAGCCTAATAGCGCATCTATCGGATGTGGGAGGAAACCGGAGCACCCGGAGAAAACCCACGCAAGCACAGGGAGAATGCGCAAACTCCTACAGACACTGGCCCAAATCCATGTGTCTGCACAGCAAACAGTGATAGTCACTGAGCTGTCGTGTTGCCCAGCATCTGGTCCAGTTTAAGCACACACTAATGACATGAAGCACTAGGCTACTCTCGAACATTCAACAGCAGCCCAAGTACGACTCATCGCGTGTATGCCCCTTGTTGGACAACAAGGCAGACTGACTTAAAACCTGTGAATTAAAAGAGAAAAACATTAGTATCATACCACATCCTTTTACATTACCAGGGACGTCCCAATGCTAATGAACCTTATTTAAAACAATCTTCTATATCGTCCCATCTCCAACCCACTCATGTGCCTGTCTAAGTTACTCTTAAACAACTCCAGCGTGCCTGCCTCCACCACCTTACTTGGCAGAGCATTCCATACCCCCACTACCCTCTGTGTGAAAAACCTCCCTCTAATATCTGTGTTGTACCTCTCCCCCCTCACCCTAAGCCCATGGCCCCTCGTACTGTGTGTCTCTAACATAGGAAATAGCTTACCTCTGTTTACTCTTACCCTTCATAATCTTATATACCTCTATTAGATCCCCCCTCAGTCGCCATCTTTCAAGGGAAAACAGCCCCAATTTGCTCAATCTTTCCTCATAACCCAGTCCTTCCGTACCAGGCAACATCCTGATAAACCTCCTCTGCACTCTCTCCAGAGTCTCCACGTCCTTCCGGTAGTAAGGCAACCAGAACTGGACGCAGTACTCTAAATGTGGCCTAACCAACGTTCTATACAACTGCAACATTAGACTCCAGCTCTTATATTCTATACCCCTTCCTATAAAGGCTAACATACCATAGGCTTTCTTCACAACCTTCTCCACTTGTACTGCCACCTTCAAAGACTTGTGCACTTGTACCCCCAGGTCCTGCTGCATTTCTATACTCTTTATAGGCTTACCCTTTATCATATAACTCCCCCCTACATTATTCCGGCCAAAATGCATCACCTCACATTCATCCGGATTAAACTCCATTTGTCATATATCTGCCCAATATACCAGCCTATCCTGTTGTATTGCCAGACACTGCTCCTCACTGCCCGCCAATCCAACCACCTTAGTGTCATCTGCAAATTTGCTGATCACACCACTTACTCCCTCTTCCAAGTCATTTATATATACCACAAAGAGAAGAGGTCCTTGATATTTATCTCCAGATTGAAATTACTTCCTTCAATCCATTAGTATGATTTATCTTGAACACTGATTATTTCTGAATTTTTAAAAAGAATAAAAAGACTCACCAAAATAGTCTGAAAATTATCATTACATCTGCTAACATGGCATCCTGAATTCTTGCTTGCTTAGCTTTTCCTACATACGTATCAACCACCGCTTTATTTTGGCAGGTGTGCTTTTTTAATACTCAGGTGCTCTTCCTGCTGCCAGTTCACCTCATATTTCTGGGCTATAGACTGACACCAATACAGACCAGCCTCTTGACGTCAGTAGCTAGGTTATTTCACAGCTAACAATTCTTAGTGTGGAACCTGCAGCTAAGACCTTCCAGCTTAGAAGTGAGAGAACTACCCATTGAGTCATTCCAGACTCCCTTTGGAAACCTCCCTCACTGACTGCTATAAATTTGCTACTTAAAAATACATTATAGCATGCATCTTACACACTGTGGCACAGTGTGTAGTGCCCTGCCTCTGAGATGTTCCAGGTTCAAGTTTCACCCTGAGACTCAATGACCAGGTAAGGTGTATTCGTAACATGGTCAATCAGGTTCACTGTGCCAGCCTATAAATCCTTCCAAACACACAAATAGGTTTTTCATGTAGGCCAGCAGATTTCCTTTTCCTAAAGGACATTAATGAACTAGATGGGTTTTTCCTGACAATCAGCAATGGTTTCATGCTGATTAGAAGATTCTTAATTCCAAATTTTTTTTATTGACTTCAGATTCCACCATCTGCTGTGGTGGGACTTGAACCTTGGTCCCCAGATCATTAGCTGAGTTTCTAGATTAGTAATCTAGTGATAATGCCACTAGGCCATTGCCTCCCCCTTTGATCAGCCTATAAATAGAAAAGGGATTGCCTACATGAGGTTATTTTTGGTAATGTCAGCTTCAAGTAAAAATGTCACTAATACTAATCACGTTTAACATTCAAAGATCACCCATGCTTGATGGGGAGTGGTGTCCCTCAAGCTATAAACCCTGGTTAGTGACCTGTTCCGGGAATTACTGGCTATGGAAGCAGACCAAAATCTGCCTCAGTGCATTACTAGGTGCAGGAAGAGAATTAGAATGGAGCAGAATTGTACATAATTGGAGTTTGAATGTAGTCATGAAAGCATATTTTAATTTTATTTTTGTATGGTGTGACTGAATTAAATATTCACGCAATAAGAGTGATACAATTGTAAATGGAGGTCTACCGTATTCAGTGTTGATGTGCTTGACCTTTGCACCAAAAAGCTAGTCCCTTGTGCATGATGAAATCACTCCTGAATGAGATGTAATTATAATGATTCAACCCTTTTTCCAACACCCAATCTATTTTTAAATTTCTTCAAACCCATTTACGCTCCTTTGACTTTTAACCCACATTTTTACTTCTACCTCCCTTCTATACTTTTCATCTCTGTTTCTTCACTTCAACCTACTTCAGTCCCTTTAGTTTTTAACACTTAATTTCTTCCTTCATTTCTACCTCTTTGTCTTTCACTTATGCCTCCCTGATCCTTCATTCCTGTCCCTCTCTTTCACGCTGAATCTTTCTACTCGTTGAAGTGTTCCTCTTTCTCTTCTGTTTAAAAGTCTTTCTATTGATCTCTTAACAGTAAGTGGGAAGCAGCAGGATCTTGGGGGACTGTGCGAGACTTGGGTGATTGAGGCAGCAGTCAGTGCTCCAGGCAGGCTCAGAGGCCCTCCTGTCTGCTTGGGTACAGTGGCAGCCACTGTCCACCTGTGGATCGTCATAATGAAGTTTGTAAACCAACTGCTAATCAATACTGGTTTGTATTTGAAATAAATAAGAACTGATGCTTTTTATACCAGGTCTCAAGTTTGTCTCTTGTTTTTGGTGTGTCTGTGCAACATTTGGTAGTTTGACCAAATGAAGAACAAGTAGCAGTTCTACGTAGTGTCCAATAAGCTAACATTGCAACTGTGTAGCAATCAGTGCCAACCCCACTTCAAACACAGTCCAAGGATCAAACTCAATTCTTCCAGGTCTGGCTTATTACAAGCATCTACATATTGCATATTCCCAGGCTATTGAACGAACTGAGACCAGATCTCTGATCAGTGACAGATACAGGCGTTTTCTGAAATACCACGAGAACTTTTGTTTCATCTGATGAGTAACACATTTGTTTACACCAGACACAGTTGTGCTCTCTTCCGCAGCACATATACTAAAATTGGAACAGTACAGAGAAGATTAGCACGGCTCCTGCACAAGGAAGGCACCATTGGCTAGACTTCTAGGCCTTGCCAGGGCTAGAAATTGAGTTGGGTGTTGAAATTTCACGCTGCCGCTTGTACAGTGGTTCCCTGGCTCCCTCCTGGCCCTGGATTATTGTCTCCGAGATGGGACTTTTTTTTTTAGGGGGGGAGGAGTATTAGTAGCCCAGCAGGGGCGGGTCACCTGAATAAAGCTCTTCATCCATTAGAAAAATAATGCAATTATAGCATTTAAAAACTGCTAAGTGTTGTTTAGAAAAGGAATCAAAGGAAAATGTTCCAGGTGTCAAAGATCTTCAGAATGTAAATGTTTAAAACATTTTGAAGGTTTATTTTAGTAAAACACACACACAAGAATTTACTACTGGCAGTGTTGTAGTGAAGTCTCAAGTAGACAGGATCTTTAGCTACTTTAACATGGCACCAATTATATGTTTCTTGAAGTCTTTGAACGCTAATCAGGTTTTTTCCCCGTCAGCCTTCAGGTTTTCCGAGGCAGCGATGGACAGTTTAGCTACCTGCAGCCATTTCCCAGGGGCAGTGTGAGGATGGGGTGGGTGTGAGCTCTTCAGGAAGGCTTGAGTCTCCATTGAAGGCTTGAATCTCCAGGGTGCAGCAGCAGCCCATACCACCCTGATGAGCAACCTTCTCCCTCCAGAGGCCATGATGTAGATTTTTGTTACTCAATGGCTGAGGAACAGGCGCCGCAATCTGGCGACTAGGCGAATTTCACAGTAACTTCATTGCAGTGTTAATATAAGCCTACTTGTGACTAATAAATAAATTGCTTTTTTTTACTTTTGCAGTAAAAATTTTGCAAAGGTGGTTTGGCAAAACAATAAACTGAATTTCAGGGGAAAAAAAGAGATTTGAAGGAAAGAAACAATTGCTGAACAAATGTAAAGCAGTATGGTAGGAATAAATTGTTGGGTTAAAAACAAAGTAAGCAGTAAAAATGACTAGAATGTTAGAGAGTAGGTGGATGTTGGTGGGGGTGTTTTGGGTATGCGCTGGTGTGTAGTGGTGAGAGTGAGTGAGAAAACTGAGACTGGCCTTAAGGTTGGCTAAGATCAAGTGTAGTATCGACATGCTGCGCTTGGGTGAAGTCATTAGGTTACATTTCAGCTTCATTTGAAGCAATTTTTAAAAGCGGCATCGCAGCCTTTTGGCTAAGATGCAAATGAGATCAAGCCTTGGAGGAGGAGGAGCTACACCTACTCCAATCAGCTTGGATCATGTAGATCAAACCCAACACAGGAGATGAGAGCCCTGTCTTGTCAGCTTGGATCGGGAATGTCCCAACTTGTTGAGACTCTGAATTGGACTTGATTGGATTGAATTGGAATAAAAACAAAACAAAACCAAAAAAAAACTGAGACTGGGCTTAAGGCAAACTCACACACACCCCCATCCACTCACTCAATCACTCACTCACTCCCATAACCCCACTCACTCACTTTCACACCCTCACTCACTCACCCCACACCCTCCACTCGATCACTCACTAGTCCCACCTCCTACCTACTCACCTCATTCACTCAGTTATTCACTTACTCACTCACTCATCTCCACCACTCACGACCCTCTGAGAGAAAAAAATTCTTATCTTTGTCTTAAATGTAAACAGTGAAGTCCCCCCAAATTCTATGGGGAATATCCTCTCCATGCCAATATGCTACCTCCAACAGCATAGGCTCTTACTGTTCGTGAAGTACCTTGTGGAACACCTACTGGAATTCACATACAACATATTTACTACTTCCCCTGTGTCCACTCTGGTTAAGACTTCATCGAAAAATTCAAATAAATTAATCAGACACGATTTCCCTTTCATGAAGCCATGCTGACTCTATCTAGCATGGATTCCACAGGGCTCGGGAAACTGAGAGATTGAGCCCTGGTTCAAGTGGATGTTTAAACTTGTCATTATCCCATCGGAATAAAACCTCACTGATTGCGGCTGGTGTCTCTGGCCCCGCTGACAAACGAAAAACCCTTACGGGGACACAACCTTTTTTTCAGTTGTTGAGGCTTTCATGCTGACAAGAACAGGATAGATGGTATATTGGACCTACCTGACAGTACATCAGAAGAGGAGAACCATCACAACCAAAAGCTGTGGTGGTATCACCTTATTCACAAGAGTGAGTTGCACAATAGAGGAGTGAGGTCACAAGAGGCATAAACCATATCCCAGACTTTCCAGCTAGAGGCCCTGCTTCCTTGACCTCCTGGGAAAACAGTGTTTCCTCAGGCTAAGATTGTCACATCAGATGTCTGCAGCCTTCCAATAGAAGATCTGGTGACTATACATTACCAGAAGCTGCAAAGGTCAGCATTACCTTGGGGTTGTTTTGTCCCTGGTTCCCTGGATGCTGGACACATCTGGAATGTCTCATGATGCAGTGCACATAAATGCAAAATGGCTGGAATGTTTCCCAGAGCTGGAAGTTAAAATTACCTCTGCAATGACAATGGTCAGAATAAATGGGCACTCATATTTGCCTTTCAAGCTGGCTTTCCATGGGTAGAGGGCACGCATACTTGGCAATGTGCACATCACTGTAGCAGTAAGGAGATTTTATAGACTGCAAACCTCACACAGGTCTGTGCCATACCTCCTCCAAGATGTCACGGTTCACTCATCCTGAGGCACTTAAACATCACAGATCTGTTCCAGAAAGCAGTGTTAAGACTAGCTCTTAGGAGACAAAGATTAATCCCTTCAAACTTAGCTCATCACATCTGTGAGGAACTCCATCAATGCAACACAGGAGTATTACAACAAGAGCCATGTGACCACCAGGTCAAACCATTGGAATGCTGCGGTGCCTGGGTAGATATGAAAAAGCTCTCATCGACAAGGGTTTCCAGAATGACAATGGTGTATCCTCCACAACACCGCAGAACAGAAATGATTACAGGTGAAGGGGAATGAAGGGTCTCAGCATTCACTGTTCATTGAGGAGATCAGTGGAGGAGGAGAATGGCGAGAGTAAGGCAACCATGGCTAGATCAGTGGCTTACATTGCTGACTGAGATGCCCTTATATCACAAAGATTCACTTAGTTTCAACTGACACAACAAAACATAAATTAAATTTTGCTGTCTGCTCCCACAACTAAGACGGCCGTACTCTGCATCCAACAGTTCTTCAACCAGCCATTCAACCCAATGTATATTCAGCTGATGGGTTTTGTCATGTATTGACATTCTTCATGCAACAACTGAAAGGACAAGTTAGCCCTCAGGATGCAATAATGAATAAGCTCTGGAATTGAAACAAACCAACAGATTAGAAGTGGAATGATAAAATAAGAAACTTGGCAGAGTAACGTTTTGTCTAACATCTATGTTCATAGCCTTGTTAAATTAAAATTTATTCAACTGTAGCTCCATCCTCCTTTTACGTGTTGTATCTAGTGTGGTTATAGCAGAAGGAGAGGGTGCCTGCCCACGTCCCTGTCCTAACTGATGAGATACTTTTGGTCTATGCTGTCTGAGTTTTGAAGACCCTAGGGGTGACATCAAAGGCAGCTCCACTTACACTTATGCAGGAGCAGGATTGATCATTGGGAAACGAGGTGGTGGATCAGTTTCCAGCTGAATGGGGAGTGGGGGGGGGGGGTGCAACAGGTGAGAAGTGGGAGCATTTTGAGTAGAGTTCCCGCTTACAAATCTCCTTTCATCATCATCCGTTTTGTAGACCTGCACCACCTCAATCTTACTGCTGCAGACCAATTCAGTGAAAATCAATAATATGTTGTAAGGCCATGGATATGATATCTGGCATTCTCTTTAAGGCATCAGACATCTCTGGCATTGCCCTGGTCATGGCCTGCATGGACTCATTTGAAAGCCACGCTTAAAGCTCTGTGCAGGCGACTGCTATCTTGAGGGAGGAAGTTCTCGCAATTCCCTTTGTCACAAATCCACCGGTGTACAAGTTAGACTTTTCCATCCTCTCTGCTTCTGTGGAGAGCCTCTGTGACAGGTTGATCAGAATTTGGCTAAATGGACAATGCACCTTTATCGTTCTTCTTCTTGATATATGTTTGTGCCTCAGCAGAACTTGAAGATGGTTATATTCATTGGCATGTTCTCTCTATAGTTGTTCCTGTCACCGGTTGTGAGACATGAATCATCAGGTGAAAAGCTAACAACCTGGATGCATTGAAGTGTTGAGTATTTGTGGTGGTACATGGTTGAACATCATGTGATGATGTTTCCTCAGAAGGAATGAATCTCCCTGAGGAGTTATCCAATTGTAACGTGTCCTGTGACAACTGCCATATCCATGAAGCTTTTGGAAGAGAAAAGAGAGGGATATGATTTATTCATAACAGAGGTAGAATCTTGGCTATCACCATAGTCTGGTGGTTTGGTCATTGAGAAATAAAGTCAGCATATGTGTGTCAGAAATACTTTGAATCTTATCACCATATGTCTGCTAGCTCTCTGTATCTCTGAGAGTAATGCAGTTGTGTCACTTTTCTGCAGGGCCGCCTCCTCTTTATCTATTAGCTGTATTATTTGTGGTGGGCAAACGTTAAACGTCTCAGTTTCGTTTGTGTTTACAATCGCTGCAAAAGGGTAAAAGAAAACAATCAGTGATTAAGTGTAGGTAAGGTATTCATCCAGACGGGTGACTATGAGACACATATACCACATTATGCACTGTTTGGTGCTAGTATCAATGGTGGATAGATTGAAAGTGGATGCTACTGAAACTTAAGCGGATGTAGCAGAGAATGCTTGCGTAAGGAAGGTAGGTGAATCAGGAAGTTCGTTTGTTTTTCTTGACTTGGTTAGAATAATAAACCACTTCCTTCATTGACTCTAAAACCAAGGCACAATGTTCTGACTGCGCACCTCCTCAGCTACCTCCAACCATTATTTCTTGGAGGGAGGAGATGGGGGGGACAGTATCTGGGGTAGGGAGGGGAACCCCTCAATCTTTGTGGTGGGCTGTTTGGGGAGGTGGTGGTGATTTATATGTTGTGATTGGGGCACCTTTTAAAGATGGCACCCTGATTTCAGTGATGCTGGGTTTTGCTGGCATATTGAGACACTGCCCCCTTGTAACACAGTGTGCTTCAAGTTCCTACTCTTCTTGCTCCTGATTCCAGCAATGTGTCTTTGAATCTGGTTGTAGTCCAGACTCTATCTAAATTATCAATGGTGATCACCTCCGAGTTACATTTCTGGACTGTCCATTTCAATGGTCATGTGGGCACGCATCACATCTGCTGGACAACTTGGAGCTGTGAAGCCTGATAGCCAAAACCAAAATTGCTTCATTGAGCTGCAGTTGCAGATTCCATACTGCTGAGGACCAGTGATTTTACCCCTCCCACTAGGGGGTTGCCTTCAGGTTAATAAAAGATGACTGGATTCTCTAGTGAGCTCAGAAAACCAAAACTGATTGCTTTTGCCCCTTGGTTTGATTTGATTTGATTTGATGAGATTTATTATTGTTACATGTATTAACATACAGTGAAAAGTATTGTTTCTTGCACGCTATACAGAAAAAACATATCACTCATAGAAAAGGAAATGAGAGAGTGCAGAATGTAGTGTTACAGTCACAACTAGGGTATAGATCAACTTAATGCAAGGTAGGTCCATTCAAAAGTCTGACAGCAGCAGGGAAGAAGCAGTTCTTGAGTCGGTTGGCATGTGACCTCAGACTTTTGTATCTTTTTCCCAAAGGAAGAAGGTGGAAGAGAGAATGTCCAGAGGTACTTGAGGTCCTTAATTATGCTAGCTGCTTTGCCGAGACAGCAGGAATTGTAGACAGAGTCAATGGATGGGAGGCTGGATTGTGTGACGGATTGGGTTACATTCATGACTTTTTGTAGTTCCTTGCGGTCTTGGGCAGAGCAGGAGCCATACCAAGCCATGACACAACCAAAAAGAATGCTTTCTATGGTGCATCTGTAAAAGTTGATGAGAGTTGTAGCTGACACGCCAAATTTCCTTAGTCTTCTGAGAAGGTAGAGGTGTTGGTGGGCTTTCTTAACTACAGTATTGGCATGGGGAGACCAGGACAGGTTGTTGGTGATCTGGAAACCTGAAAACTTGAAGCTCTCGACCCTTCCTAGTTCGTCCCTATTGATATAGACAGGGGCATATTCTCCTTTACGCTTCCTGAAGTCAATGATAATCTCCTTCGTTTTGTTGAGATTATTGTTGCCGCACCAGTTCACCAGATTCTTTATCTCATTCCTGTACTCTGTTTCATCATTGTTTCAGATCTGACCCAGTACAGTGGTGTTGTCGACAAACTTGAGAATCGAATTGGAGGGGAATTTGGCCGCACAGTTATAGGTCTATAGGGAGTATAGTCGGGGGCTGAGAACAGACTTGTGGAGCACCGGTGTTGAGAATGATCATGGAGAAGGTGCTGTTGCCTATCCTTACTAAGTGTGGTCTGTGAGTTAGAAAGTTCAGGATCTGGTTGAGGAGGGATGTCATGAAATGCACTGAAATACACACCCAACCCATGTGTGACTTTACCCAGGATTTTGTCTTTTCACACAGGGATTGGATACACAGGGCATTTTGAGACTCAGGGTGGAGTTTGTGTGGACTGTGGTTGTCGAGGCGAGCTGCTTAAATGGCTAACTTCGGCTCTTCAACACAACAACCCAGCTCCCAATGTCATTTGATGACCCCATAAACCTCATCTTCTCATTCCCTCCTGCCATTCCATGCCGCCTTCATGCCACCTCCATGCGCCCTTTGTAATTTCCACAGCCACTCACCCAGTATACACTACATTACAGTCCTCAGGAGCTATGCAGTAGCAATCTTAACATCTCTGGAAAGAAATTAAACTGCTAACAATGTAATAAAACCTGAATACAAGTAGACCATCATTGATACTGCAAAAAAAAGCAATAATTTCAGTGAACGATCAAGAAACCATAGCAAAGGCAGGAAACTACAAGCCAGCCAGTTTAACATCAGTCACAGGGAAAATGTTAGAAGCTATCATTAAATACAATGGAGGGAATCTTACCAAGAAATAGCAGTGTTGTTTCTGGTGAGAAAACTGCCATGTTTCTCTCCAGAGATACTGCAGAGACACACTGCCAAAAAAAAAATCAAGAGGGCATGTTTCATGCTATAATGTGGGGTTCTCCTTATAAGAACATAAGAACATAAGAAATAGGAGCAGGAGTAGGCCATCTGGCCCTTCGAGCCTGCCCCGCCATTCAATAAGATCATGGCTGATCTGTCGTGGCTCAGTTCCACTTTCCCGCCCTCTCCCCATAACCCTTAATCCCCTCTCTTATCAAAAACCCATCAACCCGCTTCTTAAAAATATTTAGCGAGGCAGCCTCCACCACTTCAACGGGCAGAGAATTCCAGAGATTCACCACCCTTTGAGTGAAGAAGTTCCTCCTCAACTCCGTTCTGAACCGCCCCCCCTTTATCTTGAGGCTGTGCCCCCTAGTCCTACTGTCTTTTTTGAGCGGGAAGAGTCTTTCCACCTCTATCCTATCCATCCCATTCATCATCTTATACGTCTCAATGAGATCTCCCCTCATTCTTCTAAACTCTAACGAGTACAAGCCTAGTTTATTCAGCCTCTCCTCATAGCTCAACCCCCTCAACTCTGGTATCAGCCTAGTAAACCTCCTCTGCACTCCCTCCAGGGCCAAAATATCCTTGCGCAGGTGCGGCGCCCAAAACTGCACACAGTACTCCAGCTGCGGCCTCACCAATGCCCTATACAGCTGCAGCAAGACCTCCCTACTTTTATATTCAATCCCCCTCGCTATGAAGGCCAGCATCCCATTCGCCTTCCTGACCACCTGCTGCACCTGCAGGCTGGGTTTTTGCGACTCATGCACAAGGACCCCGAGGTCCCTCTGCACCGTCGCCTGCTGCAGTTTTTCGCCCCGTAAGTAATAGTCCTTCCTACCATTCTTCCTACCAAAGTGGACCACCTCACACTTGCCAACATTAAATTCCATTTGCCATTTCCTGGCCCATTCGCCCAGCCTATCTAGATCCTTCTGCAGACTCTCCACACCCTCCGCACAATTTGCCTTTCCCCCAATCTTGGTGTCATCAGCAAATTTCGACACCCTACACTCGGTTCCCTCCTCCAGATCATCTATATAAATGGTAAATAGCTGAGGCCCCAGCACCGACCCCTGGGGCACCCCACTAGTCACCAACCGCCAATCCGAATAGCACCCATTGACCCCCACTCTCTGCCTCCTATTTGACAATGCCTCCTATTTTTATCTTTATGTCCCTGAGGAAACTCCCCCCGCATGACAGATTTGTGTCTAGGTGAACCTGGGGAGGGGAGGAGGGGTCAATATCTGGTGAGAGGGTGAGTTATTGATGTTAAAATTTATTGAAATGCATGTAAAGCATTGGTAAAATCACCAGCGAGGGGCAGGAAGATCCGACGCGGTGTTCACACGGAGGACAAGTGTGAGATCATGATCACTCCACAATAGCAGGACAATTCGATAAATTCAAGGTAATCAGGCAATGTCAACATGGATTTTGTGAGAGGGAAATCATGCTTAACCAAATTATCTGAGTTCTTTAAGAAGTAACATGTGTTCTTGATAAAGCTGCATGTACTGTGCTTAGATTTACAGAAGGCATTTGATAAGATCCCACATCAATGGTTATTGTTGCAAATCAAAGCTTATAGTTCGTATGCGTGTGTGTTCATATGTATATTCTATTATTAAGGGCTCTTAGAAGTTTCAATCATTCTTGAACCAACATGTCTCCTGCTGAGCTGAAGCCATTACAGATTTTGAAACCCAGTCAAGCATTCAGAATGGCTCCAGCTGACATAATAAATCCTCCAGCTACATTGCCTGAAATGGATGAAACGGAATGTACCCAATTTCCATCTCAAAGCAGAGTACCTGTCAATCAATGAAAGGAAGCAATCACATGTTTCTTTTCAACTTTCAAAAGCAGGAGTTTGTTTTAACAGCCAGAGCAGTCAGTCAGTTTAAACCACAGCACTAAATGTGACAAGGGTGGACATTTTGTTTTACTTTTTGACATTTTTAATGCATTATGGCATTTTTCCCATTGGAAAAAAAATATTATAATGCATCACAACACTTGCACAATGGTGGTCAATGGAAAATTCAACTTACCTTTTCAAGACAGATCCCCTTGATGAACCTGTGTGTCAAAAACCCATCTACCTTACAACACAGAACCTAATAATGATAGTGGAAGGTGTCAAAACATTTTATACTTAGCTTTCATAAGTAATTTTTAGGGCTTTCAAAACCCACATCAGCAAATGAAAATTGTATATGGCATGAAAGAAAATTTTGCTGTGGTCCTCACAGTGCAACTCTTAACCTTGGAAGGTGCGCTTATGAATTTTACACTCAAGGCCTTCTCTGATCCATGAAAAAGCTGCACAAAAATGGTCTGGGTCTGAAAGGCAGAAGATTGTTGTTTTCACAGCAGAAAAAAAAAACAACTTAAGCAACCTGATTTGTGCCTCCTTTGAGCTATAAAACTCTGGCCGAAACTGTCAATGTCTGTGCTTCCGATATTAATTATTTCATGACAATCCTTCTAGGCACTAATCGACATCAACGACACAGGAAGCTGAGATTTTTTAATTAGCCGGGAAATAAGTATTCCTAATAATAATTGTTGCATAAACCATTCAGTGAGAAAGTTAATTGTTGCCTGACACCTCTGGCTACATTGCTCAGCCATTGGAATTAATCAAAAATTGATTAAAATAAGATCCATTGCTGTAAAAGCGATAGGTTAGCAAGAAAGTGTTTAACTATAGTGCAATGCAGTGAAGTAAAACCTATTTCTAATAACCTCAGTTAAAGTGAAATACTTGGGAGTTGAATTTGTAACTTGGGATGCAGGTTGTACGTGAAAGGAGCAGAGGCATAAAGAAAACTGACGGGTGGTACCATGGTACGGTGGTTAGCACAGCTGCCTCACACCACTAAAACCTGGGTTTGATTCCTGGCTTGGGTCATTGTCTGTGTGGAGTTTGCACGTTCTTCCCGTGTCTGCGTGGGTTTCCTCTGGGTCCTCCAGTTTCCTCCCAAGTCCAAAGATGTGCGGGTTAGGTTAGAGGAGTTAGTCGGGTAATGTGTGGGGTTGTAGGGATAGAGTCTGGGATGGAATTGTTCTTGATGCAATGGGCCAAATAGCCTCCTTCTGCACTGTAGGGATTTTATGATTGCATGGCTTCTTCAGAGTGAGGCCGAGAAAAATGTAATTCCCAGGACTCATCGGAATAGGCCAGTCTCACAATGCTAGAGGGAAATGATAGTCAGCTAGGGTTGGCAGCAGGATGTTTGGTGGTGCAAGACTGCTATTGGGAATCCAAAGGAATGGTCTACAATACTCATAGACCATAGAACCCCACAGTGCAGAAACAGGCCCTTTGGCCCATCGAGTCTGCACTGACCGCAATTCCACCCAGGCCCTATCCCCATACCCCTACACATTTACCCAGTAATCCCTCTAACCTACACATCCCAGGACACTAACGGGCAATTTTAGCATGGCCAATCAACCTAACCCGCACATCTTTGGACTGTGGGAGGAAACCGGAGCACCCGGAGGAAACCCACGCAGACGCGAGGAAAACATGCAAACTCCACACAGACAGTGACCCAAGTCGGGAATCGAACCCAGGTCCCTGGAGCTATGAAGCAGCAGTGCTAACCACTGTGCTACCGTGCCGCCCACTCGGGTGAGTAGTTGGGAGGAGGATTGGGGGGAGCTTGTGGTCAAGAGAGAGGATGGGGAACCTTAGGTTGGGGGATATGAGGTTTTCTTGTGAGGCCTTTCAGGGCCACTCCTGCTGCTCCTGTCCCCCAATCCATCACACAAACCAGCCTTCCATCCATTGACCCTGTCTACCCTTCCCCCTGCCTTGGCAAAGCAGCCAGTGTAATTAAGGACACCATGCATTCCGGACATTCTCTCTTCCATCTTCTTCCTTCGGGAAAAAGATACAAACGTCTGAGGTCACGTACCAGCCCCCTCAAGAACAGTTTCTTCCCTGCTGCTGTCAGACTTTTGAACGGACTTACCTTGCATTAAGTTGATCTTTCTCCACATCCTAGCTATGACAGTAACACTACATTCTGCAGTCTATCGTTTCCTTCTCTATGAATGGTATGCTTTGTCTGTATAGTGCACAAGAAACAATACTTTTCACTGTATGTTAATACATGTGACAATAACAAATCAAATCATATAAGGAAACTCACAAAAACTGAAAAAACATAGCGTTTTGGACATTTTAGGGTCCACCTCCTCTAGCTACAAGCTTGGTCTGGTGAAGATAATGATTTCCCCATGCAGTCTCCAGTTAAAATGGCAGTAAAGCCCCATGGATGTTATTGGAGTCATATCGATATATTTGAAGAAGGGCCGCAGTGTGACTTCTCTTTTGCGACCTTCAAATCTGCCCGGAAGAGCAGGTTAAGATGGTCACCCAAGAGAAAGTGTTGTGAGTTGGTCCCACACCCCATTTTAAATAACACCAGCGCCTCACCACTCCGTGGGCTGTTTTTTTGCTAGATGAGCATGGTTAAAATGGACCCAATAATTATAGTGAAAAACAAACTATTACAATATTCTCTTGAACGTAATGAAATGAGAAGGACTCAGATTTCTGAAATTAGACCTGCACTTCAGAAACAGTGAGCATCAGTGCTCAGCAATCTCTTAATAAGGCATTGAAGGAAGAGAGAATACACCTTTTCAGGGCATGCTGTTTTTGTTTAGCTAGCCAGTCCAGGAGGTAATGAAATATTGTAATTTGAGGGCCTGTAAGAACATGCTAGTTCTGAAGTGCAGGTCTAATTTCAGAAATCTAAGTCCTTCTCATTTCATTACGTTCAAGAGAATATTGTAATAGTTTGTTTTTCACTATAATTATTGGGTCCATTTTAACCATGCTAGTTTAAATCTTTTCATGTTTCTGTTTTGTTTTTAATGTGTTTTCATTACTGGCATTGACTTGTGTAGGTGAGATGTTCAAATGTTGTGCTTTCAACAGACACGCTATAAACATTCTCATCAAAGTGTAACAACAAATTCTTGTGTGTGACATTTCATACCAATCCATTTATCGATGATGTATTTAGGGAGAATACCAAATATGTGAAGTCTTTACAAAAGTGAGGTACTGCAGTTGCTCTAATGTAAAGAGAGAGTGCTGGAAATACTCAGCAGATCAGACAGTAGTTGTGGAGATAGAGGCAGAGTTAAAGGCCGTGATTTTTCACCCCAGGCTGTCCGGTGACTGAGACATCTCACCATTGGCTGCCAACTGGAACTTCCAGTCCTGCCAAAGTCAATGACCATTTGTGCTGCTCACCAGTCATGGGAGTGGCTGGAAAATCCTGGTCATTATTTCATCAGAACCAGTCTTTCATCTTTCCTAATGTTGGGGGACTCAAAGAAGAGAAGATGATAAAATGCAGTTAAAAATGGTGAGCAGGCAAGTTTGAATGTTTCAGTGTAGCTCACCACTGCAAAAGCAGATGAAATCTATTATTGTAATAATGTTTTAATGAATTGAAGCGATCAAAGGTTATGGGGACTGCAATTACTGCTCATTCAGTACATCAGGAATTGTGAAATCTGCCATGCCTACAGTAAGAAATGAAAGTGAATGTATGCATAGAAGAAGTATGCATAGTCAGTATGATGTATCTGGTATGTATACCTATAGTAATTTTGGGCAGAATTCTCCAGCTTTCCATCAGTGGGTTTCTCGGCAATGAGAAGCAGCGCGCTATTGGCTTGTGGTGGGATCTTCTGGTCCCATCACTCTCAATGGGATTTCCCACTGTGGCTTCCTCACACTGCAGGGGAACCCACAGCCGGGGTGTGCTGATGGTGGGACAAAGAATCAGCCACTAGCGAATAGCCGGAGAATTCTGACTTTTGTGTTATTTTGTGATGCTATAGCTGCCATCCTCACATCCTCAGTTCCTTGATTTTAACGTGTGATTCTGCCTGTAATAGTGTATTCTACCTGTAATAGTGTATCAGGTGCGCACGCATTCTTACCTCTCCTAAATGTGTGGATTAACAAAGTGCATAGCAAGAACTACAGAAACTTCAGTGGTAATGTTAATGTGGCAACTTGCCCCTTTAAGAGGTGATGTGGTGGATCATGTGACCCAGTCAGCCAACTGGGCTGGAACGTGCGGGTTCCAGCAATAGAGTGCGGGGTTTCCCTGGTTGTTAGGAGTCTGGAGTTGTGGAGTACATTAGCTTTCTCATCACTGTCTGTAAATAGTTACTTATCTCAGTGAATCATTTATTTATTAATCCATCTGGTGGTCGCCTGTCATTCTCAATGTTACACTTGATGACCATAATTCTCCAACTGTTCCCTGAGGCAGGACACTACCAGCAAACAACGCACCACCTCCCGCCGGCGGGAGACAGGCAGCTGGAAGGCTGGACAATCTCACCCAACATCTTTGTACAATACAAAAGCACGGTGTGCGCTGTCTTACTTTGTCAAATAGTATTACAAAATTAACCCTTTTTCAAAAGATTTCAAGTAGTGAATCTATTCCTGAGTTGAAAGAAATTTAACGTTGGATGATTGGATGTAATTCAGTAAGGTTTAAAGACAAGCAGAAATAGGCAATTTAATGAATCAGTATGAAGTGGTCGTTATTGACAGGTCTGGGTTACAAACAGCAACCAGAGTTTCCCCATGAACTGGTCGGAATCAGTTAGCAGATTCACCAGAGTTCTTATGAAGGAACTTGTGCAAATATTGTTATATTTGTTTCACCAAATTGTTAGCTAATTGTTTTTGCAGTACTACATATTAATAATTAAAATTATTATCGAGAGAAATAATGTAAGTTTTAAGTAATAATTGACATGGATTCATAGAATAGTAGAAAATGTATGACGCAGAAAGAGGCTATTCAGCCCATTGCCTCCCTGCCAGCTGAAAACTCTGGCCAGGATTCTCTGGCCTCACCCCACAGTTGGGATTCTTCAGTCCCACTGCACTGAATGGAGTTTTGGCTCAGTGCCAAATTCTCTGTTCTCACTGGCAGCAGTGGCAGGGCGTACGACATCGGAGAAGTCCTGCCCTACTGACCTGTTATAATCTCACCTCCCAGCACCCAGTCTGTAACCTTGCAGGTCATGGCAGTTCAAGTGCTGATCCAGGTATCTTTTAAATTATCTGAAGTGGCCTCAACCACCAAGCCAGGCTGTAAATTCCAGATACTTAAAAATCAACAAATTGATTCTTTAAAAATAAGGGTCACAAAATTCAAGATGCATAGCATTTGTTTTCTTGGGGCTCTCTTGGTGGCTTTTGGAGACCTAAAATGGTCTCCGAGGCCTGCGCATGCTTCTGATATAAATGCCATTAGGCACCATTTTGGTGAGTGTGCATCTATGATTTGCCAATGCCATGGCACACAGCTAAACACGTACTCAGCTACAGGAAGGATAGTCCCTACTGGTGATGTTTAAAATAGCCAACTACTTTCAGGTTGTGAACATACTCCCAGCACCGAAAAACAATGTTGTTGCGCTTTGAATAATTGATTATATTTCAGTAAGACTGAAATAAAAGCGGAGATAAGCATTCTAATAAATCAGTCTGGAGTGGCCAGCTTTGGCAGATGGAGGTTTGAGATGAGATGTACAGATTGTTGTGCAAGTACTTGGTGCTTTCTAGAGATCTTTGAAGTTGCTAATATCTACAAGGGAGTAGTATGACAGATACTAAAGACCTTTTTTGCTCTCTTCAGGATTTTGCTGAGACTAGTTACTTCCAGACATAGGTGTGCTAGTAGACATTCCCCTTACACTGCAGCATGACTTAGAAAATGCAGTTCTGAAGTCCGATTCCCTTTGAAATGTTAACTCTCCACACCTGCTGCCAGACCTACTGAGTCTTTCCAATATTTGTGTTTTTATATTAATAACCAGGCTGAGGTGTGTACTGTGGTCTGTTTTTGTCACCTTAGTCCAATTTATAAGCTCGAACTTTATCCTTTTGTCCTTGTAAAATTTTCATAGATTGCAAATGCAAATATTTAAACATCCACAATTTTAACAGAAGTTGGCACTCTCTACTTCCGACCTCAGGTACGTTGTGTACGTTCTGGCATCAACTTCATCATTTAAATATTGTTGAAACATGCAGTTCTCTGAAATGCATAACAGTAAATCAATGGCCCACTTTGCAATGCTTCTAATTTTCTTTTCCAATGTAATAAATTGTTGTTAGAGATGCCCGAGAAGGTATTTATTTTTCTGAGCTTTCCTTTCTGCCTCTTTATATCTCTTTTTTAATTCGATCATTTATCATAGAAACATAGAAATATAGAAACTAGAAGCAGGAGAAGGCCATTCAGCCCTTCAAGCCTGCTTCGTCATTCAGTTTGATCATGGCTGATCATCAAATTCCATATCCTTATCCCGTCTTCTCCCCTTGATCCCTTTAGCCCAAGAGCAATATCTAACTTCTTGAAATCACACAACGTTTCTATGGTAGTGAATTCCACAGATTCACCACTCAGGGTGAAGAAATTTCTCCTCACCTCAGTTCTGAAAGGTTTACCCCTTATCCTTAAGCTATGACCCCTAGTTCTGGACTCCCCCACTATTGGAAACATTCTTTCTGAATCTACCCTGTGTAATCCTATTAGAATTTTATAGCTTTCTGTAAGATCCCCTCCCTCTTCTAAACTCCAAATGAATATAATCTTAATAACTTCATCTTTTCCTTCTCTTTGTATCTTTTTCCTATAACTAATTCACCATATTTCTTTCACTGTAATTTCTGTTTCTCAATTCTTAAATCTCACTGATTAGGGCCGTAGGCTGTTAATTCTGAAGTTGCAAATGCTCCATTTTCTTTACTGTTTCATTAGCAGCAAGTTAAAGAGAGAAAGAAATGAGTGGAAAAGTGAGGGGAAAATATCCCACTGTGCATGCTCCAAAGAAATCTGGGCCAATGATTTCCTCTGGCAATGCCCCGAACTTTGTGCAAAAAAATGTACTTTGAAACAAAAGCCGTTCCGGCTGTAAATAAAAAAAATGAGAAGCAGAGATTGGCATGGAAAATGACAAAGAACTTGACAAGTGAGTTTGGCTGGCCAACTCACAAGTAACAGTTGTGAGTCTAATAGCTTACTTAAGTGCCCTGGCTGATAAGATCACATAAGCAGGAAGTTCCAAGCTGAATTAGTTAGTGGTAGGCGAGCTGCTATTATTTCTGAAAATTTTCTTGGGCTGTGGAACATTTGCTAGTGCTTTAATAACTGGAAAGGTGAAAATTGGAAAAGAAAATTGAAAATTATGGCCAGAATTTTACCGGCACGCCCACCGGAGGCTTGTAAGATTGTGCCCGAGGCCAATGGAGAATGCTGTTCTGCGAGCCAAAATCAGGGTGGCCTTGCAGGTAAAATCAGGGCCTGTAAGTCTGTCACATTTTTATGACCACAGCAGATAGCTATTTGTTGAGCAAAGCAAATCCCAGAGGGAAACTTGTCTGACTGACCATAACCTTTTTTTCTGCATTTTGAAAATGAGGAGGAAAGGTTACTGATCCCAGAAGCGTAGAACTCTAGTAACACTTTTAAGATTTTAGAAATCAAAAGAGTTATTAACTTAAGTATGCAAAAATAAAGTTACACAACTAAAACAGTCTTATAAAACATACCCCTCAAAAGCCCACTTTGTCAGGACACACAAGTATACTGCTTGGCAACAGTTCCCATATAGTTTTTTTAATTATAACAATCCAGTAATATTACCCAAGACAAAAACTGTTGTTACTTCAGCAAAGATATACCACACCACTCCTCAAACACCTCAACTCTGCTGTGGACATGTAAGAAAGTTCAGAAACAAGCTACTTTCTGAACCAAAGACTTTTCTGGTCTAACTTCAAACCTTCTCTTAGCATAAAGCTGGTTTCAGGATATCTTCCCGAAACAGCTGCCACAACTCAGCTCAGTGTCTTTCCTTAAACATTCTTTACCCCTTTCATTATCCTTTGCACTTTCTTGTACTCAACTTTTCCAAACTGTAGAACTCGTTTCACTTTTGCGTCAAATAATACTTAACAACCTTTTGTTACTTACCTCTATCTCTTGGTGCAATTTTTAAAATCCAGCCTATCTACTTGTAAATCCATGCTCATCAGATATTCTCATTACAAATACACGCAGCTAGCACCTTTATCCCATTTATCTCTCACCTCTCACAGACAATCTGTCTATATTAATTTTCTCCAGCTTAATTGGGGTGGCACAGTGGTTAGCACTGCTGCCTCACAGTGCCAGGGACCCGGGTTCGATTCCTGGCTTGGGTCACTGTCTGTGCAGAGTCTGCACGTCCTCTCCATGTCTGCATGGATTTCTTCTGGGTCCGAAAGTTGTGCGGGTTAGATAGGGCACTGGCCATGCTAAATTCTCCCTCAGTGTACCTGAACAGCTGCTGGAGTGCAGCAAGTAGGGAATTTTCACAGTAAGTTCATTGCAGTGTTAATGCAAGCCTATTTATGACGTTAATAAACTAAAACTAAACTAATTAAATCATATACATACACACACACACACTCTTTACAGAATATCCCAATATTTTCAAAGTATATAAAAATTCTATACACACACACATATAGGGCTGAATTTTCTTTTAAAAGATGGAGTATTAGTGGAATTGGACTTTTGATCCATCTCCATTCAACACCACCCAAGCCGACCCATTTTGCTGATCACGTCTCATACGTGGCAGATTCTCTGCTGAATTTCAGTGTCAAAAGGGAGCTAACCACTAGTCATACAGGAAATACCAGAGTAGCTGCCACAGAATGATGTGTTAGCCTTGTGAATTGTGGCTGATACAGAGGTTGGCAGAAGTAAGGCATCAGAGGGCAGGCTGAGGGAAGAGGAGGTTACTTACTATAAGATGTTCTGCCTCCATTCAGTGACCTCTGGATCCTTATTGTACTTGATCTACTGTTAACTTGCCCGCAGTAGCCCTGGGAAGTGGTGTGAGCACAGGTAAGGGAGGAAATCTACCTGTGACCTGGGCTCCATCACCTTCTGCCATTTGTAATTTGGATCACAGAGTTGAATCTGCTCCGAATGTGATCATGGAGATCTTCAATTCTGCTAGTAGCATATTCTATTTCTAATGTTTAGTGCGTTTTCAGCTAAAGTTTTTGATACCATTGATATCATTTTCACATTGTACCAATATAAATAAATTTGAAAAAAATGTTTATGGATATTCCGATACAGAACATTCTAAAAATATATTTCTCTGTTTCTTATTATTGTTGCAGGACTGGTAAACAGCATTTTTATAACTCAGGGATAGAATCTTGACTACTGAACAGGCCATTGGAAACCACAGAGCACAGAATTCCATTAATTAGATAACTTTACTGAGGGAGAATGAAAGGAGTGGAAGATCTGTTCAAAGAAGTTGATTTGCAGCTGATTTGCCCACAATGTTTTGAGAAGACAAATGAGAGCACCATTGTCCTTAAAGAAGTGGACCACAAATGCCAGCGTTGCAATCTGGTTGCCAGGAAGCAACAGGACAGAAAAGGCAGCTGGCGAGTCATTCGCAGACGGCCATCTTTTATTAATCCTGTGCGATATGAGGTATGCTGGTTCTACAAGGAAGGCTCAGGCTGCAAGAAGCAGAAGAATCGCTGCACCTTTGCCTGGAGCGAGGAAGAAGCTATTGTGTGGACCTATGAAAAAAATAACAAAATCGACCGAAACAGACTCAAGAAGTTGGTGGCACAAAAAACAAACAATGGCAGGCCATGCTCAAGCACTGCTAGTCCAAAACAACAAAGCGTTGAGGAAGAAATTGTGAATGAATTTGAAGGACAATTTGTTGAATTATGTGCAATATGTTTTTACAATTCACCTCAGCAATTAGCCCATAAAAACACCCATGGCTTTTGTACATTCTCAGATCAGCATGGATGGAGCCCATTGTTGGTGCATATCCTTGAAAATAACAATGGCATGAAACAGTGCAATGAAATTAGACCAGTCACATCTTCAGGCAAGCTGCAATACTGCAAAAATGTATGTCAGGGGACATTATGTTATCAATATAACAATTGCAATTTTGCCCATAGTGAAGTTGAACTGATGGTATGGAAATCAGAGAAACAACGAGGTTTGAAGCGTTCTACCTTGCTTCAAGTATCCCAGCAACAAAACTGGAATGGAAAACCAGGAATGGAACAGCTGGCTGAAAGCAATGTTCAGTTCTATTGCAGAGTCTGCCTGGTAACCTTTTCATCTCAGGATAGGTTTGAGAATCACTGTGCAGCCATAGAACATGCTCAGATGGTCTTGAAAGACACCACAGTTGAGTGGAAGCATCGAAAACCACCTCTGAAAGTCAAAAAATATCAATTATGTTCAAGGTAAATGAAATTTTGGATTTTTACCAAAGTAATGCAACAAAGATCAATAATAATTCCAGCGGATAATATTTATTGCACCTAGAACGTTGCTAGTAATCCATCCTCTTCAGAAAAAAGGTTATGGTATTGCAAAAAGTCCTGGGATTGGAAACGATAAAAAAATGAGCCTGAAAATTCATGGGGCTTCGTAGCCGTATCCCATTGAAATTCCAGTAATGGATGCCAGAATCCCTTAGAAAATGACAGACCTGCAGAAGTAGATCTTTGCTCTTTATAGGAGCTTTGTCTGGCCCTCATTAGGAAAACGTCTTTAGTGAGTTGGAATCAAGGGGAGGGGCACTCTGCGTTCAGAGTCCCCACTTCCTTTGCTCCTTTAGAATCTATGAATCTTTGGAAGCTACAATGTGGACTGAGTCAAGACATAGGTGAAATTTAGTCACACTGATGACATTGAGGTTGTGAAAGCAGCTCAAATTTCCGAAGAAAGGGAGTAATTTTTTTCATGGTTGTCATGGTGGGTCTAATTGACCCACAAGCCTTTGCATGTTTTACAGAGTATCTTTCCTGCTTCCTTTTAAAGGATAGACATCTGTGAATTTGGCGAGAACTGTGTATGCGCTCACTCTCATGAAGAACTTGAAGAGTGGGTAACGCGGTCGAAGGCTGCTCAGAAACAGAAGAAATCAGCAAAGAAGCAAGGGCTATTATCCTACCAGGACGAAATACTGGAGGAATACAGGAACTGTGGGAATGAAGTACTGATTGTAAGATGTTTTCTTTCATCAGTGGTCACTTGTGTCTTTTGCCAGTGATATTGTCTCATTATTATTCAAGTATTCAAAATATATTCAATACATGCCCATTATTGCACATGCTTTAGTATTATTTATTGATTTGCAGATGTCAGAAGAAATTGACGATGTTGCTATTTCATGTGATTGTGCCTTAAGAATAACCCAGTACGAGAGACGATCTAAACTGAAATGGAACTTCCTCATACGTTCACAGGTAGATACTTTTTTAAGTATTGTATTACTTGGACATGAGATCAAATATTCCCGTGCGCTATCATACCTAGACAATGTGAGGTACAACAACTTTATAAGACACATTCACTGGGGAGCACTAATGTGACCCAGTATTGTTTTCATCAATTACAATAAATAACTAAATGCTCTGGTAAGTGAATATGATGACTGCATGTAGTGTTCGCTAATCATGCTTAATTTGTTGGCAAAGATATCAATGATACTGCTTTAGAATTCATTAATGAGCCAACTACAATCTGTTGCTATTATCATGGTGAATCATTGATCAAAGAATTTTAAGCTTGGAACAATGGAATGACTGTGACTGCACCATTGTGAATGCTCCCATTTCTCAGACTATTTCTGGGGTATCTAAGGAAAAGTTATCAGTTTATTACAGATAATACAATTAGCTTGTGCATATGTGAAAGTGTGCATTTATGTGTACACATTAAGGGGGAGGCAACGGCCTTGTGGTATTATCACTAGACTATTAATCCAGACATTTAGCTAATGTTCTGGGGACCTGGATTTGAATCCCGCCTTGTTGATTGTCGGAAAAACCCATCTGGTTCACTAACGTCCTTTAGGGAAGGAAATGCTTACCCAGTCTGGCCTACATGTGACTTCAGAGCCATGGCAATGTGGTTGACTCTCAGCTGCCCTCAGGCAACTAGGAATGGGCAATGAATGCTGGCCAGCCCGCGATGCCCGTGTCCCAAAAATTAATTAAAAAAATACAAACTCCCGCTTAAAACCTGGATTAGAAGGGTCCCATCCAGGAGTAGGACTTGACAATTGAAGCTTGGTTCAGTGAGATTGTGTGTTTGTTTGTGCAGTTCAACAACTGTGCGGGGGTAAGAACATAAAAAGCAGGAGGAGAAATTGGCCAAGAAATTAGATTCTGTGTACAAATTAGAAAGAAAAGTTTGATGGGGTGAAAAACTCTGGGCAGGATTTTCCCCACAGATTTCAGGACCCTGACGCCTGGCTCCAACAGGGATTAAAGGCTTGCACTGTTGTCTGAAACAGTCACTGCAATATTCTCACAATTGAACAACTAGAGGCTAGAGGGCAGGCTTGCCGCCCACTTAAGGATGATGGGCATGTTCTCGAAGCTGGGAAGCCACAGATCAGAAGTAGCAGTAGGATGTCTTCAAGTAACTGAGGGAGAGGACACCCCAAGATGGAAGCTCCTTCTTCCTAACTTCCTCAGCAATTAGGGCTGCCATTGTAAAGGGTAGGACAACTCATCCAGATAGGCCCCTGTGACTGCCGCTGAAGCATGGCATTTAGGGCGGGCCTCTTGGCCTGCCAGGAACGCTGCCCACCACCTGTTGTGTGCTCCTGGGTGGCTGCCTCCATGCAGCTGGGCTGCTCTTCCAAGATCCCAGGGAGCTTGGAGGCTGACTGGAAAATTCCAGTCGACCACCAATACTAGGCCATTCATTTGATTAATTGACTATTTATTGTTTGAGGGCAGGTAGCCTCGCTAAATCCTGTCCCCACTCTGAGAAACATTGGGCAGGATAGAGCTGGAGAACTGGCAAGCTGGTCAACAGTGAGAAATTCTGTACCTGCCTGCCTTATGTGCCAGCCCCCATTTGCTCCTAATAATTCAGTCCAATGTCACTAAGTTGCTCTTGCGCTAATTGCTATTATATAAATTGTAGCCCTGAAATTACTTAGGGGTTCCATCAGAAATTTAGTTGTACTGGATTTCTGCCACTTTTGGATGTTTCTTCCGTGCCCTGTGAGGGGCAGAGCCAAAGCTTTCCTGTTTCAATGCAAATGATGGTAGGGTGGGAAGAGCCAATTACAAGATTTTCTGTTTCCAAGGGCAGGAATTCCCAATGCAATGAGTTCCTATCCTATAACTTCAGGCGGGATCTGGCTTGTCCTCACGTATCCAAGCATCGTTGATGTACACCGCTATCCAATCTCAGTCAATGCATCCTACAAGATCTCTGCCACCACCAACCCACATTGTCGCCAACTACTACCCTTCCTCCCAACCATTGGTACCCTCCCACAGTAATCGTATCCCTTCTCCCAGCATCCCCATTCCCAGTCTCCCAGCTTCATGGTTGCTTAACTTCCCAATCGCATTCCCCACCCTTTTAATCACTTAACAGTTGGTTATGGCTGGCCTTTCAGTGGACCAATTATCATGTGTGCTTTGCCTGCGAATTGTCTGAAGAAACCTATTAAGTGTCTGCAGCCTGATGGCTGAATAATAAAATGGCTGGCAGTCCAATATTGGATGCAACTCAGGCACATTCATTTAGATAAGGCAGTCATTCCCAGGCTTGTTCTTCACATGCCTGAAAATGTGTGTTCCTGAATTTGTAATGGAAACAGTTGAGTTCCATAGGGTTCAGCATTGGGAATATTGCTTTTCACAATCTTTACAAAAGATGTTTCATCAGGATTTGTTTGAGCAATAGTATCTTGGAGGAGAAATAATGGCGCATTCAGTTTTAAATATGATGGGGAAATGGGCCTCCATCTGTCAGATATCCTTTAAAGTTGTGCTATGCATGGGGGTTGGGCAAACCCCAAGTGAACATAAACCATTAAGGATGCCCAGCTAAAGACTGTTGACTAGGAAAAAAGATGCTCTTGCACAGGGGTTTATCAAGTGCTTTGGTATAGCAAAAGCTAATAGAATATTGGAATATATTGCTGCCAAGGTGATCCATTGTAAAGCCAAAATGTTTTTAAAGTTTATTTATTAGTGTCACAAGTGGGCTTACATTAACATTACAATGAAGTTACTGTGAAAATATCCCAGTTGCCACACTCTGATGCCTGTTTGGGTACACTGAAGGAGGATTTAGCATGGAAAAAGCACCTAACCAGCACGTCTTTCAGAATGTGAGAAGAAACCAGAGCACCTGAAGGAAACCTAAGCAGACGCGGAGAGAATGTACAGACTCCGCACAGATAGTGACCTAAGCTGGGAATCGCACCCAGGTATCTGGTGCTTTGAAGCTATGGCAACGCTATCCTTTTGTAAGATCTTTGCTAGGATTCATCTTGAAAACTGTCTGGTTTTGGCCCCCTATCTAATGGATACTTGTCCACTTTGGTAGGAATAATGGTAGGAAGGACTATTACTTACATGGCGAGAAACTGCAGCATGCGACGGTGCAGAGGGACCTCGGGGTCCTTGTGCATGAGTCGCAAAAACCCAGCTTGCAGGTGCAGCAGGTGGTCAGGAAGGCGAATGGGATGCTGGCCTTCATAGCGAGGGGGATTGAATATAAAAGTAGGGAGGTCTTGCTGCAACTGTACAGGGCACTGGTGAGGCCGCAGCTGGAGTACTGTGTGCAGTTTTGGTCGCCGCATTTACACAAGGATATTTTGGCCTTGGAGGGAGTGCAGAGGAGGTTTACTAGGCTGATACCGGAGTTGAGGGGGTTGAACTATGAGGAGAGGCTGAATAAACTAGGCTTGTACTCGTTAGAGTTTAGAAGAATGAAGGGAGATCTCATTGAAACATATAAGATGATGAATGAGATGGATAGGATAGAGGTGGAGAGGCTCTTCCCGCTCAGAAAGGACAGTAGAACTAGAGGGCACAGCCTCAAGATAAAGGGGGCTGGTTTAGAACGGAGTTGAGGAGGAACTTCTTCACTCAAAGGGTGGTGAATCTCTGGAATTGTCTGCCCGTTGAAGTGGTGGAGGCTACCTCGCTAAATATTTTTAAGATGCGGGTTGATAGGTTTTTGATAGGCAAGGGGATTAAGGGTTATGGGGAGAGGGCGGGAAGGTGGAACTGAGACACGACAGATCAGCCATGATCTTATTGAATGGTGGGGCAGGCTCGAGGGGCTAGATGACCTACTCCTGCTCCTATTTCTTATGTTCTTATGTTCTTATGGATACAGAGATTCTGGAAAAGACTCAGATGAAAACTAGTAGATTGACAGAAATCTTGAAGTCTTAGTTATCACACTATGCTTAGAGAGTCGGGTACCTTTAACTTGAGAGAAATAGATTTTGCAAAGATTTGAATGAGATTTTTAAGATAATGAAGGGATGAGACTATGTTCTTGACAATGGATGATCAGAGATTGCTAGCTGAAGGAGAACCAGGAAATATGCATACAAATTATGACCAAGCAGCTTATTTGAAAATAAAGAGCTTTTCTTTTCACAGAAGTCATGAACCTTTAGAGCAAGTTGTCAGCTTATGCCAAGTAAAAAGAATTGAATGTCTGACTCTGATCCTGAAACAGTAACTTTGCTGGAGGCGTTTTAGTGATACTCAAAATGACCTCTCATCATGAGATTTCTGATATTAATAACATGTTAACAGTGGCAAGTACAATAAAGTAAAATGGGTTGAATTCTCGTCGGCAGCGGGAAGGAAGGCAGATGGGGCCAAAAGTCATGAGACCAGCTGGTGTGGCTCCTTTACCACCACCGGCCATTTTAACCAATGTGGATTCAGGACCAGAGAAGGCCACTCTCTTCCATGAGGTGGAGAGATAATTAGGCTCGTAAAGCATCAGGGTTTCTAGTCAACTTCCAGTTTGTTGACACAACAGGGGGCAGTTTAACTGGCTGAAACTAGTGACAAGCTGGCTTGATAATATTCCAGACAGGCCGATAAGTGCCCTCCCTCTGCCTAGGTCAAGGTCATACTAAAGGCTGCCCTGTAGAGGAGCTTCTCACCTCACCCATCCCACAGTGGTGGTGGCCTGGCTGCTTTTTGTATGTTTTTGCTTGTATTTTTGAAAAGGTGTCTGAAAGTGCATTTTCTTATTGAAGCACATACTTAGTTATTTACCTTTCACTGCAGCTTGCTGCTTCTCTGAAGCTGGAGGGCCTCTGATTGGCCCTGTAGCTTCTGGAGTCTGCCCATGGCCCTTAATTGAAAATTAATTTGGTGGTAAAATTTCCACCAAATGATTGTTTCCCATGGGGGCAGGTTTGGCATCTGGAAACAGTCCTGCTTTCTATTTCCTGCCCCCATGGCAAAACTTCAGCATTATAATTGGAAGAGTTTTAGAATCAATCATCTCCCTAAATTATGAACATAAACTGAGTTGCTGATAAAGAGACATGCTGTTGAAGTTTTACAACTTATACTTATCAGGACACATGCAAACAAGAGTGCCAAATTTCAAAGAGAGCAACAATTTATACTGCATGAGAAAAGGGTGCTGATTGGTTGGCAAGTTGGTTCTGATTAGTTGATGTGTTTCCGTGGAAGATGCCCCATGCTTTTGTTTAATTCAAAAATGGTGCAATGTCGACATGTTCCACATGCCTACCAAGGACAGTCCCCCTACTAATGAAGTTATGTAGCTTCTGAGCCACATTAGAAGCCTTAACAGATATTGCTGGAAAATCTTAGAAGTCTGACAGCATTTGTGGAGAGAGAATAGAGCCAATGTTTCAAATCAGGATGACCCTTTGTCAGTTATTTTGTTTCAGATTTCAGCACCCCCATTATTTTGCTTTTACATTATAAGCCTGACTAATTATCTTAGATCGGTTATTAGTGCAATACTGGAGACTATAATTTAGACTTGAGTCAACTCGCCAACCAATCAGTACCTTTTTCTAATGCAGTTTAAATTTGTTGCACCTTTGAAATTTGGCACTCTTGTATCTGTCCTCGTGCGTGCATGATGAATAGCTTGTTTCTACTGGTGGCACAGTGCTTAGCATTACTGCCTCACAGCTCCAGGGACCTGGGTTCAATACAAGCCTTGGGTCACTGCCTGCGTGGAGTTTGCATATTCTCTCTGTGTCTGCGTGGGTTTAAACAAAGAACAAAGAACAAAATCAGCCCGGGAAACAGGCCCTTCGGCCCAACGAGCCCGCGCCGCCATCTGAACACCATCCGACCCCCTCTCCACCCATGACCCCCGCCCAATGTTTTATGGCCATCCAGATTGAGGGAATATGATTTAGGGACAATTTATTCCTGCCAATCAGCCTAACAGCACATCTTTGGGTGTGGGAGGAAACCAGAGCACCCGGAGAAAACCCACGCAAGCACAGGGAGAATGCGCAAACTCCCACAGACACCGCCCCAAATCCATGTGTCTGCACAGCAATCAGCAATAGTCACTGAGCTGTCATCTTGTCCAGTATCTGGTCCAGTTTAGGCACACACTAACGACATGAAGCACTAGGCCAATCTCGAACAACCAAGAGCAGCCCCAGTACGACCCATCGCGTTTATGCCCCTCGTTGGACACGAGGCGGACCGACTTAAAACCTGTGAATGAAAAGAGAAAAAAACTTTATTATCATACCATATCCAATATTGATATCCCTCATTTCGCCCTGTGGAGTTTTTCATCTTGCGGCTGGCTCACTCACTCGTTCACTGGCTCGCGCTGTGCCGCCCGTTACTGGGCGAGTCTCTCGCGCCGCTGCCTGGCCATCGCTTGCCGGCCACCACCACCCCCTTCTCCTGCCTCCTCCTCCTCCCGCTCTACTTCACTCCACTCCGTTCAGCTCTGAGTTTCCTCTGGGTGCACTGGTTTCCTCCCACAGTCTGAAAGATGTGCAGGTTAGGTGCATTGGCCATGCTAAATTCTCCCTCAGTGTACCCGAACACGTGCCGGAGTGTGGTGACTGGGGAATTTTCACAGTAACTTCTTTGCAATGTTAATGTAAGCCTACTTGTGACGAACAAATGAACTTTAAACTGTATTTTTTTCACCGTGTTTAAGCTCTGCGAAGTGAGTATTTATAAACTGAATTCTTTAGATGAACTGTAAGAAGGAGATGTATAAGGGAAGCAGGCCAGGAGACGCAAGCGGAGGCTATTTAGCGGGCTTCCTGCCGGGAATTCTGGTGCCGTCAGAAATTAGCGCAGAGCTTTATCATTTATTTAAATTAGAATTTAAATATAATTTTCCTATCATTAACAGGCCAAATGAAAGGTAATATGCAGTACATATTGAATTAGGACCAAGGCTAGAAAATTCTTTTAAAAGCTTTTTTTAGTGACTATACTCTTTGGACTGTCACAAACACTGACAGTAGTATTATTTGCATTGCAAACATAGGTGAGGCCACAGGCTAAAGTCTGAACCATTGTGAAGTTCATTTAATGAAATATGCTGATAATGCAGCATACTATTGATTCAACACATGTCCGTGCAGAACTAAACAGACAAACAGAGGAACAATACAAACTAGGGTAAAAAAAATTAAGAAAATTGTATTATTGTGCCTAATTAGTTCAAGGTAAAGAAGGAACACATCATTACTCAGCAATCAAGTGGAATTTCGTTTTGGATTCAAACTTACTTCCTTAAATTCTGCTCGAACTAATTTGCATATTGGTGAATACGCAATTTGCCATGAGCCAAAGCACTAGGGCAGTGCTTTAGAATGTCATTTGTTCAATGCAGCTGATATTGTGGTAATGACAAAAAATAAACATTTTAGTCACAGTGCTCAGCTACCATCAGTGAGTAACCCAATTTTAAATCTTTAAAAATGACCTCTAAAAAAAAATACAGCTTCATTTGCTAATTATTTTGGAGTGCAGTAGTCACTTTTGGAGTAATTTGTTAAAAAAATTCCATTCAAAATCTTTCAGAATTTTTCAGCTGCCTAATCTTAGAGAAACCTACTGTGGCTCATTAAAATCTCCGCTCATATTGGCAGGACTGAAAAATTCTGCTGTTGTGGAGGGCTGGAAAATTTTGGCCAAACACTTTGGGTGCATCATATGAATAGTGTCCTAGTGCCTCCACTTTAATCTTTAGAATCTCTGCAAAGACTTGCAATTAGTGGAAACCTCCAACGAAAGATTCATTCATCTGTGGGGGTGGGGGGGGGGGGGGCTCGATTCTGTGAATGGGCGTGACTTGTATTCTGATTTTTTAAGAACTAGCCTGACAATCACAGAAACGCAATATCCACTGAACATGCATTTTGCTTGATATTCTGCAATCTTTTGCACTGATCACATTGAATTACACCAAATTGCACTGAAATAAAAATGGTGCAAGCAAGCAGAAACTCTGCCCGATATTCCTAAGTGAATTGTACTTTGCTTTCCACTCCATTTAGGAACAAGTCATTGGGAGACAATTTCAATTTTAGAACAATATGTTACTGAGTTCTTAACAGACAGTTTTGTGGGTGGTTAGTTTTTCACTCTGGGATTCCTTCCTTAAATTTCTTTGCCTTTCTTCCTCTGCCTTCCTTTAAAAATGTCCCTAAAAGTGAACTCTTTGTCTAAATATTGATCAACTGGCTGAATATCTCCTTATAAAGAGAATAAAGAAAGTACAAAGAAGATTACAGCACAGGAGCAGGCCCTTCAGCCCTCCAAGCCTGCACCAACCAGGCTGTCCGACTGAACTAAAACCCCTTACCCTTCCGGGGACCATATCGATCTATTCCCTTCCTATTTATGTATTTGTCCAGACACCCCTTAAAATGCACTATCGTATCTTTTTCCACTACCTCCCCCGGCAGCGAGTCCCTCTGTATAAAAAAACTTGCCTCATCCATCTCCTTTGAACCTAGCCCCTTGCACTTTAAACCTATACTCCCCTAGTAATTGACTCTTCCACCCTGGGAAAACGTTTCTGAGTATCCACTCTATCCATGCCCCTCGTAATTTTGTAAACTTCTATCAGGTCGCCCGTGAACCTCCGTCGTTCCAGTGAAAATAAACCAAGTTTCTCTAACCTCTTCTCATAGCTAATGCTCTCCATATCACAAAAGTGCGGCCTAACTAAGGTTCTATAGTTCTGTAGCTCACTGTCACAACTTATTTGATAATGTTCCTGTTAAGCACTTTGGGGTATTTTAGTATGTTACAGATGCTATAGTTTGGGATACGGGAGCACAGTAGCGATGGTGTGGTCTTGTAATCAAGAAACCTGTACTAGCGTGAATTAAAATCCCATCTTGGCAACTGGGGGACTAAATTCAATTAATTAGCTAACTCTGGAATAAAAAAACTAATAACAACCACAAAAACTACAGTAGAGTCATAAAATCATTTGGTGGAGGAAATCTGTCTTCCTCTTCAGATCTGGCCTAATTGAAACTCCTGGCTATAGCAGTGTGGTTGTCTCTATTGGAAAGTTGATGGGAAGGGTACTTAACTGTGTGGGAGGCAGGATGAAAGCTGGTTGTTGGATTGAAGGCAGATCATACTTCTTGACAGCAAGTGGTGGAAATCTATTTTTAGTTCATTAGCATATCTTATATGCTCATTGAAACTCCACTTAACCAGATAAAATTGTACCTTTGTATCTGCAAATGAGAGATGAGGCATCAGGAATGTGCCCCCAGATTCAGGATTGGTTAAACCTGATGTGCTGCAGTGAGGTTGTCTTCCTGGAGGATTTGGGCTGAATGGAATCTGATTTTCTTGTATGGGGAGATTTATTGAACCTGGAGAGAGGAGGTGTTGATGCACTGATATTGGGTGTTGGCGGTGAAAAGAGAAAGGGGCATGCCTGACCATGGAGGGAGTGAAGGAGGTGGCTGTGAGAAGGAGAACAGGGCATGGAAGGCTGACCAAGGGAGGTTGCAGTATTACTAGACTCGAGGAGAGCAGAGGGAAGAAGCTGAACTACACAGGGAAGGTCAATGTCTTACAGGTGGGGAGGTCAAGCATGATCATGTGGTTCGAGGGTTACAAAGAATCCTGAGAGTCGAAGGCGACAGATGACAGGTCAAGGAAGATAGAGGGAGTGTCAACGGTGACAGATGGCAGGTCAGGGGTAACAAGGAACAGTTCCAGTGTGCTGGGGGCTGATCAATGATCATGGGGAAGGCTTTAGGGTGAATAATAATTAGCCAAGGGAAATGGGTTGGATTGAGGGTTACTGAAGTCAAGATAAGGATGATGGATTGATGTTGCAGACAAGCCCATGATGACACCATTGCATCTAGGCTGACTAATGCTGCTGGATGACAAGGGGTTGATGCCTCTTTTGGTGTCATTTAAATATGGCATCTGGACCTCCGGCAAGGTCAGCGACTTCCTGCTTGTGCCTACCGCATGATTGGCTAGGGCCCTTATCTTCACATTTAATTGGCTGCCAACAGTGTGATGAGCCACTCCACCACTGTGAACTTCCTGACCTACCATTGAGATGTGAGGAAGCTTTTGCCCTAGGTTTTTCTTTCAGCCTGACCCGCTGAGTATTTCCAGCATTGTCTTGTCTTTGTTTCAGATTTCTAACTTCTGCAGTTATTCAAAAGTTTCAGCTGATAAGTCCCATCAATTGTACACAAACTAAAATCTTAAAAAATAAACTGAAATTTGTCAATCCTCCTCCACATTTTAAAATATGAGGATTTCCATTTTTGTTCCAGTAAAGCATTTACCAAGGAAGGGGATGGCACTGCTGCTCAACTTGTTGCTAGGAGATAAGTAGTACTTTAAGATAAACTTTATGTTTCAAACCCAAGGCAGAACAATAAAGTTTTTATCGGATAACCGTGTCTTCAGAATTTTTTTCTGTGCGGTCTATTCATAACTTTGGTCAGAATCTGGGAAAACTTGTTACGTTTTTAGGAATAAGATCAGACTGTGGATTGCTTTGAGAACAGTTCAGCTTTCAGCTTTCGACAATATAAATATGGGGTGTTTCTTTCAAAGCTAATGCTCCAATTTTCTACAGTGCCATCCTGAAGGTTTTGACTCATGCTGCTGTATGGTTCTGTGGACACTGGACTATTGTCCCCCAGTATTTTACCTAGGTTGCCATGCATCTTGTATGAGCCTAGATTATGAGTGTTGGCAGGCGATTGGACTGAAAGAGGGATCACAGCCAGGCAAGACCCTGATCCAACCAAGTGTCTATGTGTAGGCATTTCCTAGCAGGGGTTGCTACATATCAATCGGAAGGAGACTCCCTGGCTGAATTTTTCTCTATAACCCTGAGGCACCCTGAGCATTTTTAGTGAAATCTATCATACATTGGATCTGGAATTTACCAGCTCTGTGTAGCGCTGTGCTGAAATTCCACTTGAATGTGGAATCAAATGTTGTATGCGGGAACAAATACTAGAATCATAGAATTGCGACAATGCAGAAAGAGATCATTTAGCCCATTGATCTTGCACCGACAATTCCACCCAGGCCCTATTCCCATCACCTCATCATTTGCCCTGCTAATCTCCCTGAAGAGTAAGGGGCAATTTAGCATGGCCAATCAACCTAACTCGCACATCTTTGGACTGTGGGAGGAGATCGGTGGACCTGGAGGAAACCCACACAGACACGGGGAGAATGTGCAAACTCCAGACAGACAGTGACCCAAAGAATTGAGCCTGGGTCCCTGGAGCTGTGAGGCAGCATTGCTAAAACTGTGCCACCGTGCCACCCTATGTTACAAGGAATGTCCAAAACTTGGGAGGCCAAACTGATAGCAAGTGAAATTAATACTCTCACCCCTTAATAAGTGTGAGCATTTAGCATGTTAAGGGATGCCTGGCAATGCAGAGGAAGTCCACACCTTGCGGGAGGGGTCTCTGATGTCTGGCCAGGAGGCACCTCCTCTCCAGTCTGTCCACCTGCTAACAGCCCTTGCTGGGCGCCAGTTGACGTGGGCCAGGCCTCTGCTGCTGTGGGTAAAATGCCAGTAGCTGCATGAGAAAGCCCCTAAAGGGCCATTAATTGACCATAAGGGCCTAAATTTATGCACCCCTCTTCCCACCTGCCATCCCCGCTCTGCGGGAAATGTAAAATTTGGGCCTTCATTATAAGTTTAAAGCATTTCTTTGCTTTCAACATTCCTCTGCCCTTTGAAGACTTGTGTTTTTATTGAAATATGTAATCAAGATGAACGAATGTTAGTGCCTCAAAGTAGAAAAGTTGTTGCTTTAGTCATTCGTTATTGTCATTGAATACTCCCAGGTTAATTCTAGCACAGGGCAGAATTCCTCTTTATTTGACCCAGCAACGTGCCTTAATCCTAACCTCAAAGCTACAGGCTTTAATGTCCAAGTGGAGGATTTTATGTTTCATAAACTGGTCCTTCTTATGTGCTCTGTGAACAAGACTGCTAACTTTAGCTGAACTGTAAACAGCCCTGGCTGAATGATTAGAAATGTTGCTCCAATGGCTGTTTGGTTTCTACCAATATATTGGAAAATACGTTGGAACTCGCGCATCCGAATTGGATGAGGAACGTCACTGATTGTTCTTTTTATTGCTGTGTGTGCAGAGACCATTGCTGTATGTTGCACTGCTGAAGAGGGAGCCTGGAGCAGTATTCTGCCTGGAAGGCAAGGATGTACCAAAGAATTGCTCCGGTGCTGAAGGTATCAAATTCCGATCAGCAGACACTTCCTATTGCGTTGGCGTCTCGTTTGAATCTGTGAACCTAGGAATTTATGACCAATGGGTTGTTTTTGATTTTGGAAGTCGACCGCTACTCGTTCAGAAGATCAATGTCAGTGGAGTGAATGGGTTCCAACCAGCTGCAGAACCAAGCGGCGATTTCCCATTTGCCAAGCTGGAGAGGTGGCACAGTGGCAATCGGAGGATCGTGCCTTCCGTGGAGAAGACCGAACAGGAACTTCTGGTCTTGCAGGAATACAAACAGCCCGTTTTATCGTTGGGGTATAAAGTCAAGGACGTGGCAAGAACTCCTATAACACGTGTGAATTACAAAGAAAGAATGCACAATTTCCTCTTCCAAGAGGAGCAAGCTGAAGTGGATTTGGTTTCAAGGTATAGTATCTGACCAGAAAGTGCCAACACAGTATGCAACAAAATGTCTTCCTCAAGCCCTAAGTCAGTAGTCAGAGTAAGACAATTTAGATCTGAATGGGAAAAAAAGTTAGCATTTTCCTAACGAGGCCTTCTCTCTAATGCTAAAGGTGTCCAATTTATCAATCCTTGAAAGACCTGCCAGATCACAAATTTTCTCTGTTAGACTTTTGCATTAATGCAAGCACAAGTCTATTGATTTTTACCTTTCCATTTACTTTATTGATAATTTTATTCTGTCCATCTGTCACCATCAGGATTAGATCTATTAATCCACAGTTTGTGTTTTGATGGTCATGCCTTAAGCTTTGCTCTAATTGGTATAGGCATTCTCTTACATGTCCACCACATCTATAAACACTGAGGAGTTCAGCCTAATTCAGCTGAACCTCGATGAGTTAACCAATTTGTTTACAAAGAAAGGTTGTGTCTTGGTGAAAAAAGAGATTAGTTATCAAAGCTTTCCTTCTCACATTCATCAGGACTGATGCAAGGATACCAAATTTTGAAGGAAATAACAGTTTATACTGCTTGGGAAATAGGGCGGTGATTGGTTGGCAAGTGGATTCTGCTAGGTTGAGGCATTGCCATGGAGAGTGCCCCAAGAAACAGATATCCTGAAGCTCTTCTTTAATCTAAAGTGACTCTGATCGGGAATCCTCCAAAGAGCAGTGTCTCCCAAGGCTTTGTTCACTTGAAATGATACAATGTCTGGACAAATTCCTTTTGCCTTTAGAGGACATAGACCTGTGTGTAAATCTATGTAGCCTTTAGAAAATGCGAGTCCATTTGATAATCTTAAATTGGTTGTTACTGTAATTCTTGGTACATTCAGGAATGTTCAGTAAGTGCTGCTGAACCACAGAACCACATCTAATGTTGGACCCTGTTTGCCCTACTGATGGGAGCATAAGGTCCTAGTGAGGTAAATAAACATTTGAATGGCTTGTTGCATCTGCCGCAGGGGGACCCACCATGACGGGGCTGCAACATTCCTGCCTACGTTCTGAGTTTTGCAGGCACATGTTAGCTGCGTATGGTAGTACTTTGCCTATTGTGGATAGCTGAGTAGATGTGCGATTTGATATCTTCTATCAATAGTTGGGACAAATAGCAGCTCAATCAGACAACAGGTGTGAACCAATCAGCATCCTGTTTCTCATGCAGTATATTTTTTGTTCCCTTTGAAACTTGCTATTCTGGCCGCAGTCCTGATGAGTGCAAGATGAAAAAGTTCTGACAGCATGTCTTTTTTTTCAGCAATATTCAAAATTGCTTGTTTGGGGACATGGCAGGAGGTGGGGAGAAGTGAGGCCTGGACATCACCCCCACTCGTACAGCAGGTGTCAGAAGTTCCAGCTGAATCAGAATTGCACCAAATATGCCTGTAGCAATCACTGTCCCCTCCATCTAACAATCACCATCTTCTCCCTCTCAATAGTTTGCTCTATTCCCAATCACCCCCATCCCAGGGGATCATTTCCCCTTGTCCCACAAGATCTATCTGGAACCCCAGCTGATGATCCAGTGGCCCAGTTGACGTCCTTTTCTCTGGCAAGCTCCCAGGAAATCCACAGCAGCTTAACTTAATTGAGGCCTGAGGCCCATCATCATTTCCTGCACCCATTTTGCACTGACCTGTGTCATAAACCAATTTCTACGGCATGCTTTCTTTCCAATGCATATTTATGTTAATTTGACTTTGGACACATAGGCATAAGAAGATGTTTAGAAAACAATGAAGTTTTGTCTGTTAACCATGTTAAACACAATTGTCAATTTTTTTTCCTTGATAGGCTCAGCCTGCAGGAGACAATTTCTATCACAGACAAATTGGAACATATGTTTGAAGGGTTGATGATTGCGCAACATGGAGAGCTCTTTGCTGTTTTCCATCCCCCTCCTGCTTTGACCAATACAAATGAAAGCTTCCTGTTCAGGAGAGCAGTTAACACTGTGCTGTTAGCACCCAATCCTCCCTCAAGCAACGTGGTTTATGAGGCTGCCATCCTTCGTGAGGCCACCACTGAAAATTGCATTGCCCTAAAGCTGTCACCACGTTGCCATACCGATCTTGCTTTCCACAAAGGAGGCCGTTACAGCGTGGAGATTCAGTTCCAGTTAGACCGGCTTCCCTTTTGCTTCGGGCACCAAGCTGTGGACCTGCTTCCAAGTGAGCAGATCATTTTCCCAGACATCATTACGTGTTCCATTCCTCAGCTTCCCTCTCCTGTTCTAACTGGAAACCAAAAGCAACGTGATGCTATTGCCTTCATTGCTGGACAGACGTCTGGGGAGAAACCAGCCCCCCCTCTTTTAATTTATGGCCCTTTTGGAACTGGAAAAACCTTTACCTTGGCAAACGCTGCTATGGAAATTGTGAAAAAACCAAACTCTAGATTGCTGCTATGCACTGACACTAATAGGTGAGTAGTATATTATTCAGTGTTTGCAACAGCAAAATATGTGTTAATTAATGAAACATTGAACAGCAGCACATTATATGTTTGAATCAACTTTAATTTCATGACTATTGTACTTTCAAAGTCTTGGCTGGTGATATTTCACACTGCGAAAGTAACACTAAGCACATGAAACATCATCAGATACCTTTAGCCATAATGTCAGGGAGGCGATGGCCTAGTGGTAAAATGGCTAGACTATTAATCCAGAAACTCAGCTGATGTCCTGGGGACCTCGGTTCAAATCCTGACAAGGCATTTAAATTCAATAAAAAAAATCTGTAATTTCGAATCTACTGATGACCATGACTGTTGGAAAAACCCTTCTGGTTCACTAATGTCCTTTAGGGAAGGAAATGTGCTGTCCTTACCTGGTCTGGCCTACATGTGATTCCAGAACCACAGTAATGTAGTTCAATTGCCCTCAGACAAGTAGGGATGGGCAATAAATGCTGGCCAGCCAGCAATGCCCATGTCCCATATATGTATTAAAAAAAAATCCAAAATAAGCTGTTTAGATCTTATTAATTAGCTTGTTTTTTCCTTTGTCATTTCAGTGCTGCAGATTTGTATGTCAAGGAATATTTTCATGACTATTTCACTTCTGGACATTTGGAAGCAAGGCCCCTGCGACTGAAATACGTGAAGCAAAACCCTATTCATACTGATGCCATCACAAAGCAATACTGTTTAATTTCCAACAATTCATTCGTTGCCCCTGATAGAAGTACCTTGGAATCGTACCGTATAGTGATCACCACTTGCATGGAGGCAAAATTGTTTTCTGAACTCAGATTGCCCCTGGGCTTTTTCACACATATCCTGATTGATGAAGCAGCTCAGATGTTGGAGTGCAATGCACTGATTCCACTGGCTCTAGCCAGCAGTACAACACGAATTGCCCTTGCAGGAGATCACATGCAAGTGACACCCAAGCTTTTCTCCCTCGAAAGCAGCGAGATGGCAGACTACACTTTGCTCAATCGTCTGTTCCAGTATTATCAGAAAATAAAACATGACAAGGCAATCAAAAGCCGCCTAATCTTCAAGGAAAACTACAGATCAGTAAAACAGATCATTGACTTTGTGTCAAAGCATTTTTACGTGGGAACCGCCGATGATGTCATTCAAGCAAGTGGAAACGTTCCACGTCATCCTCACTTCTACCCGCTGATGTTTTGCCACGTTCCTGGGGGCAGCTGTTTTGACCCTTCCAGGTTATCCTGGTATAATGAGACTGAAGTAATTCAAGTGGTTGAAAAGGTGGAATCTGTTCTGAATAACTGGCCCATGGAGTGGGGAAATCTGGATCCAAGCTCAGTGTGTGTTGTATCTTCTGAAGGGTTTCAGGTATAAAAGTTATAAAGTTTATTTATTAATCACAAGTAGGCTTACATTCACACTGCAATAAAGTTACTGTGAAAGTCCCCTAGTTGCCACAGTCCAGTGCCTGTTCTGGGGGAGAATGCACCCAACTAGCACATCTTTGGACTGTGGGAGGAAACTGGAGCGCCTGGAGGAAATCCATGCAGACTTGGGGAGAAGATACAAACTCCACACAGACAGTCACCCAAGCTAGGATTCAAACCCAAATCCCTGGCACTGTGAAGCAGCAGTGCTAATGACTGGGCCACCATGTAATACAGTGTAGAGTATATATTGAATCCATTTAACAACTTGAAAATGAATAACATTGCCTAGAAAGGAGAGTTTTAAGAACAGAATTAAGTTCCAGGAAGAATTAGGAATAGCCTATGGCACGGCCAAGAATTTTCAACAGGACTGACATCCCTGTGGAGAATTGCCAGCGAGATGAACGGCAAGTGCTGTTCATTGTCCACTGACCACAGAATTTGGCCAATGTTACTGACGAGGGAGGTGTTGACTCTGAGGAAGTGAACTCAAGTAATAACAGTGAAAATGTTTCTCCAGCATAAATGATTTTAGCTGAATTTTGCAAGCATCAGGGGAGAGTTCATGCTGGAATTGAATTTGTCTTCCTTTTTACTGCAGTAACATTAAATACTCTTGGATTAGGTATAGCTTAAATTGGAGACTGAAGTAATGACTCATTTAGTTCATTGTTTCTGAGATCTACACTGAGAAGAGGGCACCTTCTGTTTGTTCTGTTCTCGACCAAAGAGGCCTTTATGGCCTGATTCCCAGCTTTGAGCAAAGTGGTGCTGGCTAGTCACTGGCTAGTAGTCCTATCCCTACTCAGGGGGAGGGATGGTTCACCTTGAACCAGCAGTGGAGAGGTTTCCTGCCCACCTAAACTGGATCCAGACCTGAGACATCAAGACAGTGTGAATTCAGAAAGTGCCATTTACTGCGTAGTTTTCCCGTCCCAGCCACCACGGGAATCTTAGCGGGCAGGATGCGGACCACATAAAGGTCCATTGACCTCGGGCGGGATTTTACGTCTTGGAGAGAATGCAGCTGGAAAATCCCACCCTTAGTCAGAACTGCAATCATCTAATTATAATTTCAAAAATCAACTCAATACACACGCAAGCCAAATTCTCTCCGGGTTACACCATCTTGTAATTATAATTATTTTGTAAGACTACGTGGCCCCTTTAAAAACTGACTGAAGTTGCTTTTCTTAAATTGCCACATAATCCAAGAATCTCCAGAATCCCGAAGCTTGACAAATAACACCACATTTTCCGTCTATGGTAGTGCAGGGGAAAACATCACATAGAGGGCCTACAGCGCAAGGCAGAAATAAAGGCCACAGCAGGATCTTTATCACTTTTCACGTGATCATGTTGTGTAAACATTTCCTTGTTGCTGTCCGCTGTGACAATTTCAGGCTCCAAGTCCAACCATGTCAAGTGCAGTTCGACTATTCCAAATTTGCCTGTATTGTTTTCTTAGGATCACAGCTTGTGTGGTTCCTTGTTTTCTGAAAGTCCAATTTTGACCTCTGCCTTAGTTTTGTGTTAATTGAGCAACAGTTTTCTTATTGTAACGCCCTGTGAGTCACATGATAATATCCTGCAGTGAGGAAATTGCCAAGTTTTTGAAAGTCACTTTTTGTGCTATTGTTGATTATCACCAGGAGTGATTTCATTTTATTTCCTAAATAGAAAATATATTTTCCTGCTTAACAAAGTGATGGATATGTTTGATGAGGGGCTCCCTCTTGTCCTTTGGTGCCAGCCCTAGATCTTCCAACTGGGAGATGTGCCTACCTGACCATTAGTTTGCAGTTTCCATAGCAACTTGTGCTCCTGATCTACATAGGAGTTGGAGCTGGAGTTGAGAAACACTGAAGGAAGCCTGCAAATGAGGGATGGAATTCGCAGGGTTAAAAAAGACTCCAGCGACCTTTAATAATAGTGGGCAGAACCCAGATGTGGATGTTATGCCTCCATTTCCAGCTGATATCATTTTTGCCAGCAAAGAAAGGGGGTGGGGTGTGAATCCCGCACAGAATCTGTAGGGCCATTTGAAAATAGTTCTGAAAAAATGCAATAATCCATGCCCCCAGGAGCATAGGCCTGCAGTGTGCGAGTCACAAGTTTAAGGATCTTGTTCAGAGCTCTGTAAAGTAATATCTTAAACACTGAAGCCTTTTTTCAGAGATAGAGGTTGATGGAAAACCAAACAGGAGGGAAGTGGAGGGGGTTGCGAAAGAGGACAACTTTTCCAGCCCTGACCCCAGATGTGTGTTTGGGTTCTGTGGGACAAAGGGTATCCAGTTAGGAGATAGCTGCTTACGCCCTTGAGCCTACTGAGTCAAGGCTGTAACATCCAAAGGTGTGCAGCTTAGGCCATGCTAAAATGCCCCTTAGTGTCAGGGGGACCAGCTATGCTAAATGTATGGGATTATGTGTGGGATTGAGGTCAGTGCAGACTCAGTGGACTGAATTGCCTCCTTCTGCACAGTAGGATTCTATGATTTTATGATTCTATCATTGCAACACCAGCCACTTGCAAATGTGGACCATCACTGAGCAGACTGATGGCCTGTGAAAGTTGCGATTCAGAGGTTTTGACCCCCTGGGGGGACTAATGTGGTACTTGCCAAGGGTGTTAAGGATAGTGACTGTTGCGTGCTTCATAATATGGCACAGCAGAGGGGCCTGAGGCCAGCGAAAGAGCAATATCATCAATGGAGGAGAGCAAGGAGGGAATAAGCAGGGCGAGGTGCCATCGAGGAGGAGAGTTAAAGTTAAAGTTTATTTATTAGTCACAAGAAGGCTTACATTAACATTGCAATGAAGTTACTGTGAAAATCCCCTAGTTGCCATACTCCAGCACCTATTTGGTTACACTGAAGGAGAATTTATCATGGCCAATTCGCCTAACCTCATCTTTAGACTGTGGGAGTAAACTGGAGCACACAGTTTCCACAGCCCTTGCTCTGGTCTTAACTCAGCGTTGGCCTCCATTTCCTTGACTTGCTGAGCCTCTGTGGATGGGAAGGCTGTGTGAAATGTGCAGTCAGTGTGAATCCCGCATACCCTGATGAGGGGCAATTCTCCCGGGAGACTCAAGCGGAGACCGTTTCGCGTGCTCCCCGCGAGGTGCCACAGCCTCTGCGAATCTCTTGCAGCCGGATTTCCGGTGTCGCCAGCTCCATGTCAGAAATCAGGGCAGAGCTTATAAATTATGCTAATCTTAACTTAAATGTATTTTAAATATCATTAGCAAGCCGCTGAAACCTCCTGCCTGCGAGCCGCTCCCCAACCCCGCCAGAAGCGGTTCGCTCCAGCGGGGTTTACGACAGCTCCCCGCTTTTGGGAAGCTAGTAGGCTGACCCCGCTGAAGTGAAGGGTTGCCATCAAGGGGGGGAAAGGCGGGGGGGGGGGGTGGCGAAGTGCCAATACTCAGGAGCACATTGGCACTGCCCACCAGGAATCAGGCAGTGCCAAGCGGATACCGTTGCCACTCTGTGTTTTGGAATTGTAGGCAGAGGGAGGGAGGCCAGCTATTGGGGCTGGACATTGGGGTGGGGAAGGGTCCTGACTATGACTGTAACAATATATCCGGCACCCTGTCCTTTCCTTCTTCCCTATGTACTCCATGTATGGTATGCTTTGTCTGTATAACATGCAAGTAACAATAATTTTCTCTGTATCTCAATACATGTGACAATAATAAATCAAATCAAATTAGTTGGACAACCATATCCATAGAGTAACAGAAATGGAGAACTTTTTGGCAATTGGGAAAGTTGTGCCCTTCATTCCATCAATTCCATCTCTCTGGAGAGACGAAGGCTGAGAGGCGACCTGATAGAAGTTTATAAAATGTTGAGAGGAACAGATAGGGTGGATTCTCAGAGGCTATTTCCCTGGGTTGAAATGGTCGCTACGAGAGGACACAGATTTAAGGTGCGGGGAGGCAAGTACAGAAGTGATGTTAGGGGTAAGTTTTTCACTCAGAGGGTGGTGAGTGAATGGAATCGGCTGCCGTCAGTGGTGGTGGAGGCAAACTCGCTGGGGTCTTTTAAAAGACTTCTGGATGAGTATATGGGATTTAATGGGATTGGGGGTTATAGATAGGTCTGTGGATTGGTAGGTGTTGATGTGATTGGCGCAACTCGTGGGCCGAAGGGCCTGTTTGTGCTGTAGTGTTGTATGTCCTATGTTCTAATTCAAATTGCCATTTCGTTCAGAAGGACTTTATATTTATTTCAGCCAGGAAAACAAAATGATGCTAATTGGTGGATTTACTTTAATAATCTTTTGTAAACTTGTTTTATTCAGGTTCAATGCTTGAGATACAGGCTCAGGCAGTGTGGACACTCATCAATAACTGTAGAAAATGTCTTCAACATTCAAGGTAGGTGTACTTATTGAACTGTGAAAGTGTTGCAAATAGACTTTTCACATTGGTGCCGTATTTGGGGATTTCCTTCTCCTCTTGTGAAACCACACCACGTATACAGTGAGGCTGTTTCACTAACAAGGGAAAGAAAAACAGCCTTGTAGTTAAATGAGTTGTAAACTATCTTAATAGTTCTAGAATTTGTGTGTTTGTATGCATATAGTATTGATGTCCCTTATTAAGTTAATTTTCAATTCAGATTTGTGCATATGAAAAGCTCACATGGGTGGCACAGTGGCACAGTGGTTAGCATTGCTGCCTCACAGTACCAGGTAGCGGGGTTCAATTCCAGCCTTGGGTGACTGTGTGGAGTTTGCACATTCTCCCTGTGAGTGCATGGGTTTCCTCCAGGTGCTCCGATTTCCTCCCACAATTCAAAGATGTGCAGGTTAGGTGGATTGGCCATGCTAAATTGCCCCTTAGTGCTGCAAGATGTGTAGGTTGGGGGTTATTAGTGGGGTAAATACATGGGATTATGAGAATAGCGTGGGGGTGGGCCTGGTTGAGATGTTGAGTCGGTGGAGATTCGATGGGCTGAATGGCCTCCTTCTGCACTGTAGGGATTCAGTGATTCTCTATGATTTAAGAAATTCCCTTTTGATGATACTTTAAAGACGTCAGAAAAAGGAGGATGTCAGGGGTTGAAACCCACCAAATTCTATTCTGGTTAGAATTCAACATTTGAAATATCCTTCAACAACAACAATTCTAAACCTGTGGCCTGTATAATCTAGAAGGACAAGGGAGACAGGTGCATAGAAACACCGCCACCTGCACGTTGTCCTCCAAGCCACATACTATGACTTCCCCGACTTTGAACTATATCACCATTCCTTCAATATGCTGAGGTCAAAATCCTGGAACCACCCCCCTCCTTCCTAACAGCACTGTGGGTGTACCTACACCAAATGGACTGCAGTGGTTGAAGAAGATGGCCACCACCACTTTCCCAACTAGGCATGGGCAATAAATGCTGGCCCAATCAGCAATTCTCACATCCTGTGAAAATATAAATAAGTTGTATGAGTTTGTATCAAAAGTTCTAAATTTCCAAAGTTTATACATTTATTAAATGTATAGGGCATTGGTGAGGCCGCAGCTGGAGTACTGTGTGCAGTTTTGGTTGCCGTACTTACGCAAGGATATTTTGGCCTTGGAGGGAGTGCAGAGGAGGTTTACTAGGCTGACACCGGAGTTGAGGGGGTTGAGCTATGGGGAGAGGCTGAATAAACTAGGCTTGTACTCGTTAGAGTTTAGAAGAATGAGGGGAGATCTCATTGAGACATATAAGATGATGAGTGGGATGGATGGGATAGAGTTGGAGAGACTCTTCCCGCTCAGAAAGGATAGTAGGATTAGGGGGCACAGCCTCAAGATAAAGGGGGGGCGGTTTAGAACGGAGTTGAGGAGGAACTTCTTCACTCAAAGGGTGGTGAATCTCTGGAATTCTCTGCCCGTTGAAGTGGTGGAGGCTGCCTCGCTAAATATTTTTAAGACGCGGGTTGATGGGTTTTTGATAAGAGAGGGGATTAAGGGTTATGGGGAGAGGGCGGGAATGTGGAACTGAGCCACGACAGATCAGCCATGATCTTATTGAATGGCGGGGCAGGCTCGGAGGGCTAGATGGCCTACTCCTGCTCCTATTTCTTATATTCTTATGTAAAGGGAAAGTTGGCCAGATGTGAGAATTTGCAGCAGAACGTACAGGTGTTAGCTGTGGAAATAGAAGCAAGCCAGACTTTGGGGCAGTATACATGCAGCAATTACATGACCTGAATTTTGCTTTCAACAGCAAAGGAACAGCTTTGGCCCTTTCCTTCATGTACACTTGATTAGAGACTTTCGTGGGGCGGTTAACAGAAGCCTCTAGCCATCTGGCATTTGTTTTGGTGCAGCACCCTCAATATGGGTTCTGTGGCATCTGTAAACAGGGCAAACAACATTGAGGTTTTTCATCCAAAGAGAATGAAGTATTCTCATTGTGCCATGTAGCGTTTAAACAAGTAAGCAAATACAGGAAATATAAATCATACAGAAGAAGCAAAATAAACTCTGCAAAATCCAGATTGTACTTCAGGGAGAGAGATAATAGGGAGACAGAGCATTTTTTAAATCTTGCAGAACTATTTTTCTCCTGAGAGAATGGGCAGAATCTTGTGGAGGTGATGGGGAGTCTGAGCTATCGCTGGTGAGCCAGCGAGACCCCGCATCCCCTCTTTCCAGAAGGTCTTCCATGTCTTGATTCTTGACAGAGGCATTTGTGTGAAATTTCTGACATTTTCCTGAATCCCAGTTAATAGCAGTGTGTGTCAACACTGCCTTAGAAAAGAAGCTGCTGAGTATTTTGCTACACTCATTGATGGAAATGATAGCTTCATACGGGGGGTAATTCTTTTATTCTTTCTCTCCAGGAAAGCAGTTCAGAGTGATTATCATTTCTACCGTGCACACTTGCGAAAGCAGCATTTCTTCAAAGAGTGCCGGATTGGAATTCTTCAATCAACCTAGGGTTTTGAATACAGCCATGACACGGGCCCAGTCTCTTGTCATAGTTGTTGGCGATGCTGTGGCTCTTTGTTCTGTTGGGAAATGCAGCAAAATTTGGAAGAAGTATATTCAGGAGTCTGTTCACAATGGAGGCATTTACCCAGAAGATCTCACAATGGAGCAGATTAAACAGGCCATTGTTGACATGGAGACCTGGACTCTCAAAGAGGAAAATGAAAGTGACGATGATTCTTCTTATTCAGACAAAGATATTGATCCAATACTACAAGAACTTTTAGATGAGAGCAAGAATGTGACATTAACAGTGACGGAGGAAGGATTGATAGACATTATTGAAGGCGAGAAAATAGAACCAGAGAATAAGATTAATGAATTTCCCGTTGTATCTACCCAGTCCTCTCGGAAGAAAAATACACAGTACACTGATTACCCTAAACATGTTCTGGAGAAATTGCAGTTAACTCAACCCAAGAAGTACAAACGATGTGAGATAGTCATGGAAAAATTTTACAAAGGCTATGCTGTCACTCTGGATGAATCTCAGTCTGTACACATTAAGATAGAAGGTCGAGTTAACTGTGGACAATCATTCCCCGGTGATCAGGTTTTAGTTGAAATTCTGCCCCAGAATTCAGGCTCAGGTGATCATTTTGGTGTATATGGAAAAGTTGTAGGAGTGCTAAAGGCAGGTGACTTGCCAAGAACCTTTGTCTGCACAGTTGATGAATATGATTCACACGTTATGGTCCCTGTCAACAAGTGTGTTACGAAAATCTACACGCCACCAGCAGATAAACAATCTCGCAACAAAATCCCAATTCGCAAATGGAGAAATGGAAAAATTGTGACAGTAAAAACTATATCTGTTACTGAAGAAACAAGGAGGAATTATTTCTTTGTTGTTGATCTACTATGCTGGCGGAGCAATTTTTACCTTCCATTGGGAATTGTAACTAAATTACTCCCTGTAGCAGTAACAATGGATCAAGGAATGGATATACTGAACTTGGAATACCATGTTCAGGACAGCTACCCAAAAGAAGTTATCAAAGAGATAGCAGAACACAACCAGAAATCCAAGGAAACATTGGGTGAGAATCGAGTGGACTGCCGCAAGTATTTAACATTCACTGTGGATTCCTCGGATTCTAAGGATCTTGATGATGCCATTAGCGTGAGAGAGTTAGATAGAAATTATGAAATAGGGCTTCACATCACAGATGTGCGAAGTTTTGTGCGGAAGGGTAGTGTTTTAGATAGTGAGGCACAGAAGCGTGGAGTTACTTATTATTCACCTGACAGAGAGCCAATTAACATGCTACCACCAAAGCTCAGTCAAGAAATCTGCAGCCTACTGCCAGGAAAAGAATGCAAGGCCATCTCTCTGTTCGTTGTGGTAGAAAAGGGCACCAACAAGATCATGGAAGCAAACTTTTCACTTTCTGTTATTAAGTCAGACAGAAGACTCTCCTATGAGGAAGCAGAAGAAATCATCAACAATTTTAGTGGAAGTGATTTAAGGTTTGACACTCTGGAAGATTCAGTTGCTGTAGCCTTTCACTTTTCCAGAGTCCACAGAAAGTGTCGACTTCAAGATGACTACTATTACGAGCAGCCTGATGAAAAGAGGCACCCGGGAAATAGAAAATCCCAACAGATGATTGAAGAACTCATGATAATGATGAACAGCTTTGTTGCTGAATTCTTGACCAATAATACTGGAACAAAAAGTGTGACACCGTTGAGATGCCAGGGTTCTCCCGCACTTCAGGACATGGCCAATCTGGAAAATAAGCACAGGAAGTTGATTTGCCTTTCCATTCATCTCTCTCACCAAATTGGCATCCTGCCAAACGTTCAACCTCAACCTTGTGAGGATTTCCAGATTTTGTCTTCTTTGTGGAACAGCCTGATAATGGCAGCTAAGACTAATGACATTCATAAGTTGTCAGATTTCATCGCAACAGATGATATCCACCCAAGTCTCGCACCGGTAGCATTAGAACTCAGAAAACTTATGCAAAGATCGTTATTTGTTTGCTCTAACTCAACACCTGGGTCAAAGCAAGGGCATTACTCTCTGCAACTTGAATGTTACACCTGGGCCACTTCACCCATTCGCCGATACCTGGACATTATTATCCAGCGTCTCCTTGCTGCCATCCTCTGCAAGGGACACCTGCCCTACAGTAAAAAGGAAATTGAAAAATTATGCACAGATTTCAATAGAAAAAGTAGGAAGGCTTCAAGTTATGAGAAAAAAGCTCAGAAGCTTCACTTGGCAACGCAGCTTAAAATTCAAGTGGTGCAAAAGCTGGCATTCGCTATTGACGTTGAACCCCAAACCAGGTTCTTCAACGTTATGTTCCCTTTGAACAATGACACTTTATCAGAGTTCTACCAAGTAAATTACAGAACTCTGCAGCTGGTGGAACAACCTGCCTATGATCAGAGCAAAAACTCAGTGAAATTAACGTGGAGGAAAAGAATTTACTGCTTAGTATCACGGAGAAATTCTATTCTTCCACCTGGGTCATTCTGCAATCCACATGTCCATACCATTGGAGCTGATACTTGGCAGCAATTTGTCAATGCAGTCAGATCGGAAGAATTTTGTAAGGTGGCTGCCCTTCTCTTGGAGAAGAGCCAAGTTGCCAAATCTAGTGATAAGCAGGGGTACTTTGGCAAGATAGATGTGGAGAAGTGCAAAGTGTCTTCACTTGCACATTACGTACGTATTTCCCTGGAGGTTAAAAATGGCGATGCTTTGCAGTTGCAACTGAGCACAGATGTAAAGAATGGCTTCTTGGTGCCGACTGTGCAGTTGTGGAGTATAACTCCAGTGTTTGAAATTTGTGTCGAACATGCAGAAAACCCCATTGCGTGCTTCTCGGAGTACGCTTCAAGATCACCCCAAAAGAAATATCAGAATGTAAGGGAATATCAAACAATCTGGGAACCGCTGTGTGCAATGGAATCTGCATCAAGTGCTGTGTGCGAGAATGAAGTTATAATTATCTACGATGTTAAGATAACTTGGAAGAGGAAGGGGACAGGAGGCAGAAAGTTGTATGGGTCATTTTCTATTCCCAAAGAATTTAGTAAAAACTGGCATATTGAAGGTCCCCTGAGCAATTGCTACCTGTGTATCCGGTGCAGAGGCCTGAAGCAGAAAGAGGAAAGGAATCTGACCAAAAATGATGAGCCTCTTTCTCAAAGGTTTAAGGCCCTCTGCATATCAGAAAGCTCCTCCAAGCTGAATATCGACCCTGACAGTTACATCTGGGTTGCCCATGCTGTGACTGGGTTTCAAAATGATTGTCCTAAATCTGATAGAGAGACCATCGTGAAGACAGACTTTGCTGTTCACAAAATGTCCATGGATATTATCCCAAGTGAAATATTCAAGGACGATACGGTGTTCACTGTGGAGATCATTCCCAAACTACTTCCTGACATGTAAGTACTATGGCTGGACAGCTATAATTAAATGTTGTGTGTCTAATTTTGTAGTGGTTTTGTAGGATTGAAATGTTTTGAATTCCTAATCATTAGAATTTGGTTTCAAACATTACGAGATTACCACATATACTTACATTCAAGGTGAATCTTTGAATCCAGTTTTTTAGGAAAAATATTAAGGGTCAGCTTTTATGCAAGCATTATTTTTGTGGGGTTTATACATGTGCTTGATTTGGGCCAGACTGCAATCTAGAGCCATGCCTTTATTCTTACCCAGCTCGTTCATAACTCCATTAATAGTATTATTAATAACACAGACAGATACTTGACACCATGAAGTTAATGTTTTTACTTTATACATTCCAGGATTCTTGGTTTGAAGTTTTGTTTTTAAAGTTTTTGAATGAATTTACATACTGACCAGTTAGCACTTGACTGTGGTTATCATATATTTTGTTATTAGAACATAAAACAGTACAGAATAGGTCCTTTGGCCCATGATGTTGTGCTGAACATGACACCAAATTAAAGTAATCCCTTGGTCTACATCCTCTATTCCTTGCATACTGCTGTGCTTATCTAAAAGCCCCTTAAACACCCTGATTGTATCTGCTTACACCACCACCCCTTGGCAGCGCGTTCCAGACATCTATCACTCTCTATGTAAAAAAACTTGCCCATCACATGTCCTTTGAACTTTCCCCCTCTCACCTGAAGTGCATGCCCCCTAACTTTAGACATTTCAACTCTGGGAAAAGATTCTGACTGTCGAACCTATCTATGCCTCTCACAATTTAATAGACTTCTATCAGGTCTCTCCCCAGACTCCACTGCTCCAGAGAAAACAGCCCTAGTTTGTTTAGCCTCTTCTTACAGCTCATTTCCTCTAATCCAGGTAGCATCCTGATAAACCTCTTCTGCATCCTCTCCAAAGCCTCCACATCCTTCCTGTAAAGTGGCAACCAGAATTGAATGCAGCACAAGTGCGGCCTAACTGAAGTTTTATAAAGCTGCAACATGACATCCTGGCTCTTGTACTCAATGCCCCTCTACTTTTCATCTTTGTCTGGCCAGCAGACCTTTGCAGGCTATTTCCCCACATTGCAATCCTACTTCTTGAGTGGCTGTGCACACCCACTTTATTTTTATCTAGCAGACTTGGGAACCACCATCTCCTGAAGCAGGACGGAGGTATAAGCGAAGGCATGTGGATGTTGAGGTGGTGGGTTAGAAAGCCCACCTCTGTTTGTTGGGATCAATCCAGTTGGTAGCTGAATGTGAAGCCCCTTAACTCCTCACACCCACATGCCATTGTCCCCCATACTCCCTGCCCCTTCATACTCCCATGCCCACACCAAGTATCCACTATGTGTAAGACTAGGGGAAATCTTTGAGATGATTATAATTCAGATTAAGTCAAGATAAAGTGTCATTCAAAAACCATGCGAAAAAAAGTCCTTTTAGAACCACATTAAACTGCCAAGATAAACAACAGTCATCAAAAGCTACTTCCAAAAACATAATCCTATTAGAAAACTGTCAGGATAAGTAAACTTTCAGTCCTGTTGACAGGTGTATCAACAATCTTTGCTGAGCTGAATCTATTAGTAGAGACTGGGACATAGCCATCACCGATAATGAGATTTTATTGAGTGACTGTGGGTTGAATTTTGTGTATCCTCAGTCAGCATGTCTCCCATGGGTGCAGGGGGAGTTACACCATCTCCCCACACAATCCTAAGCTCACCCCCATAATTATACAGGGGAGGAGGGGAGTTGGGTCACCAGCCCACCTGCTGTGTTTAAATGAATAATAGTTGTTAATTAAGCTTGACTGGGCGACTCATGTTTTTTAACTTATGAGGAGTGGGAAGCCAGGGTTGGCGTGGTGGGGTTGCTCTTTCTGGCTGATTGCAGGTTGCCTCTTCCCCCACACCCAGGCTGAAATTCCCCTTTCCTTCCAAAATGTTAAACCCACCCACAACACTGTCCCTGCTCTCCCTGTCCCTCACCGCTCTTCCTATCCTACCCAAACCTTCCCAGCCAAAGAGCAGGACTTACCTGCTTGGGGGATCCACGCCCTTAATCTTACTCTTCTTCCACCATCTTGGCGGCAGACCACTGATGTCTTCCTGACAATACCAGAACTGCTGGGACTTCCTATGGACTTTGTTAGGGTGAATTAATAATTTAAGTGTTTAAGTAAAATGGGGGGTTTGAGTAAAGAGCAAATGTTTATGCCCCTTGAACTTTACACACATTCAAGGACCTAAGGTCAGCAGAACCCGCCAATAATGATGTTTACTTATAAGAAGAACAGATGGTCTCTAGCTAGGCGGGGATAACAAGATTCTGGGTGAAGGTTTAATAAGAAATCTGTGTAGACAAGATCAGAATTCTAAACAAAGCACTGTGTACTGATTAACTGTATACAACTGTGTGTATCTGTGACTTAGAAGAGAGAGCTCTGTCCATGTGAAAGCTCTAATAGAGCGGTGCCTGCTGTATGAGGAGAGTGCTTCTTTAGTGGTTTCTCTGGGGCAATGCTCTTTATGCTCGATTCCATGAACAAACTATCGTAACTTGCCCCTGAATCTCCTGTGGTTAGTTAGTCCACTACAACAATGTCGTAAGTCCAAAATGGTTTGCCCACCCCTCAGTGCTTTGTGGCTGTGGGGTAGGTCAGAATGGAACATGTTGTATCCAGGGGAAGCGGGTGGGAAGCTGTTTTGCCTGTTCCCTTCCCATATTATTCAGTCCTTTATCAACAGCCTCTACTTAGCTGAATGCATTAGTGGAGTTGGAATTCAGCCAACTATGCACAATAAGATTCTGTTGCGCCATTGTGTCAATGAGACCTCAATCTACTGAATCCTAAAGCTGGTTCAGTAGATATAATGAAATCTTACGTACAAACTTGCCAAATTTGTTGTTATCAGAGCCCTCTTCCCACTTAGCGTTAAAAGATGCCATCTAAAGCTCATTAACACTTTACCACAAGGTTTAAACAAAAGTTTAAAAACATGACAGTTATTCTGTCCTAAAAAGATTTAAAGAAGGTGAACAGCAATGGCTAGAATAAGAACGGGAATTGCAGAAATACTCAACGTGTTAGTCAGCATCTGTTGAGAGAAAATGCAGAAGTTATGAAATTTGTTTTGTCAGTGTGATGTTTAATGCTAAACCTGCCCATCCTAATAACTTCCTCTTGAATTTTACAGGCGCAAGGAGTGTGCTGTTCAAAGTCTCGACAACAGTTCGCAACTGGCTCAGAGCATAGCACTGGGTCAACATATACCTTTCAGACGTAAGAACAGCTTACAGACTTTATTGTACATTTATCCTAAATATAAGACCAGAGTATATTCATTGGTTCTGTGATGAGGTTAAAGGCATATTTGTTTTTGAGCCATATTAACTCTTTCACAGCAGTATTGACATTTTTGTCACTCAAAAACCCATTGGTTTGTAAGGAGAATGTACTGAAAATTTCAGAAGACACCTGCCCACTTTAATGCACTGAAAGAATGCTGTGTTTTTCTTATAGGACCTAGTCACTTAACGCTTAACAGTCTTCCAAAGTCTATCCTTCAGTGTTCTTTAATATTAGATGGTCAAAGTGAAATTATGGGCCTCAGCTATTCTTGGGATAATATTGCAGTAGGTTAGCTGGGATTAGGGTAAAACTGACCAAGTGGGGTTTACAAAGTCAGTAAGAGGACATTGCTTGTAGCTGGGAAGTTTAACTAGAATATTAGGTGCTTCTCACTCATGAGGCGAATGTTATTCAGATCTCAGCCATGTTCCCTTTGGCCTTTTCTGTGTAAAGAGCAGATCAAGATGTTCATTTAAAGAAAATTGTCTCTTTTTTTGGAGTCCTGGCCACTCATTTGGAGTGTCCAATGGAATCAACTTTCACTGATATGAAGCCAGGATGTCTCATCTCACTGAATGTATCAGCCTTCAGTTGTATCTTGGTGTAAGCAGTAACTTTTCTTGTCCTGTCTCCATCAATATTTGGGGGTCTTGCCCCTTACTCAGCAAGTTGAAAACTCTAGAAATGGCAGAGTCCCTGGAAACAAGGGGCTTTTCATTATTTTCTGGTCATTACCACTGGTTTCCTGTCTCAATTATCATGGGAGTCAGTTAATAGAACTTTGGGCCCATTATCTTGAACAGTTTTCAGGTATTTAGAAGAAGATAACATTCCTTATAATTAATTAATATCATATGGAGACATTGATATTTTAATGTTCTCATGATTCTGGAGCCTGATGGTGTTGGGCTTTAAATATTTTCAATTATTTATGTCATACATGTGATTAGTTTGTGATTGACATCCATCTGCTGTCTTTCTGATCCACTTAATGACCATGGTCTTGGAAGTCCACTTTCTGTTGTAGGTGCTGGGGATTGCTTAATGGTGAACCCCTCTTCCCTAAAGCTAGAAGTATTTGGGGTCAAGGAGAATTCATGTTGGTGCACCTTGAGCACTCGTTGTAAATGCAGCATTGGGCAGCCACTGATGGGTCATCAGCACAGAAAGACATTTTACGAAGGGGCAGATTATAGGGAATGACTGGAATTTTTTTCTATGCTTAAACTCTGGCCTGGTCTCTTAGCTGGACCTTGGTTTTTCAAACTGGGTACCACTTTTATTGGTTGGTGTATTGGTTGGTAAGCAGATCCCAAGCCAAATGTAAAGGGAAATCTAGCCTGGAAATGTCTTCTCCCCATTCGTATCCAACTTTGCTGTAAAAGGTTATGTTCTGAGCAAAAAAGTCTCCTGGCGAAATTTGGCACAGAGACCAGAACAGCCCTTCCACCATGTAGCTGAGTACATTCACACAGTGGAATTGCACCTTCAGGGGTTTGACTTCAACCCATAAATCCTTCCGTTTGTTGCCATGTATTTACTGATTTATGTCAGTGAGTGTATTGGGAATTCATAAACCAATGGGTAGAATTTTATGTCTGCCAAGTAGGCCTGGCCTGGAAGCGTGTTATATTGTCAAGCACATATATTGATGTCATCATACACTCGTGTAATATTTTGGTTGGCAGGCACAGGTGCAGATTGGCACCGTGCCCGCCAGTAATTATGTTTCTTGTTGAAGGGATTAGATCCCCAAATGACCAAAATTTTACCTGTCCTGTGCGATATCAAGTTCAGCACATGCGAGACACGGGTGGCAGGACCAACCATATTTTAACTTTTTGGATTCAAGGATGGGATAAAAGGGGAATGCTGAGGAGGAGCTGGGAGTTTCAGGGAGTGAGTTGAGATGGTGTTTTTGGATTTTGCGAGAGCATCTTCTGTGCTAGGCTCAGCACAGTGCGGAGCTCTCAGGATACTGCTGTCCTCTTGCTGGCCGTTGGAATTCCCTTCCCACCTGCTGGGTCTACCAGCGTGGCCACTTTGCAGGCAGTGATGCCTCTGCGGCCTTGCCACACTGCCTTTAAACTCTGTGGACATGGCACCTGCCATGCACCCACCCTCGCTGACCACACTGGCCCAATGTGACTGCAATTTACTCGAAGTGACAAATTAGAGTAATATCACGATTCTGAATTGATCACAAGTGGGACTGGGAATCACAGCCACTTCTCCTTCCCACCATTCAGCACGCACACCAAGTGTGAAATTCTGCCCGATATCTTGTGCGTTTATATCAAATTCCATTGTTTGCTATTTTACTACAATGCTAATCCATTTAAATTAGTAGACCAGACAATTTCCTATCAGCATGAAATGTTTGTACAATTATTGAAGAAAGTTGCTTCAAGGCATGTGATCTAATTGGATGAGATTTCACTCACTGTAATAAAGCTTACTCTGGGAATGAATAAGTTACCTAAATTGAGGGGGCTGGATTTTATGCGGCTGACTGGAGTCACATTCGCTGGGCCGAGAACCGGCAGCTACACCAGTCAGGTTGCATGGGGGAAGCTTGACTGAACTGGCCTCAGTAAGCCTCCCCTGTGATTGAGGTCCATGGTGTTGTAGATACTGCTGGCCCATCAAAGGCCGGCAGCTACTTGTTGCTGCCAGTGCCGGTGGGAGAGGTGTCTGCTGGTTGGTGCCTGCACCTACCAGAGGCCCTGCAATGTCAGGGGATTCCAGACCAGAGGTGCAGGATGGGGATTGTGGAATTGGAGGCCAGTGGCAAGAGCAAGTGGGTGGCTTTCAGTCTCCGACTTCCCTTTTGACTGATATTACTTACTCTGCCTGACCAACTGATGCAACTGTTTCTTTGTTGGACGTGACGAGGTTTTCAGGAAGAATTTCTTCTTGACAGTCCCGTTCACATGGAGAAATGCCCAGAGTACACTGAGAAATATTAAAAATGCTGCATATTATTTTCTAATGGCAACATTTCTATCTGCTTATTATTCCTTTTTTTAAAAATCTTTATTAATATTTCTTCTCTCGGCAGTTGGGCGTTCAGTATTACAATCAGCTATATTGACCCAGAAGAGCTACAACATTCCAGGATTCTGTCCCCTCAATCAGAGTCAAGTAAAGGCTATTCGAGAAGCTCTTGGAAGCTCTTTTTCTCTTATTCAGGGTCCACCAGGTAAGAGGAGGCCAAGCCCATGAATGAAAAATCTAAATATTCAAGTAGTTTGGGATAGAAAGTTAAACTATCAGCTGTATGTAAATGACATTGTTCAATGATGTGGAAATTGCATTGCAGAAGCAGTTTGCTGAGACCAGCCATTTCTTTTTTGTTTGTGCTGGTCCTCAATGCAAATTGCAGTCCTAAACTCACGTGCCTGCCCTGTCCGGTTGCACAGGTATTAACTATGTAGACAAATTCTGGAGGGAAAATAATTGTACACTTAATATTTGAGAACAAAATGGGTGGATGATTTGGCAAAGCATCACTAATGTCTGTGGATTAAGGGAGAAAAGCCAGAGGAAAAAGGTTGGAAAAGAACAAATATAGAAAAAAATTCCATGTGGGGATGGGAGAGGGAAATCAACATAACAAGTGGCTATTTGCTGTTGATGCTTTAGCGAGTGACCTAATATTTACTTAGTATGAACGGCATTGCAAACTAAACAAAGTCTATTGTATTATTGTAATTTATTGCGTATTTTGAAGAATTTTTCTTTCTCCTAAACAACACCATGTTTGCCCTACCCAAGAGGGAACTGATAGCATATACAACTGCAGTACAGTGCTTAACCCTTAAATACACACTTTTGAGATCTTCATTCTGTTGGTTGAACATTGCAGGATTGATCAGTCCATTGTTTATTCATGAAGCTGTTCACACGAATTGGCTTATTTTTCAGGGACAGGAAAAACGGTGGTTGGAGTTCATATCGTGCATTGGTTCCATAGAATGAATGATGAGTATAACAGTCACAACATTCCACCTGGCACAAAGTCCCAAGCAAAAAGATGTATTCTTTACTGTGGACCTTCCAACAAATCCGTCAATGTTGTTGCTGGTAATGTTGATAAGTGAAAGCATGTAACTTTGGTCACTTAAATTGGTTTGTGTTTAATTCTCATAGTGGCTGACTCAGAGGGTCAGAAGAATTTTACAGGAACAGAAGAAGTTGTACACCAGGGCCAAAAGTGTGAGATGACCACTCCTTCCCACCCCGCCACTCCCATCCCTCCGCCGGAACCAATTATGCAGACCCTACCTACTGGGAGATTCACAGTGCGCCCGTTAAGCTGCTTCCATGGGTGTGACCATTGCCTATGCTTGGGGGATGGGGGGGGTGTATTTCTCCACAAAGTAGTGACTCCCTCTCCTCCACCCCCAGTGCAGGCAAAATGCCCTCAGAGGAGGGATGGCCCTTATTTAGCCTCTTTAGTGACCCATTGGACTCTAGGCAGGTGGCTGATCTGCCAACGTACCTGGCAATGGAAAAATAGCATGGCATGGGAAATTGTTGCCCACAACCCTGACACCTGCCCATGCCATTTTGCCAGTCTTCCAGCCTTGCCATCTGTAACCAAAGACCTGATAAAATTTTAACAGGACTTTTTCACTGACTTGCACACATTCAGTATTTCAGTGAGTCTGATTCAGATATTCAACCATGACTTACATACATTCTGAAAACATCACTGACTAAATTGCACATATTCTTGCACACAGTGACAGCCAGATCGTTTTAGTATTTTGTGAGGTCCACGTCAACAACCACTAAAATGATATGAAAAGTAATACATTGGCCCAGAGCCTCCAATCTCCAGAAGGCCATACCCCAGAGGAACACTAGAAGATGTGTTCCCTATCCAGTTATAACATCAACTGGTATCATAATAGTGCTAACCTGTCAATTCCCCACACAGGACTGCCCACACCACCCACCCCAACCACCAACTATCTCCCATCCCCCAACTATCCTTGAACATCCCTGACCACCACACCAATTCCACTACCCTTTTGACCAATCCCACTCCTGGCAATCCCTCCAAACTATGTCCCATACCCAACTAACCCCTACACCTCCACTGCCCCACCAACTATCCTACTGACCAGCCTCTTGACTAGCCCCAGACTACAACCCAATGTCCCTGTCTTCCCCCCACTCCCCGACTACACACCGACTAAATCCCAAATGCTGACTACTACTCCATCCCTGGCCACCCCTTGACCATGTCCCCACCTTGCCGACTGCTTTCTCAATCCTCTCTACCACAACCAAATACCTTCTAATCTACTGCCCCCCACCCCAACCAGCTACCTCCCTGATCCCAGACTGTCCGCCCCCTGACTGCCATCTGAACTTCCATGACCCATCCAAAGTTTTTATTCATGTCACAAGTAGGTTTACATTAACAATGCAATGAGGTCACTGTGAAAATCCTCTAGTCACCATACTCTGTGCCTCTTTGGCTATGCTGAGAGAGACTGTAGCATGGTCAATACACTTAACCAGCATGTCTTTTGGACTGTGGGAGGAGAGGAAACCCACGCAGACAAGGGGAGAACATGCAGACTCGTCACAGACAGTGACCCAAACCGGGAATTGAACTCCGATCCCTGGCGCTGTGAGGGAGCAGTGCTAACCGTTGTGCCACTGTGCCACCCTACTGACATCCACATCCTACTGACCACTGCCCCCACCCAATGACCCACCCTCCCCTCTATCCCACCTTGTACAATTACCTTCTCCCTGGTTTTTTGAAAGTCACATTCAAACACAGGGACCTTTAAACCCACTGCTTTATGGCAGCCAGTGTCAAAAAAGGGGCTGTGGTTTCACACTGCCTAATGCTGTTGCACTGCACAGAAGGACTAAGGAACCAGGTGTGCTGCACATTTCTCAACAGGTCTCAGTCAGAGGCCTGGAAGAGAATTGTGCAGCTTCCAAAGCTGTGTAAGTGAAAAGAAGTGCCGTGGCAATCTGACAGTGATTACTACCTCCCTGGCCCATTTACTACCAAACTTAAACCCTTCTGATTCAAAGATAAACGTGCTGTAACGAGCTGCCAGTTGATACTAAATAATGGTAAATAGTAAGCAATTTGGTGGAGTAAGCGTGGCCCAGTTGTAACAAGGCTGAGATCGGGCAGACGCATCTCCCAAGGACTCACACAGAATATTAATACGGCTGTGTTGTGATAAGTCAAGGTAATTGGTACCTTGAATATGCTAATTAAGGTCTATTTTTCAGTGAGACGGATACGCTAATATATCTTTTTTTTTGTAGAATACCTGCTGAAGGTAAAATCTTTGAAACCACTACGTGTTTTCAGTGATCAGATGGAGATGATGGATTTTCCATATCCTGGGAGCAACCTGGTCACCTCAAGGAAGTCCCTCAGGGAAGGGAAACCGAAACCTCACCTTAGGTAGATATTTCCCTTGCAAGTATTCGTGGCACTTAATTAGAAGTTGCGTCCATTGTGTGGCAGCCTTTTATCACATTTGCAGAACAGGAAATTATGTATGGAGATATGATTTGTACATTCTAATCCAAATTATAATCCATCAGGGCTGGCCATTGAGATGGGGCAGCCTGCTTGTTTGGGTGGGTGGGGGGTACTGTTGAGACTGCACGGGAGACGTCGGGGCTGAAGGTGGGATGGTGGGAGATTCGGGGTGGGAGGGACAACCCAGAGATCGGGGCTGCGGGAGGGGGAGGAGGTTGAGGCTGGCCTGGCCATGTTTGGGTGGGGTTGGGCCAGCGATCAGGCCATGATGGAGGTTGCATGATCAGCAATGCGGGAGTCGCGGGGCAGGTCAACGATTGAGTTGGCCAGCAATTGGGAGGTTGGCAGGCAGGGGCTACTGCGCATGCATCGATATTAATATTGACAGATTGGCATGTGCACAGTGGCCCACTCAGCGCTATGCTGCCAGTCTATTCTGCTGGAATGTGCCCCACTGATTTCTGGAGTGATTCACGCTAGTGTACTCTGCAGTACAGAGTGCTGCACAGTCGCACTCATCTTTGTGTTGCTGAAGAATACCTGTTCAATAGCTTTTCAAGTTAACTCTAGCATAGACAGATTACTCCTTTCTGATTTATGACATTTTCAGTCCTGTCCTTGCAAGTATTGTGGTCTTCTGAACTAACTTGCGCATCCAGGCTCTTCAATTAGGTAATTATTTTGTTGGCGTAAGCTCTGGTGCAGACACTAAACGGGAAAATACAATACGAATCAGGTATATTTCATGGACAGGAGTAACCTTTGGCTACCGTGGTGTATTTTCTGTTGCAGGCCAATAACGCTACATTACAAAATCCGGGAACCTTCAAATCCTTGGGCAATGGGAATCAAAGCATATGATGCAATGATTCAAAATAAGACAATATCAGAAACGGAAATAGAGGGGTAAGTCAGAAAAAAATGATATATTGTCTGCGGATTTTTCTTTACTCTATCATTTCTACAGGTAGCTCTTACTTGCTATAAAGTAACACTTGCAGGGTTTCAAATTTCTAGACTTTAAGAAATTAATCTCTGGGTGTCTCTTGCTGCCACATACTGGATGAGAATGATTACCGTTGTCAACGTCAGAATGAATGAACGGTACAAAAAGGGGAAAGTGGGGGAAACTATAGATCCTTGCCATCACTTTCAGGATCAGAGAAGGCTATGCAGATTGGATTCTCTTTATGTAAACTGAATAAGAATCTATATCCTTGAAGAAAGAGTAATTGATTTTTTATTGTCATATGTATTTGTATACAGTGAAAAGTATTGTTTCTTGTCTGCTATAAAGACAATGCAAACCATACATAGAAAAGGAAAGGAGAGAATACAGAATGTAGTGTTACAGTCATAGCTAGGGTGTAGAGGAAGATCAACTTACTGCGAGGTAGATCCGTTCAGTCTGATGGCAGCAGGGAAGAAGCTGTTCTTGAGTTGGTTTGTACGTTACCTCAGACTTTTATATCTTTTTCCTGACGGAAGAAGGTGGAAGAGAGACTGTCCAGTGTGCGGGAGTTCTTTAATTATGCTGGCTGCTTCGCCGAGGCAGCAGGAAGTGTAGACACAGTCAATGGATGGGAGGCTGGTTTGCATGATGGATACATTCATGACCTTTTGTAGAGGTGATAGATTTAAAAAGAAATTTTCCTTGGCAAGGGGAGACGGATTTGCATGGATCTGGGGAATTAAGTCTCCTGAAATTGATGTCAGCTTGGAATCTTGCCTTATTTTAGGTTTCTGTGGGACAGGCTTGAAGGTTTGTAGTGAACCATCTGTCAGATCCCTAAAAAAGGCAAATTAAAGGCTGTTTTAATCTTTGTTTCTGGATTTGCCATCCAGTGACCTGTCAGTAATCTGCCAGGGTCACTGAAGTGTGTACACAATTTCTTTGGTTAAATTGTCAAGCTGTCAAGGGTTTGATAAATTACATGCAAAAGCTCCAACTGTGACAAATTGGGAGACTGATGTTTGAAGTACTTCTGCACTCAGAGTACTTCAGTGCTTGACAGGTGATCACAGTCTTCTTGGAAGTTACTTCACTGGTCTTGACTTCACTCACCTTCAGCCACACTGTCCAGCTGGCCTTCTTCACCGTGGCATGGGAACAGCCACCTTCTGTCCCTGCTGAGAAAAAAAAAGTGAAAGTCACAACAACACCAGGAGCAGCAGCAGCTGCGATCTCCTCAGTCTTATGCCCCCTTCCCCCTGAGGGAAAAGGGAATGGATACTGTGATCCAGCTGGAAGGATGTGGGATTCCAAACATAGGGTCTACAGACAGAGGATCAGTTCTCCTGATATCTCTGAGCATCAGTGCCTCAAGAGGCTCAGGCTCTCAAGGCAAGTCCCTGCTGACACCTGCAACTTCCTTTAACAAGATCCCTTTCTCAGTGGAGCAGGAAGGCACTTGCTGCTAATGGTTAACAAGGTGCCTGCCACTGGAGGACCCATAGCCCCCAGGTCTCTGCCTCCTGCCCCCTGCCAAGTTGAATTCCCTCTTCTCTTGGATGGATAGAAAGGAGAGAAGTATGAGTGTTCAAAATGGCTTGTATAAAGGGAGGATAACACTTGTGGAGGGTGATTGAGGCATTGGTGCAAGGAAACAATAGGATGAGGGTGAGTGTGAGTGTTGACTGCCCAGGAAAAGGTATGAGGTGCCTGGGGAGAGAACAGTGCTGCAAAGTATGTTGCTGTGGCGATTGGGGTGCAGGAGAATGTTGAGAAAGTCGCAGGGTTGTTTGGCACCTAGTAGTCTTACTCCACTTATCTGTCAAGGTCCACGATCTTCACAGCTTTTCAGGATCTTCTGTCTATTCCTCAAAATAATCTGTGAGCAGGATTTTCTGATCTGGCCCTCAGCCAGGATTCTCCCATCCTGCTGCAGTGAATAGAGATTTGGCTGAGCCCCAAGTTCTATGCCCTTGCTGGCAGTGGTGGTGGGGGTAGGAAGAGGGGTGTGGGGTGGGGAGTGGATGGAATGGCTGGAGAATTCTGGCCCATTGTCCCTTTAATCAGAAATCCTTCTTTTGACAGAATGGATATGCCATCCCGCCCAACCTCCCTAACTATTTGGGCGACCTGGAGGTGGGAGGCCAAAACTGAATTAAAGAGCCATGCAGGTCCAACAACCTGTAGGCTGTCCGCAATCATAAAGTTGTCCCACTGTTCCAATGGATTAAGTCCAGAGGATTCTGCGCTTAAGCTAGTTTGAGGAGTATGTTCAAGGTGTTAAATGAGTGTGAGAGAAAAGGCAAAAAAGGATGTGTCAGCAGGGTGGAGACAGTTACCCAAATAAGAGTTCTATAGACAAATGCTTGCAGGTCGAGGAATAAAACAAGTGAACACGAAGGTTAGGTTCGTCTTAAGGTTTAGTAGGCATTGCCAGAGACCTGGCAACAAGCTGGACATGATTGGCAGCAAAATATTCCAAACAATAAATTCCTTAGAAAAGACAGGAGAATTGTGCACAGAGAAGGACAATATAGAATATATATATGAATGTATTCACAAAGTCAAAAGAAGAGCATTGGAAATAGGATGAGTGGAAATAAGGTGCAATGTAAGACTCTGAGCAGATGTTGTCAATGGACTTTTTGATAGGAATGATGGAATGGAGGCAGGGAGGAAGAATATTTTTATGGCAAAAAATCATGGTTACCATAGGAGATTTTATTTGTCACACTGATTGGGAGAAGCAGAACTGTTATGTTGATTTTGGTTGTATCACAGCTTGGTATGGCTCCTACTCCGCTCAAGACTGCAAGGAACTACAAAAGGTTGTGAATGTAGCCTAATCCATCATGCAAACCAGCCTCCCATCCGTTGACTCTGTTTACACTTTCCACTGCCACGGCAAAGCAGCCAGCGTAATTAAGGACCCCACACACCCTGGACATTCTCTCTTCCACCTTCTTCCTTCAGGAAAGAGATACAAAAGTCTGAGGCCACGTACCGACCGACTCAAGAACAGCTTCTTCCCTGCTGCTGTCAGACTTTTGAATGAACTTACCTTGCATTAAGTTGACATTTCTCTACACCCTAGCTATGACTGTAACACTACATTCTGCACTCTCTCGTTTCCTTCTGTCTGAATGGGCATGTTTTGTCTGTAACACATGCAAGAAATGATACTTCTTACTGTATGTTAATACATGTGACAATAATAAGTCAAATCAAAATCAAAAATTTTATGAGTATATTTAGGACACTTCTGGAAGTTTGTTTTAAAATAAAGTGTCAAATTAATTTATAATAAAACTGCTGCAATGAAAAGATATTGTAATTTAATTACTTTCGATCTAGAGATCTTTAAGTCAATTGTCCTGTTTCAGTCAATAGGATAAGATTTGAGAAGTTTGAGACATCGGGTGGTGACATGTGGGTTTTGAGTTGGATGGTGCGGTTTCTTCTTTACCTCTTCAGTGAAGTTCAGGTTTAATTTATCCTTTCTGTTTGCTGAAACCTGCTGCATTATTAGACTACTAGAACACTCGTTAATATATTGCTTTTAGAAGTGCATAACATTTTTCTAATTTTCAGCTAAAAAAGCATCATTGAGAGTTGATATAATGTATATGATAAAGCTTAGTACTGTCCTAATCACTGTCCAATGTGCAGATCGTCTATGTTTCCACTGAGTATTTTACAAAGCATGTACCTGAGTACTGATCTGATTTGCTACCAACCGCAACGTGATTTCTTTAATACTGATTACCTGTAAGGGGAGATTTCCCCGTTGACAATTAAATGCTATTTTATTGCATGGTGCTGACACTATTCTGACATTGGTGATTTGAACTGTGATGTCTTAAAGATGGAATCAGAATTTTCAGATTATTGCAAAAGAGTTTGAGACTTCCCAGTTGATTTTTTATCTTTTTAGTTAAGGACTTGGATCAATTGGCTACATATTTTTTCAGTGAGTTTCTCAATAGTAGGCAGTGATGTTTGTTATTTGGATTCAATGGCAGAAGTCTCTTTTTTGGCTTTCCAGTTCATGTTTTTTTAAGATTCATTCATGGGATGTGGGCATCGCTGGCTGGGCCGCCATTTATTGCCTATCCCTGAGGGCATTTTAAGAATCAACCACATTGCTGTGGATCTGGAGTCACATGCAAGCCAGACCAGAATGGCAGATTTCCTTCCCTAAAGGACGTTAGTGGACCAGGCGAGTTTTTATGACAATCGACAATGGTTTCATGGTCTTCATTAATTTCAGATTTTTTTATATAATTCAAATTTCACCATCTGCCATGGTGGGCTTCGAACATGGGTCTTCAGAGGATTACACTGTGTCACTGGAGTACCAGTCTAGTGACAATGCCATTATGTCACCACTTCCCCACTGTTAAAAGATTGAACAACTGAAGGATATATGTATAAATTGCTGCTACCTAAGATATTGAAGACAACATGTAGGAGTGAATTTCTTTCAGGGTTTCCTACTCTGTTGTTTTTCTGGAGTTTCCCTGTGTCTTCTGTTGAAATTATGGGAGATGATCATAATTTGCAAAGTTCAGTCTAACTGTTGGCATAATTTCCTAGATACAAGAAATTGCTCAGCAAAGCACGGGCCTATGAAATTAAACGTCATGATGTCATCCTTTGCACATGTGCCACTTCTTCTAGCTTTTTACTAAAATGCTTGAATGCGCGGCAAATATTGGTGGATGAGAGTGCCATGTGTACGGAACCAGAATTGTTAATCCCTATTGTCGCACATAAACATGCAAATCAGGTAAGTTGAAGTGATTTTGCTCCAAAATATCTTCAGCAATCGATTCTGTACCATCAATTTTAAAATGTCTTTTTAACTAGGAAAATGCATAGATTCAAGTCAGTCTTGTTCCTGTGAGCCAGGACTGGTCTTTCCAGATTTCTCTCCCAGAGGGGAATGTGTTTGAGGAAGTAAATGAAGTGGCGAAAAAAAGTGTCAAATATTTAGTTACTTCCTCAAAGAACTCATGTAGGTTTTGCTGCAATACTTTTAAAATATTGCAGCAAAACCTACGTGAGTCCTTTGAGGAAGTAACTAAACATTTGACACTTTTTTTATTAGAAGTATTTCCCTGTTGATATGTTCCTGATATGTGCCAGGAATGTCAACCAAGGCAGTGTAAATGATGGTCCATCATCGCCCCCATATCCCACATTTGTTCATTGTACAGCAATTTGTGGACCTGGCAGTTTTCAGACCCAAATAAGCGTTGTAACCTGAGTCAGAAACTCCAAAGCGCTTTATGAAATCTGCCAGGATTATAAGATTTGCAATTTGAATTTGGCTTGGGTAAACATACTTGCTGGAATTTTACCACCTCACTTGCCTGAGGCTTGTAAGATCCCAATGGAGAATGCTGTTCTGCAAGCCTAGCCCACTCCAATTTGGGGGTGGGAGTGCCAGTAAAATTCCAGCCACTATTTTTCACTGCAGATATGATTCAAATGGCCCACTAGGGAGCTTTTAGCAAACAAAGTTTATTTAAAAATACAGTTAACCCATAGGAAAAAAATCAGCAACTGTTCTTACCAATTACAAACAAGAAAAAAAAACAACCATGATATTGTATAAATCTTAAGAACTCATTACTGTTCCAATGCAACAAACCTCCTTATAAATATACACCTGCCACAGGTTTAACACAGGAAAAAAGGATGCTCATGTGATGTTGGATTCTGCCTTTTTCTTGACACACACGCAGGCAAGTTTGAAGTCAGAACAGCTTTTCAAAACAACAGGAAGTGGGAGGCAGAACACCATATCCAGCCTAAAGTAAAACATCTTCTAACTAAAACAGCAGCCACAGTCCAAACTGAAAGTGATCATTGTGTTACAGTGCAAAGCAGACATTCATAGAAGTCTTCATAGAATCCTTATAGTACAGAAGGAGGCCATTCGGCCCATCAAATCTGTACTGATCATTATTCCACCCAGGCCCTATACCTGTAACCCCACATATTTACCTTGACAATTCCTTGACACTAAGGGTCAATTTATCATAGCCAATCAACCTAACCCCCACATCTTTGGGCTGTGGAAGGAAACTGGAGCACCTGGAAGAAACCCACGTGGACACGGGAAGAATGAGCAGACTCCACTCAGATAGTCACCTGAGGCTGGAATTGAACCAGGGTCCCTGGTTATGTGAGGCAGTGGTGCTAGCCACTGTGCCACCGTGCAGCTCTTCAGGCAAATAGGAAGGATTTTACAACTGTAATGCCAATGCAATAAACTATATAGATGCTGTCAGACCTGCTGGGGTTTTCCAGCATTTTCTGTTTTTGTTTCAGATTCCAGCATCTGCAGTATTTTGCTTTTATGGAAGAAATCAAAGTCTATTCAAGTTCGATAACTTTAATTTGTGCGTTTCCTTTCAGATTGTCCTTCTGGGAGACCATAAGCAACTCCGGCCCATTATAACCAATGAGTTCTGCAGGCGTCTGGGCATGGAGACTTCACTATTTGAACGCCATGTTCAACAAAAAGTGATGCTTGATGTGCAGTATCGGATGGTAAGTATTAGTTGCCCAGATACTAGCAATGCGTCACTTAATACTAAATAAGATTTGTTCTGGTCCCCATGGTGACCAATAACATAAAGGAACTGAACTTCACAAATAATCCCAATGAAATAAACCAATGAATATCATTACACTTTCTAAAAAACTCCATAAAAATCCAACCAAAATCAACATAAATTAAACATGAATTAACGGGCAAATTGTATGCTGTAGAAACTTTTCCCTTCAGATTCTTCTTCTGGGACACCATATGCAACTCTGTTCTACAGACATCTTGGCGTAGAGATATCACTTTTTGAGGCTATGTTCAATGAACATTGATGCTTGATTATAATTTTAGATAGAGCATACAACAATGAAGGATCTCACCATTTTTCTCTGGCAGCCTCTTTTGCATATATTGCACCAATCTCAACCTCGGAGTCTCACAAAACTCTGTTTCAAGTATTTTATTTCAGGTATTTTAATCACACAGGAATTAGGCCTAAAGTCCCAGTCAACAGCAGTATTAACATCCCCTGGGCCCACAGGCACAATTTCCACCAAGAGGCACACTTTTCCGGGTCCTTCACAGTGCTGCTTCTAGAATCAGCATTTTTGGTCTCCTTCCGTAGCTCTGCCATGACTTTATTCTGTTGTCTTAAATTCACACTTTCACAGCCACTGTACTATTCTCTGTCTGCTAAAAAAGATGGACTTTAAGAGCACTGCCTGTTCTGACCACCGGCTGAAAGTTGACCTCAAGGCCTGTCTTTTTCCCCCTGTTTCTGTTTGCTTGACAACCTAAGCCGTAGGTTGATTTCCAAGAAATCTGAAGTCATAGCTAGGAATTTCAATTTACAAACCCTTCCCAGAAACCGGGAATATGATTTCTCTTACAACTACTTACAACTTCTCCAAACAAACACGTGCTTTGAAGTCATGGTCAGTGCAGGCAATAATAGCTTGCCAACTATTGATTTCTTCACAAAATGGAGTGGTGCGGTTGCATCGTGGTTAACACTGATGCCTAACAGCAGCAGGGACCTGTGTTTGGTTCCCTTCTTGGGCCGTTATCCATGCGAGTCTGCATATTTTGCCCATGTCTGCATGGGTTTCCTCTGTGTACTCCGGTTTCCTCTCACAGTCCGAAAGATATGTTGGTTAGGTGCACTGGCCATGCAAAATGCTTCCTCAGCGTATCTGAACAGGTACTGGAGTGTGGTGACTGGGGGATTTTCACAGTAACTTCATTGCAGTGTTAATGTGTGCCTAGTTGTGACCCTAATAAACTTCAAATTATTCTTTAATTTAAAAAAATGAGCATTGATGAAAACAAAAGTGAAATGTTACGGAATTATTTAAACATTTTTCACTGAGTGAACACCAGATGCAAACTGGCAAATTGTTTAGCTACTTTTGACTTCTTTTCTGAAATAATGTAATACTGAAAATTCTGTGCTTGGAAAATTTACCCGTGGCTGTTTTCCTCAAAAGTAAACTTTCTTCCATTAAAGTATTATAATGAAAGATTTGGGTTGAGTATAAGTAATTGCGTGCAGGAGGAATTTTGTAAAACACAGTTTGTATATGTTGTACCTGAACAAATAGGTTGAATGGCCCTTTTGGCTCTGTATTTTCTTGGTGTGAACTTCTGTATAAATGTGCACAATTTTCACTACTTGTAAAAATATTAAAATTGAAGTTTATTATTTATTTTTTAGCACCCAGAAATTTGCGAGTTTCCCTCTAAAAGATTTTATGATGGGAGACTGAAAACTAATCCTTTGATTTCACGACACCCTGTCTTCTGTCATCATGGGAAGAAGAGTTGCCCAGTAATCTTTGGACACGTGGTGGGAAATGAAATCAGTCTGATGGTTTCAACTGAAGAGGGAAATGAGAATTCTAGAGCAAACAAGTTGGAGGCTGAAAAAGCGGTGAGTTATTGATCATTATTATATAGTAAAGAAAATGCCTTAGAAAACCTGTGCAGAGTTATAATCTGATAACTTATAAGGAATTTTGTTTGGAGTTGTCCATTCTTTGAATATTATTCATATTTCTGTTTTCCACATGAATTTTGTTTATATTACAGTTATAAAATACGTTTTTTATTTACAAGCAAAAAAATTGCTCTTTAATATCCTTCTTTAAGATATGTAGGTTGCTTATCACTAACGATAGTTTTCTTCTACAAATTCGTAACCTGTAGGTGAAGGGGCCCTGAATGGTTCTAGGTCAAACTGGCTTTTTGCACACCAAGACCACTTTCTTTAAGGACCAAATTACTTTTCTGAACCAACATCAGTGCCAAAATCTTGCTGCCATTTATGCCAGTGGGATCTTATGGTCCCATCACCAGCGCACCCCTGCCATGGATTTCTCAGAGAAGAGGAGCTAATTCAATGCGATATCCATTGATAATGGCAGGACCATAAGATCCCACTGTTAGTGAGCAGCACACCACTGCCCGCCGCCACGAAGCACACCGTGAACAGGGACGAAAATCCTGCCCATTCTTTTACAATTTATCAACAAATTCACAGATCTTGCAAACTAGATACTGCATGAACCAACCTAGCTTTCTGACAAGTTGCTATGATATAGCAACTTTTATATAACAGCATTGGCATTCCAAAGCATTTTGTAAATGTCTGGGTTTTTGCTCCTGAGGTAGGCAGGACAAATTGGGAAATTTCCAGGCTTGTTGTACCTGGCTCCGGAAGAAGTGTCCCATCTTCATTCTGACGGAAAAGTTGTGGGATAAATATGAGTCTGCCACCTTCGGATGGAAATCAGAGGGAACCGCAGGATGCCAACTGCCATAGTTCTCTGGGACATTGTCCCATTTGTGTTCTTACATTAAACATTAGGCCCTCCAGTCCTCAACCCCCACACTCCTTTACTCCCCCACTCATGCTGCATGCCAATTAATCCCAACCCCTGCCCCCACTTACCACTGATGGCCTCTCATACCCTTCATGTCAACCCAAGCCCCACCATCCATCCTATAGCCCCATGCCAACTTATTGCCAACTGATGACCTCCCACCCTTCCCCTGGTCCTTTATAGCCCAATATCAATTTGGTGCTAACCAATACCCAACACCAAGCAGCATTTGCCCTTACACCCTCCATGCCAACTGATCCTGTATCCACCATGAGCAGACCTCATGCTTAGATTAAAAAAAAATAGAATCCTTACAGTATGGAAGGAGGCCATTCAGACCACTGACTACAATCCCACCCAGGCCCTATCCCCGTAACCCCACATATTTACCCTGCTAATCACCCTGACACTAAGAGGAAATTTAGTACAGCGAATCAACATAACTACACATCTTTGAAGTGTGGGGAGAATCCGGAGCACCCGGAGGAAACCCATGCTGACATGGGAAGAATGTGCAAACTCCACACAGACGGTCATCTAAGGTCGAAATTGAACCTGGATCACTGGTGCTGTGAGGCACTGTGCTACAGTGCCTTACAGACTTCAATATAGAAAAAGTTATTTATGAAAGCCCAATCAATACATTTGGACCCCTTTAAGTACTTATAAGAACAAACGTATGTATTCCCAATCCTACATCAAAGACAGCTAATCCTTTAATAACTCTTTGGAGCCAACAGTCAAACTGAACTTACAGCCCATGTTGTGATGATGATAGGTTGTGGAAAGCAATCAAGCATTAACAATGCTATAATGATAGCACTTAGCTTATGTCAACAAACAGTATTGAAACTGCTACATCAGATTTTTTTCTACTCACATACATTAGCAGGTAGTCTTTTTCAATTTTTAAAGGGCTTGCCATTTAAATAACTTGACAGCTTTGACAGTTCTATAAACCTCATACATTCTCCATGAGCATTTACAACTTCTCGAGAGATGTTTAATGCCCTTAATGTGGAATAATGCAGCAAATCTGGCATCTGTTTGAACTCAGCACTGAGTTCAAATGACCCTGCTGAGAGCCAGTTTCCCATCCATATGTGGGAGTCACAGTCCCCTGCCCACTCTCACGTGGTGGCCAGATATGGTAATGGAACTTCCAGGTCCTGGTCCATCCGCTATTTTAGATATTCAGCGAAAATCCAGCCCAGAGATGTTAGTGCTTGATTTTGTAGTGCTGAAGAAGGTCATTTAGAAGAAATAGGAGGAGTGAAACTACAAAGATATTTGGCATAGGGATGAGAATGTTAAATTTGACGTGTTGGGCAAATACAGAGATAATGGACGAATGAAACTTTGTGAGGTATAAGAAAGATGCGGCAGAAAATTTGGATAAACTGAAAATTTTGGAGGACCAAGCTTGAAGAATTTGGCTAAATGGAGTAATTGTTTTGGGTATTGATTTATATTATCCTGCAATCTAATTTGAGGAACAAAAAAAAACACCAGAAGCAAATGCATTACCTCAACTTGTTATTTAGTGGTATTGTACCCTTGCTTTGAGAATTATCAGCTTCTGGGCAATTTACTATTCTTGAAATGTATATTTGAAAAAAAAAGTCAGGACTTGGGGAGTTTAGAAGTGATTGCTTTTACAAAGGCAGCAGTTGTTTTATAGGTAGCATAGTATACTTTATTTGAAAAGAAGTGTAAAATATTTATGTACTGCCACATTGGCTGTATTCCATTTCAGTCTGCATATGTAGACAAAGATGTGCAGGGTTAGGTTGATTAGCCATGCTAAAATTGCCCCTTAGTGTCCTGAGATGCGCATGTTAGAGGGATTAGTGGGTATGTTAACTGTTGCTCTGTTGGTGGCCCCTGACCTCTGAATCACAAGGTTCTGAGTTCAAGTCCTGCTTGAGGACTTGGGCACAACAATTGTGCTGGTGCTCCAATGCAGTTCTGAAGGGGCACTGCACTGTCTTTCAGATTATAATAACTCCAGGAGTCGGCTGTAAAGTAATAATGCTTTATTGCACAAAATAAAGTAAACCAAAACCCCAAGCCTGTGGTGAACACAAACAGGTCCCAACCGGGACAGTAGAATAATAGACCTACTCAGAGGCTTGTTTTATAAAGGGCTCGGTCTACGAGCTCCACCTGGTGAGGTAATTGCCAATCATCAGGGAGCTCATATTCAACAAGTCCTACAAGGGGGTCAATTAGTGAATCCCCATGCAAGTCCTGGGGTTATCACACAGTTGAAATGTTAAACTAAGGTCCCATCTGCCTGCTCTGGAAAAGGTCCCATCTCATGGTACAACTTTGAAGAAGAACAGGGGAGGTAACCTGTCCAATATTTATCCCTCAATCAACATCAAAGAAGCATGTTACCTGGTTGTTATCATATTGCTCTCTGTGGGAGCTTACGGAGCACAAATTAGTTGCTGTGTTTCCTATGTTATAACAGTGACTACAATTCAAGATCAGAGAATCACGGAATTCTTATGGCACAGAAAGAGGCCTTTCATCCTTAATCCTTTTATGGGCAACAATAGTTTCTCTCCACCTACTCTGTTTAGCCCCCTCATGAGTTTGAATATCTCTATCAAATCTCTGCTTAGCCTTCTTCTCTCCAAGGAGAACAATCCCAATCTCTCCAGTCTATTCTCACAACTGAAGTGGTGATGTATTCTAATAGCTGTAAAATGCTTTAAAACATCCATTGGTTGTGGAAAACACTACATGAATACAAGTCTTTCTCTTTTTTTAGTTTTCTCTTTGCTGCTCAGTTGTTCTGGTGTCTGTGAGGACACTGCTTTGTTCAGGCATGTTATGGAGTTTTATCACCTAGCACTTCCCTTCTTCATAATTTAAATCAATTCCCGAAACAGCAAAGTATATTAGTTATAGCAGCCAAACCCTACAATTAAAAATACAATTGCTATTCCAGGGTTGTATGCATATTGCAGGGTATTTGCAGTACAATAACACTTCTAATATCAGGTAAAAAAAATCTCAGAATTTGCTTCCTGTTCTTTATTTATTTAGTTAAAAGTTTTATCGTTTATTTACTTATTAATCACAAGTAGACTTACATTCACACTGCAATGACATTACTGTGAAAATCCCCTACTTGTCACACGCCAGTGTCAGTTTGAGTACACTGAGGGAGAATTTAGCATGGCCAATTCACCTAATCAGCACATCTTCGGACTGTGGAAGGAAACTGGAGTACCCGGAGGAAACCCACACAGAGAAAGGGGGAATGTGCAAACTCCACACAGACAGTGACCAACGCCGAGAATTGAACCCAGGTCACCATATTTCAGTTGCATTTCTGTTGAATCCTCTGGTAATGCATAGCATTCCTAATCCCTATCCAATGTACAACAATGAATATAAAGGGATATATATAATATGTTGGAAATACAATTCATGCTCACAATATCAGTGTTTTTGGAAACAAACCTGCAAAGATTAACCATGAGCTTTATTTATAAGCAAATATGGAGAAATGTGGGTATTGCTACCAGCTCAGAGCCTGATAAAGAATTGGTCCTCTTATTGAAGATGATGCTTTCTTCTTCAGTTACCATGAGCAATACTTGCAATGGTTAATACTATATACTGTATAATAGGATTGGATCTGGTAAAGACAACTGGTGTTAGGTAAATCCATGAGTTGAAAGTTACATATTCATGTGTTTGCTGTCTCTGGTTTTCTGCCTGATGTATAGGTAAATATTGTGAAGCAGTTAACCCTCGCCAGAATCAAACCAGAGGAGATTGCGATTTTGACGCCCTACAATGCACAGGTGCTCGAGATAAACAAGCAACTCAACACACGTGGAATTACAGGAGTAACTGTGTGTACCATCATCAAAAGTCAAGGTACTGGTATCCACAAATTTCACCTCCTTCAGATAGGTGATTACTCAGTTATTTTAGGGGACCATGCATGTGGTAGGTGGAAAGAGATGCACTTTCAAATTGTGTTGGTCTGAGGAGTGTGGTGCAGTGGGAAGCTGGGGAAGTCAGAATGAAAGGATTGTAACTGAATGTGGCAAACTACTCACCCTTCCTTTCTTGATCAGATCATTGGACCTTCTGCAGCACAGTCTCCAGAAGCAAGGCATCACATTCCTGTAGCTTCCCCTAGCCAAATCTGCTTATTCACTGGGGACAGAGTCTTCCTGTGGGTCCTTACAGCCCATAACCTGATGTTCACTGATGTGTCTGAGAGTCTCAAAGTCAGCATCTGAACTCCCTGCTGCAGGCCTACTGCGGGACTTCACTTTAGCCTCTGTCCTTGTGTTTATACACTAATGCCTGGTGATTTACTATGTGAATACACCCTTCCCAGCAAAGCCTTTCAGTGCATGGAAGAAGCTCCTTGAAACAACCTTTCTCCACTTGCAATGTGATGGAAGTGTTAGCTGACTTTCACCTGCCACCCCTCCTTCCCCCATTCTCAATAGGTCAAGATCTCCCTCCTCCTGTCAAAGGACTGCCAAAGTTGTATGGGTGATACTGGGATCCTGACCTACAAGTCTTGAAGCCATTTCTGTGTTCAGAACTATCTGCCTCTGCCTGCAGTCACAGTACATAATCCCCCTGGGAGATGCTGACTGTCTTTGAGTAACATCATAGTGCGATTTCCTGTGTCACAAACATGTGAACAGGAATCTTCCAGCTGTCCCCCACCGGTGGGGTTCTCCCGTACCATTGTAGTGAATGGAAACTTGGCTGAATGCCAAACTCTCCATCCTCTCTGACATGGGTGTGAATGGTTGGAAAATTCTGACCATAGAGAATCAGTGAGTAGTGAAAGTAGCACTGACTGCAGGTGAGCCATGACAATAAACTTTATTTTGCAAAAATATACTTAATTCTTAAAATATCTGAAAGAACATTATAAACATTTCAAAATGGCCATTACTCACAGTGCTCTAATATTCACGTTCTCTACATACATCTTATTGCACTCTGAGATGCTTCAGTACAATCAAAGAGATGTTACAGTGTTAGGGTCCTGCACCAGAACCTCAAGTTCCATTAGGATGGAAGACTAGACCCCAATAATATTTCTATTTTGGCATAAATGTGAGGATAGGATGCTTTGCTTTAGGAGTAATTCTACTGAGAGATTAGGGATATTTTATGGTAAAACAAATTTTATTTAAATGGAAATCTAACAAATGAAGCAACTTAACTATTAACAGTTAAACAGCATTTAAAAATGAAAGGAAACAACCTTAATTTCTAACTTATGTTGGTTTCAATTCCAAATAAGCAGCATTCCTGTTACAGACTCAGAAGCCACTTTAAATACAACTGGCAATCATAAGTATACGTGTTATAATAAGTGTAGATAGATTTGAAGCTTTCACGCAGAGGGAATGAGTTTTGGTAGCTTGCAGAAAACCTCTGTCTTCAAGCAATTCCCTGTCAGAACTGAAAAGCTGTCTCTCTGCTACAGGCCGAGCTCTTTCCATTAACCACATCATCACATGACACTGCCTACCTAAACCCATCTTTCATTCCTCTAATCAAAATCCCAGGGGAAAAATCTCCATTCATAAACAAAAATCCATTAGCTCTATCCAAAGTAAACACTACATGGCTAAAATGAACAATTAGCCTGCTCTCTCAGCAGCTGAGCTAAATGTTTTCTAGACACACTGACTGCCTGTATGATAGAGCTCAATCTGTAAACAGTCCCCTTAAACATACAAATATATATATAGATATCTATAGCAAGATATCTACGTTCCACCTTAAAAAAATGAAGCGACAATATGAAAAGAGCTTCATTTTGCTAAAGCCTCTGGTTTTTCCACAGTTAGTGCTTTACAAGGTATATATCTTACTTCATCTAAGCATGCAAAGTTAGCAGTAGTATAGTCCAGTTCAGTTTTTCTTTTCCAACGTTGAAAATTCCATCTTTTTATAAAACGTAACTGTGATAAAACATCTGCAATCACGTTCACTCTTCCTACCACATATACAATTTTGAACTAAACAGCTGTAACAATAAGCTCCACCTAAACAGTCTGTATGTATATATGGAAAGATAAAGAATGTTTTTCTTATTTTCTTACAGGTAGTGAATGGCGTTACGTAATTTTTTCTGCAGTCCGATCCCTTCACAGAAAAGAAATCGATAACCAGCCTTCAAAAGCCTGGCTGAAGAAACATCTGGGTTTCATTACTGATCCAAACCAAGTGAATGTTGCACTTACAAGAGCACAGGAAGGCCTCTGCATCTTGGGTGAGCAGAATCGCATATCTCACAGATTGCTTTTGCCGAAAGAAATGTAATGAGTGATGACTCAGTCCCAAGCAAATGCAGGTATTATAACCAGTTATTGATGAATGAAGGCTGCATTTTCCCCAAGGTTTTGGTTTACCACTGACAGGTACTACAGACCTTACAGTATGGGGAAGTTCCTTTAATCTGTCGTTAAGAGAGATTGACTGAGTGAGTACTTGAACAAATATGATCTGATCAGAGGCACGGCATGATAGCACAATGGTTAGCACTGCTGCTTCACACCGCCAGTGACCCAGGTTCGATTGCTGGCTTGGGTCACTGCCCACCACCCCCCACCCCCCGCCCCCCTCACCTTGGTAGAGGTTTTGAAGATACTGTTAAAGGAGTCTTGGTGAGTTGTTTCAGTGCACCTTTTAAATGGTACACACTGCTGTCACGGCATATTAGTGCAGGAGAGAGTGTACGTTTAAGATGGTGGATGGGGTGCCAAATCAAGCAGGCTACTTTGCCCTGGATGGTTTCAAGCTTCTTGAGTGTTGTTGGAGCTGCACTCATCCAGGCAAGTATTCCATCACACTTCTGGCATGTGCCTTATAGATTGTGGTCAGACTTTGGAGAGTCAGGAGGTGGCCTATTCATCACAGAGTTCTCAGCTCCTGACCTGCTCTTGTAGCCACCCTGTTTATACAACTGGTTCAGTTCAGTTTCAGGTCAATGGTAACTCCCACCATGTTGATAGTGGGGGATTCAGTGATGGCAATGCCATTGAATGTCAAGAGAAGATGCTTTAATTCTGTCCTGTTGGAGGTGGTCATTGCCTGGCACTTTGGTGGCATTTCTTGCCACTGATCAGCCCAAGCCTGAATGTTATCCAGGTCTTGCTGCATGTGGGCATGGACTATTCAGTACCTGAGGTCAGTGAATAGTGCTGAACATTTTGCAATCATCAGTGAACAACCCCACTTTTGACCTTATGATGGAGGGAAGATCATTAATGAGGCAGCTGAAAAAACCCTAGGTTGGGCCTAGGACACGACCCTGAAAAAACTGTAGTGATGTCCTGGAACTGAGATGATTGATCTCCATCTACTACAACCATCTTCCTTTGTGTCAGGTATGACTCCAACCAGTGGAGAGTCCACCCCATGATTCCCATCAATCAAAATTCCCATTTTGCTAGGGTTCCTTCCTTCATGTCTTGAGTTCAACTCTTAGCTCATGTTTGGAATAAGGCTGCAATGAGGTCAGGAGCTGAGTGGTTCTGGCAGAACGCAAACTGAGTGTCAATGGTTGATTCTTTATTAAGGGGACACTGGCCTAGGCCATTACTGCCTTACCTCAGAACCTACCAACTTACCTTGAAGTTTTTCCAAGTTGGAAGTTTGGCAGCTGCCATTTTCCCTGTCAGAGATGACCAGTGGAACTGCCAAACAAACTGGATACCATCTACTAACGCACGATGTCCACTGGAAGTGTTTGACATGGAATACAAAATCTCCCATCAATGCTGAGTGAAAATCCTGGAATTCCCTTTTAACACTGTCATGGGAGCATCATCATCATTTTCTTAGAGCAACGAGATGTGGATAATTCCTACATTCTTGTCAGTGTAACTCACATCCCATATACTGTAAATAGCCATTGCAATATTTCCTGATCATGTTACAGGCTTACAAGTTTGGACCATTTCTAAAAACTTATGGAAAAGGAAGATCCAAGGAACATAAAACATTTACTTGTTCTTAACGAGCGTATTTGTGTAAAATGCAGTGGAAATCCTGCATCGTTTCAATGGAAAGTTGTCACCTTGATTGTGAGGATGCAATGCTAACACACCAGTCTAATCTTTATCTTTCAACCATGATTCACTGTAAAGGAACACAATCTGAGAAATAAGGAAGGTGGAAAATAACTGCATAGGTTTGACAACATGCTAATACTTGTTAGTCTACATTGCAAACATATTTCTGACACAAAAGGAATAAAATTCAGCTAATCAGCACCTGATTTCAAAAACCCAACAAGCTCATTCTTCAGGTGCATACTGCCATCTGAAGGCAGAATCAGATTCTGCACAATTAATGCACTTTGAAGGAAGCCTTCTGTAATCTGTATGATGCAATGTAGTTGATGTTAAACTTTTAAGACAACTTGAGCCTGAGCATTGCTAAAAATGGGGCAGTATGAAGTGCCTAAGGCTGAGTTCTAACTTGTATCTAAATGCAAGTAGACATGGGTGGCACGGTGGCACAGTGGTTAGTACTGCTGCCGCACAGTAAGAAGTCTCACAACACCAGGTTAAAGTCCAAAGGGTTGGACTTTAACCTGGTGTTATGAGACTTCTTATTATGCTTATCCCAATCCAACATCGGCATCTCCACATCATGACTACCAGCTGCACAGTACCAAGGACCTGGGTTCAATTCTGGCCTCGAGTCACTGACTGTGTGGAGTTTGCACATTCTCCCCATGTCTGCATGGGTTTCATCCAGGTACTCCGACTTAATCCCATAGTCCAAAGATGTGTGGGTTAGGTTGATTGGCCATAAATTCATCTTAGTGTCATGGGATCAGCAGGGTAAGTAAATGGGGATACGGGAATAGGGACTGGGTGGGAAAGTGGTCTGTGCAGACTTGATGGACCAAATGGCCTCCTTCTGCACTGTAGGGATTCTATGTTTGGCAATTCTTCTTTAATTTTCCTCCTCTTCCAGCAAGAATAGATTAATATCCATGCAGGTAGCACACAATTAAATATCCTTCTGAGTTGCATTGTTGAGATTCATCATTGGAATTTATCACCTCAGCTCTGGGACATCACTCCTGGAATTCCTCAGGGTCGCATTCTTGGCCTAATCACCTTTAACTGCTTCATCAGTGTCCTTCCCTCCACCATCAGGTCAGAAGTGGGAATGTTTACAGAAGATTGTACAATGTTCAGCACCATTCATGACTCTTCAGTTGCTGAAGCAGTCCATGTGCAGCAAGACCGGGATAACATTTGGGTGTTGAGTAATAAATGGCAAGTGACATTCACACCACACAAGTGCCAGGCAATGACCATCTCCAACAAGAGAGAATCTAACCATCTTCTGTTACAATTCAATGGCTGAATTCCCCACTATCAACATCCTGGGCATTGCTATTGAGCAGAACTGAACTGGACAATCATTGCAATAGTAGGTCAGAGGCTGAGAATTCTATGGAGAATAACTCAGTCCTGACTCCCAAAGCCTGTTCACAATCTACAAGGCAGGATTGCATTAGTATACTCTCCACTTGCCTGAATGGATGCAGCTCTAACAATATTCAAGAGATTCAACACTATCCAGGACAAAGAAGGCCACTTGTTTGGCACTTCATCCACCACCTTAACATACTTCCTTCACCAGAGATGCACAGCGATAGCAATGTGTACCATCTACACGATGAACTGCGGAAACTCATCAAGACTCCTTCAACAGCACCTTTCAAATCTGTGACCCTTATCACCTCAAAGGACAGGGGCAGCAGATGCATGGAAACACCACCACTTGCAGGATAAGTGCATTGGCCATGCTAAATTTTCTCTCAGTATATCCGTAGACTCCAGACTGTGGCGACTGGGGGATTTTTGCAGTTACTTCATTGCAATGTTAATGTAAACCTACTTATGACACTAATAATAAATTTTGCAAACTTTACAAGTGAACAAGCTACAACTTAGGAGTCCATTCATGTCAGTGTGCTAAACCATCTCACAACCAGTGAATCTGATCAAATTTCTTCAGTTCTATCACGTTCAGCCATGAATGGTGTTGGTCAATTAAACACAATGGACGGAGGAGGATGCAAAGGAGGGGTGGCAAGGTTGCACAGAGGTTAGCACTGCTGCCTCACAGCTCCAGGGACCCAGGTTCACTTCTGGTCTTGGGTGGCTATGTGGAGTTTGCACCTTTTTCCCCTGTTTACGTGGGTTTTCTGTAGCTGCTCTGGTTTGCCCCCACAGTTCACAGATGTTCAGGTTAGGTTGATTGGTCATGCTAAATTGCCTCTTGATGTCTCAAGCTGTGTAGGTTAGGTGGATTAGCCTTGAGAAATGCTAAATGGGGTTGCAGGGATAGGCAGATGGCCTGGGTAAGACATTGTCAGAACGTTCGTGCAAATTCGATGGGGCGAATGCCTCTTCTGCACTGTAGCTATTCAATGTAGGTAATAACTCCATGGAGGCAAAGCCCTGTCACCAAATTACTTTATTTACACCACACATTTGTACACAGCCAGCTCTCCAGTTGCTCTCTGCTGAAATGCAGCCAGAGAGACTGACACACCTGCTTTAAATAGGGAGCATGAGCCTTCCTGAGTTAACCATCAATTAAGACTCATCAGGTAGTTCTTTCAATGACCCAACAAATTAAACTAACTCAAATTAACTTAGGGAGGACTCATCAGGTAGTTCTTTTCATACCAACCACGTAAACAAACTCAAATTAACTTAGGGACAAATTAAAAGGGGCAGCTCCCCAAAAGGAGGGAGAACAGCACGAACCAAAAACTAATCACAAAGGAAACTTAAAACATTAAATCATAACGTGGTTATCAGGATTTATAATACACCCCAGGCCCCGCAGTGCCCATCGGGTGCGGAAGGCGTAGGACTCTTCAGGTAGTTCATACTCTAGCAAGCTAACCTCATTATCTTGGCTGAAGTCATCACATGATGCTATGATTCAAAGATATTCCCATCACCAATGGTGTTGGGCTCATTACATCAGTACGTAGGTAAGGGTGAATCATTTGTAGATATTTTCAGCCAGATGTGCCAAGTGGATGATTTACATTGGTCTCTTCCTGAGCCCCCCCAGCAGCTGAGGTGTCAGGCTTCAGCTAATTCAGTTCACTCCATGTGATATCAAGAAATGGCTGAGGGAACCGGATATTGCAAAGGCTATGGGTCATGACACCCCCCCCCCCCCCGTAGTACTGAAGACAGCATTCCGGAACTACTCGAGCACTAAACCAAGCTGTTCTAGTGCAGGTACAACACTGATGTCTACCTGGCAATTTGGGAAATTGCCCAAGTATGTCCTATTCGCAAAGAGCAAGATGAATCTAATCTGACCAATTATCACCCGATCAGTCCACTCTCAACCATCAGCAAAAATGAAAGGTATTATCACAATTTCCAATAGTTAAACATTGAAAAAGCCAATGCCTTGAACTCTTAGCCTTTGCCATTGGTTTCCTCCAGCTCCACAGAGTGCAGCTCAGCATCTGAATTGACCCTGAGCTGGATTTTTTACCTCACATACTCACGTTACAGAGGTAGCAATTTCCACCTTCAGAGCATGTTACAAAGAACGTGGATTAATGTTTTGATTACTAATACACTGTACACTTCTCCTGTCTGGAAAACTATTGTTTGCAAATGCCAATTGCCCAGAATTTTCCTGAGCGAACCCAAGCAACTCATGGACTTGTCATAAGACTGTTCAGGCACTACGACAAATCGAGAAGCTCATTAAGGATCAGTGGTATTTGGATAAGTAAAACAAGTTTTAGTACTGTTTTATCATTGCTTTAAGTTTTGGGTAAGTATTTATATCTGTGGTGTTTCTGGTTCACACATTTTTGGTTAGGCATCCAAATGCCATTGTATAATCAAGAAAATTCTGAAACCATAACTTGGTCCCAAGATTTCTGGATTTTCATAGAATTCATAGAATCCCTACAGTGCAAAAGGAGGCCATTCAGCCCATCGAATCTGCACTGACCACAATCCCGCCATTTTAAAGGTTACAGTGCACTGCATTCAAATCATTCAAATCAGTATTTATCTTCTCTTTTCCTGTTATTCTAGGAAATGAGCAATTATTGCACTGCAGTGACCTCTGGAAGAATCTGCTAGCACATTGCAGGAAGAAAAACGCTTTGGTGAATGCTGATGAGATTACTACTGTGAGGAGATAATTGGGACATTGCAGCCCAACAACTAACAGGGAACTCAGGATTTTTCAGACTTGCTATTTTGTACTTGAAAACCTTACATATTAGTCATTGGATTCCAGGTCTAGACTTCCAACGTGCATTGACTCCACTTCATCTGATTCCTATGGCACTGTTGAAAGTAAATTTTTGTTTAACCAAATGGGTAATGGTTTAGCTCAAATCATTGATGCAAGTATGAAAGAGTCAACGATAGTCCTATTGAATTATAATAATTGATGCCTTGGTCTTGATCTCTTACATCATGTACTGCATATTATCTCAGAAATTCAGAATGTGAGAATTTTATAATTTAGTTGCTGGTTTACAAACAAAAAAAGGAATAAGTTTAGAATTGTGAGTAAAAAATACATCGTGAATCTGACTTTTAAGTTCAGAAGCACATTCAGAATTTTCTCCTTAGATTTTAATATAATAATTAATGTTTGAACAAATTAAAGCTACATTCCAAGCTATTGGAAGTCTTTAGGACTGCCTGTATTTTGGGGACCAAAATTTATTGCTGTGTCACATTTGCCATTCGATAATTAGAAGGGAAATATATTTTGCTTGTGCCTATTTTGAAAGGGGAAGCCACATTCCATTTTAAACTTTAAAGAACATTTTTAACCGAAAATTATTTAAAGAAATGTAAGCTGATTCCTGTCGCTTCTTCTTTTACTTTACCATATGACTAAATGTGTTTTCAGGTAGTGGTATCTGGCTCCCATTCCAGTCTAGCAAAGGCAAGTTTATTAAATATGAAGTAATTCGTACTGGTTAATTCAGATTATCATCCTGTCAGGGAGTTCTTCATTTGGAGTCCATCTGATGATATAATGGAACAACAATGACCTTCACAGCAGCAATGTAACAATAGGGACTCTGGTTCAAGTCAGAGCCGGCTATGGTTTAGATTTAGATTTTTAACACTTTAATCTTCCAGACAACTCCAATCCACTTTCTTAGGTTAAAATTTCTCTCCTTGCGTCATCCTGACAGCTTACTTTCCCAACTATCATTGAATCATCAGCGAGCGTGATTGGATTATATTTGATCTGTGCTTCTAAGTGATTAATACAGATTAGAAATAGCTGAGATCCCAGCATTGACCCGTGTGGTACTCCCCAAACAATAGCCTGCCAACCTGAAACTGACCCTTTCATCCTACTCTCTGCTTCCTATCCTTTAACCAATCCTCAATGAATGCTGTTGTATAATCTCCGCAACCTTTTATCTGATGTGACAATCTCTTGTGTGACACTTAGTTCAGTGCCTTTTGAAAATCCAACTTTCGTACATGTACAGGTTCATCGTTATCTACCTTGTTATATCTACAAAAAAAGTCAATAGATTTGTCAAATACAATTTCCCTTTTATAAATGATCCTGCTTAAGTTGTACCTTAGAAAAATGACTTTTAGCACTGCAAGCAGAAAGTGCATTATAAATAGGGGTTTCATAATTACCTGTGATTTTAAGATTTCTACATTATTGTTAACACCGCCATTCCTGTGTATAGTGTCTGGAAGTGACACCAAGCATCTTAAGATGCAGCTTTTATTTTTAAGAAATGAATTTGTCTTGTACGTAATGAAGTGATTTTTTTTTTCAAAAGAATTGAATACTTTTAGATATTTGCTGCTGGAAAGGTTTTGCTTTGCAGCATTGTTATAACTATGTTTCTGAAAATCTTTTTCCAATGCATTTGTATAGCTTCCTTTGTTGCAATGAGATATTTTCCACCCCTCCTCACTGGCCATTCAGCCTTACTGATCCTTCAGGCTGATCTAGGCCATAGATTCCAAAACCAGATCATAGACTACTTGTGTAAAGGCAGAATTCTTCATGAAGAGGTCCAGTTAAGAATTGACTAAGCATGCAGATTTGAGTGACAGACAGCTCTGAGGACTCAGCCTTAGAACATTTTAGTCGGGAGTATTGTTCTCCCCACCTACCGGACAACTCTAATCTTGTATAATCTTTAATCTGCCAGAGGAGGTGGTGGAAGCAGGCACATTAGCAACATTTAAGAGGAATCCAGATGGGTACATGAATAGGATGGGAATAGAGGGATATGGACTGAGTAGGGGCAGAAGGTTTTTTTTAGTTTAGTTAGGACATCATGATTGGCACAGCCTTGGAGGGCCAAACGGCCTATTCCTGTGCTGTACTTTTTTTTCTTTGTTCTTTGTATACTTTGTGATGTGCACCTTAAATGAATTGCCAGTAAGCAACAAACCTAGAAATTGTTTTAAAAATTAACAGACAAAAACTTAATGCATTTAGATGATCTTCCTTTAACTTCCATATAAAGAGACATTAACCTGCTTTTTAAAATATTTTGGATGTGATAGTTTTTTTTTATTAATTACTTGTGCTATTGTATCTTTGTATCACTAGATCCAGCTTGATGAAGCAGTAGATTCTCCTCACATTAATTAATTCTGCAATGTAAATGGCGGGAGGGTGAGGTTCAGAGATTATCTTCCTGATTAGAGTGTAGGACTGTTAGAATGTAAGAATGGAAGACTCAATGGGTTATTTTTCTCCAGTTGGACTATTTCATCATCAAGTTCTGATTAGGAAATACAGGTGGACCATTTTTATTTCCTAGAATAAATGCATATTATGGGCCCACTTTGATCTCTTATAAAACCCACTTGCTAACACAGAATTAAAATGGGGTCCATTTAAACTGTGATTAATCAGGTTTTGATGTAGTCATCTTTCCAATGCTTTAACTGAGCCAGCACCAGTGCACTAGGGTGAAGTGTTAGCTTGGAGATAGTCTTCAATTTGAACTTAATCTATGCTTTCAAAAAAATGCCAATCCTTATGTCATTTTTTATACACAACACCTCTCCATAATCACATTAACTCTGTTAGTAATGTTTGGATCATTTTACCACATCTGTTTTTCTGAAGTGCTTTAATTTGGAGCAAACAAGTTAACTGTGGGTTTCTGATACTGAATAGCTGCTACAACCTTTCCATGTTGTTGATTGAGTGTCAGCTCTCTTCCACCTGGAGCACCGAAATAGAATAACCTCTGGTTTTATTTAAAGTGCACACTTAGCAATCTATAAATCCCAAAGCACAACAGTTAAGTGCAATTATAATAAACTGAGACCAAAAATGATTTTTTTGTTCTTTGTTTCTGTGGTAATTAAATTTTTCTTTAAGACTAAATAAGTACATCGACGAGAACTTATGTTCTATGGATTGATGTGATTTGGAGCCGGTGTCTTTGTACTTTTTCGATGCACTTGTTAAGTATTTGTAATAAATTGCAATAATTGATCTTGTTATGTTGCTATATGTTTTTGTATGGAGGCAGAAAAACTGGTGCAATATGTGTACTTACATGACAAGCAGTAATCTTGTGCAGATTGCAATGAACAGAATTTTTGAATGTATCACTGTTTGATAGGGCTTTCATCTATTATACTGAAGTTTAAATAGTAATAGAATCAAAAACGTGTTTGTAAAAAGACAATGTTTTATCCTTAGCATATTCTTACTTTGAAAAATGTTAGTTTTGAAGATTTGACTATATTTTTTACATTTAATAAAGAATATGTGTAAGGAAGGTGTATTCAGATGCATTTTCTTTTAGACATTGTGCCACCAACCTTAACCGCAACTTCCTGCATTGACATTTCCTGTTACCAATTTACCTTGGGCCTTATCTACACAAATCTGTTGCTTGGCAAGAACTGGCCTTACTAAATATTTAGAATGACATATGGAATCAACCAGCATCACCCAGCCACATAACTGGGATACCTTTAAAAACCTTCTTTTTGGGTTGGTTCTTTCACGTCTTTTTCTGTCCAGATCTGAGGCATAAGAAGTTTGTTGGTCAGTTTTTTAATGAAATTCTTCCAATGATTGACAGCCTAGAAATTTAAGTCCGATTCTACTCTGCAATCTCTGCATGCACCCCCCCACCACCTGACCACCCAACCCAACTCTCACCCCAGCCAGAAATCAGGTAGCATTGTGGCTGACAAGCGCCAGGGACCCAGGTTCGATTCCTGGCTTGGGTCATGTCTGTGTGAAGTTTGCATATTCTCCCCGTGTCTGTGGGGGTTTCCTCCAGGTGTCCCAGTTTCCTCTTATAACCTGAAAGATGTGCTGATTAGGTGCATTGGCCATGCTAAATTCTTCCTCAGTGTACCCGAACAGGTGCCGGATTGTGGCGACTAGGGGATTTTCACAGTAACTTCACTGCAGTGTTAATGTAAGCCTCCTTGTGACTAATAAATAAACTTATCTAAATCTCAGATGGTGAGGCCTTTGCAGCCTGTCCTCAATTTTCTTCTGTTCATTCCTGTTCAAAGGCTGCTCCTTTCCTTTCCACTCTTGAGCTCCCAACTGATTGCCTCCCCGTATACCAATTCACCAGTACTCCCAGGGTCTGCAATGTTTACAGCTCTGTGCTTTCGCATGGAAGGACAGGATACTGCTCTCCTCCAGTCTGGCTCTAAATGGCCTGTATGTGCCAGTCTCTGCCAAGGTTTACACAGCTGTTGGTCTTTCTATTTTCTGAGCATTTCTGCATACTTAATTCAGTTTCTGGTTCATTTAACGTTATGGTGCCAGCTTCCCTGCAGTACCACTGGCAGGAACCCTGCTGTGGAGATGCTGGCGTTGGACTGGGGTAAACACAGTAAGTCAAGACTTCTTACTGAGGAACCCTGTTGACAGTCCACCACATATTGGAAATTACCCCAAACCAATATGGGCACAGGTCAGAGGTCACTGTAATTTAGGGAAGCTGGGTAGTGATCCCGACACCTAAAACTCCTCTGAGAGATAGAAAATTCAAGCTGAATTTCCCCCAATCATTAAAAGCTGTGATTACTGAGAAATTTTGAGGTGCATGTGCCCTAAGAAATGATTGGCCAAATCACTTCTACCTCTACTGCTTTGGCCCAATACCTTCTTGTTTCTCCAGCATTGCATTTTGGGTTGGCGGGAGTGTACCCTAATGATGCACTGGGGAGTCGCTCTTGGAGGTTCCCTGATAGGGGTTTACCTGACAATTGTTCAGAGCACTAACTTCCACTGGAGAGTTGCACTGTGCCAGGGCACTCGTAAATGTATTTGTCCATATTCACAGTCGTCACAAGTAGGGGCACATTGGGGACATCTCTCTTTAAGTAAATGTGTTTGTCTTGAAGGCTTGTGATTCAGCTCAAAGGTCACATTCCGTCAATCTTTTTTTTTGATAGCTTTGGAATGTGTGACTAATGACTGAAGTGGGGGTGGGGAGGGGGAAACAGGATATCAAACTTTGAAGGCGTGCTGGAGTAAATGTGTAAGCTGGTGTGTATATGGAGAAAGATTGCATGTAAGGGCTTCAGATCTTGCTCATTAAAGATGAATGGATATATTTAAAGAAACCTGTTGCCTAAGTGTGGCACGAGGTTCTCTAGAAACTGTTGCCACATTAAAGCATCCCTGGTGCCACAGCTATCCATCTGGTCTCAGCTAGGGGCATTCCCTAGCCTCATGCTTGCCATTGTCCTCCGTTGACTAATTCCCTTCTGGTGTTTCCTCATCCTCCCGTGTCTCGCCTCTTTGTATTGCAATGGAGTGTGGGACACAGCAAACCACAGCCATCAGGGCCATTTGTGAGAGGGAGTGCTGAAATGCACCTCCTGAATGGTCCTGAAAAGCACCCTGAGGAGGTGAATTGCCTGCTCGATCAGTGCTGGCATGACTCTCGTTGTGTCTTTTCTCCATCAGATCTTCAGATCCTCATATGCATCATCAGCCATCCCTTGAGAGGATTGCCCTTATTGTCTAAAAGGCACGCCTCCGTATTAGGCTAGTGAAAAGATCATGAATTTGAGAATTGCTGAGAGTATAGGCATCATGGTTGCTGCATGAGCCCTGTCATTTGTGGTCACAGATCAGCAGCACAGTGATTGAATGGAATCTCTTTCTGTTAAGGAATGTGCAGGGCTGTCCTGCTATTTATATGTGTATTATTGGTGGTTCCCTGCACTCTGGAGAAGCCAACAATCACAGCAGATCCTCGGGCTGTCTCGATCCAGCTTGGGCATCACGGATATAAACGATGTGATTGCTGGCCCTTCGGAACATTAAATCCGGGAACACGTTGATGTAATGGTGTGCAGTTGGCTGCGTTATCCCTGTCAGCTCTCTGGAAAATGCCTGAAAAGAGTCTGTCATGAAAATGTTCAGTGCCCCTGTGACCTACAGGCTGACGATCATGAGGTGGCCCTCAAGGAAGTTTGACAAAGTGTATTCAGTCAGCATCACATAAAGGGTTGTCTTTGAGAGCTTCATCGCCCTTGGTATCGAGTCTCTGTATATCGCTGATGCACCATAATGTCTTCTGCGTCTCTGATAAGGCTCTCGAAGCTCTTGCTGATAATTGGGGCCTGCCACTACTCCAACCCCATCCTGCAGACCCAGAGTCTCCTGGCCCTCCCTCTCATCCCTCAGTGCTCTCACACTTTGCCTCCTCCTCATTCAAGGCTGTGTTTCCTACCAAGAGAACAATCCCCATCTGTGTACAAGAATTGACACTACTCATCCCTGGTTTATAAACAGAATATTAAATAAGGTGTCAGGAGACCTCTGTCAATTAAATGAGAACCCTATTGAAGAGACAACATTTGAAATTCTATTATGACCAGTGAAATGAACACTTCATGTAGCCAAAAGATTCTGAACTGCAAGGCTGAAATTAAAATCCCATCCAACCAAGCTAACCCTTAAAAAATAGGTATCCATCTGATGGAAATCTGATCTTGAAGGCATATTATTGTCTTCTAGCCACTAATGACCTCAATAAAATTTAAGTTGACATTTAAATAATATGGATGGGTTTAATTTGGCCTGTGCATGGTATTATCTGAAGCCAGTACGATAGCGTCAGGAACAACAACTGACGTTATCACGCCAAGCGGAAAATGCTCCCAATTGCCGAGAATAAACTCTCCCCCACAGAGTGATTAGACCACAGAAGGAGGCCATTCAGCCTGCAATACTCATACTAGCTCTTTGTAAGAGCAAGTCTGTTAGTCCTATTGCCTGGCCTTTTCACCATAACCTCCAATCATAATGTGTGAATTGTTTTTGTTGTCCTGTGCCTCTATGATGGGATTCTACAATGGTGTCATTAGCCGTTCAGGGGGTGGATACCCCTTGTCACTGAAGAACCATCCTCAGTTAGAGGCTACTCAGTGGCTTGAACAGTTGAGGTACCTAAGACTACTTCTGTATGAATTCATCATGGCAGCTTCATGGAAACTTTACAAATGCTTACAGGATTTGTTTCAGTAGTCATGTATTAGTTGCACGTTTTAGGAATCCCTTCTTATCGGCAAATATACCTAGCTGAGTGGACAATGCCTTAATGGCCACATGGATATAGTCTATTGTACACCACACCTGACAGAATGCTTCAGTGGAGGTAAAGCCAGCAGCCCTCTGGGCCTAACTGGCAGCAGCCATTTGGAATCTGAAGTAATCTGATGCCTTCACATACGATGCATAGTCATTTGTGACCCAGTTATGCACAGCTGATTGCAAGATCCTGCCGATGTCAGCACTCTCACCATGGAATGATCTGGCTATGAAGAAATACAGTATGATCGCTAAAAACAATGGGTGATCACCCCTCCTTCCATCCTTTGATCCTCCTCTAAAAGGGTACAGAAATCTCTGACCACTCATCACAGCTTTTGGAGGCACTGCTGCTCCTGAAGGTCCAGGGAAGCTGGCACTTTGCCTATTCACCTTGCAGTGAGGGTAATGCTGTCATATATATATTGGCCCTTGATCAATCCCTTTGTGTTATCCAGCTGCATTTGGGTGCCTTGCCTGTTGTAAGTGTTGTCTCTCTGCCAATGGCTACTGAGACATCTCATGCTGTTGTCCCTCAGGAGACCACTCAGCCTCAGATTACGAGGAACCCTGGTTCCTCTATAGCCTCCAATCTACAAGGACTTGTAGCCAGATTGTGGTGTAGGAGCCTTCAACATCTACTTCTCTGCAATGTCAGTAGCAGCCGTTTCTACGAACAACTGCTACAATAGCAAGCTTTTACATTTGGCTGGCCCTTGCACTGCATTTTTATTCTTTTATATTCCTGAGTGCATCTTTTCTCAATGACATTCTACTGTGTAATCACCTCCTGTGAATCAACTAGTTGCTGACAAGTGTGTGAATCTCATGCGCTGCTGACAAAATTCCATTGTCTTGGGAAAACTGTAGATAATTGATAATTAATGCCCTCAATTGGCTTCCTGCCACTGCTGGGCAGGATGCTTTTGGGAAAAGTGAGAGTGGGTGGGAACATGTCAGCTAACTGATACACCAGCTTATTTAGTTATTTTCTGCAGCTCCATTCCCGTGCCCTGAACCCCACCTCCTCCACCATGCCTCTCACCCATCTGCCTCAGCCTCTCATCATGCCTCCAAGCCCCTGACACCCCCCATCACCAAGCCTCCAACCTCTCTCCCTCAGTTCACTACCATGCCTCCAACCCCTTGACAGGCCTCCATCACCATGCCTCCAACCCCCTAATATACCCTCAAAGCCCCCCACCCAACCCCACTCCTACCATGCTTTCACTATGTTTCCCACATCTGGCCACAATTGCTAAAATTCCTTTGATTTGCAGTTGTATCTATATTATTAATAGTGCTACTCTTCCTTTCCCAATTCTGTCATCCCTTGTAAAGATCCTGTCGCCTGGAATATTTTTCCCTCACTTGCTATGAGGTGGTAGCCATCTCTCTGTAACAGTTGCTGGGGTGCATTGCCTCTAACTCAGTTGTTTTACTTTATCTGCTACATGTAGCAGATAAAGTACTATCAGTGATTTGATGCTTCTCCAGAAGATGCACAGTTGAAAATGCTGCAATTGTCATTAAGTAGAAATCACTGAACTGATGAAAATCTGCATTTTTATGCTATTAGCCTCGCTGTAAAAACATGTGAAAATGTTAGATCATGTTTGAATGAAATGTAATTGCATGTTTAATGATGTACTAAGTTAGTAATCACCACTTAACATTCTCCCTGAACTATTAATTTTATATTTATGGAGCATCAAATTTCTTCATGACGATAAAATAAATTCACATTTGAATATAATATTTTAGAAAAATGTTCATGACATTCATCCCATGGCTATGTCAAAATCATTCATTTTACTCTCTGCAAAGTTTTAATTAACTGGGCAGCATAGTGGCGCAATGGTTAGCATGGCTGTCTCACAGCGCCAGGGACCCAGGTTTGATTCCCAGATTGGGCGGCTCTCTGTATGGAGTTTGCAAGTTCTCCCCGTGTCTGCGTGGGTTTCCTCTGGGTGCTCCGTTTTCCACCCACAGTCCAAAGATGTGCTGGTTAGGTTGATTGGGCATGCTAAATTCTCCCTTTGCGTCAGAAGGTTAACAGTGTAAATAAGTTATGGGGATAGAGGCTGGGTAGGATAATGATTGATGCAGACTTGATGGGCCAAATGGCCTCTTTCTGCGCTGTAGGGATTTTATGAATGAAAAGTTCAGTGAATTGGTTGAAGAGCCTTGCCCTTCCCACACATCATTGATCTCCTGCAGTAAATGTCATGCTGGATCAGACGCGTGATAAAAAATTTGTGGGCAGCTGCCAACACGGTGAACGGTGAGCATTGCACCTTTGTTGCGGACCTCAAAATTCAGGCCAATACACTTTTGGTGTAGCACCCTAACCCCACCACTCCCCTCCCCAGGTGCTCCAACAGCCTCCAAACTAGCAATAGTGATCTACCTCTAGGTATCTGAGGAGGCTATATAAATTGCAAGATTTATGCAACCAAAATTTTGTAAGACTGCAACAAACAATTCTTAGAAAAGTTGGCTCTGACAGAAGGTCATCCAGACATGAAACATTGGCTTTATTCTCTCTCAGCAGATGCTGTCAGACCTGCTGAGATTTTCCAGCATTTTCTGTTTTTGTTTCAGATTCCAGCATACGCAATATTTTGCTTATATCTTAATGAAGTAGAATGGCTTAGTATTTTTTCTGAGTTAGTTGAATGTTCTAACAAGAAAACTGCCCCAAAATAAAAATATTTTTTCATGGAGTATTGCCAAATCTAAAACAGAGGTTTGAAAGCTTTGTTGTGGAAATAAATGTTCAAATGATGCAATTTTAATTGAAAAGAAAATTAAATTTTGGGCCAGAAACTATATTATTAATGTGAAATAATGATGTGTCATATGAGGCTCATCTATTATTTGCCCTCTTTGAAAAATGATCACAATATTTTCTCCCCTACAGAGCAGTTTAGAATGCTTATGATGTAATATGCAAATATATGTTCACATTACTGAGTAGATTTCTCTCCTTTTGTAACGTTTATAATGTATTGCAAAATAAATCATTACAGTATATCTAATATCAATTTTTACATTAACTCAGCATGAATATCTTTCATCATAATGTTTTGAACTGGTAACTCTTGGGTGTTACAAGGACTTCAATGTAGTGACAGTAACGTGTGTCAATCTTGTCCCCTGAGTTCAAGTGCATGAGCGAAGGAAAACAATTGTGCAAGGTTATAGAATGATAACATTTTATATCCATCTTAAAAAAATACAAGGAACAAACTAAAACATGCCAGATTTCCTTTGCATATTAGCCACACAAATTGCTTACTTTATTGTGTTAAACTAAGCATGAAAAAGGAAGTTGAACATGAAGGTACTATCACAGAAGGCAAACCAAAACAAGTTGCTATTCACGATCCAGAGAACATTTTTTATTGGATTTGCATAAACTATGACAACAGAATACAGAATCAATCGACTTAACTGCTGTTTTATACAGCCTATTGTAAACTTAATAGCAAAAATATTTGTGCATTCGAAACAATACATTTATACTTTCAATACTGCATCTATTTTGGCAGTGCCCTCTCTCTCACATCTAGATTTAAATAGCTTTGGTTCTCCTATAAATCTGAACCCTCTTCAGAGTAATCATTTGCATCAGCATCATCTGATCTGACCGAAACTCGGAAATGGCGCCGCAGGAAACCACCATATCTTTTTTGGTTATCCCATTTATACCTGGGTCTGCCAATTCTTCTCATGAAACCTCCATACCTCTTTTGCAGTTCCATATCTTGGTTTTCTTCATCACCCAGCTCTGCGCTTCTCTTGTAGCCAAAGCCTTTCATGAATCCTCCATAGCGCTTTAGCTCTTGGGCACTGGGGATGTCGCTGTTTTTTTCCAGCAGATTTTCCATTGCAGCTGTCAGTTCTTGTGACTCTAATTCAGTGGCGCCCCTTTCACCAAACTTTTGCAGAAACCCTCCGTGCTTAAGGTTTTGTCCCTTATAAGCATTGTGTTGGGCTAATTGTTTGGCGTTAACTCTGCTCTTGTCAATCTTCTTCAGGAAACCCCCATAGCGTTTAACAAGGCTATTGTGCTGCTTTCCAAGAAGTGCTTCTGCACTCTCGTCTTCTTTTCCATCAACGCCGGAATCAGCAAGAGTTTCATCCACAATGCCCAACAGGTCAAGCTTGTATGAGTGAAGTGCCTTGTCACATTTTTCCCACTCAGTAGTAGACAATACCACTTCTTCACACTCCAAAGTGCAGGTCTGGAAGGTAGCAGTCAGAAAACAGTATTTTTTTAATGTTAAATTAAACCTTTATTTAACTCAAGACTTGGTATTGCCGAAAATGCTAAGTCTTAAATTAGTTTTAAAATGGCACTGACTTTATTAGAATCAAAAAGAATACAATTTGCACCATGGAGATGTTATTAATGACAAGTAGCACAACAAGGCTCAGCTATGATTTATGCCATTACACAGTGCGGACCATGAAAAGAATTTCTCACAGAATCCCTACAGAAGAAAGCCACTTGGCCCATTGAGTCTGCACAATGAATATTGTCTGAACAGTGAATTTTGAACCAAGGACACCTATTTGACTTGGCAGCATCAGCACAGCTGATACGTGGAAAAGTAAGTAAACACAAATAAGACTAGACGTTTCTGTCAGCAATAACCTGCTGACCCACAAGACTGGATTGTTGCAGTCTTCAACAGTAGACCCTGGGCACTGAAATCACTTTAACAGCATAAACCTAGAGAAAATTCCCAATGCGTCTTGCACGGAAAATCAGATGAGAAAGTTAAGGGTTTTTACATTCAAGTGCGAGTGTTTTTTTATTTTAACAGTACAATATGGAGAGAACTCACGAATTACTCCTCTGGTCCTGAAAAATACATTTTATAAGTGTCTCTCCCACCATTCGACCTGACCTCCCAGGTGTTTTTAACCGTTTCACTTTGGATTTTGGACCTGCAGCATTGGTAGTATTTTGCATTTTGTACTAACATCTCATTGTTTTCCCATTTATGCAAAAACGTTGCTTTACAAATGACCATTATTCGCAAAAGACTTAACAGGGGCAGGAACATTATGGGGATGCGTGCACATTGTTTCGAAGGACAGATCCTTGGTGGAGGAGTTTAGTCGCAGTCACCTGCAACCAGGTAATAGAGATTATTTGCAAATCCAAACAGTGACTAGAACATCGGATTGTACTTCGATGCACAGGCAGGGATCACCCCACAGGGTGTCGCCATCTCGGTCCCATCATCACAACACATATCAAACAGATAAAAGGATTTAAAAATCGATAACATAAAAAAATCTCTCCGTTAATGTCGATCTCAGATTCAAGGCTTTTCAGGAGATTACAAAACGATTGACCACTTGGCCTTCGATGTCACTTTTTTTTATATGTTATCCGCCCGTAAAGCTAGGAAAAGTAGTCTCCCTAGAGCTTGCCTTTGCTGCATTTAAAGTTTTGTACTTCTTTTATTATTAGCTCTGTCGTTAATTAAGGATATTTAATTATCCAGCCACCTCCTCCGGATACGTTTTGGTTCAGAACTACTGTTTTATTCTACGGTGCACCCTCCAGCGCTTTCAATCAATGGATGCCTGGTCCATTGTACTCTTGGCAAATTGCACTGTGTGAGCATTGAGTTATTCTGAGCTGGAATTGAGCATATATATTTATGTCCTTGTCACGTATTGCAACACACATTTCTAATGAATAAAGGTTCTTGTGCACGTTGAAATGTTGCGTATTCTGTCCTTTGAGGATTGGTACATCGTTTCCCTGACCATCCTGAATGTGTTGATCTGGGTGCAGATAAAGTTTGTTAGACAGGCTGCACGTGAACTAAAATTGCTTTATTTTAATTGAGCAAATCAATCGCGCAAATTAATTTAAGATAAATATATGGCTGGCATTTATTTGCGTCCTTTAAGCCTTCGCCATTCATCAAAAGGCTGATGCGGATGAGTAGGACCTCGGAATATAATGAGGCACCGTCCTGTTTCCAGACAATTCATGTTGATAACCAATATTTACAATGCGGCAAAACTGTACATTGTGGGTTTAGTTCTTTTGTCTGTTTAATTGAGCCCAACCCAATGTCCAAAACTATTGATTTCGGGATTGTATTATCGGGTGTAACTGCCTTACCAGTGGTTTGATTGAGCTGTCCAGGACAGAGTTGCAGGTGGAACACCAATTGGCGCAGTCAGTGCGGACCCTGTGCAGTGAACTCAGGAACAATAACAGGACAAACACACTCCACTCCATCACTCGCCCCTGAAACAGAAAGTGGAACATTTTCCAGAATGTTGCTATCGATTCAACTGTAGTCAAAAGAAAATATCGACGTTTCAATAAGGACTTGGGTAATTTTTTGGGGGGTGGGGGAGATACACAATATGCAACAAATCAGGAATAGGAATATACTTAAGATCACATAGAGACATTCCTTCGGAATCTCCTTGAACGCGCTCCACCCTCTTATCCCGAAGTACAATTATATTTTCCAACATTTTTCGCTTTTATTTTCTACTTCCATCATTCTGATTTTTTTGTTTTAGTCTTGGATGTTTTTAAACAATAGGATGAGAAACAGTCCCCAACTTTAGGAACTTGTGTAACATACAAGTTTAGGAACTTGTGTAACATACAAGTTCCTATTCTAAAGGTTGCGATATTATAACCGAATTTCGCAAGTGGCTATTATCAGATACGCACAATGATGTAGATAGATCCAGCGCGTGAGATAGATATCTAAAAAGAGACTTTAGTACTATATGGCAGATTACATCCCTATAGCATGTTCACCTGCGGTAACCTACTTACATACATCTCAACACACAGGACATAGACAAAGAACACATCAACTGTACAAAAAATAGTATCCAATTGTATGGTTATACCCTTTACACAAGAAAATCTTTGATATTGATATAATTTTACTGATGGAACCAACGTTAGAACAAACAAAAAATAAGAAACAAAAATACACTTGAAAGGGGAAGCATCATCAAATAGAATTCAAAGATTAGGCAGCTGGGTTATGATCACTGATGGAAGCTCTCTCAATAACTACGGTCAGATTAGCGGGTAGGTGAATCTGAGGTCCAAGAAATACTTGGTGTGAATTTCAGGCAAGTAGCTATTTCCTGGAGAGGGGCAATGTCGTTTTCTCTTCAGGCAAATGTGATTCTAAACTGAATGCGTTGTTACCTAAAGCAGATTGCATTCAGAGTTCCACTGCACCGTCACATAAATCGGTCCATATCTTTGAGAATAAGTCCAGATGCTCGTTAAAGACCGAGAGCATTGGAGCACAGCTAAAATATCTCACACAAGCTGAAATATCTCACGCAAACTGGAAACTGAGATTTAAACGGTCAACCGAGAAAGGCTAGCGATCAAAAGAGTGAACTTTAGGACAGTTTTTAACTGTTTAGATTTGCCTTTTAAGCTGCATCCCTCTATTCAAAGAGTCATACCAACATAAATCATTGATGAGTACATATTTCCAAGTTACCTGGATATTCCTCGAGAACAAAAAAGTCAGGCTTGTTGCAGGTTCCTGACACAAAGTGCTGACTCCCTTTGTGAGACGCGCTGTGTAAATGGCTCCTGTCCAGTCTGACTTCTCAAGCTTGGTGCTGGTGAGATCCAGGGGTTTTATTCCACACTGCAGCCTCGGGCGCTCGCTATTTATTTACCGCCGGCGTTCTGGTGACATTTGCGACGTCTTTCCCACGTCTTTTGCGAGCCAATGGCTACACCGATAGCAGGATTAATTATGGACCAGCAATTTCCTCAAGTGCTACCAACATATTTCAGAGCGTCTCCGTCGCGGTATTAGAAAGGCGAGAGCAATTCGGGCTTTTAAAAATAACCGACATTAAATTTAAACCCCGACTACATTTGGCTCGTGTCACTTTGGCCATTGACATTTGCTTATTTTAGGATGGACTTTTTTCTTGCTGGAACCGAGCATTCTCCCCTTCACCGGTAACAGCGGCTGGCGGCGCCCCTGTATCTGTTTCACCGATGTGAATTGCACAAAAGTGTAAAAGCGCTCAGCGTCCCCGGACGAAAGCAGCTGCGATTTCTCGGGCAATGATTCTCCAACTGGAATTTGGATTGGAAATTAATGGATTAACACTTTCCATTGAAATTATTTTCCAATTTGTCTCTGTTTCAAGTGGACAATAAAACAGGCGACAGAGGGAAAACATACTGTAATGCGCTGAACTGTTAGTAACAGTGAGAAAACAGTGCCTTTAATAATTTCACCCAACTAAATGGTTGCCTGTAAACTTTCTATTCTGCATTACACGTAGACAATGACAATAAATTAACCTTTCTGAATGATTAATAAACACATTGTCGAAAAATCACAAAGGTAATTGAAGAGATCCTATTATAAGCCTGATGAAACACAAGTTTTTTTTGTGTGTACATATGTATTAACACACTGTAATCTTTGGGTAGGGTTTTATTTCCTCTCTTAATGTTGAACTGATTTGATTATTTCTCCTCTTATCTCACAAATGAGCCACGGTGCAGCCACACAACCTTCCAGACTTGTATCGATCATATTGCATCCCGCTTTGTGTTTTTTTTTAAAAGACAAAATGTGTTCCATCAGGGAGAAGGTGAGCAAGGAACATGGATTTATCCGGCTCACTCGATACAGGCATCTGCATATTGCAAAGCCAAGTTACGCGGGACGCCAGTTCAAACAAGAAAGGACAAGGCGAAACTAGGGTAATAAGAATGAAAGGTTTCCAATCACGATCTTCGTAACCGCTGACGTAAAGAATAGTTCGACATTGTAAGATCACTGAACGAGTGCAATGACGAAACCATAACAATTAAAATTGCGATCCTTGCACGGTCACGTAATCCATTGTATGATCATTGAAAAGAGTAAGTGTAGATTCAAAGCTAGGGACTGTATGCAGAGAGGTGGCAGGGGATTACAAATTAATGATATTTGCCAGGGACATTGAAACTGGTGGCACTTAAGTATTAAGCGCTATTGGGATGGCAAGACTGTATTAATTCTCTCCAATTTATGTGCTGTCATGCTACATGTATAATATGCATTATTCATGAACATTAAATGGAATTACTTACCCTTACCCAGGCCAGTTTCCGGTCTAAAGTACGCATCAAACATCAGTACAGCTTCGTAGAATGTTAGAGCTCCAATGGGGCTTTGAGTCTGAGACACTGTTTTCTATATATGAACTACATGGCCACGATCTAATTACACACTTGCTCATTTTTGACATTAATCTTTTCCAGTAATAACTCATTTAATATCGCACCTTCAGCGTGAAACAATGTCTAAAATGCTCAAAAGAAGAGATTTTTGTAAAAATGGCTTCCAAGTCATAAAATGAGAGATTAGGTTAAAAACATGGGTTTTCAGAAGGTTTCTAAATTTAGTAATAGAAATTGAGGTATTATCAAGGAAGGAGTTTTCGAGGGTAGCGATTAGGCAGCCGAAAGCTTGGTCACAAATCCCCAGTAATATGGTAAAATATGGTAGAAGAATAATGTGGGAAGCCAGACAGGAAGGTGGAGAAAATGTTAAGGAGTTTAAATTTATTGTTTTGAGGAAAATATTGTCGGATAGTATGATGGGTGAACAGGCCATAATATGGGACAGGATGTGGCTTGCACAAACCTATCAATTGTTTCAAACTGACTGTCTCTCTCAGAGATGACAAAACTGAATAGTGTGAGAAATAAAAATATCACACGTGCAATTGAGATATTTTGATCAAATGGGACAGGATAGAGTTTTAAAGGTGGGAGCACATGACTCTGATGCCAAATTTCCATTCTACCAATGAATATCTTTGCTTTGATAACACAATGACCAAAAGGAAAATAAGCCTACATGTCTGCCCTCTGGTCTCTTTCAAATACATAGGCAGAACAAAAACAAAGTCTATACTATTAACTATTGATAATGGCATTGAAATTCATGAAGATTTGACCTTAACAGTTTTCTGTAATCACAAGTGAACAGGACTGTTGTAAAGTGAAATTCTATGAGTTAAGATGAAGGGTGTGATAAATTAGCATTATCAGAATTGATGGTTGGGTGCTTGAATAAGCTGTGAGTGAACAAAACACTGGGATCAGACATGGGAATATCAGGAAAGAAGGCTCCGGCTAATGGATAAACCTCTCAAGATGTTAAGTCAATGGTTACTGCTGTCAAAGAAATAAATGTAATACTTTATGATGGCTTTGACTGAAGAATGTTGGCCAGGGCTCCTTTTTTAAGTAAGTATGGAACCCAATTCCCCTGGTGGTGAGCATTCTTCTTGAATTGTTGCTGCCACATGGTTTAGGTACTCCCAAAGTGATATTAGGAATGGAGCTGCCGATTTTGACCCAGCGATAGTGAAGGGAGGGTGATCTTGTCAATTGGTGTGTGGCTTGGAGTGGAACTTGCAAGTTCTGATGTTCCCCTGCATCTGCTGCTTTTGTCCTTGTAGGTAGAAGATGCTGTAGATTTGGAAGGTTGAGAGAAGCTTCAGGAGTTACTGCAGTGTAACTTTTACACGATCCACACCGAATTAAATATGTACCAGTAGTGGAGGATGTGAATGTTTAAGGTGGTGGATGGTGTGCTGACAAAATGGATTGCTTTGTCCTAGATAGTGCTGAGCTTCTTGAGTGTTTTTGAAACTGCACTCATCAGGCAAGTAGAGAATATTCCATCACACTTGCACCTTGTAGACTGTGGACAGGTTTTGAATAATCAAAACGTAAATTACTTCTCACAGAATTCCCAGCCGCTGTCCTGCTCTTGTAGCACGGTATGTTGTTAGCTGGTTCATTAAGTTTCTGGTCAATACTAACCTCCTGAATGTTGGTCTTTGCGGATTCCTTAATGGTCATGCCTTTGAATGTCAAGGGGGGATGGTTAGATTCTGTCTTGTTGGAGATGGTTATTGTCTGGCATTTGTGTGTCATGAGTGTTACTTACAACTTATTATTCCAAGCCTGAGTGTTGTCCAGATATTTTTGCATATGAACCCATCTGCTTCAGTGTCCGAGGAATGGCAGGTGGTACTGAATATATTGTGCAGTCATTAGTGAACATCTCCAATTCTGACATTATGATAGAGAGAAGGTCAGTGATTAATGAGTTGGAGATGGTTGGGCCTAGGGTACTACCCTATTCCCATAGTGCAATGATGGGCCTCCAACAACCACAAGCATCCTTCTTTGCGTATGATTCTAATTAATAGAAAGTTTCTCCACTGATACCTATTGACTTCAATTTTGCTTGGGCTTTCCGATGCCACACTCAATCAAATACTGCCTTGATGCCAAAATCAGTCACACTCACCTCACCTCTGAAATTCAACCTTGTTGTTCATGTTTGGTCTAAGACTGTAACGAGATTTGGAGCTGAATGCCTTGAACCCAAACTTAACATCATTGAACAGGTTGTTGCTAAGTAAGTGCCACTTAAAGGCACTGTTAATGGTATCTTCCAACACCTTGGTGATGATTGAGAGTAGATTGATGGAGAATAATTGGCTGGATTGAATTTATTATGTTTTTTTTTGGCTAGGACCTACCCTGGGCAAATTTCCACATGGTTGGGTAGATGCCAGTGTTTTAGCTGTAATGGTAAAGCTTGGCTAGGTACAGCTAGTTTTGAAACACAAGTCTTCGATTGATGGGATGTTATCAGGATTTATACCTTTGCTGTGTGCAATGCCTTTAGCCATGTCTTGATATAATGCGGAGTGAATCTATTTGGATGAAGACTGACATTTGTGTTGCTGGGGGACTTTCTGAGGCTGAACTGGATTATTTATTTAGTGTCCTGGTTGAAGATAGTTGCAAATATTTCAGCCATATTTTTTGCACTGATGTGGTGTTTTTCACCATCATTCTTAGAGGTTGGATGTAGGAAGGATGTTTCCCCTGACTGGGGTCATAGACTCCAAAAGCTCACGCTGCCAAATAACTCTGTCGGACTTTAACTTAGTGTTTTGAGACTTCTTATTGTGCTTACCCCAGTCCAATGCTGGCATCTCCGCATCACTGGGTCATAGAACCAGGGGATACAGTCTTAGAATAAGTGGCAGGCCACTTAAGACTGGGATGGGAGGAATTTCTTCACTCAAAGGTTGGTGAATCTTTGGAACTATCTTTCCCAGAGGCTGTGGAGGCTCAGTAATTGAATACATTCAAGACTGAGATCTATAGATTGTAACAATATTAAAAAAATCAAGGGATTGTGCAGGAATATTGTGTTGAAGTAGAATATCAGCCAAGATTTCAGTGAGTGACAGAGCTAGTTCGAAGGCTGAAAGGCCTGCTCCTGTCCTATTTCCTGTGTTCTTATTAAGATGGGGAAATTTGTGGAGACTCCTCCTCCAGTTACTTGTTTAATTGTCCAGAATTGCTTTGCTCCACCTATCACATGTTGCTTCCACTTCAAGCATGCATGTACCCTCCGTTGTAACATCACCAGGCTGGTACCTCATTTTGTGGATGTTTAATGCTGCTCTTGGCATGCTGTTCTGAACTCCTCACTAAATCAGAGTTGATTCCCTGGCTTGATGGTAATGATAACATGAGGGATATGCTAGGCCATGGGATTTTCAGTTGTGGTTAGATCAAATTCTGCAAATGGCCCACAACATCTCTCAGATGCTTGGTTTTGAGCTGCTAGACCTGTGCCACTTTGCAGGGTGGAAGCATCACACAACACAGAGACTGGTATTTTCAGAGAGCAGACAGGACTTTGTCTCCACATGAACTGTATGGTGCTCACTGCTACCAGTACCATCACAGACAGGTACGTCTTTTAAATTCATTCATGGGACATCGGTGTTGCTGGTCGAACCAGTAGTTATTGTTGCCCTTGTTGCCTGAGGGCTGTTGAGAGTTAACCACAGTGCTGTGGCTCTGGAGTCACATGTAGGCCAGACCACGTAAGGACGACAGATTTCCTCCCTTAAAGGACATTAGTGTACCAAATGGTTTTTCTGGCAATTGACAATGGTTTTATGATCATCAGTAGATTCTTAATTCCAGATATTTTTTATTGAATTCAAATTCCACCAACTGCAGTGGCGGGATTCAAATCCAGGTCCCCTGAGCATTAACTGAGTTTCTGAATTAATAGTCCAGCGATAATACCACTCGGCCATCACCTCCCCTGTGACAGATAGATTGGTGAGGGCTAGGTCAAGTAGGTCTTTTCTTCTGGTTAGTTCCCACAGCACCTGCCATAGACCTTTCTGGCAGATATTCCTTCAGGATGTGGTCAGCTCAACACAATCAGGTTACATTGTGTGTTCTGTCCACTGTCAATTAAAGTAAATCTTTAAAATAAATTCCTCCCTAAAGTCAATCTTTCTAAGGCTTGCCGAAGATTAATTATAAAAGCATTTTGAAGTCATTCATGGGAGGAGTAGAAATGAGAATTGTGTTCTTAACTTGAATTTAGTTACGTGAAGAAACCACAAGGTTTCACTGCTTACCAGACAGCAGAATATTCATTCTTACAGCATGCAAACATAGCCATTGATATCCAGGAAAACTGGGGCCCCAATGTGTCAAGGTGTAAGAGGATGACAAATGGCAATAGGAAGTGAGTGTGCTGCACCAAAGGCATTAACCTGGGTGCAGAGGGAATCTCACTCTTTCATATTTTTGTTCCTGTCTATGTTAGGACAGATTATTTGCCGTCTGTCATTGCATTCATTAATTATGGTGTCCTTCATTCTCATTTATGTTTTTAAGCAACAAAGCTAGAAGTATCTTCTACACATATAAACCACCTGCGTGTTCAGGCTAGATAACATTTCTGTCTTAGCTTGGTGCCATTTTCTAAGTTTTGGAACATTTTCTGATTCTCTTCATAGACCCTCATAGTGACAGAGTTTAAGCTAATTCATTTACAAGTTTGTTGTCCTGACAGATGGGCTGCACTTCAGGCCAACTACCTGTCATTACTGTAATCTCAGCTCCTGACACTGACTTCCCAATAACACGCTTTTTAAAGGGGTCTTCCATTTATGATGGAGGTGAGGAGAGATTTAACTATTAAGTGTTAGGAATGTTCTTCCTCAGTGAGCAGTGGAGGCTGGGACATTGAACTTATTTAATGTTGAGAAACAAGATTTTGATTGACAAACGAGTCAAGGGTTATAGGTGGGTAGGGTGGGGAGAGGTTGGGGGGCATTAAGGCCACAATCAGATTCTTCATCCTATTGAATGGTGGGACCAAATGGTCATGTCCTGCTGTTATTTCTGATATATTCTTCATGCACTTCATAGCTGGATAGAGATAGTACTTGCCATTTTCACTGATTAATTGTCCATTTAGCTAATTGAGAATCATAAAAAGGGCATTATTACAACTGCCTTATCAATATTTTTTCTTCTTTCCTCAAACAGGTTAAGATTGCATCAAGTCTTTGGTAATAAAATTGTGTTCAACAGCCATATGAAATAATTATGTGAATTAATGGGAATTAATCTTCCATTGGCAAAAGGATAAATAGTCTTAGTGGAGAACCTATAATCCATGTAGTGACACAAGTTCATCTGCCCCTTCAGAAGGTGTGGCTTTCAATTGTGTCAAATAATGTTTTCTCATTTGAGGATTTTGTGTTAAATATGCTTGTGAACCCTTGCTGTTAATATTTCTCTTTCCGAAGAATTTCATCCCAATAAACTAATCAAAGATTGCAAAAATGGAAAGAAAGTTTTTTTTGTGCAATATTAAATCCTGGAAAGGTGGATGTGGATGTTGCTTGAGATGGAAGCTTTAGCAGTCCACCACACAACTTCCCCCTTGCTAATTGTGATACGTGTAACAAAAATGGAACATGTCGGAAAAAGCTAACAGGCCGATTAGCAACTTCTGAGATTCACCAGTGGAAGTTTTGGTTCAGATTTCCAGTGAGTGTTCTTCGTGGAGGCTTAGGAGAGAGTACAGAAAAGGTTTACCAGGATGTTGCCTGGTATGGAGGGTCTTAGCCATGAGGAGAGATTGGGTAAACTGGGGTTGTTCTCCCTGGAAAGTCGGAGGATGAGGGGCGACCTAATAGAGGTGTATAAAATTATGAAGGGCATAGATAGGGTGAACAGTGGGAAACTTTCCCAGGACGGAGGTGACGAACACAAGAGGTTACAGGTTCAAGATGAGGGGGGCAAGGTTTAACACAGATGTCATAGGGACGTATTTTACACAGAGAGTGGTGGGGGCCTGGAATGCACTGCCAAGCAAGGTGGTAGAGGAGGACACGCAGGGATCGTTTAAGACTTATCTGGATAGCCACATGAAAAGACTGGAAATGGAGGGATACAAATGAATGGCCTAGTTGGATGCATGAGTGGCGCAGGCTTGGAGGGCCGAAGGGCCTGTTTCCTGTGCTGTATTGTTCTTTGTTCTTTGTGTGGTGTTTTTGCTTTTTATTTGTGATATATGTATTGTGCCTGTCACAATCTGAGAAGTACTCAAGTAATAATCATGTTTTAATAACTCTATTTATTATTTCTTTCAAGCACGTGGAAACTATAAAATTGCAATAATAAATGGTCACTGGATGAGGAAAGCATTTTGCGCAGTCACTTATTGCAATTTAGGGCTGACTGTTCTATTGTTAAAGTTTATCAATTTGTGTTTTTTACAATGCTCCTTAATTTATCATTTTATTCTAATGTCACGGATGCTATGAAAGATGCTTCCCCAAAGTCATCTGGGAACAATATATTTATTATCTTTGTGTATGTTTTCTTACCTGTGGAGCAGGAAATTCAATTTAAAATGACACATCAGCAAAGTCTTTGCTTTGAAGAAAAAGTTAGTTTATTTCCCTCTCTGGTTCTGGAAGTTACTTAAGGAAAGATAAATTCGGTTACAAATGAAGATAAAAGGGCATTTTAAAAGACTGGATCAATTTAGTCCATGTTTGATGCCAGCTTCACAGTTTGGAAGTTGAGATGTAGCGTGGCCTGAAGGTTTTGAAGTTGTACAGTTGTCTCTGCAGCTGCGATGGCTTCACTTGTCAAATTTCCAGAGGTTGCTGTAAGACAAGTAGTGTAATAAACAGAATCAGGTAGAGTTTCTGAAGAAAAACAAAATACTGCGGATGCTGGAATCTGAAACAAAAACAGAAAATGCTGGAAAATCTCAGCAGGTCTGACACTGTGGTGAGAGAATCGAGCCAATGTTTCGAGTCTGGGTGACCCTTCTTCAGAGCTCTGTCCTTGGGCAGTGCCAGCCTGGCAGCTGGGCAATGCCCACAGTGCACCTTGGAACTGGAGGAAGGGCCTAGGGGGGGTCAGAGGCAGGGCCTATGGGAGTGGGGCCTGGATGTGGCGTGCCTGGAAGTGGACAGGGCCTGAAGGCCTTATCTGATGGGGGTATAGGGCTGGGGTGGGCCGCCGCTCACTCTGCAGATGCAGTTGGACTGGAATGGGGACGGGGCCCACTGTCATTCTGCCTGTGATCAGACCAGGGGGGAAGGGAGCCGCTGCCAGCTCTGTAGATGCGATCAGCGGGAGGGAGAAGTGACAGTGTGGGCGGTGGAGGCTAGATGTCCATGTGTTGTAGGACTCACAATCAGGTTCACACAATTGTTGGGAGAGAGGGGAGTTAGTACAGGCTGTTGTAGCAGTAGGGGCCTGAGAACGCTCTTTATGTCTGTCAGATCCGTGCTGTTGAAATTGAGCATGTGAAGCATCAGAGATCTGGACATGCACAGTAGCTCTCTCTGCAGGCTGGCTGGTGAATTAAGCACAGCCCATTGCCTGCAGCAGCTAGAAACAGTCCAGACCATTTTGTCAACGAGTAAGTACATAAAATCGGGCGTGAAAACTTGCCCAAAAAATGGATCAGGAACTCTCCCATTTTCACACTAGCTGGACACTTAGAATCATTCTCATAAAATTCCGCTTAATATCTCCTGGATGAGATCACAGTGAGCCACATTAAATTAAAGATTTTTTTGTCCACTTGGAAGAGGAGGCATAGGGGCGGAATTTTTTGGCCATTCACACTGGCAGGATCTTTTGGCCCTGCTGCAATGAACAGAGATTTGGCTGAATGCCAAATTCTTTATCCTCACATGGAGTGGCAGTGGGGCGTGAACGGCTGGTCAGATCGCACCTCTAGTCTAAAATCCACAATTTTGTCTGGTAGCTCGGAGCATTTTGGAATAGACTTTAAACTCAATCCAAGTTTTTTTGATTTAACCTTTTAAAACAACTTTTCTAAAAATGTGTAAGATGATATAAGTGCACCGTAACACTAGACTAGCTTGGCAATGGTTCATCTACTTGCATGTCCTGTTATGAGTAATTCTGTAGTTATTAAACTGTTAGGTAAAGCTCATACAGGGGAAATACTGCAATATAATCAGAATGACCAAGTAACTTCAACTGCATTTAGCTGTGCAAGACCACTTGACCAAATTTGTGGAATTTAGTGTGATATATGCACTTTTCAATATAATTATATCCATTTATGAAGTGAACATTATTCACATATAAGATTGCCACTTAAAGAGTTAGTCAGTCGACTTGTATGGAGAGAAATAGAGAAACTGAGATACTGCAGGACTGCAAGCATAATGATGTAGAAAAAATAGTTTAATGCTTGGGTACAGATTCCAAGTCAGATAAATTTCATAAAGAGGTATTTATCAAATGCAATCATTGGCTGTGCTTTATCCTTGACTAGCTACCAGTTACCCGTTCCCTTCAGTTTTCAGTAAAATATGCATTCTTTAAAACTGACACGAATTTCATAGGTAACAAGTCCATTTTCACCCAACAACAATTTGTTTTGTTTATTTTCAACATCTTTTCAGTAAAAATTTGAAGAGCTTTTTTCCGCTTCCCAATTGTCCTATAGGAATTGCTTTACTATTTTACTTATACTGAGGTCTGATTGCAGGAACATTTTGTGCGAGTTTCACCAGGCACTAGGTGGAGTACTCTTTAAATCAGTGCTTTATCTAATTCGACTTTCCAGGTGAAAATAACCATCTTCAGCATCTGGGATGAATACGTAGGTGAATACTAAGGCCAATCTGAACCTAGAAAGTTCTGCTTCAAATAGGACAGGACATCACAGACAGTAGAGTTTTGGATGAGTTGCTGACCTGCGATTTATTTTCCTTGTGTTTTCTCTCTGCCTCTATACATGCTTGCTTTTAAAGGAGGCTGCACCATTTTTTATTTGACTGCACCAATGCAGCGACCCTGGGCAAACCTCTCCCAGAATTCGATGCCAATATCGAAACTCGTGAGTGAAGCATCCAACTTTTCCTTAAGAAACTTCCTTTGATATCATGAGACACACCCCAGATTCAAGCTTTCCACAGAAGATTTGCTTTGGTAAGTGAACTGCTCATGTGAGTACACGACCAGCCCAACTGCCCCAATATGGTGTAAGATGCTTGACATGCAAACTGGGGTGAGCACCTCAGTGTCTGATAGTTTGTCCTGCCACCTGATCTTCAGAACGTCCTGAAGACAGCTCAAATTAACATTACTGAGCTTTTTCTTGCACATGTAGAATGGGCAGGGCCATCTATCTGGGTTGATTACTGGAAAACAGGAATACTACCTGGGCAATTGGACTAGCTGTTCTATAGCTGGTCATCTCCTGCAAGCCACTCGTGGAACAACATCAGTTCCATGAGCTCTTGTTAGTGACCATCTGGGCTTCTCTGTCTATGGTTCTAAAGAGAGTGAAGGACATTAAACAGGAAAAGCATGGGATAACTTCAGGAACATTTCTAAAGTCTAACATATTGAATTGAAGCAAAATATTTAACAAAGGTTCATGACAAAACAACCTTTCAAATCAACTTTATTCTGAAACACAATCCTTTTGTTGAGTTCAGGACTACTGCCATATCTAAGCCTCCAGTACAAAAGCCACAAACTGGTACATGTAGTTTATTTTATAAACATAAAATTAACATGTTGTGTGAAATATACTCATGCCATGTTCCAATATATTTTGAAATTTCAGGCAATACTTTGGACTCATGTCACCTTTGGCATTTTGAGCTCCAGATATTCCTGAGTCTCAAGCAAATATCTAATTAAATATAAACATTCAAAGTTATTTGGGGAATTCACACATCCTTTTTCTTAAGGATGGATCGTCAACAACATAACTATAGAATTCCAGCTGGTCTGTCTCTCTGTGTCACCATGGACTAAAGGAAACATTGAAACTCAATGTGTGTAAGACAAATGTGAATGTACCCCATTGACCTTCCATTATATTATGATGATTTCCCTCATCCAAACTGGGCTGGATGAATCTTGAGGTATCAAATGGAACCAATACACTCATCATTCTTTGTTTGGAAAAATAACTTTGAACTATGGAAATCACGTGATGAAGGAACCAGTTTGGTTGTCTGCTTTTAAATCAGCAGAAGCTGCTTACAGACAGAGAGAATTCGACTGAAGACCATCAAACTAGCTGCAAGTTATCCAAGCAGTCAAGGAAATAAACAGCAATAATTGAAAGCGAGAGATCCAAACTGAGAGAACTCTCTTCAACCTGTTCCAGCATTTGAGTTCATCTGAGAACCAACCTTCTGGAAATTTGATGACTAGAACCATCACAATTTACAGAGAATCCTTTGTTTAACAAGAAGTTGACTTCATCTGCAATGTGTCACCTTAATTAAGAAAGTACAGATCTGCCACGAAAGAGACTGAAGTAATTATAAGTTGTAACCATATTGTTTGACCTTCGTCAGTATCTAAACTTTGTATATGTGAGAATGCTAGTGAGATGAGTGTGTGAGAATTAAATTCAAATATCTGGAATGAGTGTGATGATATATTAAAAAAATCACAAAAGACTTGTTGCTGGAATTATTTAATTGGGACATTCACTTTGAAGGTAGGAAAACACACACTCCTTACATACAAATGTACTGACCATACGCAGAGAAAAGGAACAAATATATTCTGTTCATGACACTCAATAGATTTCCTCCCAATCAATAGCGATGACATAACTAATTAATGTGCCAGCTCTGACGAAGAGTCATCTGACTTGAACTGTTGGCTTTACTCCCTCCCCACAGATGATGTCAGACTGCTGAGATTTTCCAGCATTTTCTGCTTCTGTTTCAGATTCCAGCGTCCACATTGTTTTGCTTTTAATTTATATACCCATCCATTTGCAGTAATAATAATATGTTTTTCCCAGTTCAACTTCCCTTCACAGGGAACATGATCCATACCGGGTGGCTCAGTAGCACAGTGGTGCCTGACAGTGTCAGGGACCCGAGTTCAATTCCGGCTTCGGGTCAATGTCTGTGTAAAGCTTGGACATTCTCCCTGTGTCTGCATGAGTTTCCTCTGGGTGCTTCAGTTTCCTCCCACAATTCAAAGATGTGTGGGTCAGATTGATTGGCCATGTGAAATTAACGCTAGTGTCAGGGGGATAAGCAGAATAAATTTAAAGGTTTACGGGAATAGGGCCTGAGTGGGATTGTGGTCATAGCAGATCCGATGGGCAGAATAGCCTTCTTCTGCACTGTAGGGATTCTATGATTCTATCTTTTTATTTTCTCCAGGTTACATTCTTTCTCTGCCCCTTGGCTCCTCATATCTTTTGACTTTCCATAAGTGATCCACATAGTTTCCACTCAAAAATGTCATTCATTAGTCTTCTGTTGTACTCCATATATGTATGACCTTTCAGCCCTTCTGATAGGATCCAGTCACTGGAATTTTCCTATCCCATCTGGCATGGGAATCATAGTGGGTGGAGGTAGGGGGAGAGGGAGGTGGGGGGATGACCATGCAAAAGTCCGTTGACCTCATGTGGGATTTCCCAGTCTTGGGGCGAGCACGGCTGGAAAATCTTGCATGATGTGGGACCAAGAAGCAGAGCTTGTCATCTTTTGTCTTTTCATTCTTTTGTCCCTGTCTAGCCTTGTTTTAGATCTTTGTCACGTTGAAATAATGACCAATCAAATCTTGAATTAACAGTCACCATGGTACTCTTATTTTGCTGATCTCTGCTATGCTGTCTATTGCAACATAATCAAATACTATGCTGGAAGTGAATGTCAGTACATTCACTAATGTCAGCTCAAGAAATTCTCAAGGCAGACATTCTAGGAGAACTGCTTACCTCCAGATTACATGCGTTATTTTTCCCTCTTGCTTCTGGTTATTTTTGCTGCTTTTTGGAGAACCTGTGTAAATTGTCTGGTTCCCAAGGTTTTGTGAAGTTCGGTGAAAAGGATGTTTGCTTTCTTGTGCATTTTTGAATTGAGGTGAATCTTCTGGTTAAGAATTATACAAACTGTGCCTTTTCTGTGCAGTCATCTCTATTTTGCTGATACTGAATGATCCTGCCATCCACCCCCTGCTCAATTTTTTTATGTGAGATAATTGAATCCTTAGAATTGAGTTACTCATAATTACATAGAATAGGCAAGTATAAAACAGATCATTCAGCTCAGCTGTTTTAGCCACCACTTGTACTCCATTTGATGCTCATACTATCATTTTTCATCTAATTCCATCAGCATGATCCACCATTCCCTTCTCCTTCATATGCTGATCTGGTCTCCCCTTAAACACATCCATCCATACTTTTGATCTTACCTACTTTTTATGGTAGTGAATTCCACATTCTCCGGGTAAGGAAGTTTATTCTTGTTTCCTAATTTATTAAAAGCAAAATACTGCAATGCTGGAAACCTGGAATAAAAACAGAAAATGCTGGAAAGTCTCAGCAGGTCAGGCAACATCTGTGTAGAGAGAAACAGGGTTAACATTTTGAGTTGGTACGACTACTCTTTAGAGCTCTGAGGAAGAGTTATATGGGCTGGAATTTTCCAGCTGCTCTCACCCTGCTGCCACTGCAAGTCGGCGCAGAGAATTTGGCCCTCAGGAGGATCAGAGAATCCCACTGGCTTGATTAGCCAGATAACTCTGGTCATGGATTTTAAATGTTAACTCTGTTTCTCTCACCATAGACACTGTCAGACCTGCTGAGATTTCCCAGCATTTTCTATTTTTGTTTCCTATATTATTCCTTGGTGACTATCCAACATTGGTAGTCTCCAGAGTACGAAGGGCCATTAGATGTAGATAGAGGGGCTTGAGTTGGCATAGGGATGTGAAGTCCCTGGGGTATGGATTGGAGCATGAGGTAATATAAGTTGGCATGGATGAGGCATGGGGAGTGTAAGGGGTTTGATCAGGGTGAGTGATGAGGATTCGGAGCTTTTTTTCCCTATTTTGTTAGAAGCAAAATGCTGCAGATGCTCAAAATCTGAAATAAAATCAGAAGGAGCTTGAAAAAAAAATCAGCAATACTGACAGCATCTGTGGAGAGGGAAAGAAGGTGAACATTTTGAATCCAATATGACTCTTCTTCGGAACCTTGAGCTGGCTCAGAAGTTCTTCGGAGGATACATTCCAAAGAAGAGTCATATTGGACTTAAAACCTTAACTCTGTTTCTTTCTTCACAGATGCTGCCAGACCTGTTGAGTTTTTCCAACTCTGTTTTTATTGTCGGAACTGTATTTGCCTATCCCCCTCTACCTATCTCTTCTGACCAATTATTTCAGATTAGTTGAAATCCCCCATCATTGTTATTTTTTACCCAATTTGTTTGTATATTTTTTCTTTCAATTCCCTTCCATTACTAGGCTTTCTGTAAACTATCCCTATTGGTGTGAATGATCCATTTTAAAAATCTTTATTCACGTGAATTCTATTTCTGTCATACTAATGGTTGTGTTTTTTTTCCCACTACCATCTGTCATCTCTCATTAGAATAGTTACCCCCCTGCCCTTTTCCCTCTCTATTTTTTTAAAGTATGTAATATCCTGCAAATTTAATTCCCAGTCTTTATTTTCACATGCTGAGTCCCAGTAATTCCCACAATATCCGATTGCTCACTATGCCTGCTGCCTCCAGCTGCCCTGTTTTATTTGGACACTCTGTGCATACCTGTACAGATAGATTAACTCATTTCTCTTTCTCTCACTTTATTTTTAAATTGAGGAAGAATGCGCTGTAAAAGTTTTTTTTTCACAAGATGTGTTTACTTATTTTCTATTTATATCTGCAGATTGTGTAAATGAAACCTAATGAAAATGTGCAAAGCTAAACTAGCACACATGTTTCCAAGTAATTTTCAAATTCATTTCTTTGTTGTATTACTCTTGCAACCCTCAAGATATTTTTTGCAGAAGGAGCTTAACAATTTGTTGGTTATCATAAAATTAGATCATGGAATTAATTATAGAACCATAGAATTCCAACAGTGCCAAAGGCAGCCATTCAGCCCATCAAGTCTGCACCAACTCTCTGATAGAGTTTCTTACCCAAGCCCTCTCCCCCACCCTAATTCCATGCCACATCGTCCATCTAACCTGTGCATCTTGGGACACTAAGGGGCAGTTTAGCACAGCCAATCCACCTAACTTACACATCTTTGGACTGTGGGAGAAAACCGGAGCAACTGGAGGAAACCCATGCAGACACAGGGAGAATGTACAAACTTCACACGGACTGACACCCACGGGTTTAATTGATCCTGGGTTCTGGCACTGAGCCAACAATGCTAACCACTGTGCCACTGTTTCTTGTGGAGTGAAAAGGGACCTGGGTTCAGCCTCCTCTCTCAGTGTGATTCTATTTGCATTTTTCAGACACCCCGATCCGGTAGAGAGCTTTGGGACTCACTTTTATATGTGAATCCAGGTCCTTGTTGGTTGATCCCATCAAGCTTTTGCAAGAGGTTCAGTTCAACACAAGCATTGCCTGTGATGGAGAGTCTAACAAAGAGTATTCCTGGTTATGGACGATGAACAGGGGTTCTTGGAAAGATTTGTCTTTACAACGCAGTGTCGCCTGCAGGGCGCCTATGACTGCAAGTCCCCTGCAACGTACAGGGGTATCATGCATGGCGTCAGCAGCCATGATTCTTTGTCCCATCATTCATTAGATTGTGGATAGGGTCATCTGAAAACTGAATTCAGCTCCCAATTTATTCTAACTTTTAAACTGGGTTTTCTGCAGACAATTTAATGTTAATGTTTGTTGTAGACTGATTTGAGGATGACCACAAGCTTCATTTCCCTGCTACCTCTTTTACTTTGGCCTTCTTTCTCTTGAATTCTTTTTCTGACACACAACAATAATGTAATTACATCATGCTACTGTTGCTAAGTTACTCCTCTCCATATAAACAACGTCCATGTCATGTGTGGATCACCAGATTCTAAATTAGAACAAACAGATGTGATTTAATTAAAATGAAAGCTATTCTGCATTATGATGTTGGCTCATTTCCAATGTATGATGAGTTGCTGTTACAGGCCTTCCGAGTCCAAACAAATATATGCAGAGTAGCTCTCCTAAGTACAAATAAGTAACTTAAGTAACAATGATCTGAAAATTGACCTAATGGTTAAAACTTGCGCTCTTTGCCTCCTCGCTTTGTAATTGCAGCCCAGAAACCACTTTACAACGCATCTAATGGATGTTCCTCTTGGAAAACAATGCCATGCCTCCAGCTTAACAACATAAGAGCCTGGTTTCCTGAGCTTCATGCAGTTGTGCACTAAAACTGCCAGGTGCACTCACTCTCAATATTGTTCCCTTGATACCGAACAGGCAGAATGGCTTCACCTGGCAGAGAAAGACATGAACCCCAATAGATCCTTCAACTAGCAATTCACCTGGTGCAGCACTACATCATAATTTATATACGGCAGTCTAACTACATCCATTTCAAGAAAGTTTATTATTTTCTGCAGAGAAGCAGGTTATTTGGTTCAACAGACCCATGTTGCCATTTATGCTTCACATTAGCCTTCCCCCAACCTTATATCGAAATGCACTGCTATTATTTTGTTCATAATGGATTCTAACCTTCTCCCAATGACAGATGTTAAGGTAACTGGCCCGTAGTAATCTATTTTTTTCTCTCCTTTTTTTGAATAAGAGTGTTGCATGGCAGTTTTCTAATCCTCTGAGACTTTTCCTGAATTTAAGGATTCTTGGAAGATCACTACTATGCATTCACTATTTCTGTAGCTACTCCCTTTAATATCCTGGGATGCAACCCATCAGGTCCAGGGGACTTTTATCAACCTTTAGCCCCATTAGTTTCCCTAGTACTTTTTCTCTACTGATAGTTACTGTATTTATTTCCCCTCCCAACCCACTTTTGTCCCTTGGTTATTTGGAATATTATTGGTGTCTTCCTCCATGAAGACTGATGCAAATTATTTATTTAACTCTTCCACAGTTTCCTAGTTCCCCATTATTATTTCCGCAGTCTCATTTTCTAAAGGGTCTGTGTTGACTCTGGTCTCTCTCTTCATTTTTACACATTTAAATAAGTTTTTATTGTCCATTTTTATATTACTTGCTAGTTTATTGTCATAGTTTATCTTCTACCTGTTTATTTTTTGTTGGTTTTTCAAACATTCCCAATCATCTGGCTTAGCACTAATCTTTGCCACATTGAGGGAGCCATCTTACCAAAAACTTGTAAGTTCCGAAGAAGCGTGAAAATGGAAGAAAACCGCACCCATTTTTTGGGTGAGCTCCCATATGCTACCTTATGGCACTTCAGAAAAAAATGTGAATCATACAAATAGGTGGAATGGATGGAGTCTATTCACACCAGGAAGCCGGCTGCAGACTGCTAGAGGGTGCTATTGCACCTGTGCTCCAATCTATCAGTGCACTGTATACGAGACTACATAGTGCACTGAGAAATTGTCACTCCTCACACCTCCACCCAGACATTGCCACTCCTGATCATGACACCCTCCCCAGCTGATTGATGCTCCAACTGACTGCCCCCCCCCCCAGGTCAATTGCTGCCCCCCCCCAATTTCCCCACCCAACTGATGACTGCCCCTGTTTACCAAGCTCCCCCTCCAAATGATCACCACTTGGTGATCCCCGATGCAGAGTATGCAGCTCTCCATGCCCTGCCTCCCCTTCAGTTCATGCCCCCTTCAGGCCTTGTCCATCCCCTTAAACAGCATCCTTCCCCTTTGGCCCTGCCCCTTGGCACTGACCGCTGCTCCTGACCACCCAGGGGCCCTCAATGGCCTCCGGTCCCACCACGGGGCCATCACGTCTGGTGCCCATTGGTGGGGGGGTCAATTGTGATCCGTGCCAGCGACGGCATCCACCAGTGAGGCCATTAAGGTAAGCGAGCCTGGAGAACTGTGTCTTGAGTCACTAATAATATTAAAACGACCTCATCAATATTTAAATCAGCCTCGTGCCCTCCTCGGGCACAAGGCTGATTATGATGGCAGAACAGGGCTGGTAATATGGCAAGAGGCGAGAAACCTGTAAAAGAAAACAAACCAGGCACAACCTGGATTGGCCACAGATATATAACATTGTGTGGATTATAATAGTGGATGACTTAACTCAAACTTGACTGAGTTTTACCTTGCTATGGCTTCAGTTGATCAACCTCCTACTGCAGGAATCCTCCACAAAAATAGCCTTCAAACTTATTTACAGTTAAGTAAATGTATCGCTTCTCAGGTTACATTTTAGCTCCATTGAAGCAATTTTTAAAAGCGGCATCTTGGCCTTTTGATTAAGATGCAGTTGAGATCAAGCCTTGGAGAAGGTGCAATGTCTACCCCAATCAGCTTGGATCATGTAGATCAAGCCCAGGACAGGAGGTGAGAGCCCTGTCTTGTCAGCTTGGATCGGGAATGTCTCAACTTGTTGAGATGCTGCATTGGACTTGATTTGATTGAATTGGATTTTAAAAAGTGTATCGCTTCTCAGCCTTTCGGCTAATATTGAGTGTAGGATTGGCATCCTGCACTTGATAGAAGTCAATAAGTTACACCTAGACTTCATTTGAAGCAATTTTTTTAAATGGCATCTAAGCCTTTTGGCTAAGATGTAAGTGAGATCAAGCATTGGAGTGGGTGCAATGTCTGCTCCAATCAGCTTAGGTCATGTAGATCAAGGCCAAGACAGGAAGAGGCTTGCCTGTGTTGTTAGTTTGGATCTGGAATGTCTCACTGGGGGAGACTTTGAATTGGACTTTGATTGGATTTGATTGGATATAGCTAAAAAAACTGTTTTTCTAAACTAGGCAATTTCCTTCTCAGTGTCCTTTCAGAAGTAATTACAGTAATTAGGAACAATATAACAAATTACAAACCAACTGCAACTTAGCAGTATTTTGTATGAGTTTAAATGAAGTGTGGTAGAATGGAGTATGCCAGTCTTAAAAAGAACAAGCGGTTGCAGTGTGTAACTATTGAGGCTCCTATCAACATTTGCAGTAATTTAAACTCACCCTATCTCGCAACAGTAGTGCAGCCTCAAAGTTAAAATTGACCCTTAAAGCTTAGCATTTCTGCTGAATTCCCATCCACTAACTGGGTACATGTTATAATTGATCCAGGTACCTATCAGAATCAGGCATGAATCTCAAAAATACACACACATCGGGGTCCTGAAGTGTGATAAGGACTCTCATCACATTTGAATTGAATGGGGCATCTGTTGTAGCAGTTTCACTCAATGGCTTCTGCTCTGCAGGAAGAAGAGACCTTGCGAGGTAAGCGTTAAACATTACATTACAGGTTCAACAGGAGTGGAAGTGTTCCTCAGGCTGCATGAAGAAAGTGTGGGTCTCCATGGACTTGTACTCCCACAATCCTTTCCTATCTCCCTCTGCATGCTAGCTGGTCTGAAAGCTATCTAGTTCATTATTGTCCTTTAAGGAAAGAAAACTGCCATCTGTAACCTAGTCTGGCCTACATGTGACTCCAGGTCCACAGCAATGTGGTTCACTGTAAATGCCCCCTGAAGGGCAACTGGGACTGTTTGACCTGATGCAGCTTATCAGCTGCCCCTTTCTATCCTGCTGAAGCAGATAATTGGGACAATAGGGCACAAATGATCTTGAGATTTTTTTCATTCTTTCTTGGGACATGGGCATCATTGCCTGGGCCAGTATTTATTGCCCAAACCTAGTTGGCCTTCAGGGGGCATTTAGAGCGAACCACATTGCTATGGATCTGGACTCACATGTGGGCCAGACCAGGTTATGGATGGCAGTTTTCCTTCCTTAAAAGACAATAGTTAACTTGATACGTTTTTATGACAATCAAAAATGGTTTCATGGTCATCATTAGACTTTTCATTCCAGGTTTGTATTTAATTCAAATTTCACTATTTGGCATGGTGGGATTCAACCCCCCCGACAATTACACACAGTCTCTGGAATACTAGTCCAGTGACAATACCACTACATCACTGCCTTCCCTATGTTAAAATTGTTAAAACAGAAGTTAAAATACTCAGGCACAGTTGTGCACTGGTGAAATTCTTCAATCCCACTCCTTATATTAATGATCATCGAGGTAGTTTCTGTTTAATACTGTTACTATTTTGTTAATTTCTTTTGAAGTTCTAATATAAGTACAGTAATTAATCCCATCATTAACCAGAGGTTGACTGCATCTGAAAGGATTGCTGTAAAGAAAAGAAAACAATGAAAGGAAAAATTTGTGCTTCATGTGTAGGAATATCATCATACAAAGTTAATATGCAGTTCATGTAATATTAGGCATCAATGTGAACACCAGGGGGCACCAATGAATGATTCAAAGACTGATTCAATTGCTATAGAAACTGATATGCAGGAACTGTAAAGAATGACCTAAGTACCTTCGCAATTGTGTGGAATTATATTATGCTAATTATCTCCCAGATCATTAAGCAAAGATAAAATGTCTTTGTCTTCTACTTTTTCTCACTCCCTTGTTTTTTGCTTTCTCTCTGCCTGGCTATCATTTTTATCTCTCGTTATCTGAATCTTTTTCAATCCTTTTGTTTGCATCTTTTTGATAGGCAAAAGAAACAGATGATCTCTTTTTGGGTAAGATCTGTGCGATGTGATTGTGTTAAGTGGTGGATGTTTTCCTATATTATTCTATCTGATGTAACCCCTGAACAGTTTCCACACCTGTCATGTTTCTGAGCTGGCTACTAAGTGACTTGTTGAGAAGCTTATATTTTTCTGTGGAAGAGTAATGTCCTGAAACACAGGCTTATAATCACCCATCTGACTGACGCTGTCTGAAGTGCTGACATCTTTTGTCATTGTCCTTTCTGCAGAAACTCATCCTTTGCTAATACTTCTCTTTTGCCATTTCTTCTTCAAAACATTTGACAGTATTTTGAATGATCATAGCCATCAATCACACTTTTTGTTCATCTTAGTTTATTATTGCCTCCAGATAACAATGTCTGATGTAATATGCTTCTCCACGGTCACAGCTTCTTAGCTTGTTATAGCCCTCATGCAATATGTTGGGGTAATGTCATTATGGATACAGACCATTGAACAATTTCCAGGGTAACTCCTGACAATCTATATCCCATAAGACTTTAATAATCATAGGAACTTTAAAACTACCCAGACTGAGAAACACAGAATAACATGAGGACATTCCATACATTAATTCACTTTATTTTTATAAAGTAACATTGGTTGAAAACATTCCTTAAAGAAATGAGAAAAACCAGGCCGGTTGTTCATCGTTTATCTGATAATCAAAGATCCAGCTTTCTTGTTCACACTCAAGGAACTGTGATTGATTAATTAAAGCAACATCAACCATGTTTTTCTTCAAAGTTCAATGAATTCAGTTTCCAGTGAGCAACTAGAAAAGAGAATCGTGGTAATTCCCTTTGTGTCTGGTAGAAACACTTGCTGATGAGCATTTTCCATGATATCATTTGAACATATGCACTCTTCTGGAATGTTGGCTTTCACAAGGAACTACACGGGGACATTCTCTCTTTCTTGTTCTGTTGGGAAAAAGGTACAAAAGTCTGAGGTCATGTATCAATAGACTCAAAAACAGCTTCTTTTGTGCTGCCATTAGACTTTTGAATGGGCCTACCTCGCATTAAGTCGATCTTTCTCTAAACCCTAGCTCCGACAGTAACACTAAATTTTGCACTCTCAACTCAGAACATCAGTGAGGCAACTAATAGCATTGTTATAGATACATTGGTACAGTTTTCAATTTTACAAAATGGAAAATGATGTTGAGCTGCACTATTTATTTTTGAGACAAAACTAAAGTATAAAATTGTTCAAAAAAACTACCAAAGCAATGAACATATTCTCAATTTTTTAAAGCATAAAATGATCGCAATAACTGATCCGTGAAGCCATGTGTACTTATAATTAAAAGGAACTAATTTTGATAGTCTTTAGCTGCGTAACCATGGAAACCAATAAAGAGATCTAACCTTAAACTCCCTAGGTTCCAACAAAAAGTGAAATAATAAAGTCTCATTACATTTGTATCTACGTGTCAATAAAATATGTGAATAACACTTAATTTGCTAAATATGTTTTCAGATTACACGATGCATTCCGAAATAGTGTCTAGGACCAATTCAGTGATAGATTCCAGAAATATTACAAACTGAGTGGAAAATAACAATGACAGTTGGAGCCACAAAACATTTTATTTGCTATTCTCTAAAAAGCGAGACACGTTGTAAAATTGTTTTATTTCAGTGACAAAATGAAATGACGTTCTGACAAGACATTGCTGACATTCAACATTTAAAGGAATAGAAAAGAAACAAGTATTTCTGTTAACAAAGGTTATGGACAACTGCCATCACTGAGAAACAGTTCACTAGATAGCATTTTGGTGAGAATTTATCCTGTGGAATTAATTTCTTGCAACATTGGCCAAGGAGATCACATCAATAAATTTTGATCCTTTTTTTCAACTAGCATTTTGCAAGGATTTTCCTTTATGTTTTCTGTCCTTGCTGGAGTCTACGCATGTAACATTCCATAGTTCTGAGAATGGCTTTCAGAAAATCTGTTTTGGGTAATAGCGCTGTGAAATTGGTCACTAAAGTGTACAGGAGCAGTTGAGTCCCCATTCAATAGTCCGCTGCAAAAATGTTGGGACTCTGCTTGTGTGTCAACAATCTGTGCCACTGTGTGTAGGCTCTTCAACATACTGAGCCAACTGTCTAGACATAGTTTTGGGTTTTCAATAAACTTAAAGGGAGCGCAACAAACAACCAAGCTGTGGAAACACCGCAATTATGCCAGGCAGTGTAATCCCTCTCTCAGTGCCACATGTTGAGGTTCAGTAAATCAGGCAGATTTTCCAATCATTTCCAAGTTCCTATTAGGAATGAATAATAAAATAAAGATTTATCACTCTAATATTCCATCAGAAGGTTAGAATATGTTCTCTTCAAATCAAAGTATGATAATGGAAAGGCTCTATCGACCCTTCACTTCCAGTTACTCACCAACGCTCAGTTTGGGTTTGGACCGGACAACTCAGCTTCTGATCTCATTACAGCTGTGCTCCAGACTCGGACAAAAGGACAGTAAAATGATATCTGCCTGTTTATCTTCCAGGCAGCATTGTTAATAATTTACAGCATATTTATAGTGAAATGTATATTGGTAAGGAAATGAAAAAAGTGACACTTTATGAATTCTATACATTTTTGTGTCTATTTTGCAATTAGCTTGCTTTTTATAAAGGCAATTTTTAAGACCTTGAAAGCAGGCTTGAAATTGTACAATTGATACAATACCAATGACTCATTTTGTGTGGAATGTCAGCAAAAGATACAGTTGATCAGAGAATGGAATTGAGTCAGGAATTCAATAGACATATGGGTCCATTATTAAATCGATTTAACAGCACATAAATAACCTTGAACACGGTGTTCTGAATCTTGTTCTGGCACGTGACTTGTTTTAAGAGGGAATGCTTACCATTAACACTGAGAATGTCATGGCAACGGCTTTGCTCATAACAATAAAAGCTAATATTCTAAGAACTGTTTTGGCTAGTTCTAATCAAAGGGAGAAAAATGTCAAAATGTGAACAATTTTTTTCCCCCACTTCCTCTCATGGCTTATCACCAGAACACTGACAATGGAAACGAGTCATTTTTTCAGAGATAATACCTGTCTCGAGAACATCATTTGGAGGGTTGATCTTCATTTGTGAACCAGGAAGGTGAACATTTGTGGGGTACTTAATTGTTGCATCAGACACGATTCAGCATTCATTCACTCTCCAAACATAAGCACTTCTAACAGGAGCCACTAAATAGTGATGGGTATTAACCCTGGAAAATAGTAGCATGATGTAGAGATGCTGGCATTGGACTGGGGTAAACACAGTTAGAAGTCTCACAATACCAGGTTAAAGTCCAACAGGTTTATTTGGTAACTAACGCCACTAGCTTTCCGAGTGCTGCTCCTTTGTCAGGTGAGTGGGCCATTGAAAGCTAGTGGCGTTTGTTACCAAATAAACTTGCTGGACTTTAACCTGGTATTGTGAGACTTCTTACTGTAAATAGTAGCATGCCCATAATTAACCTGATCCAAGATTGTCTATTATAATAAAGACTAATGACCTTACATCCCATAGGTTTGGTTTACTATCACACACCTTTGCATGTTGAATTGTTTATACAGAAGCATTTATATTTTAACAGTGGTAAATTGTAAAGAGATGTTTAGCTTTTAAAGCTGTAGTCCATATTTTAAATTTTAGCACACTTGCAATTATTTCTTAACTGTCTGAAACTGCATACAAATATGTTTCTTTTCAATCTACCATTCTATACTTTCACTTTTAATGTCAGGTTGGGAATGACTGAGTGAGGCAGTGGGTTAACACTATAGATATTCCAGAGTGAAGGATGGAATGCCACAAGAGTGACTCATAAGGGAAATGGAAAGTCATACTATAGAAAAACTGTTCTCAAGTTGGTGTCACACCTTATTAATCAGGTAGAGCAAGGGAATTTAAGTTATGAGCAGGGATTTATTTTTCACCTCAAATTGATCTAGTCAATTATTTTCAGCTTACCAAGGAATTGATAGGGTTGATGATGGCTAAATTCTTTATGATGAAGAAAATATTAAGAAAAGCTTGCAATTTTATGGTGTCTTTTCTAATCACTGAATGTCCCTAAAGGCTTTACAGTCAACAAAATAATTTTGAAGTGCAGTAAATATTGAAACTGTTACTTCTAAGTTTTTGATAAGATCTGCCTAGGGACCAATAATTTCTTGTTTAAAGTTAATAGCACAGCCCCGTGGCACAGAGGTTAGCACCGCTGCCTCACAGTGCCAGGGACCCGTGTTCGATTCCCGGCTTGGGTCACTGTCTGTGTGGAGTTTGCACGTTCTTGCCATGTCAGCGTGGGTTTCCTCCGGGTGCTCCCGGTTTCCTCCCACAGACTGAAAGATGTGCTGGTTAGGTGCATTGACCTGAACAGGCGCCGGAGTGAGGCAGTGTTAATGTAAGCTGCTTGTGACTAATAAATGAACTTTAAAAACTTTAATAAAGTTTGAGATTCACTTACAAAGAGAATAAAGCCACAAGAATCCACAGGTTTTGAACAAACAAAATATGCTTTACTGCACGAGGTCTGTAGGATAGAACAGTTTACAAAATTTATCTTATACTCCAACACTCAGAGTTGATATGAGGTACATTTGAGTTAACAGATGGTCAAACACACTACACTGCATAATAAATGTGACCAAAACAGACTCTACAGACTTCTCAACAAACCACCCAGATTTAAGTAAACACTTTGAGTCAACCAATCTCGTTGAAACTCTGTCTCTTCCACAAGGGATTCCAGTTTTCACCTTCAAAGATCTAACCTGATAATTCTCTCCAAACATCACTCCAACTTGGACGGCATCAACAATGACCCACCTTGCTTCAGTCCGACTATCCGTCTACCAAAAATCTACTGCCCTGGATTCTCGAGTCTGCACTCAAGCAGCAACTCACAATCACAACTTCAGTTTTTTGGCCATGCAGGGAAGAATACTACTGCACTAAAGGGGGTACCTTTGCTCCAATGGCCCACAGCAGGGGACACCAAGCTTCTGCTGCCTTCTTTGGTCTTCAGGGATTCTTCTGAGGCCTCAACACTTAATGTCTGTCGACAGCAGCTCTTTCTCTGACTGGAGCCTCTTTCTTTGCTCCTCTCATTTTTCCTTAACTGTGGCCAGTCTCTGTCCCCTGTTTCTTTCTCCTGTCTGGGACTCCTTGTTTAGGATCCCCTCCTTTGCTCCTTTCTCTTTGGGACCTCTCTCTGTCTCACCTCACTTTCCCCTCTCCCTTCCTCCAGCCTGTGACACTTGCCTGCAATGTTGCTCCACTCCCGGTCACATGACCTGGGCTTTTGTACCATTTTCCCTTTCTACATAGGTCCATTGGGCTCATCCTCAGTTCAGGGAACTTAAAATGCTCAATTGTGCACGTGCAGCCTGCTCTTCTTTGAAAAATTCCAATTTTTCAGTTTAAATTGATTAATTATTTTTGATGAGGAGGTTTTTGTTTTCTAAAGAAGCGCAGTGGAAACTCATTATTTAAGGAAGTGCTGCTGTTATATAACAACCCTTGAACCTGGACAAAACAAAAATAACCTAATAACAAAAAACGTTCAGCCAATGTGATAATTGTTCAGGTGAAGGTTAAAAATCAGTCATTGAATTTAATCATTATGGTCATCATTCTTAACCAGACAGAGAGGCTATGACTTTAAGGAACTTATTATATTTAAACTGTTTAACTTGTCTTGTTTATCTTGATGCCTCTTGCTTGTATCAACTTCTAAATCCTATAAAACCTACACTGATTTCACAATCATGTGCTCAGTATTAATTCAAGTGTATTTTGTTTGATTCTCTTATATTCTAAATGAAACACTAAATTAAAAGATAGAATAGAAAACAGGTATTATTTCCCAGAGAATCATTACTTGGCAGATTATTTACATTTTATTGATACATATTTTTTGATATTTTTTAAAGTGAAAGGTCCATTTATTAGAGCATCCAATAAATTTTCAAGTAGCATAATGCCTGCCAGATATTTTTAAACGTTTTGATTAGAAGGTTTTAAAAACAACTTCTTGAGTTGCAGCCTAGGATTTAACAGTGAACATGTTCCATGCACAATAATAAACTCTCTGCCAGTCCACTAGAGGGAGTCCACTAGTTGGTATTAAAAATCAGCAAAGCCTGGATAAAGCAGGGACACTCCTCAGTATAAATGTTTTTGACTTGATGTGTTATTATCACATGTATTGGTATACAGTGAAAAATATGGTTTCTTGCACGCTGTATAGACAAGACATACTGTTCATGGCGTACATAGGGGTGAAGGAAAGAAGAGGGTGCAGACTATAGTGGTACAGTCATAGCTAGGATGAAGACAAAGATCAAATTACTATATAATTGGACCATTTAAAAGTCTGATGGCACAGCGAAGCGGTTATTCTTGAGTCAATTGGCATACGTTTTCAGGCTTTTGTATCTTTTTCCTGGTGGAAGAGAGTATGTCCAGGGTGGGTGGGGTCCCTGATTATGCTGGCTGCTTTCCTGAGGCAGTGTGAAGTATAGACAGAGTCAATATGAAATCCTGTTCTTAGTTCATGTTTGACATTCCATATTTCATAGAATCCCTACAGTGGGATACAGAAACAGGCTATTTAGCCCGTTGAGTCTGCACGAATCACAATGTCTCTCAGGCCCTAGCCCCATAACCCCACTTATTCACCCTGCTAACCCCCTGACACTAAGGGGCAATTTTGCCCCTTAGTGCCAATCCACCTAATCCGCATATCTTTGGACTGTGGGAGGAAACCGGAGCACCCGAAGGAAACCCATGCAGTATTGGGGAGAATGTGCAAACTCCACACAGTCACCCAAGCTGGGAATCGAACCCAGACCCCTGGCGCTGTGGAAGCAGCGCTAAACACTGAGCCACTGTACTGCCCGTTTGATTAGGATAAACCATATTGATGTCAAAATACTCCATCTGGACTAGTCTTAGCTGTGTCAGAGGTTCGCAAACTTTGAGGTATGGCTTCCTGCTGCGGCATAAACATTATCCCAACCAACCATGGACCTGCTCAACAATTCTCTTCCTGTAAACTATTCACTTCTTATTGGTTTCTAATTCTCTGTGTCACTCAGTCATTCCTACCTACTTGACATTATGTAATGCAAGGCCCGGATTTATTGTCATTCATTGCTCAGATTCAATCAAATGGCCTACCATTATTGCTGTTCATTATCACAATTGTTGTGACAATATAAAAGAACCATGCTCTTGTTCCTGGATAATTTAAAACTTACTCTGACTCTACAATAGAGTAGAACTTCTATTTCTTCCAATGTCATGATATAAGAAATCAAGACATTAGCGGATAAAGGACTAAATATCATGCACATAGTGGTTGGCCTATGGATAGCCTGGAGGCGTTGGGCCTGTCCAATGCCGTAACTGGGGCAGGCCACAACATGCCCATCTTGACATCACCTGAAGTGGAGGTGGGCATTTGTGCCATTTCCAAATGCCCACCACTCCTGTATTCATTCCAGTCTTGGACACAGCAAATGGTGCAGCAGCATTCTAGGGAGGAAACTTGCTCCACATTACACCCCTGCAACCTGAGGTTAGTGGATCACTGCTGAGTCAAGGAACCAGAGTTGCCAACTCTAGGGCAAGCATTACTGCTGAACTGGTCAGTCAAGGAGACAGCCAGTACCTGGATCCACTACAGTTTGCCTACTGCTGCAGCAGATCCACAGCAATTGCCATTTACCTGGCCCTGCACTGAACCCTGGAACACCTATATAACAAGGATACCTATGTCAGACTCCTATTTATTGACTACAGCTCAGCCTTCAACGCTATTATTCCCACGAAACTCATCTCTAAATTCCGTGGCCTGGGCTTCAGCAACTCCCTGTGCGAGTGGATCCTGAACTTCCTAACTCACAGACCACAATCTGTAAGGATTGGCAACAACACCTCCTCCACGATCACCCTCAATACCTTGCCCCACAAGGCTGTGTTCTCAGCCCCCTACTATACTCGTTATACATCTATGACTGTGCGGCCAAATTCCCTTCCAATTTGATTTTCAATTTTGCCGACAACACCACCATAATGGGTTGGATCGCAAACAATGATGAGGCAGAGTACAGGAATGAGAGGGAGAATCTGGTGAACTGGTGTAGAAACAATAATCTCTCCCTCAATGTCAACAAAACAAAGGAGATTGTCATCAACTTCAGGAAGCATAAAGGAGAACATGCCCCTGTCTACATCAATGGGGATGAAGTAGAAAGGGTCGAGGGCTTCAAGTTTTTAGGTGTCCAGATCACCAACAACCTGTCATGGTCTCCCCATGCTGACACTATAGTTAAGAAAACTCACCAACGCCTCTACTTTCTCAAAATACAAGCAGAAAATCATCTTCCCTGTACCAAAGAAAGGTCAGGCAGCGTGCCTTAGTGACTATCACCCAGTAGCTTTGACATCCATCATTATGAAATGTTTCAAAAGGTTAGTCATGGCACAAATCAGTTCCAGCCTCTCAGATTGTCTGGATCCATTACAGTTCACCTATTGCTGCAACAGGACCACAGCAGATGCCATCTCCCTGGCCTTACACTCAACTCTGGAACACTTAGATAACAAAGACATTTATGTCAGACTTCTATTCATTGACTACAGCTCAGCCTTTAACACCATTATTCTGACAAAACTCTCCTCCAAACACTGTGGTCTATGGCTCGGCTCTTCCCTCTGTGACTGGATCCTAGACTTCCTAACTCACAGACCACAATCAGTAAGGACAGGCAACAGCACCTCCTCCACGATCATTCTCAACACCTGTGCCCCACAAGGCTGTGTCCTCAGCCGCTTACTATGCTCCTTATACACATTATGATGGTGTGGCCAAATTCCATCCAACTCCATTTTCAAGTTTGCTGATGACACCACAGTAATGGATTGATTCTCAAACAATGATGAGACAAAGTACAGGAAAGAGGTAGGGAATCTGGTGAAATGGTGCGACGATGATAAACTCTTCCTCAATGTCAACAAAATGAAGGAGATAGTCATTGACTTCAGGAAGCGTAGTGGGAAAATGCCCCTGTCTACATCAAGGGGATGAAATGGAAATGGTTGGGAGCTTCAGGTTTCTAGATGTCCAGATCACCACCAACCTGTCCAGGTCCCTCCATGCTGACACTATAGTTAAGAAAGCCCACCAACACCTCTACTTTCTCAGGAGGTTAAGGAAATTTAGCATGTCCGCTACCCCCCTGAGAATCAACTCCTTCTGTCCTTGATTTAATTTGATTTATTACTGTCATGTATTAACATACACTGAAAAGTATTGTTTCTTGTGCAGTACACAGACAAAACATACTGTTCATAGAGAAGGAAATGAGAGAGTGGAGAATGTAGTGTTACAGTCATTGCTAGGGTGTAGACAAAGATCAACTTAATGCAAGGTAAATCCATTCAAAAGTCTGACAACAAACGGGAAGAAGCTGTTCTTGAGTTGATTGGTACGTGACGTCAGACTTTTGTATCTTTTTCCTGACGGAAGAAGGTGGGAGAGAGAATGTCTGGGGTGCATGGAGTCCTTAATAATGCTGGCTGCTTTGCTTAAACAACAGGAAGTGTGCTCAAAATCAATGGATGGGAGGCTGGTTTGTGTGATGGATTGGGCTACATTCACGACCTTTTGTAATTCCTTGCGGTCTTGGGCAGAGCACGAGCAATACCAAACTGCAATACAACCAGAAAGAATGCTTTCTATGGTGCATCTGTAAAAGTTGGTGAGAGTTGTAGCTGACATGCCAAATTTCCTTAGTCTTCTGAGAAAGTAGAGGCGTTGATGAGCTTTCTCAATCATAGTGTCGTCATAGGGGCACCAGGGCAGGTTATTAGTGATCTGGACACCTAAAAACTTGATCAGTTGCCTTCTGTGAACTGCTCCCTACCTGACAAGAAACCAAACCTATTGATTAGGATTATCTATCAGCTATTATCTCTGCACCTGCTTCGAGTTCTTCAAGGGTGCACCTACCATGTCAACATCAGACTCTCTGGTATCTGCCAGAATACTGGCCTTCAGTACTTTCCTGAATACAAAGTTATGAAGCATAAAACACTATTCGCGAGAGGGAGCTGGCCACAGGCTGCAAGGTGCCTCTGCACCTTGTCTAGGCACTGGAACTCACCTATGAGTATCCCAGACACTTGATCAATTCTGATCCTTGCCTTCATATACAGTTAACTGTGGTGCTTCTCTGCAGCATTCATAATCCTCTGAAAAGCATCGCATGTCATGGCCAGCATTTGTAACCTGGTAGCTACTCATACTGCCTTAAATGGTTGTCTTAAAAGGATGTATCAGTCGATTGTAATATTCAAACCAGATATATTTGTGTAGCTCCTCGGCCAATACATGGGTGGTGGGGTCTGATTTGCAACTGAATCAATACCTGGTAGGAATGGGGTTGAAAGACTCCTGCTAATACACGACCCACAACTGCAATATATTAGAGAGGCTGTTCCCCTCTATGTCCATGGAAAAGCAACCAGAATAATATGGAGTACCAGTAGAGGACAATGAAAATCAATTGTTCTCCCCATGATGAGAAGACCAGATTTCTGGCTTACTAGATAATAATGTTCAGCTAAGTCCCCTCTATGTAAATAAAACTGTCAAAACTATTTATTTTTAAAAAAATCCATTTAGAAATATATTTGGAAAAAACTAAGATAAATTCATATCACCAGCTTAAGCTGGTAACTGGTTATGAGAAATTTATTGGTAGTAAGATTTTCTAACAAGTAAAAGTCAAGCAATGCATTTAGAAATCATGCAAAGTTGACCTGGCTGTGTCAGTATTTAAGTCGGGCAGGTCACTTATTTGTCCTGAAGCTGCGGGGAGCTGATGGTTCCCAATATTAACCTGTGCGGCTAAACAGATAATAAGGACATCTGCTAAAATATAATGGTGCCCTTTATAGAGTGTGCATGTCAGATCATGATGTCCTTGGAAGCAGTCTGCCAATTTAATTCTCGGACTTCAGGGAAGGTAGAGAGGCATTCCTGCCAGATAAAGATGGTGAAAAAGAGGATCGTAGGCCAGAAGAGGCCAAAACATTTTGGTCACTTTACTTGTGAGTCAAGAAGGAGCAGTATTTGCTGTAGGTGTGTCATAATTAGGCCATTTCATTTTCCATCACCTCCCAATAACTCCCACCCAGTACAAGTGCAAGACAGCTGGTGTGATGTAACTGAGACCTGGATGTTTAAATACCCTGTGCCTCATTTCTCAAGCAACAGGTGAGTAGCTAAAATGCTGTCTATCCGCTTAAAACTGACCTGGAGTTAAAACTAGGTACCAAATTTTATAAGGAAGTTTTATGCAAACTTATATCACTTTGGAATAAAACTCGTAATAACAGAAAATGAGCAGTGTTTCGCAAGGAGGAATTATTTACTTACAACGGTGACCACACTTTCAAATATATCTCATCAGTAAAGAGTTTGGATGTCCTGACATCAGAAAAATTGCAATAATAAATGCAAATCTTTCTTTCTTCTTTAAAATAAGTAACAACAGCCATATGTATTTAAAAAACAATCACTCATCTCTGGAAATGGTTCAAAATAAACGGGACTTTATGAATCTCTTGAAGTGATACTCCCTGGTGCAGCTGACACTCTGCTGTGCCAGGGGTCCCTTTAAATGAGTGGCTGTGACCATCTTCTAGGTCTTGGCCTGCCATCACTGAGTCCTGATGTCCCATCCTTACTGGCTCAATGGGTGCACAGCTTACCATCCCCTGAAGCTGTTTAATTGGCTGCTACATATATTACATCTTTCAAAGGTAGCGGTGGGAATCAACAAGCCACCAATCTCTGCAATGGACTCTCACTCGCCACTAAGATGCATAAAATTCAGCTCCAAATGTTGGAGTGCTGAACTTAATTTCACTCCCACTGGTTTGGTAAAATCCAGTTTGTTGAGTTCTTATGCTAGGTATCATCGAGTTTGAAATGCACTTGAAATTAAAAATACTAATGTAACATTGAGAACCACATAAAAAGTGTGAAACTGTATGAATGGTTTTGAAATTGTTCATATAAGTCTTCGTTCTTTGAGAATAAGTGATGCTAATCCCAGTGAAATGTACTGTCGTCTCACTTGCGCAAGTCTCAATTCTTCCTTTTGTAAATAAATGTTCACTGAATGAATCTGTCATGAAGCCAGTTCTTTCATTCAGATTAACACAAGTTCTGATAGATGTTATCAAAGCTGAAGGTACACTATTTAGTATCTGAGATGTTGCAGCACATTGGGCAGCCAGTGTTACTGAGCTTTGAAACCTGAGGTTCCTCTCCATCTATTGTACAGAATGTGTGGCAATGCAGTGACAGATTGCTTTCGGTAACAAAGAGTTGCACACAAACCATATATTAGTCTCACTGAAACTACAAAAAGAAAGTTATGGCCCCCCCTTAATGCATTCTTATTTTAACCCTCCCCAGTTGCTAAGAATACAGCAATTAAAATGGATCTGGTGCTTGATCTATTCCTGCTAAATCCCCATGTTAACATTGCAAGTGTATGAAACAGCTCCTTTAACAAATTCTAATCTGATATGATGTACATAAGATGTGATGGTATTTTAATCTGTTCCTGAGCTGACATCTGCAACAGCAACTCTGGCAAGTAAAATTGCTGGGAGTTCCAGCAAGGCCAATAGAGATAAATGTAGAAGGTTTCCTTAGTGGAGCTTCTCAATGCCCCATTAGGAAGGTCTGGCCCTTTGCTGCACTTAGCTTCCCAAACCATCTTCACTGTGAGAAAGAAAGTTCAATGGAGTCTTTCCTGCAATTTACCTTCCAAACGGACACCTTCCCTTAGTGCTGTCAGTCTGGGCTTGGTGTGTTTTTTTCTCCCTTTCATTTTTAAATTCCTGTAACTGCTGTTCATCTGTAACATCTCCTCAGCTTAGAGCCGAAACCTTGTTTGGTGTTGAAGGGGAGTGGTGCTGCGGGGAGGTCATTAAAGAGTTAAAATTGCACGGAACACAATTGGGCATAAGTTAATTGTTGCTGAATGGCTTTACTGGGGGTTGGAAGTCCAGCGGGTGAGAGGGAGATGGAAGTTGATGACTCCGCAAGGTAACTGCCTTTTCAACGCTCCCCATGGGCACATGAGTCTTAGACTATCCCATCTCCAATTGTAAAACTTTCCTCCTCCCTCGCCTACCATCAGCCTTCCGTCAGCCTCCCATTTTATGGCCTCTTTGGCCATTACTGACTGTTGGGCCTCTTCGACCTCCCAATTTCATGGAACCATCGATAAGGGTCCTCAGCTGTGGCCTCCTGTTCCTGGTGTTCCCTTCAGGCCAGTCTATCCATTTAGAAGGCTGTTGGGCAGAAGGTGGAGCTAAAACGTTGATGAAATTTTTGTTCTCCCCTGGATTGGAAATGTTAGGACCCTTTACTTCTATTTTTCCACAACTGCTGCTTGATGGACAGTTCCTCCTGTTCTTTGTTCCTGTTTTAATCAGGTCCTACATTATTTAAAAATATAGATATACAGCATTTGAAAGTATTTGAGAAGTTCCAGTGTTCAGGTAAGAAATTGGAGCGGGTAGCCAGCTTAAATTTCCTGTTGCCAGGTCAATATAGAGCGGGAATATCACCTGGTCATAGAAATCTTCTGCTAATTCCCATTGCAACTTCATTAAGGGGTGCTACTTTGTTCTGGGGAAGATGAATTTACTGATATATCATCACATAGGAGATGATTTTCAGGTTCTTCCCATTGGCAGGATCTTCTGGTCCTGCCGATAATGACCTCCTGCCACGGGTTTCCCAGTGATGGGTGGTGAATTCAATGGGAAATCACATCGACTGTAGCGGGATCAGAAGACCCCAACACTGGCCAATGGTGAGCCACCTTCCGCGGCTAAGAAATATGCTACAGCGGTGCGCGGAACTTCCCCCCAATAAGCATTTTAAAAAATGGAGTGGGGAAAGACCGGCTGACCCATCCAGCAATCTCCCATATCTATAAGCATTGAGCATCATAAACCCTACAAGACGAGATGGAAACATACACTATTACAAAGGTATGTGGAAATATAAGCTATGAGCACACAGAGGGACTGCAAAGAAATAGAGACAGCTTAAATGAGAGGGCAACAAGGCGACAGATGGGGCGGGATTTTATGACCTCACTCGAGCACGACCGGGAATTCTTGCCTGAGGTCAAAAGACATTTCTGTTGCCCGCCCCTTGCTTGCTCTGCTTCCATGGCGGGGGGTGGGGGTAGTAGAATTCAGCGATGGAGTATAATGTGAGAAAGTGTGAGGTTATTCATGTTGGTCATCAGAATTGAAAAGCAGAATATTTTTAAAAGGTATGAAACTTATAAATGTTGATTTTCAGAGAGATTTGGGTGTGCTCCTATGAGGAACACAGAAAATTAGCCTCCAAGTACAGTAAGCAATTAGAAATGCAAATTACATGTTGATCTGTTTTGCAATGGGGTTGGAGGACATGAGTAAAGAAGTATTGCTGTAATTATGTAGGACTTTGGTGAACCACACCTGGAATACTGTGTGCTGTTCTGGTCTCCATATTCAGAAGAATTGTGTTATGTTTATACAGGCATGAAAATAGTATATATTTTTAAACTGTATTTATTTTCAATTGACTCTAATGAATTGTAAAATGGCTACCAAAGGGTCACCTGATTTTGGCAACTGCAAGATTATTCAACCTTCGGGAAATTTCCGAAGTAGATTATAATGGATATGTTGAAACAGCATTCTTGTGTGAAATTCCACACCTGCCATTGTTAAGACTTACTTCAAAACATCCAAAACACATGGATAATCAGCCCCCAGGTTCTCTGATTCCAGTCTTCACCTTCAAAGATTTTGCATTGGAATTCTGTCCAAACATGGTTCCAATTTGGACAACCTCAACAATGATTTTCAATCTTGTCTCCTGAGACTCCATTCCTCTCAATTCCCACCACCACCTCACCACTGTAGTTCCTTGGCTGCACTGAGCAGAATACAACTGCTCTGAAGGGGTAACTTCACTCCAACAATCACAGCATGGCATCACCAACTTTTTGCTACCTTCTTCAATCTGCAGGGTTTCCCTGGAGCCCTCACTATGATTTACTAACCGGAGCCCCTTTTCTGCTTAGAGTCATAGAGTCATTGAGATTTGCAGCTTGGAAACAGGCCCTTCGGCCCAACTGGTCCATGCTGCCCTTTTTTGTTTAAACCCCTAAGCTGGTCCCAATTGCCCGCATATCCTTCTATACCATCTTACCCTTGTAACTGTCTACAAGCTTTTTAAAAGACAAAAGTGTACCCGCCTCTATTATTACCTTTAGCAGCTTGTTCTACTCACTATCCTCTGTGAAAAAACTGCCCCTCTGGACCCTTTTGTATCTCTCTCCTCTCACCTTAAACCTGTGCCCTCTAGTTTTAGACTCCCCTACCTTTGGGAAAAGATATAGACTATCTATGCCTCCCATTATTTTATAGACCTCCATTGGATCACCCCTCAGCCTTCTACACTCCAGAGAAAAAGTCCTAGTCTATCCAGCCTCTCCTTTTAACTCAAACTGTCAAGTCCCGGTAGCATCCGAGTAAATCTCTTCTACACGCTTTCTAGTTTAATAATATCCTTTCTATAATAGGATGACTAGAGTTGTACACAGTGTTCCAAGAGTGACCTTACTAATATCTTGTACAACTTCAACGAGATGTCCCAACTCCTGTATTCAATGTTCTAACCAATGAAACCAAACATGTTGAATGCTTTCTTCACCAGCTGTCCACCTGTGACTGCACTTTCAAAGAGCTATGAACCTGTACCCCTAGATCTCTTTGTTCTGTAACTCTCCCCAACACTCTACCATTAACTGAGTAAGTCCTGCCCTGGTTCAATCTACCAAAATGCATCACCTCGCATTTATCTAAACTCCATCTACCATTCGTCAACCCAATGGCCCAATTGTTGCAATGCAGATAACCTTCTTCACTGTCCAATATGCCACCAATCTTGATGTCATCTGCAAAATTACTAACCATGCCTCCTATATTCTCATCCAAATCATTGACATATATTACAAATAATAGTGGACCCAGCACTGATCCCTGAGGCACACTGTTGGTCACAGGTCTCCAGTTTGAAAAACAACCCTCTACTGACCTTCTGGCTTCTGTCATCAAGCCAATTTTATATCCTCAAGCCAATTTTGTGTCCAGCTTGGTACTTCTTTCTCTGCTCCTTGTTTCTTCTTGACTGCAGCCTCTTCCTATACCGTCTCTCTGTCCCCTGTCTGGGATTCCCTTTGGGACACTACCCTGTCTTCTCGCCCGATTCCCTGCGTGGGACTCTTCCCGATATGGTGCACCACTCCTGGGTCACATGATCTGGTTTTTGTAACCTTTATCTTTGTCTTTGAACATCATCAAATTGGATGAAACAGGGATGATGGAATAAAGTCTTTACTCGGGGGAAGGCTGGGAGGAAGTGTAAACAAAGTATCCAAGTCAGTGCAGTCATCGTAGATTAAGGTTGACAGGCTGTTCCCAGATATCGTTAGCGAAGTCAAGGAAGGGATCAGAAGAGTCAGAGATGGAACATGCAAAGATAAGGAAAAGTGGAAATTTGGAGAAAAATTGGGTACATTTTCCAGTTTGGGCCTAGAGGAAGCGAAGGCACTGATAAAGTCATCAATGTATTGGAAAAGGAAATGAAGGAGGGCACCTGAGTAGAACTGGAAGAAAGAAGTTTCCATGTATTCAACAAAAAGGTAGTTATGGCTGGGATCCACAAAGATTCCCTTAGCAGTTTGTTTTTGGAAGAAGTGAGAGAAATCAAAGTAGAAGTTATTCAATGAGAAAACAAGTTCAGTCGCAAAAAGGAGAATGGATACGATATTGTTAAGCCACCATTCAGGGAAGAAGAGGAAAGCCCTCTTGAAGAAGGATAGAGTTGCCGAGGTACTAGATATCTCCGGTGAAAAGGAAGTGATTACAGCCAGAAAACTGATGGTGGACATTGGGCGAATTGCAGATATAAGTCAGAAGAGGATTACATCCTCTTCTATAATTAACCTCCTGTATTTCCATCTGCAAAGCACGTCCTGCTAGCTGCTTTAATAACTACAGCACTTTCCTCCATGTGGGTGAGAACTTGAATGGAGGATGGGCCTCCACTACCTTTTGTCCTCCCAAGTATCGTGAGATAATTGGTCCTGCGGGAAGAGTGAGAATAAGTAAGTGTATCGTTCCCGTTAAAGAGTTGTGCGATACAAGAGGCTGCTTCCTACTGTGTGCACGCTGAGAGGAGCAGGCAAGTTGTGAGCAGGATGGGGAAGTGGTAACGTGCAAGGAAGTAGATCCAGTCTGAAATGCGAAAGCAGATAGCAGAGGAAGGAAATGCTGTCCAGTTGTTACCAGGTGTAAACGGCAAGTCTTTGTGAGGATAGCAGCAGGAGCTGAGTGTGATTTGACTGAGAAAAAGGATTGGTGCAGTGTGCCCTTGAGTCTGAAGGAGGGGACAAGGTTTGATACAGAGAATAAGAGATAGCAGAACATTTTGGTGCAGACGCAATGAGCTGAATGGCCTAATTTTGCATTGTAGGGATTCTATGATTTATGATTATTGTCACCTTTCCTATCTGAATAAAGTTATTGAATTTCACATGGCAAGCTCCCTTATCCCGGGGATGATGTGCCTTGAATTGATATTTTCTGCCACTCCCTTCCATGCCTACTTGAGTGTCTATCTTGTAACCTCCTGTCACTGCAGGGAAAGAAAACCTGTCTCTGGGCTTTCACCTGCTCCACCAAAACGTTTGCCACTGCACCACTGAATCACAGAGCTCTATCATCAGACATCTTTTGCCCTAAATTGTGAAACTGTGTGAATAATTTGAAATTAACAGGACATTGCTTTGAGAGGTAAAAGTGTACTTCAAATAGGCACTATGCCCTCTGGTAATACATAACTAAATCAATGAGCTATGATTGAAGGCAGAAACTGCATAGTTTGCTTTCCTATGATATTCAAAATGAGGTGTTGCCATCTAAATTGTTCTGGCCTCTCACTTAACACACCAGGTGGGTGGCCCGACTGTCCTCCTTAATTTGTACCACCAGCACCATGCACGAAACTCATTAAATAGCACAGGACCATCATATGCATAATCACGTAATTCATGACCTTTAACATTGTTTAAGTGCATGAATTTTGCTTGATCTTGGAACCAAATACATTTCTAAATGCATCTGAACTGACAGCACAATCTTATCCTGGGGCACAAATAGTATTGCTGCAAAAATGCAGCTCGTCATTTCAAAGCATGTCGAAACAATAACTTGATTCACTTTGACAGTACAATTTGACCTTCCTGTTTTTCCTAATTCTTCATTTCAATTATCTATCTTTGAGAAATGTCAATGGAGTAACTATTACAACAATTATTTTGTCAGCGAGGGACAAACTTTAATGTTTCGGATATTATACTTCTTAGTCAAAAAAGAACAACTTTTAGTTTTGTTTTTGACTGCTACAAACAGAAGTCTGCAGCATTAGAAATTGACAATCAATTCAGGTGAGTTTATTAGGCATGCATTATAAAAAACAATGCCAATGCATTTGAAATAGAAACTTAAATCATATCATGGTTATTTTTACCCAACCATCACTATGAAGTGTATAATGTTCCAAATTACATGTTAATGAATACAGATTAAATAATAAATATTTAAACAATTAAATCATTTTTCAATAATGTGACACTGCTAAATCAATATAGCACATTTGGCATTTTTTGAAAGAGCTTTGTCTTGCCCACATTATTTAAACTTGGTCAATTAAGATTATTCATCGAACAGGTAAAACATATGATTGGTCTGTTGCATGCGGTGAGCACTATCAAATTAATATATTTTGATCTGGATTTCAAAAATCTGAAATCAAACTTCAGAATAGAATTCTTTCATTTGGGTATCTTTTGAGTTATACAGTTCATGATCATAACATTGGTACATCTGGACGCTGACATATAATTTATGTCCACAGTAAGATAGGAAGCAGAAAAAAAGGAAGTGTATTTAGCTGAATTTGTATTGCCAATTTGTATTGATGCGAAGCAACTTCAGGTATATTGCAGTGGCAGTATAACTCCACAATCATGACACAATGCTGCTCCAGAATGTATTCAGGAGGTGCAAGACCCCCTCCCCCTTTGAGGGGATAAAATATGGTGTTTAGTTCCAGTGCTGTTTAAGCCAGAGTTTAACAGTGCCCAAGCAATCGGTTTGATTTTTTGGGCATTTTTAAAAATAATTGTTGCCCATTTTAGAATTATGAAAAAAGCAAACTCCATTTCCCACACTTTTCCCAATATTAGATTCTGGGAAAGCACAGATCAGTACAAGATTTGTGCTAACAGCCACCACAAGTTTTTGGCTCAGAAGACAAGAGAAGGGTGTTTATAAGTTAGACAAAATGCTTGCCCAGTTTGTAAAGAAAAACTGCTGAGCGAAAGCTGTGACTAAGTCCAAAAACCATTACATAGATATATATTTATATAATGCTTACATTGTTCTAATCGACTGTTCAGTGTGAGTTTTAGAAAATAGTGAGTGAGTGGCATCAATCATTTCCCTCACCTTTTACTATCAGAATGGTTACTGCTTTTTCCCAGGGCAGAAATAACAATTACAAGGGAGCACAAGACCAAGGGGGGAAAGGTTCAGTGGAGATGTATGGGGGAATTTTTTTTTACACAGAGGGTGGTGGGAGCTTGGAATGTGTTGCCAAGTGAGGTGTTTGAGGCAGTTACATTAGCTACACTTAAGACTTATCTTGATAGGCATGTGAACAAATGGTGAACAGAGGGATATAAGTGGTTGGTCTAGATAGGACAACGTGAACGATGCAGGCTTGGAGGACTGAAGGGCCTGTTCCTGTGCTGTACCGCTCTTTGTTCTTTGCTCCTATAAGTAAATGATTGAAAATGGTGAACTGGATTCCTGTTAGGTGCAGCTATTACATCTTTCAAAATAACCAGCAAGCAAACTGCTGACTGTAAAATTCCTTCATGGTTATGTTTAAATTCCAACTACTATATTTGAGACTGATCAAGTTCTTACATTCACTCCTCCAAATAAGAATTTCAACACCACATATTGGTTACACAAACTTTTTTGGAAAATAATCACAAATAAATAATCCTAAAAATATTCCAAGTTAATCAAAATGAAAATGCACTTTATAACAGTGGGACTATGCCTTCATATCTAATACTATAATATTTAAATTCCTGGTATTGTACTCACTTATATGCCCTTCATCACCAAGACTGCCTACTGCCACCTCCATCTCGTGACTCATCTCTATTCCTGCCTCAGCTGAAACCCTTATCCATCTCTGTTACCTCTAGAATTAACCGTTCCAATGCTCCCATTGTCCGTCTCCCATCTTGCACTCTTCGTAAATTTGAACTCATTCAATACTCCAATGCCCCATGCATATGCTTAATGCATGATCTAAACCGATTTCTGGTACAGCAATGCCTTGATTTTAAAATTCTTATCCTTGTTTTCCAATTCCTCTGTCGCCTTGCCTTATTTATGTAACCTCTTCCAGTCTTAAACCCTCAGAGAAGTTTACCCAGAGAAGTTTCCCCAGTTTTGGCTTCCTAATCCTAATAATTCTAATTTCCATCACTCCACTGTAACTGTTGGATATACTTTCAGTTTTCTAGGGCTTAAGATTTGGAAGTCTTTCCCTAAACTTCTCTCCCTCTCTCTCCATGACACATCTTAGACCTATCCCTTTGACCAAGTTTTGGTCATTTGTCCTGATAGTTCCTTTTGTGGCAGATTGTCAAATTTTCTTTGTCAACCATTTGTGGGATCTTGGGACTTTTCAAAACTACATTGAAGGCATGATATAAATGTAAATTGTTGCTGAAAGAAGCCTCTATTGCTTTAAATAAATTACTGTTGACAAAAAGTTGCAACTTTTCAAAATTACCTTAATAAAATTAAATGCAGAGTACCACTCCTGCTAACTCACAGTTCTTGACCATGAATACAGATATTTCATTTGATTAATATTGTGCCAGTGGGCAGGCAACATGTTCTGTACATTCCATCTGATATTCATTGTAGTTTTATTTGTTTTATAATCTTGTCAATATCCTTTTTCCTGTGTAATGTCACATATGCCCTAAAGTTCTAAAACAGATGAGGGAGGAAATCTATGAGGTTCTGCCTAGAATTATGAAAGAGTTAGGAAAGAATCACTGAGTACCCGAGAGCTTCCTCCGCATTTGCACAATAGTAGTAAGCAATAATAGCACCCATATTTAAAAGGAACGTTTTGGTTCCTTGAATCACTTCCTCTTTTTGAATTGTCTCCCTTGTATCTCCTGAAATAAGCTGGAAAACAGAGGCGGTGTGATTTGACTAGTTCAACGCACAGTATTAGCTTGGCATGCTTGGATCTTCTTTAGGACAGGATTTCCCTCTTCGAGCTGGAGTTGCAGTGGGGCGAAATGTCACTCAACATCAACGTAACTCAGATCCATTTTCCTATTGCTTAGGCATACAATGCAGGCTTTGGATGGGATTCCCATTAAATCAAAAGATATCTCATCACTGTAACTAAGAGAAGTGAGCTTATACTACAGCAATACTGGAGATGTTACTCACACCAGAAGTGCTCTGAGAGTTAATTTAAATGGACAGAAAAGGCTGAAATTCAAAATGGACACTATTTTTGCATGCCTCCACAGAGTGAAAGGTTGTGGAAAGGTGTCTGCTTGAGTCTATGTGGAGGGAGAGGAATCAGGGGGAAAATGCTATGCTGCTTGCAGTCATACCTAGCAACAAGGGAAGATGGTTATGGCTGTTGGAAATCAATCACCTCCATCCCAGGACATTTCCTTAAGGAACAAATGCTGCCCCTAGGCCCAACCATCTTCAACTGCTTCACCATTGGCCTTCCCTCCACCATAACATCAGAAATTGGGGTGTTTGCTGATGATTGCACAATGTTTAGCACCATTCACAACTCCTTGAAGCAATCAGTGTCCACATGCAACAAACCTGGACAACATTCAGGCTTGGACTGCTAAGTGGCAAGAAACATTTGTGCCACACAAGTACCAGGCAATCACTATCTACAACAAGAGAGAATCAAAGCACCTCCCTTTGACATTCAGTAACTTTACTGTTGCCAAATTGCCCACCATCAACATCCTGGGAGATACACATTAACCAAAACTTTAACTGAAATGGCCACAGAAATACTATGGCTACAAGAGTAGGTCAGAGGCTGGGAAATCTGGGTATTGGACACTTAATAAAGTTTAAAAATTCCATGGACATTTTTGAATACAATGTTGATAGAGCTCTAACTTTTTAGTTTCCATTTTTACTTGACATGTGCAAACCTTGCATTGTATTACAGGAGGTCTGTGCACATTTACAGGCTGTACACCTTTTATTGGATTACACAGTGTTATGGACTTTACAGCCTCTGCATTGCAAAGTGTACAGCCTGCACAGAAGCTACACTACATTACAAGAACTTCAGCCTCCACAAGCTCTGCATTCTGGAGGACAGCCTGCACAGACTCTATGTTACAAGGTTTACAACCTGCACAGACTCTACAGTACAATGTGTCCAGCCTGCACAAACACATTATACTGTAATGAGTCCAGCCTGCATAGACTCTACACTGCATTACAATGTGTCCAGCCTGTTCAAACACATTACACTGTAACGTGTCCGGCCTGCACAGACTATATACTCCATTACAATGTGTCCAGCCTTACTGCACACTGTTGCTGCAGTCAGTATCAGTTCCGCGGCTGCGCGGAGCAGCGGCACGTGAGCGCCAGGCGGGCTGTGGACTGGTCCATTGGAGGCCTGGGCGGGGGGAGGAGCCGTGACCTCGGCAATGAATGAGAGCGCGGCCGGCCCGCCCGCCCGCAGGCCTGCTTTTAAACAACAGCAGCAGCCGCCGTCGGGGCTGAGGTTGGTGTGGGAACAGTTAGTGCTGAAGGGCCTTGATTGTGGAGGTAGAGAAACGAGTGAGGCCCTACTTTCCCCCCCCCCCCCCCAACCCTTCTTTAGTCTCCCTCCCTCTCAAACCCTTCCCCCGGGCAGGGGGGGCTCCGGGGGGAGGGAGGGGAGAGCTGGAGCGCGAGCGGGGGCCGCGAGGCCCAGGCCCGGCTGGGGGGAGAAGGGAGCCAGGCCCCGGGCCTCTGCCTCACAGTGATGTGGAGAGCCAGCGTCTCCCCTCAGCAGCATGGAGGCCAGAGAGAGTGAGGAGCGGCCGGCGCTGAGTGGTGGCGGCGAGGATCACGCGAGTCCCCCGCGGCTGCCGGGCCCGCCCTGGGAGCCCAAGTACAGCCTGGTGCAGGAGGTGGGCCGCGGCAGCTACGGCGTGGTGTACGAGGCGGTGGTGCGGCGGAGCGGCGCCCGGGTGGCCATCAAGAAGATCCGCTGCGACGCGCCCGAGAACGTGGAGCTGGCGCTGTCCGAGTTCTGGGCCCTGACCAGCCTGAAGCGGCAGCACGAGAACGTGATCCGCTTCGAGGAGTGCGTGCTGCAGCGCAACGGCACGGCGCAGAAGATGAGCCACGGCAACAAGCGCTCCGAGTTCTACCTGCGGCTGGTCGAGACCTCGCTCAAGGGCGAGCGGGTGCTGGGCGCCGGCGAGCCCTGCTACCTGTGGTTCGTCATGGAGTTCTGCGACGGCGGCGACCTCAACCAGTACGTGCTGTCCCGCCGCCCCGACTCGGCCGTCAACACCCGCTTCATGCTGCAGCTGACCAGCGCCATCGCCTTCCTGCACAAGAACCACATCGTCCACCGCGACCTCAAGCCCGACAACATCCTCGTCTCGCAGCAGAGCGGCGCGCCCGTCCTCAAGGTGGCCGACTTCGGCCTCAGCAAGGTCTGCGTGGTGGGGGGCGCCGGGGCGGCGGCGGCGGCCGCCAGCCGAAACCTGAACGTCAACAAGTGCTGGCTGTCCTCGGCCTGCGGCTCGGACTTCTACATGGCCCCCGAGGTCTGGGAGGGACACTACACGGCCAAGGCGGACATCTTCGCCCTGGGCATCATCATCTGGGCCATGATCGAGCGGATAACCTTTATCGACGCCGAGACTAAGAAGGAACTGCTTGGGACCTACGTGAGGCAGGGCAGTGAGATTGTACCTGTCGGGGAGGCTCTGCTAGAAAACCCAAAGATGGAACTGCACATCCCACAGAAAAGGAGAACTTTCATGTCCGAAGGGATCAAGCAACTTATTAAAGACATGTTGGCTGCTAATCCACAGGATCGTCCCGACGCCTTTGAGTTAGAAACTAGGATGGACCAGGTCACTTGTGCTGCATAAATTATCTATTGTAAAAGTGGATACTCTTGTAAAAGGTATACATTAAGCACAGTGCTGATTTGTGTAGGCTCTTGGTTATGTGATTTGTATATACTGCACAAGCCTTAACTAGTGTATATAGTTGGTTCCTTATTGTGAAACATACTTACTCATAATCTACGGGTGGCACAGTGGTTAGCACTGCTACCCCAGTGCTAGGGACCTGGATTCCAATCCTGACTTGGGTCACTGTGTGCACAGACAATTTCCATGTGTCTGCATGTTTGCTCTGGTTTCTTTCTGCAGTCCAAGAGACATGCTGGTTAGTTGTCTTGGCTATGCTATTCTCCTTCGCGTATCCGAACAGGCGTAGGAGTGTGGCAGTTCAGGGATTTTCAGTGACTTCATTGCAATGTTAATGTAAGCTTGCTTGTGACACAAACTTTAGGCTTTATCTCTTTTGAAAATGGGGGGGCTAGTCCATTTTTAAGATCTGAGTTAAGAAAGCAGCTTGAAATTTCTTCCTTTTTGGGAGGAGGGAGCTGGGTGCTTTTCTGTAAAGCAACCTATGATTGAATGATATCCTATTGCAGCCAAAATCATCATAAGCATGTGTATAAGAACCAAAAACAAGCAAATCTATATTTTTAAATATATTCTGATTCTCCCACATTCTGTCACTGGTGTTCAGCTGGGGCACTGAGAAATAACGCAAGAGGAATGGAGCAGCTGAATTTGCTCCCAGAAGTGAGTTGCAGTACTCTTTTTGCCAGTGACTCATTCAAAACAATCGCACTTTCAATAAGTATTCTGGTCGTCTTCACACCCTGCAGTCTTTGCTCTTGGCATTCAGTGTGTCTAATATGTCTACCTGTAGTACTTACAATACAGCACAAATCATCTAGTTTTATTATTTTAAATTATTCTAGGCATTTTACAGGCAAACAACTTAATGAATGTGGGATTGGATGCAAATCAAACTGTCTGTAAGAATAGTAAATACTGGATGATACTTGGTGCGCCAAGCAGTGACTGTGGAAATGTTGATATTCTTTAGGATTGTTTGTTTTTATAGCTGTTGCCAGTATAAGCTGATATGGGACTTAATGGTTTTGATCCCCCTTATCTTATTAGCAAAGATTATGCTAATAGATTTTCTTGAAGTCAATACTTATTGGTGAGGCCGCAGCTGGAGTACTGTGTGCAGTTTTGGGCGCCGTACTTACGCAAGGATATTTTGGCCTTGGAGGGAGCGCAGAGGAGGTTTACTAGGCTGATGCCGGAGTTAAGGGGGTTGAGCTATGAGGAGAGGCTGAATAAACTAGGCTTGTACTCGTTAGAGTTTAGAAGAATGAGGGGAGATCTCATTGAGAAGTATAAGATGAATGGGATGGCTAGGATAGAGGTGGAGAGACTCTTCCCGCTCAGAAAGGATAGTAGGACAAGGGGGCACAGCCTCAAGATAAGGGGGGGTGGGGTGGTTTAGAACAGAGTTGAGGAGGAACTTCACTCAAAGGGTGGTGAATCTCTGGAATTCTCTGCCCATTGAAGTGGTGGAGGCTACCTCGCTAAATATTTTTAAGACGCGGGTTGATGGGTTTTTGATAAGAGAGGGGATTAAGGGTTATGGGGAGAGGGCAGGAATGTGGAACTGAGCCATGACAGATCAGCCATGATCTTATTGAATGGCGGGGCAGGCTCGAAGGGCTAGATGGCCTACTCCTCCTATTTCTTATGTTCTTAAACTCAGCATCAATGGCAGCTACTGAATTCCTTGCCACCAATATTCCATCTTAGCCCCAAAAACACTTCTATAACTCCCCTTAAATTTCACACTTGTCAAATTGATATGCAATTGTTATTGTACATTCTTAATTTCAAGATTTGAAAAATGAAATCGTTCTTCTCTGCCTTAGCCAAAAACCCTTTTGTGAATAAGAAACAATGCTCTTAACCCTCTTTTTCACCTCCATCCTCCAATATCTCCCAACAAAACACTTGTTTTGTGATTTTTGTTTTATCCTTTTTAATTAAGAATTTGGCCCACAACAGTTCAGATGATGAAAGAAATACTCCATTTTTGTGGTTGCACTAAATGATATGATCACTTGACATACTTTAAGCCCTACTTCCCATGTGAATTGTTGGGTTTTGTTTGGCCCATATTATTCTGGAAGTATGTTTGTAAACTTTGCATTTTCTATTGAACCAATATACCTTTGTAGGGGGAAAGGGAAAGATAGGTGGCAGAAGCAAAGTGGGACTTGCCAGCAATATTGATTGTCACCGATGTAGTTAAGTTCTATTAGGTTGTCACACATTCTGATTATGCTACAAAACAGGTTACTAATGCCCCTTGTACAAATTCATGAACAGACTGGGAATAAAGAGATACAAACAGATGGTTTAGTTAGGAACACATGATTGGTGCAGGCTTGGAAGGCCGAAGGGCCTGTTCCTGTGCTGTTTTGTTCTTTGTTTTAACCAAGAAAGAAGGAAGTTGAGTATATGGCTGATCCAACAGTTTTGAACATGTGATGAGGAAGATTATATTTTTAATCAGAACAAGAATGTGAACTGACAAACATTTGCTGAATGTAAGTTGATTTTAAAAACAATCCCGCTTGACTGTTTCACATCTTGTTGTAGTCATTTATATTTTGGGAGGAGGGAAATGTCATTCCTGTGGACCAAATCATGAAGCTCAAATCTAATTATTCAGATTGGTTATTAATTGATTTTTGAACTGGCAATTTCACTAATGATTTCATAGCAAATGATAAATGTTTTGCAGTCTGGAGTGAAGCTGTAAGCAAGCTTATGTACTTGTTCCAACAAATTAGTACACTTTTTAGGAATCTTTTTACAGGAGTAGGCCTGTTGGCTTGTTAAATGTTCACCTGTGTTCAAAAAATTTTCCTCCAGCAATAAGTGTGCACTGCAAAATTTGTTGAGGAACTACTTTTTTGTCCATGCAAACAAGATGAACAGACCCATACCATAAGATCATATGAATGTTCTACTTTCAGGAGTGGAAGTTCTGGGAATTAATATTCACAAATTTTGGTTTATTAAATCCTTTGTTCTATAATATTTCCTTGTAGATAGGGGAATTTTTTTCTCAACTAGGGGAAATCTTTCAGTTCAGTTTCAGTTAATTTTTTTGAAGAGTTTTATTTTGCAGAGTTCAATTCTGTAGCTTTTACATTTTGCATTTAACAGTGGATTAACAATATTGTGTTGGTCATTTTGCTAAAATTGATTACCTATTTAAGATAAAAGCTCAAATGAGGCACAGTTTGTGGTGAATTGAGTAACTGGAGCTAGTTTCCCCCAAACTGGACATTTGTTTTGATCCTGCTGGCTGCAGTAGTTGCATTTCATATTGTAGTTGCGAACTTTGATTTTTGCACTGCAAGTGGCAGGAAACTTTGAGAGCAAAATCCATAATCTAGGCTACCAGGTATTGGATGAGCATAGCACTGATTTTTTTTTTGTTAAATGTAGTAGCCTTTTTCTATCCACTTCTGACTTGTGGACCAGGAATTCAGCTTATTGCTCAGTGTCTTCCTAAGAGAACTTGTCTTTAAGCAGAGTTAAAATAACATTACAGAAAGTTGGTATTTAGAATTTCAGTACTTGTTACATTAATTTGTTCCAAACTTACCCGAGACAAAAGTATGGATTATTTGATCTTGCTTCATTTGCAAGCTTTGTCCACTTAAGGCAGCCATACTGTCTCTCACCTGCCAAGGTGGGTCCACTGAGTCCAACTTTATTCTAGTTTCACAAGTGTTATGAAACAATTTTTGAGCCAGAAGAACACTTTTTGGTCAAGATTAAATGTAATTTATCTCAAGAAATAGTAACTACTTGAAGTATTTAATGTTTATTAGTGGGTGTAATCAGATTACATAAATAAAACTACCAACTAAAGGCAGTATTACCAATGGCAGGTGAAGTTCTAGTGGATGTGTTGCTTTGCTATTGTTAGTACTTTGATATAAAGAAGGGACCTTTGACCTTACAGGTCTGAAACTTGTAACTTTTTGAGAAGCCTGCAAGCTGCAATTGAGTATTCATTTCCTCTGCAGAATGTATTGATGCAAGTGTATCAAATTTGAATCTATTGTTTGGATTTCAAGTGTTTATACTTGACCCCAAGAAGGATTTGGCAAATTGGCATGCTCTTAAAGTTTGATCATCTTGGTGAATCTCAGCACTTCCTGTATACCCTGACAACCTTCCTAAAATAAGGCACCATTCTAATTTGCAGAGCATTAGAATTACTATTTTGCATTTTTAGCCATCCTGTATAGGATTGTAGTGCTTTGTATCAAATAGTGGCTACTGTTAGTATTTTTATCAATAGTTCAGCAGAGCTATCTGCTTTTTTTTATAAATACAAGTTGGCTGTGCTTAATTACCCTAAGTGATTGTAACTTTTAGAAGTTTTCGATGACTATCATTAGCCTGTTAAGTGGTTTATCCTTTTTAGTAAATAAAAATGTTACATTGGCCACTCTTGGCACAGTCAAGTTTGAAAAATGGTCAGAGGCACAAATCTCTACTGGCTTTTGTTCGAATTGACTTCCAATCTCGCCTGAGGTATAGTGCTCTTCCACTTGTGTACTCCAGTAGGTGATAGGGTGGAGTGTGGGCTTGGGTAAGATGCTTTTCAGAGTCTGTGTAGACTCAATGAGCTGAACAGCCTCCTCTGCATTGTAAGGATTATGTGGTGTTTGGGGCTTAATTTCCAATATCTCGTCAGTTGATGGAGTTTTGTAGTGGACACAAGTCTTCATGGGATCCTAGGATTTGTGGTGCAAGTTACAAGCGTTATATTAACGCCAAATGTTTTGAGAAACTTGGAGGCGATTTTCATCTTGTGCTAAGTTTCATTATCAAGGTGGCAACTTGACTGTCTTGAAAGTAGTGCATTTGAGATAAATGTTAGGTTGTTGTTGTGATCTTTGTTCAAATTCATCTTATTGATTTCTGCCTCTGGCTGTTTTTGGAATGCAAGAAAAGTTGATTTTATGTACACAGTTCAAAATGCAGTTTGTTTAAAAGCAGTGCATTTCTTTTCCTCTTGCCATTTGTCTCATTTTTTTTCAAAGATCAGGTTTTTAAAATGTCTATGCACCTGTTTAAGTCCCACAAGAATCTATTCCTTTTTCCTCTATTCCCAGCATTAGTTTGAGCACTTGGGTTGTATTCCAGTTTTGTTCTGAGCCTTTCTGAAGTTATTAGTGAATTAGAACCAAACCCATTGGCTTGTTGTTTCATCAAGTAAAAATCCTGCCATAATTTCACTGGTATCAGGAATGTGGAAATACTTTGGATACTTTGATTTGATTGCCCCTCTTTATACTTTCAAACTTGTAGTAAACAAGAAAAATCTAATGAGTTATTGTTTCCATTGTGCTCCTGACACCCCAAAGAAACTTCCCGCATCCAGTAAATCTTTTTTCTCAAATCTGTTGTTTTTTTAATTTGAGCCTTTGTTTTCCATTGGAATCGGTTTCATGTTTTTAAATCTCCATCTTTAGTTCAATTTCTGTTCCAGATATTTAGTATATAACTAATCATTCTGTTCTGATACGTGCTTGTATTTGGTTTTGTTTTGCATTACCTCATTTTGATCTCTTGTGTCCTTTAAAATCTCTTCTGCTAATGATCTGCTATAACATTTAGCTCCCCGGAGCTTGTGTTTTTCTCCAGGCTGTGGAGAGTAATTCTAAACTTTGGCACTGCTGCCATATTTAATAGGAAAAGGCCATGTGGCCCCTTGAACCTGCTCCACAATTGAGTAAGACTGTGGCTGATTTTTGCATCTCAAAATTTTAAGATGCTGCTGTAATCTGATTTGTCCAATAGTTGGAATTTCTGGCCTAATCCATGATTTGCCAGGGCATTTCATAGTGATGTGAAAGTTGTAGGCTTGAGGTGAGAATTTGCCTGTTGATCTTTTTTCCTGTATATTGTGAGTATTGTAATGTCTATCCGGAAATGGCAAATTTATGGCCCAGAGTTTGCTTCTATTGATCTTGAAGTCAGCCTTCCGGACAGATCGTGTGATCTCTTAAGAAAAACACCTCTATCGCAGCAGTCTTTATTGGGCATTTCCAGTATGAAACTGCAGTGATGTCTTTTAAAATAGTAAAATTAAAATTACTCTGCTGTAAATATATTTAAGATTTACATATAGTAAATGTAGAAACAAATATTGGTTTTAAAAACTGCATTAGTACTGTACAAATCTGAATTTTATTTTTAGGGCCATATTAATTGTATTGCTATTTAAAACCCAGTTGCATCTGATTTGAACAAGGTGATGGGGTTTGTGACAGCACTGTCAAAGTTTAAGTTCTTACGAATTCAGTAATTGCTCTGGGTGGAGTGCAGTTAAGAACATTGTGCCCCTAGCATGGTCTGTGACAGCACTGGATGACAGCAGCTTCAGGATTTTTGTGCTAATCTGTGCATGTCCAACATTATGGTTGTCAATTTCAGACAATCTTACACTTATATTGCGTTTTTCATGACTACTGGATATCTTGAGCTTGTGACAGTTAATTAAGTACACCTAGTGTTATTGCAGGATGCTGGCAGTTTGTTGTCATCCACTACCATCCCTGCAAAATCAAAGCCATTAAAATCTTGGAAAAATGTTTCTTCAGATCCTGAGAAGGAAATATTTTGCCATGAAAGACATGTAGGAAAATTATGTAAAAGATGAGGTAAGAGTGGACAGTTTGAGACCAAGAAAGCCCTGGTTAGAATAATTGAAAGAAGTGGAGTGTTGTCTGATTTTAAAGTAATGCTAAAGCTGAGAAAATCTACAGGACTATTGAGACCAGCCTCCTTTTTATAAAAGCTTGAACAATATTGAGGCAGGAGGAATGACTAGATACCAGTGCGATGCAGCTGTTGAGGTTGACTGAAGTAAGAGGACAATCAGGAACTAGTACATGGGTGTCAGTGAAGATGGTGGGAGCATTGAAAGTAGCTCAGGATTGGAATGTTATAGCCACCCATTGTGGATGAGGAAATGTGAGACATGTGGTGGAGATGGAATTCTCAGGAGGAGAGAACCACTTGAGACCAAGCAAGTTGATGCATGAACTGTGTAAAAACTGTCAAATATGAAGCTATAACTATTGGGCATATGTTTCACTTTGAGGATTTCCATGCAGCAAGATTTCGCTGCTTGACTATATTGTTGCCCCCACTGCCCTGGGTCCTGTCCCACTTATCATGAGTAATTTTCATACTTGCCCTATGACTCACCTTGAATTAACCAGCTCTTTTGATGGATCTGAACAATAATATAGAAGATTTTTCCTGGTCTGTCTCCAGACTCATTGGATCATCAGTAGCATGAATGTTAAAAAATTGAGTTGAAAGTATATGCCTATAAAGGAAGCTGTCTGATTTTAGTCAAGCTTATGCCTATTTTCCAATATTTTCTGCATCCAGCTTGTCTGTGCTTGGAAATATACCCAGGAAAGTCTCTAGCCATTTTATGTTTGACAATCCCAATATTGGAAGAAAATGTCTTTGTTGCTTCATTGTCCAGAGTTGCTGGTATTCATGTTCCCATTTTCTTTTCTATATCAAGCCTCACTGATTTTTGTTAATGGATGTGCAAATATAAAATGGCAGTTGCCAGTGTTTAGCATTCTTCCTTTAAACTTGTGATAATTGGTCCAGGATAAAGCAACCTGTCATCACCTTTTGGAAATGATTATAGACAGTTGTATTGTTCTACTCTAAGTCTTGAGTCATCTTTGGCTTGCATTAAAGTCCCCCATGTGGAAAAGCTAAGCTTCAACCCATTTAAATAAGATGGAATTGAGAACAAAAGAAGCAATGGTGACCAGTTTTTTAGGTTCATGTGCCAACTAGTATTAATTCACAAACATGTTTATTGAAATAACAAATCAGAAAATTGCTTCCTTCCTATTCTGATTTAAAACATTCACAATGCTTTGGAAGATTGTGAATAATTTGGTATAAATTGTGGTGAACTTTTTCAGTAATGCAAAATTAAAAGCACAAAGCTTTTGTCACCTATTAGAGCTGAACTGCCTACAACTTGTATTTTGTATACTTGTGGGATGTGGGCATTACTAGTTAGGTCAACATTTATTGCCCATCCCTAATTGCCATTGATAAGTGGTGGTGAGCTGGCTTTGAATCACTACAGCCCATGTGGTGCTGTTCTGGAGGCAATTCCAGAATTTTGACCCAGTGACAGTAAAGGAACGGCAATATATTTCCAAGTCAGGATCTTATGGCTTGAAAAGAAGCTCCCAGGTATTGTTCCCATGTATCTACTGCCCTTGCCCTTCTAGATGAAAATGGTTGTGCTGTCTAAGGAGCCTTGGTGAGTTCCTGCAGTGCTGCTGCCATTGTTCAGTGGGGTGGGGGGTAAATGATATGCTAATAAAGCAAGCTGCTTTGCCATGGATGATATTGAGCTCTTGGAGCTGTGCTCATCCAGGCAAGTGGAAAGTATTCCATTGCATTCCTGACCTGTGCCTTTTAAGTGCTGGACAGGCTTTGGGAAGTCAAGGGATGAGTTACTTGCTGCAGGATACCTAGCGCTTTGACCTCTTGAGCACAATATTTAAATGGCTAGTTCAGTTTCCGGTCATTGGTACCCACCCCTCTGCCTCCAGAGTGATAGTTGGGATTCCTAGCATTTATTGACCAATCAGTACCTCGTGTAGCATCAATTCTTGTGTGGATTATCCTGATGAATGTAAAATGAAAAAGTTTGAACAACATCTTTTTTCAGCAAAGCGCAAGTTCTGTGCTAACAAATGACTGTACACCTTTGTTACTTGAGTCTTGTGAAAAGTTTGCTTGATTTTATAAATTTATGGCCAATCTAGCTGCTAGGTTGTGACTTGAAACGTTTAATTTAGTTTCACTTTACACAGATACTGATCGACCCTGTTGTGTTTTCTCTTTTCCTTCTAACTATAATAACCAATGAAATCGTATGTTAACAGACGTTCTTTTGCGAGTATTTTAAAGCAGATTAGACAACAATCTCATTTTGTAAACCATTTTTTTTCTTTACAGGCTGGATAAATTGGAACATGAGCTTGCTGTCAAGAATGGAAATTACAGAACAGCTTCCTTAGAATGTACAGAGTTTGGCGACTTTTGCTGCATTTAGAGCTTCAGCACTAGCTGATGTCAAGATGAGGAAAGCTATGCAATTAAATTGCTAGGATTTTTTTGGGAAGGGGTGTTTGCCATGCAATAAACTTGTATTTACACTATTTGATTGTACCTTCACTTTATCTGATTAAATGGTGTGTCCTTGAAGATTTTAATTGGGTGGATTGAATTCTTAAAGCTGTATGATCTTGTGTTGGTTTATTTTATGTAAAGCATTAGATGTTGGCAAGAATTTGAGCAGCGGTGCTTGTATAACAGTATGATTTTTGATCAGCATGGGTGACCAGAGTGCCTTAAATTACTTTTCAGATTCATTGCTAGACAGAATTTGAGGAACTTGGAACAAAATATTCAAACATTTTGAAATTTAAGGCGATATATTGGAGAGCCAGTTTTTCTGATACGGCCTTGGTTGACGTGCTTCTGGTAGGCTGAACGCCTGAGGAGGAGAGTTAGTTCAACCATAAAATCAGTAGCTACATTGAAATTAAATGCTAAACAAAGAACTTGGCCACTTGGAAACTAAGGCTAAACACTTGTCATTCCTCCTCCTTCCTCTGTCCTACCCTTGATGATATTTGGTAACTGGCAGCTGAAACTTTAGCTAACTACTTTTAAAAAGGATTTCCAATTCATGGGTTTGAATAAACTTATCCTAGCTGTGCATATTCTCTGACCATAGTAAAGGGGTGGGAGCTGCCACAGTTACTCTTGCAGATAGATGTGGGAAGTGGAAAATTCATATTCTTTTAAAAATGGTGTACTCTAGAATTTTAATTCCATTGATTGAGACCATATAGCATAGAATTTCACTTCACTGGAGTGAAATCTGAGATTCATGGTTGGTGTTCCTGTTTGCAGCAGTCTTAATTTTCCACCTACGTGCCTGGAAAACCCAACTGTGAATTTGGGGTATGAGCCTCTGCATCAGGAACAATGTCTCAATTTTAGATAACTATCTACTGCTGTGCAATAACTGACCTAGGAGTTCTGATGATGATACTGTGTAACAGATTAGAATAGCATCATATTCACAAAAAATGACATTCTCATGTTACTGGCAAGTATAGTATAAAAGTTCTCTTCTTTTAACCACTAGCTTAAACACTGATATTATGGAGGCTGGCTCTCCAAATCATTCTGAACAGTTCTCAGTACCAAAGTTGGTACTGGAATGAAAGCTGTGACTTGATCGACCAGGATATACAGATGCCATAGGCTCGAGCTGAAATCTGGTGAGATTTGTTCTAATGTACCAATTTAGGCATATTTCCACTGAAGGTTGATCTCATTTGCTTGGTCTCCCTCTGTAATATCAAATATTCAATAGTTGGTCTTTAATTGCAAAAAACAGGATAATCACAATATTTGGTTTGTTAAAGGCTGAGCTGTTTATGAATTTATTACCTGAACAGCATTTCTTATGCATTCAAGGTTAGTGTTGGATTCTTGGCTGGATAAAAACTGGCAAATCTTTTGAATTCAAGATTGCGTAAACATGATCAAAGGTGGCATTTGTTTTTCATGCAATACTGAATAACTTTGTAAACTTTCCAAGCTCAATTGGGGTAATTTAGCCCATGTTATTTCTTGTCCACAAGTGATCTTTAACATTTACTTCTTCTCAGTCATTTTATTCCATTGCTGGCTAAAATACATAACTATTAGTGGTTCCCACTTGACTACACATGACTTTCCTTAAACATGTAGTTAAAGCACTGCAATATATCCATTTACTACAGCACTGTCTTGAGGTGTTTCCCAGCTAAAAGAAAGTGTCTTGGCCATTATCTGCAAAGTTTAAATACCAAATTGCCCTGTTTCCATCGCTCAAGCAAAACATTGATCTAAACCAAATTATTCACCACAGCTTTTTTTACTGTAACTAATGGAATGGAGAAATTGCAAGATTATCATCTTTACATAAATTGAGGTTTACTGTTGAGTTGATGAGGTTAGATTTAACTTTGTTCACTTCTACAAGCTAGTCAAATTTTTTTAGATGAGACATTACTGTATTTGTCAAATATTAGCTTTAAAATACTATTTAATTAACATTCCACTAAGTGCTCCTGCAGTGTGAAAATGTACTTGGTCCTATGCAGTTGGACTGCCAGGTACTTATTTTGCATTTAACTTTTGGAAAAGAGCTGACCCACTGGCAAATTGCAGGCCTATTTGCATCTTGCTGCTCATGTGGATGGATCATTAACCTTTTTGTACTTATCCTATAGCCTTCATTTGTATGTAACTGATTTATTACTGGATTAAGAGACTGACCTGCAGTGATAGACCTCCACTTGTATTAATGGGTATCTTTCTGTAATGCTCATGAGGAAAAAAGATCCTATACTCAACAGCACAATCTCTGCCCTTGCTTGCTCCTACCTCCCTGAAGACATTTAGTATTAGGACTATTTTTATGCTAAAAGTAAGTAGCAATTTAATTCTGGTATGTGTTTTAGTGTTTGATCTTGGAAAGTTAAATTTTTAAAGTAAATGTGTGCCAATAATCTTACAAGGGTTGTAATTTTTTCTCTTGAGTAAATGGGTAGAGTTCCAAGCATATTGCGTTGATTTGCTTTCTTAAAAACTTAGACTACCAAGTCTTACAAAAAAAGTCTTCGTTTTCTAAGTCCAAGAATGCTCCAATATTTTGACCGTACGCTGACTTAAAAGTCCATTAATTTCACAATATTATGACATTGAACCTGCTAACGCAAGCAATGTGACCATTAGAAAATATCGGGAAATAAGCCAAATTTCAAACTTGCATAATCAAAGGCTGGGTTGGAAAAACATGTGAAGCGTGCAGTAAAATAGCTATCGAGTCATTTTATTAGTTGTTCAATTAGCACTTCTAATCTGTTGCTTAATGTTTTTACCTAACATACTATAATTACAGGGTAATTGATCTTCAGTCATGAAAATAGTGTTTTGTTTTTGACGTTAAAGTCCTTCCTGGAACTTTAGCAAAAGTTTTATTTAAATTGCGCAGTAAAAGCAATGGAAAGTTGTTCCATTCAAAGAAGGAGGCACTTGCATATTGAGACCAAATTCAACTCTTGAATCTTCAATTAAAATTGCAGTCCTCGTTAATCCATGAATGTGTTTTTAACGTGCTGTTCTCTACCATTTAGCATGGATGTGTTAATACAAATTTTTTTTGCAGTCTCAGCAGCTGAAAGTGCAGAAAATGTCTATTGTAGATGAGCTGCTTTACAAGTTACTTGGGAATGCTATTCTGTATGGAAAGAATTGAATGGGATGGGGCAAAAGAGGGAATAGATTCTAGGAGCATTTTGTATTGGATCAGAATGCTAGCTGTGACTGAGCATTTGGGACATGTTTACTGAAGCGTCGCTATGCGGTTTACAGAAGGATTTGCTTCAAGAGAATCCTCGTTTGTTTCTACCTCGTATTCAGGGTTTCACCCAAGTCATGTTGGCTGATGTAACACTGCTTGTTCTCTCTACAGTTGGTTTGTCCTTTTTTACTGCAAAATTCATTTCGTTAGATTATTTTGAAGAACCTTTACACTTCTATGCAATTTTTATGTATTCAGATTTGAAACACTGTAATGGTACCACAATCTCTATTTATGTTGGTCCCCCTGCATCAAGCATAAACATTTGTTGTGGACCAATATTTGAACATTTTTGATTTTTGTATTTAACATTAATTTTGTAGTTTGGACTGGTGCCATTTGAGTATTCAAATAAGTTGTCTTAGGAAGAATATTTGACGTTCATTGCATTTGTTATTTCAGCAATAAAAATTTTTAAAAATGTCTTCTGATTTGAGAATTTGATTTTTATCTTGTAAATGTTCAATTTAAATCCTTCCTGTAAATTTAAAAGCAAAATTCTGTTTTCTCAAAGTACTATCAATTTTAAATCTAAAGCAGCTTTTTAGTCAGTTGTCCCAAAGAATGGTTGTACAGTTGTTTGCATTCAAAGGCTTGAATAGGCAAGAAATGCCTGTTCTCACTTCCATTCATGTCCTCTATTATAGAGTATCATAGAACCTTACAGTGCAGAAAGAGGCCTTTTTGGCCCATCGAATCTGCACTGAACATAATCCTACCCCCATATCCCTACATATTATACCCACTAATCCCTCTAACCTACACATCCCTGGACACTAAGGGGCAATTTCTTAGCGTGGCCAATCAACCTAACCTGCACATCTTCAGACTGTGGGAGGAAACCCACACAGACACAAATGTGCAAACTCCACACAGATAGTGACCTGAGCAGGGAATCAAACCCAGGACCCTGGCGCTGTGAAGCAGCAGTGCTAGTGGAAACTCTCCCCTTTTCACTATGGGACCATCCCTCTACATCTTGCCTCATGTGGAAGGCCTGCAGTCCTCCATTTCATCCCTGAAAGACTTGAACCAAAGTCCACTTATCACCACTGTCTAGCTCAACTGTTTTTATATTTGAACAACTTCTCTTCCAGATAAAAGGTAGTGTCTTGAACTCATTAGTCCTAGCTATGCCTGCCTATTTGAGAGATACATAGAACACTACTTCCATCCTACTTGTGACCCTTCCTTTTCTGGCATAGCACATTGACTATCAGTGTTACTACTTGTGGTTACTCTGAACTGGAATTTTTAATCAACTTTGCTTTGGATTTCACTTTGCCTGCATGTGGTCCATTTTTGATTCTTCCCTTTTCACTTGGTCATTTCCCCTCATCCTTGCCTTCCATCCCACAAAACTTCCCATTGGATAATTTCTGCCACCACTAGTGAAATGTCATTATCAAATACTTCACCCCTTCCTTCAATTCCAAAGAGACTGTTCTTTGCAGTTCTATCCATTCTTCCATCAATGCTGATACTTGTGTAACTTCCTACCGGAGCACAGATGATGCAGTATCTGACCATTCCAATCTTCCCAATGTGGAACAGCATGCACACTCCTACCAGGTAAAAAGCATTTTGCATCTGCTTTCAATTTGGTATACTGGACTTGCAATGTTTGCTTGCTGAATGTCTGTCTGTCTGCAAGTGGGGTGCCAAGCTTATCCACCCCAATCCCAAGCTGTCCTTTGCTTCAAACACTGTTCCAATAGCAGTTGTTTCCCAGACATTTGGAAGTGAAATTAGGGAAGCCAATGTGGCTAAAATGGCATCTGGTTGAAATCCTGACTTCACCCTTTTTGGATGTAGATTGAATGCAGCAGGATAATGCAACATTTATAACACAAAGCTAAGGCACTTTGAGGCAACTGAGAAACACTTAAAGCATTGTGTCACAATCCAACAGTGCATGGGTCACACTGCAATTCTGCAGCTCGAAGAAGGTGAGCATATAGCACAGAACCACTAAAGATGGTGATGGCCAAAATGGGTTTGTTGGTGTAGTTAGGTACTGCAAAACACAACTCTATTGTAACATTTTCCATTACAAGAACACTACACCAGTTTCTGACCATATCTTATTCTTCAACTCCTAGATCAGGTGTGTATGTCACTTCTATGATATCACAGATTATTACAGTTAGTCCCCAATGGGACTTAGTCTAACATACTCCATTATACCACATCTCCCTCGAGTCTGTTCTGACTTGAACGTTTTCTGGTGTTCCAGGAAATCCAACACTCAGGTCTCTTTAAATGTAGCCCTTTTTTGCTATTGTGTAAATGTTGTTTCTCCATATTCTTATTTTCTCTTCTCCATGTGCTCTTATATCAATAAGCTTTGTGGTGCCTTTACATTTCCACCATATCTAGTTCTCTTTGTAGGAGTAAGACATTCCCATTCTGATGGTCTTCTGGATGCATTGAACAGAATTTCAATTAAATGATTTGGGATTACCTGCTTTGGTGCTGTCTTTTGTGACCACTAATTTTCTGATCTGTTTTTCACACTATTCTATTTTAATCAAAGCTTTTTTTTTGCCTAGTGGAAGGTCTCGTGTGGTGAATTCTTTGCCATTTCTCTATTTTGATTTAGATCAAAGGTCAATCAGTTCTAGTTGTGCAATAATGCTTGCTTTCTGTAATGACTATCATGATGTTTAACCTGTTCACTTCAGTAGGTTTCCCTTCTGTTGTACTTTTTTCTAAGTCAGTGTCTTTTGACCTGTTGCACCTGTATGTGGAAGGATAGGTATCTGTCGGCAACCTACTTCCCATGAGTAACTCGCATGAAAATGATCCACTTGCAAGGGTGAAGATCTGTATCTTAAGACCATTAGTTGAAAATCCTAATTTTTCAGTAATGCCTTTGCTTTTTAGACACTCCTCCCTCTGTCCAGAATTCCATTAGCCTGTGGAAACTGTAATGAACCTGTGAACAAATCCTGATTCTGTAAATTTTAAAAGTCTATATTTATGAATTATGGGCTTGTTATCATATCACAATATTGAAATATCATTCAATGACATCACAATGTCTAAGTGACCCACATAACTATTCCATTTCACCTCATAATCTGTAACTATTATAAAAAAAAATTCTCCTCAAATCCATTCCTAAGCATTCCCACCCCATTACAGTAAAATAATTGCATCGTTTGATTCTCATCTGTGATTTTAAAGTGGCGATCTGGCAGCCAAACAGAATATCATGCTTTGGCTCTGCACTTTATCTAAATGGGCTTGATGTAGGTATTGCAGGATACCAAGTTTCAGTGTTCTTTGGATTGCTAGTCTATCACTGTATATGAGTAAATCATCACACTGTCAGATGTGCTTGTCCATTGAAATACAGTTTAGATGGGACTATATTTAATTTTTTGAAATGATTGTTCCCAACATCATGAAGCTTTAAAACTCTGTTCCTTTGGAGCTGGAAATTCTTTAATGGTTCTGGTCTTCAATGGATCAATCTTTTATTCCTGAAGCACTCACCATGTGACCAAGCAACTAGATTGTTAGCTATGAAAAACTCAGTTAACTGTTTGGTATCAATCCTGCTTCATCTGCTTCATATAGCCTTCTGGCACTTCTCACTCCCTTCCTTTCTTGGGTCATGCTCAGCTTGAGCAGACCTATGTATCAACACATCACCCATGTGGCAAATAACTCCACAACTTTGAGTTATGTGATATCAACACATTCTCATGGAACAATTTGGCTTTGGAATCAGATGGGGTGGTACTGCTGCCTCACAGCGCCAGGGACCCGAGTTCAATTCCTGGCTTGGGCCACTGAGGAGTTGTCCTCATGTCTGTGGGTTTCCTCCAACATTTTGAAAGATGTCCTGGGTAGGTACATTGACCCGAACAGGTGCTGGACTGTGGTGACTAGGGATTTCACAGTAACCTCATTGCAGTGTTAATGTAAGCCTCACTTGTGACTAATAAACTTTGTTCCTGGACACCAATGTGTTGGTTTTTTTTGGTGAAGTTACTCCTTGTCTTACCATTGTATTGACCCTTTTTTTAACCTTAGGAAGTAGAGAGTTTGGAACCTTTTTCTGTATGTTTATAAACATATTGGTTTCACTTCTGAGCTGAGGCTGTTTTCAGCTTTCTCTGTCTTCTGAATTCTTCTGATTGGCCATCACCTTCCTTTACTTCTATTCTATTGAATTAGATGCAATTTAATACATGCCCTTCTATTTAAAAGTGAATAGCCCTAATCTTGATTATGTACCATACTTCTGTACTTTTCCTCTATACTTCAAAGTAGCTTTTAGTTCGCCCATGAGCTTTGGTTCTTCCTGGTCCATGTAACTTTTGCAGAAGAACTTTCTGGTTTAGCCATAGATCATGATAAAATCAAAACTGTTGTTCCAATATCTTCAGTATAAAGTATGACTTGTGATCTTCTGCCATGATCTCTTCACTCCAATAAATTCTGCTTAATTCTTTAACTTCCCCTAAGAAGGGTTTCTCAAAGTTTCGTGAATCTTCACAGATTCTGTTTACCTTTTTAAAATTTCCTTGCATGTTCTGTTCACTTCTACGATGACATGATGCCTGAAAATCTCCCATCTTTTTAGATTGATGACATTGCACATTGTTGCTGACTCAATTTCTGTACCTGTATCTGCTGTAATGGCTAGTCTGAGTTGCCAACATTAATTGCTTTTCATGCCACATACATTTCCCCTCTTTTTATGCCTGATGATGAATTCATGCATGTTGATTAGGAATTTGGACTGTCTCCTCCTAATTATTGATTAGTTTTGCCTCTTGATCTTGGCTTGTCTACGTGACTGAATTGCTTTCACCAGCATCAAGTCACCTTGGGACTTCAGATGATCTGATCACCATCCACTGTTCCAACAACTGTTCAGCTGTGAACTAGCTGCTCTTTCAGTTTATTTTACTCAGTCTTTTGTTAACCAGTATGAATCAATAAATGTGTCAATGCTTGCCCTGTGTCTCTGGGTATGTTTATTAAACTTCCTGCAATTCGCAATGGTGTTTTCACAGAGAATGAAATATGTCTCAGGTACAAAAATAACCTTGGCTAATATGGCTTTAGCCTTATTGATCCCTAAGGTAACTAGGATGTTGTCTAGACAATTGCCAGTTGAGTGCAAAATTGTACTGACAGCTCTGCTGCAAGCCCCATTGCAGTGGTAAATCAAGTAAATTTTCTTTACCAATTTACATGCTTCAACATGGTTTAGGCCTGCAACCATCTCAAAGAGCTCAAGTTGTGGTAGAGATTTTTCTAGTACCGTCTTTCTACTACCATCACCATATATTGTATAGCTTGGTTACAGTAGTTTCAATAAGTTCTGAAAGCCTGCTAACTTTATTGTAACACATTTACAGTTGTGTAACATTCTACACTAGCTTCTGATCATGTTTGCTTTCAAGTCCAAGATCAGATGAATATATGTCACATCCTTCCATGACATCACAGACCAGTACAGCTAACCCTTGATGGAACTTAGTTTAACATATTCCATTATACTACAGATACCAACACTAGAGTGTGAAACCAGAGATCAGACACAGCTGGCGGCTTGCAGGAGCAGTTCCTTGAGGCTAATAGTGGTTTCGTGAAGGGACGTCGTCTTGGTGCTTTGAACACTGCTGAGCAGCAGTTTGTCTGTTGTCTGTGAGTGCAAGGTGCAGTTGGAGTCCACGTATTCTGAAGTGGCCTGGACCACTGAGGAGGAGGTGTCTGATCTTCTACCTCAGTAGTTGCAAATGCAACATCTTGCAAGAGGAGCAGCATTCCATTTTCTTCACAGCCATATTGTTGTCAAAAAGATTAGGAAATTATTAGGTCTTATACAAGTTGTTGATAAATTACAAAAGTCAGTAATATAGGATGGCATTGTTACAAATTATGCTGAAGCAATGACCCAATTTGAGAAACTTTCATTAACTTTAATCTTTTGGTTCCTGCCAATGAATTAACTTGCTCTCTCTGCTGTATTTACTATAATACACAATGCCTTAATCTTTATAATGAGCCTAGTGTGAGACACCTTATCAAAAGCCTTCTGAAAATATACATATCACGTCTATTACATTTCCTTTAACTAGTCAACAGGTCAAACACAAAAGAACACAGGAAATTGTGGAAGCAGATCATACAGCATGTTAATTGAACTGCTCCTCTAGTTAATATGACCATGACTGATCATTGACTTAAACATCATTTTCCCACCCACTTCCCACATCTATGATTTCCTAAGAGATCAAAAATCTGTCTACCCCAGCCTTATATGTATTCAATGATGAGGCTATAGATTTTTTGCAGATTTTAATAAAATTGCCTCTTGCTCTTCTAAAATCCAAAGAATGTAAGCCCAGTTTACTTATTGTCTCATCATAGGATGGACCCCCTCATCCCAAGGACCTATCTCATGAATCTCTATTGCCTCCAGTGCAAGTATGTCCTTTCTTAAATGTGGAGCCTAAAATTGCACACTGTTCCAGATATGGTCTCACAAAAACTGTGTACAATTGCAGCAAGACTTCTCTATTCTTGTAGTCCAAACCCCTTGTGACGAAAGCCAACATACTTTTTGCCTTCCCAATTGCTTGCTGCTCCTACATGCTAACTTTGTGTTCTTCATACAAGCAAACTCATTTCTTCGAACATCAACATTTACAAATTTCACTCCTTTAAAAAATATTCTGCATTTGTTCTTATGAGCAAAGTGAACAACTTCACACTTCCTCACATAATACCTCATCTTCCATTTTGTTGCCCACTCACTTAACCTGTCTATATTTTTTGAAGCCTCTCTGTGTCCTCCCCATAGCTTATTTCTCACCTCACTTGGTATAATCAACAAACTTTGATACATTATTCTTATCTCTTCATGTAATCAAGATTATAAATAACTGAGGCCCCAGCATAATTCTTGTGACAGTCCATTATTCACTGCTTGTCAACCTGAAAAAACTCCACTTATGTCACTCTCTGCTTTGTATCCATTAACCACGCTTCTATTCACGCTAAAGTATCACCCACAACTCTGTAATCCATTATCTTATCTTTTATGCAGCTCTTTACTGCGTACATTCTGAAAATCCAGATTTCTACATATATTTGTACCCTTTTCTCTATCCTCTTAAAAAACCTCTAACAAATTTGTCAAACTGGCTTTCCTTTTACTAAAACCCAATTGGTTTGTTCTGATCATAATATACTTTGATAATTGGATTATTAAGGCTTCCTTTTAGGCTAACTGGCATATAGTTTATTGTTTTCTCTCCCCTCCTTTCTTGAAAAGTAGTGTAATGTTTGTCAACTTCTAATTTAAAGGGACAATCCCTGAATCTAAGGAATTTTGGAAATTCATCCGATCATATCCACCATCTCTTTTGGAATACTAGGGAATGGGCCATCAAGTCCAGCAATTTAATCCCTAAGGTTTCTCCAATACTACTCCTTTGCTGATTGAGATTAATTGAATTAGTTTCTTCACTTTTTAGCCACTAGCTTAGCATTTATTTCTGGTATTAAACTTGTGTCTTCAGATAAAGAATCTTTTATTTTAAACTTCTATTCCCTGCAATGTCCTTAATCACCAATGTATAATTTTGGTTAAATTTTCTGCCCCTTCCTGTCCCACTTCATTTACCTTTATCCAGATTGCTTTATTGTTCTGATGCCTCAACCTCTAACTTTGGATTTCTAAATTTCCCTTCATACAAACCCTACCACTTCTGTTAGTTTAAAGCTCTGCCTGCAGCCCCAGCTGTATGACCAGGATACAGGTCACAGCCTGGTTCAAGTGGAACCCATCTCAATGGAATAGTTCATTCTCTCCTGAATGCTGATGTCAGTGGCCTATGAATTGAAACCGCTCCTTCCTACATCACTCTTTAGGACGTGTTCAACTCTCTGTTTGGCCCATTGCCGATTGGCGCATGGCTCAGGTAACAATCCAGAGATAGAATAGAGCATAGAATCTGACAGTGCAGAAGGAGGCCATTCGGTCCATTGAATCTGCACCGACCACAATATCACCCAAGTCCTCTCCCCTAAGGAGCAATTTAGCATAGCCAATCCACCTAACTCGCAAATCTTTGGACTGTGGGAGGAAACCCATGCAGACATGGGGAGAATGTACAAACTCCACACACTGACCCACACTGGAAATTGAACTTGGGTCCCTGGCATTATGAGGCAGCAGTGCTAACCACTGTGCCACTGTGTAGCCCATGATGATTATCTTTGATGTTCTACATTTTAATTTGGTCCCTATCTCCTCCGATTCTCTTAGCAAAGAAAATTATTGACTTACTTTGAACCCAATCCTCCATTCTAATCTGAATATATATTCATTTGTTTTATCATTTTTTTGCTCTTAGTAATTAATAAATTCATTCTATCTTTAACTTGAAAAAGTCTGGTTAAACTGGCTCCTTTACAACATAACTCTTGGGTTCACAAAAAAGAATCCTTTTTAGGTTAAATCTTGTGGCAACCAATAGAGGGAGTGGAATAAAGACAAGGAGTCAGTTCATCCCTTCTCATTTGGGTTTATTATAATTTGATGCCCTCCTATGTCTGCAATTTAAGAGTCCGGCTCAGCAACTTTGAAGTTGCCCAAGTGCAGGCACTTACTGCAACTAGGGTTGTGCAGAATTTTATTGTATTCCACAGATTCCCATATGCTGCAGTGATAGAACATAGAACATAGAACATAGAACATTACAGCGCAGAACAGGCCCTTCGGCCCACGATGTTGCGCCGACCAATTAAAAAACAATGACCCTCTAACCTAAACCAAACCCTTACCATCCATAAACCTATCCACGGATCTCTTAAACGCCCCCAAACTAGGCATGATGGCACACCATTAACCCTGCCATTTTTGACCAAGCTTATTTATTTAATCTGTTAATTACTTGATAATTTACATGGATAAAATGCAGTTGCCTAGCTTAGAGACAAGGAAGAAAAACTCACAAAGTACTGGGGAATGAAGAAAGTAGAAAAAGGACCACCTCTTTGCTCTTCTGCATTGAATTTTACTTGAGCCAAATTTCCAACTACATGATCTAGCTACATCTCACTCCTGCATAGTATTCTTTCCATGTGTCTTCTGTTCTATCAATTTGCGAGTAACAACTCTGTGTTGACTCTACTTGATTAACACCAGTATTTTTAAAATTGCAATAACCTAAACGTTTCCTGCACAATTAATGTTAGAATAGCTGATTTATAGTCACCCATTTTATTCTTCATTCTCTCCCTGAACCAGAGATTACTTTGATACAATTTGAAAATTCGTAAAATGGTTCGCTAGATTGATTCTTGAGGTGACAGAGTTGTGCTTTGAGGAGAGATTCAGTACAACTAGTTTATATAAGAACATAAGAACATAAGAAATAGGAGCAGGAGTAGGCCATCTAGCCCTTTGAGCCTGCCCCGCCATTCAATAAGATCATGGCTGATCTGTCGTGGCTCAGTTCCACATTCCCGCCCTCTCCCCATAACCCTTAATCCCCTCTCTTATCAAAAACCCATCAACCCACGTCTTAAAAATATTTAGCGAGGTAGCCTCCACCACTTCAACGGGCAGAGAATTCCAGAGATTCACCACCCTTTGAGTGAAGAAGTTCTTCCTCAACTCCGTTCTAAACCGCCCCCCCTTTATCTTGAGGCTGTGCCCCCTAGTCCTACTGTCCTTTCTGAGCGGGAAGAGTCCCTCCAACTCTATCCTATCCATCCCATTCATCATCTTATATGTCTCAATGAGATCTCCCCTCATTCTTCTAAACTCTAACGAGTACAAGCCTAGTTTATTCAGCCTCTCCTCATAGCTCAATACTCTTGGAGATTAAATTTCAATAACATTCTTCGAGGACTTGGCAGAGTGGATGCTGCAAAGTTGTTTCCCCTGACTGGAGAAGCTAGAAATAGAGGTCATAGTCACAGATTAAAGGTTTTACCATTTAAGACTGATTTGAGAGAAATTCCAATCTCCAATGAATCCTTGGAATTCTTTATCTTAAAGAGCTGTGGATGCTTAGCAATTGAACATATTGAAAATCAAGGTTGATAGGTTTTTTAACTCTAAGAAATCAAGGGATATGAGGATTGGGTGGGAAAATGGAATTGAGATCAAAGATCAGCCACAGTGTCATTTAACAGCAGAGGAAGGCTCAAGGTACAGTCTTCTCTTTGTCCGATATCTTATATGATGTATTCTTCTGTTCTTGTCTTTATAGTCACTTGGTAGCCATGATCTCACACTGGTTCTGGACCTCTGATGGTGCATTGCTAGTGGCTGTCATTGCTTCCTGGAATGGAGAGTGCCCAGCCTGTGATTGGCCAGCACTGATTGAAGCAGGGTAAGATTTCCATCCCGGATTCCTTGATATCAGGTAAGGATTGTCACCAGCCATTTGATTGACACTTGTGGTAGCAGGCCTTCCCCGAAGAGGGTGATGCAGGGCTCTTGTCAGCTCTCCAGATAGTAGGCAAGACCCCAGTCACCCGGGTGAAATTCCACTGGTTAACTCTGTTTCTCTCTGCAAATCTTATCTGATCTGCTGAGTAATTCCAGAATATTTCTGCATCTGTTTTAGTGATGTCAATTGTGGGATAAATATTGACCAGGGAGAGGGAAAACAGAGGTCTCGGTTTAATGTTCCATTGTAAAGATAACTGCAACAATCCCTCATTAATCTAGTACAGGTCTCTGCAATAGGACTTGGGCCCACAACTTTCTGATTCAGAGGCAAGAGTAACCGCTAATACGCATTTCTGTTTTGGTGGTTGGAATCACAAATTGATATAATTTATTTCTGACAGATGTATGTGAAATATCAAGTGGATCAGTAAATACGAACTGACAACTATTTAATATAATTTTTTCACTCAAATGGATTGTGTGTGAACGGACAGCCTTATTCGGATTTCACAAAAGGAGGCTTTACACTCTACATTCCTAATAAATGGAGTCAGCGATCCAAATGTCAACAAGTTATGTAATCACATACGCTATGCAAAATAACATTCAATTTCTGTTATAATTGTCACTGCGGCATTTGAATTTGTCATCAAATATAAATTATATAACCATGTTAAACTAACCCTTTTGTAGGGTTCCATTAATATTATGAAATTAATTAAGAGATGATTGCTCATAGCAAATCACTCATTAAAGATTGCATTATTACTCCAACAATGGGGCAGAGTCTGTTAGCCAAAAGAGTTTGTGGAGGTTGGTCTTTATGCAGACACCAAATGTAATCTCTCGAAACCCATCTCAAATAAGCTTTGAGGTTGGAGATTAGCCACTGATCCCAGCCATTGATGCAGTGTGCAAATGTGTTGTGTGATTTATCAATCAAACATATCAATTTACTTCATTATGACAATCCTCATAAATGAAAAGTTTTTCTTCTTACCATTCTTATTTTAATAAATGCTCAGAATTGCTGTATTTACAATGTGTTCAGTCCCCCATATAAAATCACATTTAAATTGGTTGTTGTTGGAGTAATTACCTGGTCCTACATTCTGTAAACCTTTAACTCCAATTCTACACATTATTTTTGACTGCAGCTGATAAAACCTATTTATTAGCATACCTCCAAACTAAAATAAACTCATATCTAGTATGATCTGACCAATGTAATGACCAACGCCTCTACTTTCTCAGAAGGCTAAGGAAATTTGACGTATCTGCTACACCTCTCACCAACTTTTACAGATGCACCATAGAAAGCATTCTTTCTGGTTGTATCACAGCTTGGTATGGTTCCTGCTGTGCCCAAGACTGCAAGGAACTACAAAAGGTCGTGAATTTAACCCAATCCATCACGCAAACCAGCCTCCCATCCATTGACTCTGTCTATGCTTCCCACTGCCTCAGCAAAGCAGCCAACACAATTAAGGACTCCATGCACCCCAGACATTCTCTTTACCACCTTCTCCCATCAGGAAAAAGATACAAAAGTCTGAGGTCACATACCAACCGACCCAAGAACAGCTTCTTCCCTGCTGCTGTCAGACTTTTGAATGGACTTACCTTGCATTAAGTTGATCTTTCTCTACATCCCTAGCCATGACTGTAACACTACATTCTGCACTCTCTCATTTCCTTCTCTATGAATAGTATGCTTTGTCTATTTGGCATGCAAGAAACAATACTTTTCACTGTACGTTAATACACGTGACAATAATAAATCAAATCAAAGTAATGCTTTTCATATCCATCAGACATCTCAACATTTTACAGCTAAATAAGGAAAGACACTGTTGCAGTACAGAGGAAACACAGCAGCCAATTTGTACACAGCAAACTCCCAGAAGCAGCGATGTGACAATGGTGATAATCTCCTTTTGTGATGTTGATTGAGGGATAAACATCGACCAGGACATGTGGGATACCTCCATTGCTTTGTTTTGAAATAGTGTCATGGGTTCTTTTACATGCTGTGGAGATGCTGACGTTGGACTGGGGTAAATACAGTAAGAAGTCTCATAACACCAGGTTAAAGTCCAACCGGTTTATTTGATAGTAAACGCCACAAGCTTTCGGAACACTGTTCCTTTGTCAGGTAAGTGGAGAGTTCTGATCAGAAACAGAGTATATAAAGGCACACACAAGTTTACAGAATACTGATTAGAATGCGAGTCTTTACAGCTAATCTGCTATTCAAGTCTTAAAGTCTCCACTCACCTGACGAAGGAACAGCATTTCAAAAGCTTGTGGTGTTCACTATCAAATAAACCTGTTGGACTTTAACCTGGTGTTGTGAGACTTCTTACTTCTTTTACATGCACCAGAGAGGGTAAGCAAGACCTCATGTTAATATTTTTAATGAAAAAATGGATATGGGGAGCAGGCGGGGAGGTGGATTTGAGACCAGGGAGAGGTCAGCCATGATCTGATTGAATGGCGGAGAAGGCTCAAAGTGCTGAATTCTCCTATTTCTGCTTCTAATTCCTATGTTCCTATGTCTCATCCAAAATGCATTCTTATTTGTTTACACTCCTCCAGCATTGCACTAGAATATCAGTCTTGTTTTTTCCTGTGTGGTCAACTCCTGGAGTAGGATTTGAACCCGTAATGCCTAGGAACCCAGAGGTATGAGTATTATCAACTGAGCCGCAGTTAGCAAACAATGAAATGTTTGATCAAATAACAGCCAATATAGCAGATCTGTTATCATTATTCAGACTTTTTATTTTTTTCATTATCAGGATGTGGGTGTCACTGGCAAGGTTGGTTTTTAGTTGTCCTGAGAAGGTTCTGGTTAGCCTCCTTCATGTAGTGACCATTGCCATTCCCATTCCCTGTAGAGGCCAATTCTATATACACTGAAGGCATACTCAATTGTGTGGTATGGTACTACCACCGTGCTAATTGTGAAACAGGTAGAACTGAGTGAGCAGTTCAAAATTTAGTATCCATGAGGCACTGAGGACTATCAGCAGCAACAGATGTGTATGCCACATAAACGTCCCTCAGTGTAAACAAAACGAAGGAGATAGTCATCAACTTCAGGAAGTGTCATGGAGGGCATGTCCCTGTTCACATCAATGGAGATGAAGTAGAAATGGTTGAGAGCTTCAGGTTTTTAGATGTCCAGATCACGAACTACCTGTCCTGGTCCCTCCATGCGGACACTATAGTTAAGGAAGCCCAGCAACGCCTCTACTTTCTCAGGAGACTAAGGCAATTTGGCATGTCTGCTACAACTCCACTAACTTCTACACTAATAAATAAATAAACTGCTCTGACCAAAACTATATGAAACTACAAAGGGTTGCAAATGAAGCCCAGTCCATCACTGAAATCAGCCTTCCATCTACTGACACTGTCTACACTTTCCACTGATTTGGAAAAGCAGCCAGCATAACAAAAGATCCCACACACCCCGAGAGTAATCTCTTTTGCCTTCTTCCATTGGGAAAAATATATTGAAGTCTGAGGTTATGTACCAACCGATTCAAAAACAGCTTCTTCCTTGCTGTCATTGGACTTTTTAATGGACCTGCCTTGCATTAAGTTGATGTTTCTGTACACCCTAGCTATGACTGTAACATTACATTCTGCACTCTCTCCTTTCCTTCCCTATGTACGGTATGCTTTGTCTGTACAGTGTACAAGAAACAATACCTTTCACTGCCTACTATTACATGTGGCAAGAATAAATCAAATCAAATTAAATGACTAGCATAACTCTTCACTTCCTCCTCACCATCAAGTTAGATGATGTATCAAAAGGAATGGCAGGAACTGCATCAGTATAATTTAGAATAAAATTTCAACTGATAAATCTGTGACAGAGGATTGCATGCATGCTAAACAGTCAAAACAGTGTTCTATAGACTAAACACCAGCCCAAAATGTTGCAACTCTGCCCCAAATTTTTAGCTTTTTCTATTCATTTGTGGGACACAGACGTCACTGGCTGGCCAGCATTTATTGCCCATTCCTAGTTGCCTGAGGACAGTTGAGAGTCAACCGCATTGAACATAGAACATAGAAAAACTAAGCACAAACAGGCCCTTCGGCCCACAAGTTGCAACCAACATCTCTACCTACTAGGCTCACCTATAACCCTTAATCCTACTAAGTCCCATACACTCATCCAGAAGTCTCTTAAAAGGCCCTATTGGATCCCCCTCCACCACCACTGCCGGCAGCCGATTCCACGCACCCACCACCCTCTGAGTGAAAAAAAAATTTTTGCTTTGGGCCACCAGGACATTCAGCCAAGAGCATCAAGGGAGCGCTGAGAGGCAAGGGCTGGGACAGGCAATAGCTCGCCTCGCGGTGGACCGCTGCCTTGCTGTGGATCTGGAGTCACATTTAGGCCAGACCAGGTAAGGAAGGCAGATTTCCTTCTCTAAAGGACATGAGTGAACCAGATGGGTTTTCCCAACAATTGACAATGGTTTCATGATCATCAGTAGATTCTGAATCCATATTTTTTTAAAAAATTGCATTCAAATTCCACCATCTGTGGTGGCGGGATTCAAATGCAGGGTTCTCAGAACATTAGCTGAATCAGGGAATCTAGAGCAGGGGTAACATATATATAAGATTAGGATAGAGAGCAGGAGAACTGATCTTGCACAGAGTTTGTGATTGAAGAATGTTAACATTTAAAAATGTTGGAAAGTTTGGCATATTAAAGGGGTTTTGGAACAAAACATGCACTGTAGCATTAGATCGATTGCTTATGTGGAGGATAAGTAATGACATAGACTGGTTGGGCCATCCAGTATGGTTCTATGCTGTAATTTAAAATGTAATCCGTACACCTGATTCTCAATACAGTACAACAATTGGTTTTCATGCTCAGTTGTCAGAAATCTCAGCTACAACTTTCATCCTTGGACATGTGCTTCCAAACCTTTCAGCACAATGTCTTTCTATTTCAAGGTCAGTTTATAACGTTCAGGGAGAGACCAATTTAATGGCATAAAATGAGAACCCTTGTAGAATGTTCTTATCTGGTTGTGTTTCATTTGCGTGTATGCCTGGATTAGTAATATTTTGCTCATTACCAGCCTTAGCTATAAAGGTTTATATGGTTAAATTGGATATCCCTGATTCAAAATCTGAACTGATATAGAAAAAATAACCAAGTGTCAGATTTCAATTTATCTGTATTGCCGTATGAAAATATAACGGGGTGAATTTCCCCATTCTGCCCGCTGCGGGATTTGTAGCGGACCATGGAAAGGTCTGTTGACCCTCAGGTGGGATTTTCTCATTTCGGGGTGAGTGCAGCTGGAAAATCCCACCCAACATCTCTCAGCTACTGGTTGGCCTGTTTTTCATATAATTGCTATGATGAATCACTTATATTATGGGCAACATGGTGGCACAGTGGTTAGAATTGCTGCCTCACAACGCCAGGGACTCAGGTTCAATTCTGGTTTCAGGGTCACTGTCTGTGTGGAGTTTGCACATTCTCCCCCTGTCTACGTAGGTTTCCTCTGGGTGCTCTGGTTTCCTCCCACACTCCAAAGATGCTCAGGTTAGGCCTCGGTAAATTGCCTTAATGTCAGGGGGATTAGCAGGGTAAATAAGTGGGATTACAGGGTTAGAACCTGGGTGGGATTGCAGTTGGTGCAGATTTGATGGGCCAGATGGTCTCCTTCTGCACTGTAATGATTCTATGATTTAATAACTATTCAACATTTTATACTGAATCAAAGGCACACGATCACTATGGTCACCTAACACCACTTACTGATGCTGATTTGTAGACCACAGTCATTTTCAGTATGTCCTGTATGCAACCGGTGTATATTTGGGCTGGTGGGGAGAGGAACTGTTGCTCTGGGAATCTTCAACATTGACTCTGGATCTCATGACTTTAGGTCAAATGTTGGCAAAGAAATCTCCTGCTGATTACCACCTATATCCTCTCAGCAAATGCATCAGTACTCCATCAAACACAAACAGAAAATGCTGGAAAATCCCAGCAGGTCTTTCAGCACCTGTGGAGAGAGAATAGAGCCAGCGTTTTGAGTCAGGATGACCCTTTGTCAAAGCTGTATTTTGCTTTTGCTTTATTCATCAGAGTATTTTACTTTGTATCAATGCTCCTCCATGTTGAATGCCACTTAGATGAAGCTCTGAGGGTGGTGAAGATTGTCCATTTGGCAGAGGGTGTCAATGTCCATCATCAAGAGTGGCTCTGTCTTACCACCACAAACCAAGGTCGCCAAATCCTGAAGAACTCACCAATTTGATTGGTGCAGATGGTCTGTCCATTAGCATGCTAACTGAAGTTACCTTAACCTGGGACATTAAGTGAAGCTGAAAATATCCTATTTTTAGGTTGAGGCCTTGCCATGGAAAATGCATCAGGGTGTAAATGTTCTCTTTGCTTCTGTGTAGTCAAAAATGGCTCAATGCCTAGGCACGTTCTTTCTGATGGTAGAGGATATTTGCATTTGAATATGTATAGCTTCTGTCAAGCATGAAGGATGATAGCTCCCTGGTGCCTCAACAAGGCATATCAAAAGTATCCTATGGGATAATGGCTACCCCGATCACTATGCTTTGTGCATAATTACAAATGGGTTGCTGCAGAGTTGATGTCAGCCTTTTAATTGATCACAACTTTACCCTTCAAGTAAGTAGACCAAGTCATGGAGTTTCCTTAAAGAGCTGTTTTAATCAAGCTATTTAACTCGAACATAGAAAGTCTCAGGTCTCAGCCTATAACCAGTCAGAGTGCAAAATTCAGAAATACACAAGGAATTAGAGTTTCAAATTCGATTACAAATAATTAGCATATACTAATCACATTTTAGGAATTATGTCAATCCACTCAGAGTTATTGATTAAGGGTGCATCATGCATACATAAGAGTGTCGTGTCTGATTATAACTTTTGCATGTTATGTCATCTAGCAATGATAGCTATATCTCTGACCAATGGTATATCATCCTCCTTTTTTTTATTCCTTGTTCTAATGGGCAAACATGTGCTGTAGTTGCACATCATTCAATTGAATGGTCATTGACTCTTATCTGAGTCTGCTTTAATCAAGGTCTATAATTTTCACATAGCTTCCCTGTGTGACTGGGATACAGCTTGCAGCTTATGAGATTTTTAAACTTGTGTGGTTATTAACTTTCTCAGAGTCTAAGACCACCATTTTGAGACCTGGAGAAGTAGCTCAACGTTTGATTAACAGGCGAAGCTAGCCGTTTCATGCTGCTACTATGCAGTGGCAATGTGAGAGCTGTATTCCACTAACAGATTCGACCATCAAGTCAAAATTACATTCTGCCTACCATGCAACTGAATAATGTGCTACATGAAGTTCAGTGTTGGTGTGATGTCAGGTACATGGGCTGTTTGTCCCAGTGATTATCAGATTGCATCCAACAGCACATTCTTTTGGCTGTTTGCAATAGGCAGAATACTGACTATACTCAACTAACCCATGCTTATAAAACTTGGAACATAATGTCCAATGTTACATGTGATTCAGCAATTGGGCAGAATGTGCTGAACAATCCCAGGTATGCTAATAATCACACTAACAACTGATGTCAGATTATCAATTGGGCTTTCAATGCAGCCCCCTCTACACTTGCTATGTATAATCATATATAGGGACTTGTCCTTTGACTGGAAAAGCAACATGTTCAAGAATTGGAACTTTTTTGAGCAAACAAAAGCATAGGGACAAGATCTCCCTGGCTCATTAACCACAGCAATGCCTCAACAATAAGAGCTGATTTTCCAACTAATCAACATTTATTTTCTCATACAGCATAACTTTTATTCCCCTTGAAATTTGGCATTCTTGTCTCTGTCCTGATGAGTGCAAGATGAATAGTTTCAACAGCATGTCTCTAGTTTCTGCAAAAACATGTAAAGCAGGCAAAATAAAAATGAAGGATTATAGAAAATGCTGAACTATTATAAGTAGATCTGAAGATTAGTCCACATTAAAAGGGCAATACATGTGGAAATGTTGAATCCTAAGCATACATATACATACATAGGGAAAATAATTAACACCAACCAGTGCTGAAAGAAAGAAATTTGGACATTCTAATGCATCAGTCTCAAGATTCATGACCAATGTCCAGAAGCAATATACTCACAGAATGATTCACTATTACACAATGCATCCATGTACAAGACCTTGGTTAGGCTTCAGTTAGAATACTGCATTCAATTTGTTTATTCTTACATGGCAGATGATATTGCAACTTTAAATGGGGTGCAGAGATTATTTTTTGTGTAGAACAGCTTAATTATCCAAATAGACCCCTAGGTATTTATTAATTCAGAGAAGTATAGAACTGGGATGATTTGTTTGAGGTTCATAAAATAATGAAAATGATGCATTTATGTAAATCAATTATTTCAACTGGACAGTTTAGGGAGGACAAGTTGTAAGGGCAAAATTTGGTTTGATGATAGGTTCTTTTCCCAGTAAATGGTGGATTTTGAATGTTGCTGGCTCTTACAATGAATACTGATTCACTGAATTGCTTCAGGCGAGAGCCAGACCTGTTTTTGGCTGGGGTGAAGATCACCTTATGTAAGGCATATATATATATACTTATAATGTAACTCGGAGCCAATGTGATCTCCTGATCTCCATATGTGGTCAGAGAGGCTGATTTTCTTTGATGGAGCTGGTTTTTAAATTTTTTTTTCATTTTGTTTATCACAGGAGATTTCATGGCTCCAGGTGATTAGGGAATATATGCATTGTGAGGTATAAGGCAGCACAATTGTGTGAGATAGGCTGAATGAACCATTAGGCCTTTTCCTGCATGTCATTTTTGTTTATATAGTGAACAACCTCACGTATTTCCTTCAAGAGAAACAGGTTCGCTGAGCTTATGAATTAGACTTATAGAAATCTTGAAATTGAAGGACCCTTACGAGTCAAACCCAAGAATCAGTCTTGCACTCCTTTGGCTTCCAGTTTTGAGAGAGCTGGATGAGTTAATGGAAGCAATTTAAAAAAAATACTCAGGAAAGCTGCAGGTTTGTTGTAAGAATTGTGATGTCTGTTCAATAGGGCCCATGAGGCTCAAGTCACTCACTAACATGCCATCGATGTTGCTCGGAACGTCTCACTGAATGTGAGAGGGCAGAAAATTAGTTCGCTTCCATGCAGAGCTGGCTGTCAGATGATGTCTGGAAGGTGATCTCAGGGGATCAACAGCAAACAGGAGCCTTTTCGCGGCCCCAGGAGAAACATTTCAATTTTATGTGAACATAAAATCATTGGTTTAACTGCTTTGTGCAGGAACATTAAAATTTAATTCACCAAAGTACAGTAGTACTCTAATTAATTATTTCCTCATGCTTATGATTTCCCGTGGAGGTATAATTTTTACCATTTTCCCATCCCCCATTTTCTACTTAACTATTTTATAGATCATATTATTTGTTTGTACTTGTCTACGTTTCGCCATGCTGCTTGTTTTGTTCCTTTTTAAATATGGATCACAGATCATATCTTGCAGTTCTGGCAATATGTTGATTCATTAGTTCTCTACACAAATGTTACCTAGCCTGCTGAGCATGTTCAGTACTTTCAGTTTATGTTTTACAATGTCAGTGCACACTCAGTTTGTTACATACATGCTTTGGAGGTTTTTTTCCAGTTTGGTATTGAGGACTAAACTAAGTCTTGTTTCAGAGATTTATATTTGGTTGCTAAGCAGTAAAACTTTTCACTTCGGAAATTAGTTATTGGACAAAGAATTATAGATATGATGTAACCAAAGCTTTGGACAGCTGACTAATTTATAAACAGTAAACTGTGCAGAGCTCCCAGAAACAGAAGTTTGTTTTGGAGTTTTGCGTGGCTGCTCTAAGATACTGCAATGATCTCTCCAAATTTGCACATCGACCTCAGGCATGGTCAGAGGCAAAATCATTTGAAGTATTTGGGGTAATTTTGATTTTGGTTCAATGTGTAAAATGAGTTTTAGAGTTTATTTATTAGTGTCACAAGTAGGTTTACATTAACACTGCAATGAAGTTACTGTGAAAATCCCCTAATTGCCACACTCTGGCACCAGTTTGGGTACACTGAGAGAGAATTTAGCATGGCCAATCCACGTAACCAGCATGTCTTCTGGACTGTGGGAAAAAACCGGAGCTCCCAGAGGAAACCCAGGCTTGGGGAGAAAGTGAAACTCCGCACAGACAGTGACTGAAGCCAGGAATCGAACCAGGGTTTTGGCACTGTGAGGCAGCAGTACTAACTATTGTGCCACTATGCTGTCTCACATTTCAGTAATTGCAATAGAAATGAAAACTGGGGAGGGATGTATAGTAGGTGATTGTCCCAACATCGTCCATTCTATGCGGTCAACCAAAGTTAAAATTACCACCAGATAGTGAATTCATTGATCTGTTTCAAAATTAAAATAATTTGGTGTTGCAGAAAAAGATGAATCTGCCATATGTGTTGGGAGTCTAAAGGCAGCAAGGCAGCAGCTTTTCTGTAGCTGATTTTCATGACTTTTAATTTAGATTGATATTTATATGGGAAGCTAGTGGAGGTCTTTGGAGCAATGGTGGCAGCAACTAGTGTATGCATATTTATTTACATGACAGAGCTCTTGTGATGTTATCTGAAGGATACACTGGGGTAAGTTTATCATTTCCTGGGTGTGTTAAATTGACTGGGTGCATCACATTGAGGAAAATTAGACTGGGACAGGGACTCTGCACACTACACCCAGGTGAAGTGGAGGAGAGGAAAATATACCCACTATTTTGTAAGGACGGTGGTGTTGCGCCATGTAAAACAAAATGCACAATTCTACTGATAAGGTGTATGTTTGCATAACATGGCCATTCTTTTAAAGTCATGAAGAGTGGATTTCTACAAGGTTTCTCCCACCTAATCACTGTAACTTTGGCAGAAGACCTTTGAAAACGATGTTAATATTCACTTTTTGTGAAGTGGGGCAACTCCCACAGCAAAGGCTTACTTGCTATAAGAAAGCAAACCATTGGATTCACGTTTCTATCAGGCAAATTCTGTAATCAATTAAAAATTTAAGTGTTCTCTGTATGTTTGAATTTTGTTATAAATCCCTGACACCATCCCAAGATTAGAATAAACGTAATATTTTTTGATAATTGTTTTGTATCAGAGAAACAAACTCCTATAAGTGTGATGCCTGAAGTGTGTAATGAACAATAGATGCAAGAATGTTTTGTATATAGCTTATATATGTTATTATGACACAAATCCAAATGACTTCTTTCTTGACGACATGGAATTGCAGAATTGACAATGTTTTGATTCGTTGGTCAGAAATCTTACCACTATTCATGCCAGTGGAATTTTCCCACCCCGCCGCAGGGAATGGAAATTTGGCTGGCTGCCAAATTCTCCGCCCTCGCTGCAACAGGAGTGTGGCTTGAATGGCAGGTAAGATTGCACTCAAGATTTCAGAAAGACCAGGTAACTGATGAATGATTAAGTCATTGAATGAGTTATAAAGATGTATAGTTCTAGCCCCAATAGTTACAGTGAAGTGGGGGGCGGGACGGGGGGGCGGGGGGGTGGATGGTGGTCGGTGGTCGGTGGGGGGGTGGTCAGGTGGAGGTGGGAGGTAGTCAGTGGTGGTGATGGAAGATGGTGGTTGGTGAAAAGAATTGTGGATGTGAAATCCAGAATCACAGCAGAGAATCATTGATTCATTCCCCATGTAAAATACCAACAGAATTTGGGAAAACTGTGGTAGGTGCTGGAGAACTAACGATTTCATAGTGAATTGAAAAGAATTGTCTAGACATATGGAGTCAGCCAGAGCAACACACTGAACCTAGAACTGAGGGCTTTTGTCATCAGTGAGCTCAGTCTATTGGTTTGGATGACTCATTGTGCTAAACTGAAACCAGAATCAGGCAATGGCCCCAACTTCCAAACAGACACTCGTTTCACCTAAGATTGAAATTGTAGATCATTGGTGTGGTCTATATCCAATGTAGTTAGTTTAGCTGTCAGCTGGACACTAAGCTTAATGATAGCATTATGACAACATTATGCCATCTGCTGGATAGGAATGTCTACCTGGGACCAAGACTGGGAAATCTCAGCAGGTGTGAAAGCATCTGTCACACGGTCAAAGTAAAAGTTTATTTATTTGTCACAAGTAAGGCTTAACACTGCAATGAAGTTGCTGTGAAATTCCCCTTGTCGCTACACCCCAGCACCTGTTTGGGTCAATGCACCTCACCAGCATGTGTTTCAGACTGTGAGAGGAAACCGGAGAACACCCACGTAGACATGGGGAGAACATGCAAACTCCACACAGATAGTGACCCAAGCCAGGATTTGAACCCGGATCGCTGGCACTGTGAGGCAGCAGTGCTAACTACTGTGTCACCGTGCCACCAGAGCTAAGAGCAAAGAAAATCAGAAAAGAAATTTTTCATTTACATTCCTTTCGTCCTAATACAGTGCCCCCACCCTCATGGTATATATCCTTTATGATTTTCTTTGCGCTTAGCTCTGCTGAAGGGTCATCCAGACTCGAAACATTGGTTCTACCCTCTCTCTGCAGATGCTCTGAGGCTGACTGAGATTTTCCTGCATTTTTTGTTTTTGTTGCAAATTCCAACATCCACAGTATTTTACTTTTATCTTAATGTCTGGCTAGGTATGAACATCATGAAGAATGCAGATAATAATGAAGCTGAAAGAATGCCCTCTACTGGTACACCAGTATAAGGTAAAGGCACCATAGTCCCAGGTGACCAGAGGCTGGCCAGTGATGATTTAACTTGAGGATCACCACACCTCAGGTGAGGGGCAAGTTTGAAAAGGCAGAATGAATAACGTCAGCTGTACCTGAGAATTGAACCCACGCTGGTGGTGTTGCTCCTCATCACGAATCAGCTATCCAGCCAATTGAGCCACCTGGCACCAAATATGATTGACAATGGCAAACCAGTGATCATGGAATGCTTATGAGTGAAACATCTTCAAATCTTCATTATGTTGAACGAAGTTGAGAGAGGTTCAAAAAGGGATTAGATCTAATTTAACTTGTCCCAAACAAAGTCTTCTGTGGTAGCCATCTGTCTCGTAAAATGATAGTGGTGCTCCTTGGTGGGTGACTCTGTATTAACCATGACCTGGAGCGGCTCAGCAGCCTTAGTCCAGTATGGCAGTCTCTTCCGCATTTGCTGCAGAGAACGTACTGAGTTGAGGAGGCACAGGATTCACTGCTCTCTGTTTTCTCTGAGCCTCTTCTTGATCAGCTTGAGCTTTTCGTTCCTGCTCGCCTTTTCCAATGTTCTTCCAAATGGCTCCAGGCTGTCAATGACCGTCTCCTACGGGCACCACAACAGCTCAGTGACTATCACTGCTAGCTGTGCAGATACATGGATTTGGGCCTGTGTCTGTGGGAGTTTGCGCATTCTCCCTGTGGTTGCGTGGGTTTCCTCCGGGTGCTCCGGTTTCCTCCCACACCCCAAAGATGTGCTCTTAGGCTGATTGGTGTACCAAATTGATCCTACACTATTCTCCCCTGAATCTGTCTACATTAGGGGTTCCATTCACATACACACAGGGCAGGGTAGGTGTAGGAAAATGCTTTGTTGAAGGGGCGGCGCGGGCTCGTTGGGCCGAAGGGCCTGTTTCCTGTGCTGGGTTGTTCTTTGTTCTTTGTTCCTAGTTGTCAGTGTCGGCCATTTTCATATCTTGCAGAGCACGTATGGAGTTCAAGACTCTTAAGAGTTTATGACTCTGTGTCCAGTTCACCACATACAGAAGGTCGTTCGGTATACCACTGTCATCCATCTAATGAAGTGGCCAGCTTGGTACAGACATCATTAGCTTAGCAATGAGTGAATACAGATAAAATTAGCATGCCTAGGACCTCTGACTTGGTGATCTTGCCCTGCCAAGAGATGCTGAGGATATGTCTGAGACTGTGGAGGTGCCCTGTTCTTACCACTAGAGAGAAATGTAATGAGGAAACAGTCTTTGTTAGCATGTAGTTTGGTGTTCTCAGTCAGGTTGCTGTTTTTTCCATATGCTATTACTCATTTTGGACATAACATCTGCAGATTTTACATCACGTGTTGATTTCAGCATCAAGTGACTGATTGTTGGTGAGTGTAAAAACTAGATATGTGCAGCTATCAACAACCTCCAGTGTCACATTGTCAATGTTGAGAGATGGTGGAATGACAGCATCCTGGACCATGACGTTTGTTTTCCTGATGCTGATGGGCAAACCGAAATCTTTACAGGCTTAGAGAGAGAGAGAGTCAGTCCATTTGCTGCTGCAGATGTTCTTCAGTACAAAATGTCAATACAGCATTGTCGCCATAGAGCAGCTGTCTGATGAGGACTTGGTACACCTCTGTCTTGGATCTTAGGTGAGCGAGGTTGACAGCCTTCTATCAGTTCTGATATGTCAGTAGACATCCTCTGTAGGTGAGCTGAAGGCATTTGAAACAGCATAGAGAAGAATATGCCAAAGAATGTTAGTGCCAAAACTCAACCTATTTGAATCCACTGAGCATCTCAAAGTGTTCTGACATTGCACCACCATAGCTGACTTTACCCATCACTTTGTCACAGAGAGAGGAGATCACACTGGGAAGCTTCAGCAAGCATCCATCTTTCTCCAGCAGCTTAAATAGGCTGCCTCTGCTCGCATGGTCAAAAGCATTTGTGAGATTGATTAAGGAAATATCTAGTGGTCTCCTTTGTTCAGGGCATTTCTCTTGCAACTCCCTGACTGAGAAGATCACGTCAATTGTGGATCTTCCAGTTCTGAAATCACATCGGAATGTGGGCTAGGTGGGTTCAGCCAGGGTCTGCAGCCTGACAAGGGCAATGTGGCTGAGTATTTTCCCATGATGTGTATCGGGCAGATGCCTCAACGCTTGTTTCAATCACTGTCGTTGCCTTATTCTTGTACAGGGTTACAATACTAGCATCATGCATATTGTAGGGCACTGCTCCCTCCCTTCAGCAGTGACAGAGAAGTTTGTGCAGGTGCTGCAGGAGTGCTAATTTTCTGTGTTGGATGAGTTCAGAAGGTGTAGCATCAGCACCTACAACTTTGCCCTTGACAAGGGAATTAATAACCTTGCTAAGCTCCTCCATCGTGTGTTCAACATCCAGCTATTCCATGACAGGCAGACCTTCCATAGTGGCAGGGTTTCCCTGTTGACTATGTTCTCTCTCAAATACAACTCAAGGTCATGTTTCACCTATATCGCCAACTATTTATTGCAGTCGGCGATGACTTCCCTTCACTTTCTTTTCAATGGAGCTCCTTTCTTTGTGGATGGACCTGTTGCCTTTTTGATCCTTTCATACATGCCCCAGCACTCATTGTGACAAAAGGCATCTGGACAATCTGGCAAAGTTGTAGCCAGCGCACATGAAATTCCAATGGGTTTAAGGGATGAACTGAAGGAAACCTGGATGTAAAGGTCAAACTAGTCAAGTGAGTTCTTGCCACAATGCCGATCTCATGGATTAGTTCAATGGTAGCTCAATCTCAGAAGAATGAAACATCTGCTTAAATTCCATAAACTTAAACAAACCATCAAGCAAAGCCATTACCCCCAGCTGGCAATTGAAGTTGTAGCTAGGTGCCAATACAGTGTTAACATTTTCACAATTCTTTACAGCTGCAATGGGTTTTAGCATGAGTATGAATAAACAACCATTACGCCTAACCATATTCCCCACAACTTTGTAATGATTTCACCGGCAAAGTAATTCTATTAAAGTGGAGATTGAAAGTATAAAATAAACAAAAAAAATGCAGAATAAGTTTATAACACCTCTGTTAAAGGTGTCCTTACTACTCAAATCTATTTGGTACAACATATTGGAATGTAATGAAGTGTCAATAATTTCAGCTAGCCATACTTTCATTCACACCCAACCAATCTAACATTATTTTTAATGTTCGTAGACATTTCATTTATAAAATTTGGACATGAAATTCAAAATTAGCATCATACATTTCTCACCGCAGCCATCAAACTTGGAGATTAAGAGCCCGAGGATATTTTCGGCAATTGAGACGATAATCACAAAGTCAAAACGATTTTAGTAGAGGAATTAAATTTAAAATTATGGGTGTGGTGATTCAAATAGTCGTTTTCACAGGACTGAAATATTTGGGTGTTGACACATCCTCACGTTTTCTGTCAATATCCCGTCAATGCAATTGCTCAGGTGTCCAATAGGGACTTGCTGTAAATCTGACAAGAATATCTAATATGACTTGTTTACCTTTCATGGTTGAATGGACAATATTCGTTTTAAATTGCTGCTGAACTTTGCTTGTAATCAGGGAAGCCTTCCGAATAATGTCACATTTTATTGACCTCATGAATCGCTAGCATTCTTGGATCAAAAGAGGTGCTGGATTAAAATGATTGCCAGTGAACCAAAACCATGCATGTTGAAATCATCATGGCACAAGGTTGAAGTTGGGAGGCGCACCTCATAAAATGTTGACCTTCATTTTGCAAAATCAAAACTGTGAATTTAAATGTTTGGCAAACTCGGACACAGCACATTCCGATCGCCGCTTGTAATCATATTTAAAAGCTTGTTTTGCGGAAGAGGTTTAATCATTAAAGCATGTTATTATTCTCTGCTTACCTTTTTGTCAGTGTAAAGCATATAGCATCAAATCCAAACTGTAAAACCATTTGTGACCACATTAACCATTAATCTGTATCGCTGATTTTTGGAGTTAAATTAAGTATTGACTTTAAGTGCATCTGGCAGTGGGCAGGTAGCACGGAATGGGTGGTGCTGATTCTTGCCCCATTGCTTGGATCTCAGCACCATTTCATTTGCTGTTGATGGTATCATGCTATTTGAAAAACAGCTGCCCCATTTAATCCCTGCGCATTATTTTCCAGATTTAACCTTCTGTGAATCTGTTTGGGACATTTTGGAGAGATCTTACAAGACCCTACATGAATGCAAGTCTTACATTTTTATAATTTTCCTGAAACTCTAAGGAAACTGGGTTTTGGGTGCAGGAAATTCAGCGGGACAAAGCAATGAATTGGTCAGCTGCAATGCAAGACTATTCTGACACTTTAATACTTAACATCTTTCCCATTGCATTGTATCTCACACACTTAAACCTCAAGTCACAGGTGTCCATTCACAAGATTTTAGAATATTTTGTCAATGAATTGACATTTATTGTAGCATCTCGCTCACATTCTAACTCTCAAAAGCCTGTCCACAAGTTAGGAGTATGATGGAATACTTTCTACTTAACTGGATGAGTGCAGCTCCACCACACTAAAGAAGGTCAATACCATCTAGCTGGCTTGAATTGCACCCCATGCACCACTTTTAACATTCATTCCTTCTACCACTGACATGCAGTGGCAGCAGTGTATACCATCTGCAGGCTGCATTGCAACAACTCACCAAGGTTCCTTTGACAGCACCCTCCAAATCTATGACTGCTAACACTTAGAAGGACAAGAGCAACAGATGCACAGGAACACCACCATCTGCAAATTCTTCTCTATGTCACATACCATCCTGACTTGGAAGTATACCGCCATTCCTTCACTGTCTCTGGGTCAAAATCCTAGAACATCCTCCCTAACCGCATGGATTGCAGTGGTTCAAAAGGCAGCTCACTGTCACCTTCTCAAGGGTAATTATGGATGGGTAATTAATGCTGACCTAGCTAGTGATGCCCCACATCCCGTGAAAGAACAATAAAAAAATTTAAGCCGGGGTCTAAGTTTAATGTATTCCTGTCACAGTTAGCAGCCACCTGCATGCATGTATTTTTTCAACTTTGGAAGGCAGTTTGTTGTCTGTAACTTCAGACACTTTGACTAGTTTATACTAAAACCCATTTACCTGGGTACTGTTACTCATGAGATAAACAAAGAATATGAGTGGATTTGCGGTTTAACCCAATTTTATTAACAAATCCTTATTTTACAAACTCTATTTTAAAACAATTCTCAATTCCCATAATAACTTAATACTTTATTCTATCTCTGAGATTTCTAATACTATCTGTGTTGATGAACTTGACCGAGCTGCCAGGTGCAATTCACTGAGCTTTGCCGTATCTCGAACTCAGGGTCCTCTTTGCAAAGGTTGGTCTCTTACATCTTCTTCCATCCACATTGAGTCTTCGCCTAGTCTTTGCAGTAGGTTGAGCTGAGTCTTCACCGGGGATCAAGTCGAGTCTTCGCTGAGGATGTCCTCCAGGTGTCCCCTCTTTGCACCCTTCAGGAAGATTCTCTGGCTTCTATCCAATGTGATTATCAGGTGGAGATCGCAGCACTCAATGGGATTGCCAATTCCATACATGTAAGTGGCAGGTTACAATTAGGCCATTTAATGAACTCATTAAGAACATTCTGCTGACTTAGAATTGCCCCCCGTTAAGGCTGAAACATGACTGGGTAGTGGAGGAAGCCTGCTGATAGCAGATTGAGGGGTGGGGAGGGGAGAAGCCTGTGCTTCAACATACAAGGAAACTCCCTCCCTCCATTCCCCCATCCATCATAGCCATAGGGCCACAGCTTCAGTGGCTGAGTTTCAGTAAATTAGTAAAGATCTTTCATCTTGAGGGATCCTCTCTTATTCTTACTCATGTCAACTGCTCCTACCTCTGGGGGTGAGATGACTCAGTCCTGGAGGAACGTCCAGCCTTGAGAGCACTTCTACTGCTCTTAATTGGACGTGGGTCCTGTGGCCAGCCACTTAATTGACCACCACTTTCAAAACCACTTCCACAGGTTTCTGCTGCTGGAATCTCTGCACTCCTGACCCAGAATTCATCACAGCATCAGAATTGGGCAATAGAATTAAAATCCAGCCCATGGTACACTGTTTTGAAACTTTCACCCCTTAGGACAGATTAATACTGCATAATAATTTGATAATATATAATTCAAAGTACTGAGCTTCTGTTAAACATCATTGGTATTAAGATGGTGCTGACATGGACACTGCCATATTGGATCAGCCATGGTGAGAATGGATGGGCATCAGTTCTCAAATAGATATTTTATGATGAGCTCAAAGAAGGAGCAGGAGTGTTCTTAAAAAGGTTTTCAAGGGGCAGGAAGGAAGGAAGGAAGAAGATGTGCTATATTTGATGTGGTGGCAGAAAGGTCTGCGAGGAATCAGCTGTCCCTAAGCCAAAAGCCAGGCCTCAGGTTCATTCATCCTGAAACTGGGGGAGATGCATCAGTTGTGGATGGGCTGTCAGCAACCATGCTGTGACTGCAAGGCAGTTGAGAGGGGTCAAAAAGAGTGCTGTTGTAGGAAGTGGTGCCAGCACAGCATGGGAACTAGGCCAACACTGTAAGAATGGCATCCGCAGTGGAAAGTCTAGGTCAGGGATTTGGCCTCATGGGTGACAGGGTCCAGGCCACCTTGGAGACACAGCAGGCCATGGCAGAGACATAGCAAGCTACGGCCAAGGGTGTTGCTGGCATCTGGAAGGCACATTGGTCTGCCACCATGGATCTGGGTGGCAAGTTGGAGACACTGGTAATCATAGCTGGGACACTCGCTGGCAATCTGGAGACACAGCAGGCTGTGGCTGTGGGTCTCGACAACTTAGCCCAGTCTCAGAGGGCTAATGCTGAGGGGCTCCAGAGCCTGGCTTGCTCACAGAATGCAGTTGCGGAGGGGCTCCAGACCTTGGCCCAATCTCAGAGGGCCACGGCTGAGAGATCACAGATGATGGAGCAGACGCATCTGGACTGCTAAGACTGGCACAAACAGATGACGCCAGAGCTTCTGGAGCTCAATCTAGCTACCCTGGTGTCCCATGGAATGTGCCCGGGGCCTCCGGGCAACTCCATGCAAGAGGAATGGCTCGAGCACATGCCAGGAAACTCCGGATATCCCGAGATCTTCCGATTCCCCCCTTCTTCACACCGTGGTTCACTAAGGAATATGGAGGTGAGATGTTTTTGGTTTTTCCAGCCAAAGCTGTGGTCAAGATTATGTCGTGTTGGTATATTTTTACGGGTAAAACAAATGAGCCCACTTCTCTGGCTACAGTGGATCTTCAGCAAGATCCTCTCTTGTGTTGGACAAGAAAGGCCTCCCTCTGGTCTTCATATCCCAGACTGAGCAACTAGGTTGGCCTAGTGGATTAATAAGGTATTTTCCAGTCAAGTTTTTGTCATGTGATCACAGTATTGATCTTTCCACTGTCCATACAAATGAGCTTATGGCTAAGCAATTTATCAGACAATGGAGGATGTTTGATAAACGATCAGCATTCAGGCCATGAATAGCCTCCAAAATGTCTTTTTTGTCATTCCACCTTCACAAGGTTTAGTAGTCATTCTTACTTTAAATCTCTTCAGTGGAAGGTGCTTCAAGGTCATTTGCATTTTACTGCCTTCCAGGAACCTGTCCAACTCGAAGTTAGTTCCTGTTTGTGCAGAAATCACAGAAGAAGTTATCTGACCCTTTGGTGTCCATTCTGTCAAGGTAAATTGCCCATTCCATGCTGCTTCTAAAAGTAAAGTGTCCATCTTCCTAATACTGGCACATGAAGTGAGTGTCACACAGTGAAAATGAAAATTTATCCCATTGGGTCTTAATTTGAAATCATTGGCAGAACTTATTGGTCAGGGGAATGAACCCAATCCATTAGCCCGAAAGCAGATTTCAACCGCATTGCAGGCATTTTTTGGGATGTCCAATGGAATTAACTCCCAACTGGGCACTTAGCTTCATGCTGTCAGGCTTCCTGTCTTGTGTAAATCCTTGTGTGGCTCAGTTTGCACACCTGAGAGAGCAGCTGGCCAATCAGAGTCCAGCAGCTCTCCTGTACCAGTAGCACCAGTGGGAGTAGTGGCTGCTGCTGGTACTGCACTGTGGCCAAAGCAGAGGATTGGCAATAGAGTTCAGAAATAAGGCAAGTTGAGCAAATTTGATGAGGCCAAACTGAATGGCCCAGGTGAAAAGGGAATGTTGTTCTCGTATTCAGGGCAGGTGGGAGTGTTCACGTGTGGGTGGCCCATGCCTCCTGCAGGTGTCTTTTTTGGCCATGGGCTGTCCAAGTAGAGGGGATAACCCAAAGACCCACCAGGCTGCAGACTTTGCCTGGTGGTTTGTTCTGGTGCATTGCCTGCATTTTAAGGCTCCTGTTGGCCATTGACTAAATAGCAGTGGCAGTGGGATGAGATCCTTGAAGCCATTGAGTAATTAATTAAGGACGTCATTAGATCTCTGGCTCATCTCACCTGAGACTAAATCAGATGGAAGTGGTAAGGTGGTGGGATCTCCACCCCAGACCTGCCCACCTGATCTCTCAGCACCTCACCTCTTTCGCATCTGCTCGGGGTGAAGTTATGACTCAATAAATGAAATACTGCCCCATTCTTCCTTTTTATCACCTTAGCATTAATATTTCTGATTTCTTTCTGGTGTGTTTATATGTGGCTTGGGGGGGCAATCAATGGTATATGAAGGCAGTTCTGATCTGGACTGACTCACTCAAAGTTAAATTAATGTTATTTACCAGACAGTCTCTACTAGATAAAGCAGCAAGGAGCCTATCAGTTCCCCTACCTCCCCCTTCACACCCTCAACATGATATAGTCACATTCTAGAAGCAACCAATCTGATTTATGTAACTTTGTGTTAAATGTCCTTATCTGTGACTCTAAACCAGCCCAAGTAGAATAATGCTATGCCCAACAAATAAGAAGCCGTTGAAACGTTGTTGTCTTCAGTTTGATGGGAATTTAAGCTTCTACTAAAGCCACATTTTACTAGTAAACACTTGAAAATTCCAAGAATGTAATCTTATTAATGGCATTAGAATCTTTCCTTATTTAATTACGAAAAAGTTTTGTAAGATAACTGCAGATGGCACACTGGATTTAAAGACCTGGCCTATTTCCTTAATCCTTGAGCACAATCATGAGCATTTGTTTTTTGCATTGTTAAATAAGAGAATGTTTTTTTAATTTATTTTACTGCATCCTTTCAATTAAATATCTGTTCTATAACTTTGAAACAATTGTGTGGTTAAATAGGTTACATTTTGTAAGAAAATTGTTAACCCTTTAGATTTTCATAAAAAAATACTCTTGCCTTGAACGTACTGTTCAGTTATGTTTATACTCCACCAATAGGGTTTACGGCAGTGATTGATAGTGAACGGCTGTAGGTTTTGCATTCCATCTCTTAAACTATTATATAAAATGAGCATGTTCCCTTCTGTCACTCCCTTCTGTTCCAGCCTCACCTTGTCAAGGACAATTAGGGATGAGCAACAAATGCTGACCTTGCCAATGACGTCCACGTCTCGTGAATGAATAAAAAAATTGCTTGGCAGCTACCAGTTGTCCACCCTCTTTTCAGTGTATCTCTTGTTCTTGTTCTTCAGCTTGTTTCCCTCCAGCAGTTTTCTTCAGGCTGATTCCTTTCCCATTTCTCAGAACTGTGGAATAGTATAACGCAGAAGGAAGCCATTCATCTCATTGAACCTATTATTTTGAAGAGCAACTCATTTAATCACATTCCCAAGCGTTTTTTTTCCCACATCCCTGTAATTGCTTCCACTTCTAGTATTCATTCATTTCTCCTTTGAAAGCTGCTATTATATTTATATCCATCACCCTATGAATGGTATCTTCCAAATCCTAGTTGCTTATGTAAAAAAACAATTTGCTCACGTTGCCATTGGTGGTTTGGTCTTAAAGCTATGTCTGCGATCTATGACCCTTAACCATTGGAAACAGTTTTTCTTTATTTCTGCTCTCCATTTTAACCAGTCTCTCTTTTCTTACGCTTGTTTACTTACTTTTTTTCATTACACTGCTATGCACTGAAGTATTTTATCCAAAAATTTACTTTTCTCCTGAAATCTGTAAAAGTGCATCAAAAAAATTTCAACTTTTATAGAATTTACAGAAATTGCTATAGAGTTCAACTTATCTCTTTACAGCATGTTGCACCCTGAGATGCCTCAATACAATTTCAATACTCTTAATATTCGCAATGTACATTCCATGTCAGACAAACAGCCCGAGGGATTCTGCTCAGTGAGCTATGCTTGAAAGGCCTTAGACAGTGAACTTTTGAAGTTCCATTCATACTGTGATGAAGAGAATGATCAGTATTCACAGATCCCAAATGACATTGACCTCTAATAAACTGCTGCAAGACTTCTTCTTTGGCAGTCCCTCAGGGTTGAGGATGACTTGCTTCCATTCATGGAGGTGTGTTCTGTGGTGGCTGAATAGTCCAATCCTGGAGTCGCAGGCTCTGCTTTGGGAGTAGTTTTCAGTAATGTGGGTTTGCGGGTACTTTTCGGTGATGTTGGTGGGTCAGAGTCTCGAGATTCTCTGTACCCTCTTTCCTCTGTTTACACTCGGCTCTGCATGCTCCACTTGGTGATGCTCGAGTTGATTGGTGCCTTCACGGATGCTTCTTCTCCAGTTTATGCACACTAAGGCAAACTCTTCCCATGTGTCGATGGGGACATTGCAGTTACTTAGCAAGGCTTTCAGAGTGTCCATATATCAATTCCTCTGCCCTCCTAGAGATTGTTTGCCATTGTGGAGCTCGGAGGACAACACTTTTTTTTTAGGAGTCTTGTGTTGGGACATGTGGACAATGTGGCCCACCAATCACAGCTGGTTGAGCATGACCAGTGCTTTGATACTGGGGCTGTTGGCCTGGGAGAGGGTGCTCACATTGTCATAAGAACTAGGAGCAGGAATAGACCATTTGGCTCCTCGTGCCTGCTCTATGTTTCAATAAGATCATGGCTGATCTTTTTGTGGACTCATCTCCACTTACCCGCCTGCTCACCATAACCATTCATTTCTTTACTGTTCAAAGATTTACTTATCTTTGCCTTAAAAGCATTCAATGAGGTGGCTTAATTGAGGCAGGGAATTCCACAGATCCGCAACTCTTTGGGTGAAGAAGTTCCTGCTCAATTCAGTCCTCCCTTTCATATGCCTATCCTGCCAGTGGATTTGTCGGATTTTGCAGAGGCAGTGTTGGTAATATCTCTCCAGGGATTTGAGGTGTCGGTTGTACATTGTCCTTGTTTCTGATGCATACCTGTCTCCTTTCTTGAAGATGGTCACAATTAAGGCACACACAGGCATTGTCTGCATACCACAGCTTGATGACAGAAGTTGGGCTGGTCTCCTGGCACTGGGGAGATCCTGGCATTGGGAGAGTACCCTTCGTCATCCAGTACTTCCCCGGAGTCTTCAACATATCATTGATGAAAACGGACATCTCGCCAGGGCCATCCCCACACCCCCACTTCTTGCCTTCAGACAACCACGCAACCTCAAACAGACCATTGTTCGCAGCAAACTACCCAGCCTTCAGGAGAACAGTGACCACAATACCACACAACCCTGCCACAGCAACCTCTGTAGGACATGCTGGATCATCGACATGGATGACATCATCACATGTGAGGACACCATCCGCCAGGTACACGGTACATTCTCTTGCAACTCGGCCAACATTGTCTACCTAATACATTGCAAGAAAGGATGTCCCACAGCATGGTACATTGGGGAGACCATGCAGACGCTACGACAACGGATGAATGAACATCGCTCGACAATCACCAGGCAAGACTGTTCCCTTCCTGTTGGCAAACACTTCAGTGGTCACGGGCATTCGGCCTCTGACCTTCGGGTAAGCATTCTCCAAGGCAGCCTTCACGACACACGACAGCGCAGAGTCGCTGAGCAGAGACTGATAGCCAAGTTCCGTGCACATGAGGACAGTCTCAACAGGGATCTTGGGTTCATGTCGCACTATCTGTAACCCCCGTGACTTGCCTGGGTTTGCAAAACCTCACTTACTGTACTGTCTGGAGACAATACACATCTCTTTAACCTGTGATCAGTGCTCCTTCCACTCACATTGTTAGACACTTTAAGACTTGAATAGCAGGTTAGGTGTAAAGATTCGCATTCTAATCAGTAGCCTGTAAACTATCTGTGCTTTATATGCTCTGTCTGAGGCTAGAATTCTTCATTCACCTGACGAAGAGGGGAACCTCGAAAGCTTGTGAGTTTACTATCAAATAAGTTGGTTGGACTTAAACCTAGTGTTGTCAGACTTCTTACTGGGGAGATCTCCTGGCATGCTCCCTTTCTTCCAGAAAAGGGTGATAAGGTTGCAAATTCTTGTCAAGAGTGTCTCTCTGCTGCATTTTAAAGCAAGGATTCCATCTGTGCCGGAGGTGTTGTTGTTTGTCAACTGTCGGATGGCTTTTCTGAGCTCAGAGCTGGGGTTACGCTGTGATGGTGGCAGGTTGCGAAATGGTGTTGAGGGCACTTGCGTCAAACATGCTGCAACACTAACATCAACTTGTCAATCATTTCACATCCGCTGGTTACCACAAGAGACTTTGAAATCTTTAAAACTGAAAAATAATCAAGTACATGTTAAAATGGCCGATGTTCATGGAGCATAATTCTCATAATACAGTCGCTGCAATCTATTCACATGTATAGCCTTTCCAATGTATCGCTGAGTGGGTTACCCCCTCAAAGCGTGGCCAAACTTCTCCGGCCATTCACGCCGGTGGGATTCTCCGGCAGCAGCGTACCTACCCGTGTGTTTCTCACCAGTGTGGGATGATGTCAGTGGGAATTCCCATTGACAATGATGGAATCAGAGAATCCCACCACTAGCAAACAATGTGACACCTCCCGGCGATGGGAAACTGGACAGTCAGAGAATCTCACATCATCAGCTATTTACCATTTATATAGATGATCCGGAGGAGGGAACCGAGTGTATGGTGTTGAAATTTGCTGATGACACCAAGATTGGGGAAACGGCAAATTGTGCGGAGGGTGTGGAGAGTCTGCAGAAGGATCTAGATAGGCTGGGCGAATGGGCCAGGAAATGGCAAATGGAATTTAATGTTGGCAAGTGCGAGGTGGTCCACTTTGGTAGGAATAACGGTAGGAAGGACTATTACTTACGTGGCGAAAAACTGCAGCAGGCGACGGTGCAGAGGGACCTCGGGGTCCTTGTGCATGAGTCGCAAAAACCCAGCCTGCAGGTGCAGCAGGTGGTCAGGAAGGCAAATGGGATGCTGGCCTTCATAGTGAGAGGGATTGAATATAAAAGTAGGGAGGTCTTGCTGCAGCTGTATAGGGCATTGGTGAGGCCGCAGCTGGAGTACTGTGTGCAGTTTTGGTCGCCGCACTTACGCAAGGATATTTTGGCCTTGGAGGGAGTGCAGAGGAGGTTTACTAGGCTGATACCAGAGTTGAGGGGGTTGAGCTATGAGGAGAGGCTGAATAAGCTAGGCTTGTACTTGTTAGAGTTTAGAAGAATGAGGGGAGATCTCATTGAGACATATAAGATGATGAATGGGATGGATAGGATAGAGGTGGAGAGACTCTTCCCGCTCAGAAAGGACAGTAGGACTAGGGGGCACAGCCTCAAGATAAAGGGGGGGGGGTGCGGTTTAGAACGGAGTTGAGGAGGAACTTCTTCACTCAAAGGGTGGTGAATCTCTGGAATTCTCTGCCCGTTGAAGTAGTGGAGGCTGCCTCGCTAAATATTTTTAAGATGCGGGTTGATGGGTTTTTGATAAGCGAGGGGATTAAGGGTTATGGGGAGAGGGCGGGAATGTGGAACTGAGCCATGACAGATCAGCCATGATCTTATTGAATGACAGGGCAGGCTCGAGGGGCTAGATGGCCTACTCCTGCTCCTATTTCTTATGTTCTTATATCTTCGATTACTCTTTGAGCTGCAAGTTTCATTCTTTGCTTGAAAGATAACAGTTCAGATTCCTGCAGCAGGCAGCTAAGCAAATAAAGAAAATTAAATTTAAAAAATTCGCAAAATAAGGAAATTAAACTCTGGCTAATTACCATTAAAAGCAATAAAAAATAAATTAATAACAACAAAAACACTGCGTTGTTCTGAAATTATCAGCGTCTCCAGAATTGGTTATTAAAAGGGATTTTACTTGTAGCTATGACACTAGTTCAGTATTTTCAAACCATTTAACAATGACAAGGTGAAGATTTTTCAGTTTACTCGAACAACCTTATTAATAAAGAACATTTATGGAACTTCATATTTTTCATTTCCATCAACTACAACCACCATAACAAGAGAATTCAGCATTCAATGAGGTAATGATTTTAATCAGATTAGTTTTTAGTAAAAGTAAATAGTTTTTATCTGTAGCTTCCATGAGAATTAATTCATTTCCAGAGAGGAAATAAAAGCACTAAGGACAAATAATAGAAAACAGACCCATGAAATTCTTGGTAACATTTAGTGTCTTTAATATGTAAAGCAATTCCACCACAAAGAAGCATGTACCTACTCATAATCTGAAAGGATATTAAAAGTCTGCGGTGATACATGTTCTGATTTTAAACATTTAGAGTTGTGGTTTTAGGTGGATCTGATGCTGCTGTAATCCTGAGATTTTGGCATAATTTTAAAGAGTTAGCCTGTGTTTTTCTAAAGGCCTTAGTTGTAATGCAGCTCCTGTGACCTTCTATGTACCAATATAGTGATGGAAATCTGTGCTTACATTTCAAGACAATTTCATAAGAGTCATGACAATGTGCTTACAAATGAGCAGATAGATCAGAGTCTCTACCTCAATTATCAATGCTCAAATTAATTGTGTTCTTGCTTAGACATGAGAATTTTCACTGTTATTGGGATGCCAAGGTATCAAATTGAAAGAAAATGCATACAAAGTGGCAAAGATTAATGGGAACCTAGAGGATTGGGAAATCTTTAAAGGTCAGCAGAAAGCCTCGATAAAAGTATAAAGCAAGGAAAGATGGATTATGAGAGTAAACTAGCTCAGAATGTAAAAACAATAGCAAAAGTTACTACAAATATATAAAACAAAGAAGAGTGGCGAAAGTAAACATTGGTCCTTTAGAGGATGAGAACAGAAAGCAAAGAGCGGGGTAAATTGGTATTTTTCTGATTGGCGATCAGTGACTAGTGGTGTGCCTCAGGGATCAATGTTGGGACTGCAATTGTTTATGATTTACATAAATGATTTGGAGTTGGGGACCAAATGTAGTATGTCAAAATTCACAGATGACGCTAAGATGGGCTGAAGAGCAAAGTGTGCAGATGACGCTGAAAGTCTGCAAAGGGATTTAGATAATCTAAGTGAGTGGGCGAGGGTCTGGCAGATGGAGTACAGTGTTGGTAAATGTGAGGTCATCCATTTTGGTAGGAATAACAGCAAAATGGACTATTATTTAAATGGTAAAAAATTGCAGCGTGCTGTTGTGCAGAGCGACCTGGGTGTCCTTGTGCTGGCATCTCAAAGAGTTGGTTTGCAGGTGCAGCAGGTATTTAAGAAGGCAAATAGAATTTTGTCCTTCATTGCTCGAGGGATGGAATTTAAAAACAGTGAGATTATGTTGCAGTTGTATAAGGTGCTGGTGAGGCCACACCTGGAGTACTGTGTACAGTTTTGGTCTCCTTACTTGAGAAAGAATATACTGGCACTGGAAAGGGTGCAAAGGAGATTCAGTAGTTGATTCCGGAGTTGCGAGGGTTGGCTTATGAGAAGAGATTGAGTAGACTGGTGCTATACTCTTTGGAATTAGAAGAATGAGGGGAAATCTTATAGAAATATAAGAATATGAAGGGAATAGATAAGATACAAGCAGGGAAGCTGTTTCCACTGGCGGGTGAAAGTAGAACTAGGGGGCATAGCTCAAAATAAGGAGAAGCAGATTTCGGATTGAGTTGAAGAGGAACTTCTTCACACAAAGGGTTGTGAATCTGTGGAATTCCCTGCCCAGTGAAGCAGTTGAGGCTACCTCATTGAATGTTTTTAAGGCAAGATAAATTTTTGAACAGTAGAGGAATTAAGGGTTATGGTGAGCGGGCTGGTAAGTGGAGCTGAGTCCACAAAAAGATCAGCCATGATCTTATTAAATGGTGGAGCAGACTTGAGGGGCCAGATGGCCTACTCCTGGTTCTTATGTTCTTATGTAGGCAAGAGCAGTCTACTGCCTATATGGTACTAATGAAGGCATTAGAGGAGGGTTTGGTGAGAGAGTCCTCCCTCTCAAGCCTCAGTTTCTTTCCTGGGGAATTTTTGTCACCATTCCGTGGCTCTACGTGGGGCCAGCAGACAGGAGTGTGATGATGTTCTGGAAGTTCAGCAAAACAACAAAAAGAGAAAGAAAGCATAGAACAAGATGAAGTGGGTGGTTCTAATCTAAAGTTGTTTTATTTTAACATAGTATAATGTATTCATTGCTCATGATGTTTAGGGATTTACTCATGACATTATGGAGACCAAATGCAGCCAGGGTAACAACTTTGCATAACACCTTCTGCTCACTCTGCAAGCATAACCCGTGAGCTTCTGCTTGTTTGTCATTTCAATTCTCCACCTTACTCCCATGAAGACTTTTCTGTCCATGATAAGCTTGAAGAATGACACCTTATCTTTCAGCTTAGCACTCTACAGCCCTCTGCACTGACATTGTGTTCAACAACTTTAGGTCATAAGCTTGCCTCAATCTTGCCTCATGGGTTTTTTTTTTCTTTGTTTTGTGGGCTGGTCTTGCTTTTCTTCTTTCTTCTTCACTTCAAGTTACATTCAGATGGGTTTTATGTAATGTCAGGGAAACTAGGAGTTTTGATATTTTGTCTTTTACAGTTCAAAGTGTACATAGGGGAGAAGGAAAGGAGAGGATGCAGAATATGGTGTTGCACTTAAGATTACTTTAATATATGGTAGGTCCATTCAAAAGTCTGATGGCAGTCGGGAAGAAGCTGTCCTTGAGTTGGTTAATATATGCTCTCAGACTTCTGTATTTTTTTCCCGAAGGAAGAAGGCGGAAGAGCGTACATCCAGGGTGTGTGATGTGCTTGATTATGCTGGCTGCTTTCATGAGGCAGTGGGAAGTGTCGATGGAGTCAGCGAATGGGAGGCTGGTTTGTGTGATGGACTGGGCTATGTTCACAACCCTTTGTAGTTTCTTGTTATCTTGGTCAGTGCAGGAGCCATACTGTGATGCATCTGGAAAGGATGTTTTCTATGGTGAATCTGTAAAAATTGGTTACAGTTATAGCAGACATGCCAAATTTCCTTAGCCTCTTGAGAAAGTAATAGTGTTGGTGGGCTTTCTTAACTGTAGCATCAGTGTGGATAGACTAGGACAGGTTGTTGGTGATCTGGACACCTGGAAACTTCAAGCTCTTGACTACTTCCATTTCATCACTGTTGATGTAGATGATTTGTTCTGCAGTTGTTGACTTCATTTGAGCAATCTCAAGCCATTTGGAGTATTCATCTATGACAACCATGAACATGTGCCCCTCGTGTGGACCTGTGAAGTCTATGCGTAAATGTTGTCAAGGCATTTTAGACCATTCTCGCAGATGGAATGGTAACAATGGCGGTGCATTCCTTACAATTGACTGGTACAGACCTGTTTTATCCTTAACCTGGGCATCATGTCTTGGTCATCAGAAGTTGCTTCTCACAAGTTCTTTCATTTGAACTATTCCTGGGTATCCTTTATGTTATTGTTCCAATATTCTTTGTGGCAAGTTTAGAGGAAATATTACTCTCATCCCTCACAACAGGGGGATGTCCTGTCAGCTCAGATTTCCTGGAAACATATGGCTTTAATTAGAATGCATTCCTGCTATCCTCACTTTTAACACCATTTCCAGTATCTTCCCCATCATAGGATCATTCCTGGTCTGTTGTTGGACTTGAGCTGTAGTCACTGGGATGATGTGTATCTATAAAATGACGAAATATTGGAAACACAATTATTGGTACTTGACCAGCAAGCCAAGTCAAGTGTGACAATGCATCAGCATTTGTATGGCTGACTGGCAGTACTTGAACTTGTAGGAATGTGTTGATAAAATTAAAGACCACCATTGAAGTCTGCTTGTGGCAAGTCATGGAGTGCCTTCTGTAGCCCAAAAACTGTTGTTGAGGGATGGTGGTCCGTCAGCAATGTGAAGTGACAACCTGGAGGTATTGGTAAAATTTCTGCACTCCAAATCTAATGCTCAGTATTTCCTTCTCCAACTGGATGTAATTTGATTCAGCACTTGCTAAGGTCTGCAATGCAAAAGCTATTGGTCTTTCTTCCCCTGGAGGTAGTACGTGTGACACCACTGCTGCAACTCCATACGATGATGCATGACAGATAAGTTGTAGTGCTAACTTTGGGTTGAAATGCACCAACACTTCTGACTTCTTTAAAGCTTCTTTAACTAACTGTTACGCTTTTTCACACTCTGTTGCCCATTCCCATGCTTGTTTTATACAGAACAAATTATACAATTGTCTAAGCATGGTTGCTAGAATCAGAACAAATTTCCCATAAAAATTAATTAGCCCTAGGAGTGATCTTAACTGTGTTACATTCATTGGTCGTGGGGCCTCCATTGAATTATAGAATATCTATAGTGCAGAAAGAGGTCATTCGGCCCTTCAAGCTTGCACTGGTAATAATCTCAGCCAGGCCCTACCCTTGTAACCCCAAATATTTACCCTGCTAACCCCCCTGACACTAACGGGCAATTTAGTATGACCAATCCACCTAATCTGCATGTCTTCGGACTGTGGGAGGAAGGCGAAGCACCAGGAGGCAATCCACACAGACACGGGCAGAACATGCAAACTCCACGCAGACTGTGACTCAAGACAGAAATTGAACCTGGGTCCCTGGCTCTGTGAAGAAGCAAGGCTAACCACTGTGCCACCATGATAGCCTTCTCCTTCTTAGCTGCCTTGTGCAAACCCTTGCTACTGTTACCATGGCCTAAATAAAGCAGGATTCTGTTAAAGTATATTTATCTAAGTTTTGACTGTTATTTCATGAAAAAATTGGAATATTTTTGTTAGACCAGATAAAGAAAATTTCAAACCATTGCCACAACATCTACAGATTGTTAAAGTTTATTTATTAGTCACAAATAAGGCTTACATTAACACTACAATGAAGTTACTGTGAAATTCCCCTAGTCACCACGGTCCAGCGCCTGTTCATGTCAAGGCACCTAACCAAAACATCTTTCAAAATGTGGGAGGAAAACGGAGCACCTGGAGTAAACCCACACAGATGTTGGGTGAACATACAAACTCTACACAGACAGTGATCCAGGCCAGGAATTGAACCTGGGTCCTTGGCACTGTGAAGCAGCAGTGCTAATCACTGTGCTGCTGTGCTGCCCAAAAGTAATTGCATTTTGTGCAAGTGATATTATAGCTGCATCTTTGTCGGCTGACAATCTAGATTCAAGCACAATTACAGGTGACCTACAGTCTCCCTTCATTTTATTCAGGAATAATGTTGCCATCTATGGAAACAGGAGCTGCTTGATCCTTACAACTTGTTTTTTCAAGAACATGAGAATATTACAACTAAAGATGCCAGGATGTTACTTTACTGCACTAACATAAATTCTCATGATACAAAAAAGCACTTTGCTATATTTATGAAACACAGTACCCATGCTAATCATGTTAAACAAATAAGCAGAAGATAGGGGTGATTTAACAGGTGTTTCTGAAAAAGCACAAGGCACATGGGCTTCATGTTGCTGAAATGATTCATACATTGTGATACTTCTAAAATAATTATTAAATTATAAAAAATCATTTTGAGATTCCTCCATTTATATGCTAGAAAATTCACATTATAATTGCCCCTAATAAGTTTCCTTGTTCATTACCCTTGTAGATAACACCCGTGTTATAATGTCAACATGATTCTATGAGAGGAACATTGATTTTATTACAGAGTTTTTTTGAGGATATAACTAATAGGATGGATAAAGGAGAATCAATAGATGCAGTGTATTTGGATTTTCAAATGGCATTGAATAAGTTGCAACACAAAAGGTTATGACGCACAATAAGTGCTCATGAAATTCAGGGTGATCTTTCACCATGTTTGGAAGCTTGGTTAATGGATAGGAAGCTGACAGTAGGGATAAACTGAACTTTTTCAAGTTGGCAGGTTGTAACTATTGGAGCACCACAAGGATCAGTACTATGGCCTCTGCTATTTACAATCTATATTTAGTCCTTTGATGAGGAGGCCAAAAGAAATGTATCTAATTTATCTCACCATACAAAGCTGGTGAGAATATAAATTGTGAGGGGAACACAAAAAGTGGCAAATAAATTTAGGCAGATTAAATTAGTTGGCAGATGGAGTCTAATACAAAGATATTGACTTTGTTTCACTTTGGTATTAAGAATAGAAAGAAGAATATTTTTCAAAAGGTGTGAAACTTCTAAATGTTGATTCTCAGAGACACTTAGATGTACTTCGATAAGGACCACATAAAGTTAGCTTGTAGGTAGAGCAGGCAATTAGGATGGCAAATGGCATGTTGGCTTTTATTGCAAGGGAAGTAGAGTACAAGAATAAAGAAACCTTAAAGAAAATTGCTTTGAGCTTTGCAGAGATCATAACGGGAGCGTGTGCAGTTTTGGTCTCTGTATTTAAGGAAGGATATAATACACTGGGGGCAGCATAGTGAAATTTCACCAGATGGTTTCTGGGATGAGAGGGTTGTACTGCGATGAGAGGCTAAGCAAGTTGTGTCTAAAGTCCTGGAAGTCTAAAAGAATGAGAGGTGATTTCATTGAAATGTCCAAGATTACGAATAGGCTTGGCAGGGTAGACACTTGGAGGTTGTTTCTTCTGGCTGGAGAATCTAGTGTGTGGAGGCACAGTCTCAGGATAAGGCGTTAATCATCTAGAACCAGGATAAGAATGGAAAAAATGCATTTACGCAGGGAGTGGTTAGGATTCGGAATGCAGTACCTAAGAATGTGGTGAAGGTAGATACAATTGCCTTTCAAAATGGAATTGGATAAGCACCTGAAGAGATTGCAGATTGACAGGGAAAAAGGAAAGCTGAGATTAAGCTGAGTTACTGGTGCAGACAGCTAGTTTGGACAAGATGGATAGAAGAATCTCCTTCTGAGCTGTAACTATTTTATAATTCTGTGATTCGATGAAGAAAATCTTCTTCACCCAGAGAGTTTTGAAACTTTGAGATTGTCCAACACAGAAGGCTGTGGATGCTCTGTTTCTAATGATATTTAAGCTGAGATGGACAGATTTTTGGTCTCTCATGGAATCAAAGGATATTGGGAATGGGCAGGAAAATGGAGTCAAGACAGAAGATCAATGAATGGTGACGTAAACTTTTGGGATTGTATGGTTTACTCCTGCTCTTATTTCTTATGTTCTGGTGTAGGATATAAATGGTGGTTCTGGTGGTAGACATTGATTTGGTTTTCTTTGATGAATCTTTCAGATTATAGAACCCACACAGCCACACAAGAATCAAACTTCAGCGAAAAAAAATTGTAAATAGCATTTCTTCAGGAAACTAACTATATTACAGTGTTCAGATTTGTTGATAAAAGTCCCATTATGATATGCAAATTCTGCATCAGATGCAAAGACTTTTTTAATGTGTGCCTATGACATTCTTCTGTCCAATAGTTTAATGGAACCATTAATACATCCAATAAAATGGGAGAGAGGAATTTTGTATTACTAACAATGTTTACCCAAACAGAAACATAATTACAATAATAATTGATTCATCTAAAGATTCTCTTTACACTACAAAATTTCAGTACGGTAAGTATACCATGCAATAAAATTGCACAAGAAATATCCAGGTTTGAAAGTTTTTTCAATAATTTGAAAAATAGATTTGCGTGTTCCTGGGCCTATTGAAGAACCTGGATCCAATGCTTTGAGAAACATTAGAAGGAGTTGACTGCATTCTCTTAAAGAAACCTGCCCGTCTTGTCTTTCCTTTTGAAATTTATGGACAGAAACTGGGGTCAGTTCCCAGCATGGTGGCACTACTGCCTCACAATGCCAAGGACCCTGGTTTGATTCCCAAGGTCACTGTCTGTGCAGAGTCTGCATGTTCTCCCCATATCTGCACAGCTTTCTTCTGGATGCTCGGTTTCCTCCCATAGTCGAAAAGACGTGCCGGTTAGGTGTATTGGCCATGCTACATTCTCCCTCAGTGTGCCCAAACAGGCATTGGTTTGTGGCGACTAGGAGGTTTTCACAGTAACTTCATTGCAGTGTTATTGTAAGCCTACTTCTGACTAATAAATACACTTAAATTTACTGTTCTTTTTCCTTTTGCATGACAAATTACACGATCACAGCTTGTAGATGGTGGGGGGCACTTGTCAGTGTTGTAATATATGTACAGATTTGAACATGTTGTCTTGACTGATTATACAAATATGTCTATGCAAACAGCAGGTTGTTGTACCTAGTTTGGCTGTGCTATGGGGCGGGAGAATGCAAGTTTGGGGCACACTTGAAATTTAGAAGAGTTCTAAATTTTAACCTAACAAGAGAAGAATAGGACTGGAAACTAAGCATTTACCCGTGGATAGTTGGAATGAATTAGAAACTGAGTGATCACCAGCTGTCTTTGCTCTTTTTATGGGATATGGTATGGGTAATCAAGAGGATTGAACATGTGCCAAAGGGAAATAAAAATTCGATGGAAGGTACTTGCAAGATTTTTTTGCATGCTTATCTTATGAAAGGGTGCAATAATTTAATTATGTTAACAGTTAGCTTTAGTTAAATCAATGCAAAGGTCCAAATCGGAAGATTTAAATTCAAAGCCTTTTACATTGGCTTGAGGTAGCAATTTTGGAGAACTTTTGAGGGACTGAACTCAGCTGGAAACGATGATACTGTCCTTTTAAGATATAGTTCAGTAATTGTCTGTGTGCTATTAATGCAACACAATACAAAGATAATTTTAGTGGCATTTTATATAAGCTTCATTTATTAGCCTTAATAGAACTGCCATCAGTAGCAGAAAACTGAAATTTAATTGGAGGTTAGTACAGTTAATGCCTATTAAACAAAGCAGCAGCTGCAAGATACCACCACGTTTATTCTCTATCTTTATCTCTAACCCATCTCTGTCTTTATGAGGACGTGGGCTGAAAGAAAAGTGGCAGAGCACAAAGAAAAGTGGACAAGTCCTCTATCTGTCCGACCCCAAAAACCTATCTCTGTCTTTATGAAATACATTCCTGGTTTTATGAGATTCCATTCGTGATTTGATTTTTATTCAAGAGGGAAAATGGGGTAAGATTTTGAGTTTTGGATCATGACCCCAACAGCTCAGGATAGTCAGAATCAGAATCAGGGCATTGCAACTGCACACTATTTGGGAAACAGTTGCCCAACAGTGATTTTCCAGAATTGGCCAATTTTTGGTCTGAGGGCAGGTTCCTCATTTGATTAATTCTGACAGGTGAACTCTCAGAACTGAAAAGCCAGCTTGGAAGGAGCAGTAGTCTGCAGTTCAGGTAAGAAATAGAGAGGGTGCCTCAAATATGGTCCTGACAAAGGAGCAGCACTCCGAAAGTTAGTGGTGTTTTACTACCAAATAAACCTGTTGGACTTTAATCTGGTGTTGTGAGACTTCTTACTGTGTTTACCCCAGTCCAACGCCGACATCTTCACATCATGACAACCTGAAACAAAAGCAGAAAATGCCAGAAATAGTCAACAGGTCAGGCAGCATCTCTGGAGAGATCTGTGATGCTTCATCAAGTAAGCTTAATAGATTCTCAAAATCAGGATTATTGATTTTCTTGGTGAAGAGTCATATACCTGAAATTCCAACTCTATTTCCTTTACTTCTACTTGAACTACAGGGTATTTGCAGCATTTTCTGTTTTTATTGACATATCTGAATTGCAAGTGGACCGATGGCCCTTCCATAACCCATTCAGCCATCAGGAAAATGGCCCAATGGTGGGATGGTGCTGGCAGTTTAGCCACGCTGACAGGTGGTGCCAATTTTTATGCCTACCCGCTTTGATACTCACATCCATATGGGAGCAAAATTTGGAATGAACTGTTTGGTAGGGTGGTGAATACAGATTGAATAGTTATCTTCAAAGGGAAATTTGATAAATGGTTGAAGCAGAGGAACTTGCTTGGTCCTGGAACAAGAGTGGGGGAGTGGAACTAACTGATTAGTCTTTAAACAAGCTATTGCAGACCGATTGAGTTCTAGGACCTCCTTCTGTTCTGTATTATTCTGTGATTGTATATGAATGTTGCTGTTAGCATTCAGAACTTTGAAGATTTTACTTTATAAGGCCAAATGAAGAAAGACTTCCAGCAAGTGCAAGCCTCATTTCAATTATACAATTATTTGATCCCATGTTGAATTGGTCAATTCTCAGCAAACTGTCACTCAGTGTGCAGCTTTCCTATGTAAATTGGGTGAAGAGGTTCAGCCTGATTCCTCTACAATCCTTCAAGCAAGTACAAATTGTAAACTGTTTTTTGCTTCATAGGCCACTTACCTTCTGTAATTAGCATCTAGCACACTCTTTCTTTACCTCTGAAAATCTACATTTTTGCTAGTCGTTCTAGGCAAGACTTTAATGTAAGTTGTTCCAGTTGGCACTGGATTGTAAATTTCACCAAACCAAAATCTGAGGATGGGAATCCCTTTGGGTGTTTCCATTGTGTCCATGAACTAAGTAAAGAGGAAAGTTCCATGTGGGACTAAATCTTTACATTTCCTAGAATCATAGGATCCCTACAGTGCAGAAGGAAGCCATTCAGCTCATTGAGTCTGCACGGACTCTTTGACTAAGTATCTTACCCAGGTCCTCTCCCCCCAGCCCTATCCCTGTAATCCTACACATTTTTTATGGCTAATCCATCTAATTTACACATCTTGGAACACTTATTGGGCAATTTACCATGGCCAAACCACCTAACTTGTATGTCTTTGGATTGTGGGAGGAAACCCACACTGACATGGGGAGAATGTGCAAACTCCACACAGTTGCCCAAAGCCAGAATTGAACCCAGGTCCCTGGCGCTGTGAGGCAAGCAGTGCTAACCACTGTGCTAATTGCTCCCATCAATAAAAAGGACCATATCACTCATGCCTGGGTGTATCAGAGGAAACTGATCTTTTGCATTTATGGTTCACTCGAGGCACTGACCAATTCATACTACCTGTTGCTAGTCACCATACCATCAACATCAAGGATTGAAGTTGTGGAGATCACAACAGCATGAGACATTTGCCAGATAAATGCAGTTCACACCTGTAGAGAGCAAGGGATAAATGCCCTGTTCGCACCTTCATAACTGGAGAGGGCTCAGAGGCTGGCAGGCTTCCAGAGAGTCCCAAGCATTAGAGACAGAGCTGAGACTGCCTCTAGGGGTTTCTTGAAAACTCTAATGCCCATTAGGGTTTTCAGGATGGAATACCGTGTCATAAATATTTAGAAAGTTCCTAACCACAGAAAGCTGCTCCTGCTCATTAGCATTCATTATCCATGCAGCATCAGTGAATTTGATTTTCCTACAATGCTTGCAGTATTTGGAGATTCCAATAAAATGAACAGTTACTTGTTGGGAGCAACTCTTTGCATTCATAGCTTATAACCACCATTAGAAACACTTTTTGAGCAACAGATTAGCAACAGCAAGACCCATGCTCCAACCAGAGTGAATCTGCTGCTTAATTTCCATTCCTGTATTTCCATCTCCTGACACCAGGCACCTAAAGCTATTTACTTGCTCTAGATCTTCCCCATATTCTTTACACTTTCACTTTGATCTTGTTCCCTAGGGTCAAGTATTCTCACACCCTGTTTTCCAATGCTTTGGTCCATTTATCCACATACTCAGACAGAATCTCATCATCTTCATTACATAGCTCAAATGTTGTTTGCAAACATCTTTGACCATGGCCCCTTCCACCACATTTTCTCAGTTGGAACAGATAGGACATTCAGGAAGAGGAAGGAGTTCAGTGCTGATCCTTGGTGCAATCCAACTTTGGCCTTAAAACTTTCATTCTTCCTCACATTGCTTCTTGCTGAACAAGTTTGTTATTGTTATGAAAACATACAAGAATAATCCACAAGATTACCTTTACTGAAAATAGAGTGCTCTCCTGCCTTTTACTTGCACTTAGCACCTATCCACCAATAAAGGTCATCCAAACTGTAGAATCATTAAGAAAATCAATACTTATTTTGTGAATTTTAAATCAATGACATCCACAAAATCTATCACTGTGGTTTCTGGCTTAACCCTATTACGTGCCCTTAGCTTATTTTGAAATCTAAGGCTCTCTCTAATTGGTTTCTGAATGGTTACAGTGGTGATGATGATGATCTGCTGCAGCCAGGTGTAACACCAGGATGGTGATTTTGGTGATATTGTATCTTTAGATGAGGTAATGAAACAACTAGGTTACACCCAACAATGCAAATACTGCCACCACCTTCTGTCTCTCTCTCTGCTATTTCACTAATTCCTTGGTGAGATTTGGCCGAGTGACTGGATGTGAAGATACCCTCAGAAGAGGCGGCTTCATCCACTCTTTCTCTTGGCTGGGGTGCATAAGAGTAGTTGTATGTTATTTCCAATGAGGGTTGCAGCGTTTCGATAATCAGATAGTTCAATTTAAAAAAGAATGAACAGTTTATTTTGTAACTTTAACAGACAAACAGCAGTATCATCATCATCATCATCGACTAGGACAAAGATGTCATGTTCCCCCAGTCATGAGGCAAAAGTCTTGCTGATCTGAGTGCCCATGTATAGAAACAGGATAGCTACAACAAAGACTTTCATAAGACCAAAGGTAGCCTTGACAGGTCTGGGTAAAATGCCTCCTGAGCTGGTCGCCACCAGTTTTTTGATGGCAAAAATAAAATTATGGAAGTTTCTGGACCCTTTTGTCATCACTTCCTGTCTTAGAACTCTTTATAAAATCTGCACATGTTCAGTGCTGTATAATGTTCCACATGGGTTAAGGTCAACCTTACTGCTGTTTCCAGTCAATTACCCAATCTTTCAACTCTGGCACCATTAGACATCTGATAATCCTGCCTGAGGTCTATCATTTGTTCGACATGTTGGTATTGGTTGTTATTTCTGTTCTTTGCAGCTCCCAGTCACAAAAGCACTTTTAGAAAATCCTTCACACAAAAATGCAGTAGAGGTGCACTGCTACATCACTTCTCCAGCTACCGCAAGTTGTTCATGGGGATTCAATATACCCGCATGGAGTTCCATCCAGAAGGAACATCTAATCACATGACAACTCATTGCTCATATCGAAGAAAAATACTGTCAGCTCTCCACCTCTCCTGCTTTTCATTGTTCTCCTCCTTCTCCCTCCACTTGTACGTTTCCACTTTTGAATAATGAATCTCCTTCACTGATCTTTCTATTTACCTTCCTCAGGGACAGGTACAGTTCCTGACGCAAGCTGTTGTAACGTGCCAGAGTCCACTGTCCACAGTGTTACTTGATGCACCCGCACCATCTGAAAAAGAGCCAACATATGAGAAAAAGAATGTCAATGAATCATGCGATCATGCCCTCATTATGAGATAAGAAATCATTTACTTATTTGCCTCTGATAAATAAATCTTGGCCTGTTGTGAAGATAAGTGATTAAGAGTAAGATGATAGTAAATGGAAAATATTTGCTGGGTGATGGTACAATGCTTCTCAATTAATTTATACCCATACCCTCCATACATCAACATCTAAAAAGAGTCAGAATTCTAAATTGCAGCAATGGAATTAGCTTTCTTTCTATGGCTGGCACTGTCTGAGTGGAGAATCACAAAGCTCACCTTTCTTTCTGTGGAAAGACATTGCAAAGTTCTTTCTGGTGAGCTGAACTTTGACTTGCAATATGTAGGTTATTACTGTGCTCCAATTAAGCTGTGCCATGGATTATGTGAGAAATTTTTTCAAAAAGAGGGAAATATTCTTACACCTTTGAGAAAGTGGACAATAATTATGTGTGGGAAATAAACATTTTAAGGTAGCTATGTTCACCTTAGCTGCGCTTGATGCTGACTAAACTTATTCATTTGCTTCCTATGCAACAAACTTAATAGACTGCATTAAGTCAGTCTGGAATCAGCATTTGTAGAGTTAGGTAATTTAGTACAGGGTGGTTTTAACTTTATGCTGTGGCTTTACTTGGAGGAAACTTTAATCATGCATCAGTGTTTGACTGCAAGCATTCTGTGCACACTCAGTAATCTTGACCTCACACAAGTTAAAGCAGTCTGCTTTAAAGCTGTACCTCATTCACCATCATAAAAATTCACTCCCTCTAACATTTAGCATCAACAAGATGCATGGTAGCAACTCACCAGGACTCCTTTGACAACACTGCCCAAATCCGAGATCTCCGCCACGCAGAAAGACAAGGGCACCAGTACAGGGGGACACCATCAACTGTAAAATCTCCTTTAAGTCATACACCATTATGACTTGGAGTGATATCTCCATTCCTTTATTGTTGCTGGGTCTAAATCCTGGAACTTCCTTCTTAACAGTACCGTGAGTGTACCTATATCACAGGGAGTGCAGCAAGTCAAGAAAGCAGCTCATTACCACCATCTCAAGGATAATTAAGGATGGGCAATAAAAGCTGGTTTCGCTGATGATGTCCATATCCTATGAATAGTAGAAAAAGGCTTTTTTTAAACTTTGCATTATGTAGCAGGAACTGAGAAATTTGCAGCTTTCCCATCCCAAATTCTTGGCTCTAGCCCCTCTTCCCTTCTGCCTTCCTGGGGTTAATATTTCCAGCAACGATTGTCCTACTCAAGCTGGCTGGTGGTCAAGGGCCACCAATGTTTCATAGGCTGGAAGTTGCTTTCCATCCACTTCTGATGGAAGTCAGCCAGCAGCCCTATCAAAGCATAACTGATTCACATTCTTTCATCAAAGCGGCACATCATGTACAATTTTTCCCTAAAATGATCAGCTCTCAAGCAGATATGTATAGCTATGACATTGTACAATTGTACATTATTATGTTTCCCTCACAAAACATTTCCAAGGTCTTTTTCATCACTGAATGAAAGACAGAAATGCAGTTTTGGGGTAGTGCTCTTGTTTTCTGAAAGAGAAACAAGTTACTGAAAAGCATCTGTTTCAAAATGTTAAACTATGTTACCAACTGGAGTCTGGGCCTCAGAGTTACAATTCTTCACTTTTGTGGTGATGTGGAGTTGCCGGCATTGAACTGGAGAACGCACAGTAAGTAGTCTCACAACACCAGGTTGAAATCCAACAGGTTATTTGGTAGCATGAACTTTCGGAGCATCACTCCATCAGGATTCACCTCCGAAAGCTCATGCTACCAAATAAACCCGTTGGACTTTAACTTGGTGTAGTGAGACTACTTACCACACTTTTGTGGTGGTGGGTGTTTCCAGCAATGCTATTTCTGCTGGCTGCAAGGACAGGTACTCGCTTGGAGAATCATTCATCATCCATGAGCAGGCATCTTTGAATCACCTGGTGGGTTGGGAGCCTGGTCTTCAACAACTGGTGGGTTTGAAGGTCCAGGCGCAATATTTAAATATTAAACCAGCACACTCAAGTCACTCTCTCTAGACCTCTTCACAGCACCACACTGGATATCAGTAACATGGGGGCAAAAGGCTAGCAGCCTCAAAAAGAAGTTTGCACCCCAATTCAACCACTTCAAGGTCATGATTCGAGGAGTCTTGAATGAAAGAATCATGCAGTGAAGAAGGCCATCAGTTCAGCATGTCTTGAGGAAACAGCAACCTCACCATTCCATCCTAGAAGGCTTGTTAGCCAGGAGGTCAATGCCACTGACAACTATACCAGAAGGACCACACAGTGCAGGAAGCAGATAAATGATCGAATCTGCTCTGTCAGGATAAGCCCCTCTCAACTCCCTCTAGTATAAAGTTCTAATCATAGCATCATGTACTGAAATGGTTACAGTGTACAGGAATCCATTCATGGGGGACATATATCAACACTCTTTCTCTCACAGAGCCCTTCACAATACCATCATCCCATCTGTCATGTTACTCACACTATCTCTGGACTTTCTGCAGAGGGCTTACCACATATCAATGGTCATCAGCTGATCCTGAGTGTCTTCACCCAAAACACCCTAAGATTGTACAGTTGCTTAGAGGCTCCAGTGCTTGTGCCCGCTCCGACAACATAAGCACAAGCCACCAAGGGGGCTTCTTCCCCTGAGCAGGAGATGCTTAAAAGCATGGGCCTCACCAAGGATCCAGCCACCAGAGGACATCCTCCAAGGCATCATTGGCATCAGGACATAGCAGTCAGCAGGCTTGTTTATGGGCGTGTTATCATTGTAAATAAATTGCACTTATTGACATTCATTGGATGGACATCTGAGTGCTCTAGTCAATTGTAGATATTTTGAATTTGTTCTTTGAGAACATAAGAACATAAGAAATAGGAGCAGGAGTAGGCCATCTAGCCCTTCAAGCCTGCCCCGCCATTCAATAAGATCATGACTGATCTGAAGTGGATCAGTTCCACTTTCGTGCTTTCTCCCCATAACCCTTAATTCCCCTGTCTATCAGAAACCTATCTACTCGTGACTTAAATATATTCAGCGAGGTAGCCTCCACCACTTCAACGGGCAGAGAATTCCAGAGATTCACCACCCTTTGACTGAAGAAGTTCTTCCTCAACTCCGATCTAAACTGCCCTTCCCCCCCTCCCTTATTTTGAGGCTGTGCCCTCTAGCTCTGCTGTCCTTTCTAAGCCGAAAGAATCTCTCTACCTCTACCCTATATAGCCCCTTCATTATCTTATACGTCTTTATAAGATCCCCCCTCAGCCTTCTAAACTCTAACGAGTACGGACCCAATCTATTCAGTCTCTCTTTATAGGCTAGCCCCCTCATCTTCGGTATCAGCCTGGTGAACCTTCTCTGCACTCCCTCCAAGGCCAATATATCCTTTCGCAAATGCGGCAACCAAAACTGCACTCCAGCTGCGGCCTCACCAGTACCCTGTACAATTGCAGCAAGACCTCCTTGCTTTTATATTCTATCCCCCTCGCTATAAAGGCCAACATTCATTCGCCTTCTTGATCACCTGCTGCACCTGCAGACTGGGTTTTTGCAATTCGTGCGCAAGGACCCCCAGGTCCCTCTGCACTGTAGCATGCTGCAGCTTTTTGCCCTTTAAACAATAATCCCTACTACTATTATTTCTACCAAAGTGGATAACCTCACATTTGCTAACATTATATTCCATCTGCTAGGTCCTCACCCACTCACTCAGCCTATCCAGATCTCTCTGTAGACTTTCCGCACCTTCCACGCAATTTGCTTTTCCACTCATCTCCGCGTCATCAGCAAATTTTGTTACCCTACACCCAGCCCCCTCCTCCAGATCATCTATATAAATGGTAAACAGTTGAGGCCCCAGCACCGATCCCTGCGGCACTCCACTAGTCACCAACCACCAACCAGAATAGCACCCATTGATTTCAACTCTCTGCTTCCTATGAGAAAACCAATCCTTTATCCATGCTAACACTTTACCCCCAACTCCGTGCACCCTAACTCTAACCTTTTGAGGTTTCAGGCATCCTTGCACTCAGCCAGAATGTCCCATTTTAAGATTGACGTTCATGTGATGTCAACATCAGTGCAACTGGTATCCAGATCCCCAGACCTTGTGTGTTGTTAGTGAGATGTGTTTAAGTCTTTATTAGAAATGTATGATGGTGATGATTAGAGCCCTTCTTCTCCAAGGAACAGCAATGGTTGAGGGCAGCTCGTCAACAATGATACTCCAGTGGCATCTGGATCTCCTCACCATCTATGTCTGAACCCAAGACACGTACTTTAGGATGAGATCCCTTGGCTCCCTGCAGTGTTTGCAATATTAAGTGGCGTTGAAAGCATCAAGCCTCAGCACACATCATTGTCATTCCTCACTGACTCTTAAGTTGACAGAATGAGCACATTAGCAGGTCACAGATGGTCACAGTGAAGATAAAAACTTGAGAGATCACATAACATCCAAGTATGAATGAAGCACTCATTCTCTCAGCAATGTTTCAGCTATCTCTTGAGATGACAGAAAATGGCTTGGAGGGTCAAGGGAGATGTTTTCAGATGAGCTGACTCCTGGAACCTGTCAGCTATTAAGATATCACATCCTCCATGTACCTTCCTCCACAATGTCATGATGCTCATGCTGTCTCTCCTTGGGTGCACCATATCCTCATCTTCATCTTCCAATGAGCTCTCAGCCTGCTGCAGTTCACCCTCTGGCAAGGGATCACCTCTTTGCAGAGCCAGGTTGTGAAGAGCACAGCAAACTATGATTATGCATGTCACTCTCTCTGTTGCATATTGCAGTTAGCCAGCTGAACAGTCCAAACATCTGAATCACATCTTCAGAAGTACTGTGATCTTCTTCAAGAGGGCGTGTGTGGAGTTGTGAGCATCGTTATACCTCTATTTAGCTGCACTCTGAGGGTGACGCACCAGAATCATCTCTAGTGTTTAACAGAAGGCCTTTTCCTCCAGCAACAATCCCTTCAGACACTCTGGCCCCTTGAAAAACACAGGCATGTAGGAGTTATGAATGCCCAGGGTACCATGCACCCATTTGCAGGATGTGCTTGCAGGTGATACACTAGATGCAGATTGATGGAATGGTAGCCCTTACAATTTATAAACACTAGGAACTGCTGGCAGGGAGCCCATATAGCCACATGGTGCAACCCACACTCCTGGGAAGTTGTTGTCACAGACTTCCTCGCACCCCTCTCAGGCAGAACCAATTTTACTTTCAGTTTTACATCACACTATTGCTCTCAGACTTCAGGATGGGTGTGCTTCACTTTTATTACAGGGCAGAGTTAGACCCTTTTTCCCTCACTGTCCATGTGCCTCCAATTTACCTGGAACCTCACGATTTGCAGGTAGAGATGCCACCTGTTATTCTCCAGCTTCCTCCAATTACCCTGGATCTTATTGTTGTTGTTGTGGATATTCCCACCTTCTCCCTCAAGCCCATCACTCGTGAGGTGTCTACGACCAATGTGGGCCTTTACACAGTCCATCTGGAAGGTTCTGTGCAGAATTATGTACTGAAGTGGCATCTTCCCATTCCTCCCCCTAATGAGTGCTTTACATAGCCTCTTCCCACCCACCTGCATCTTCCCCACCCCCAGCATCGTGTTCCCTAGTTATAGGCTTCAGATGTCCACCATTACTATAACCTCTGTCGCCCAGCTCAGAGCCTGCCACACCCAGGGACATAGACTGTAGGATAGTCCTGCACACCGAGCTGTGTATTTTCCCTATCGAGCACTCAGTCCTTGCCCCTCGCTGCAGCTGGGGTACATCATTCTGCCAATGATTGCCCTTGCTGCATGGCCACTGCCCTTCTGCACTGTATCCTATTTATGACTTCAGACTTTGAGATCCACATAGCCCCTGGATTGCCTGTAATCCGTGACTCCTCTCCATTTTGCAGCAGGAATATCTGCATTCTGACTTCTGTCCGCAAGTCCCGTAACTTACACAGGAGCCTTGGCATACATCCCATTTCCAAAGAGAACTAAGGACATCAGTGACTTTTATAAAGCACTACAACCCTGACGTCTGAGTGCTGGTGCTAACCATCCCTAATGTGCCACACTAACAAGGCCCCACTACATATTCTGGAGTCTGCATACATCCTCTCCCAGTAAACAATCAGTATCCCTTTCACCTCCTTGTTTATCAGATAGCTTTGTTGGGATTCAGCTTCCTAAACCTCTGCCTTCCCTTTGCCTCCATTGTTCGTTATTCTCATCCACCTTCTTGCCCCTCTGCCTGCCATTGTGCTCCCTCACCATTCCCCCCCTCTGCACATTGCCTCCCTTGTCTTCATCAGCCCACTACCATCTCTCATGCCACACCCTCCCCCCTGTTGAACTTCAGTCCGTTTGAGTGGGTCTGCCTGAGTCCCGCAGCACAGCTCTGAACAGACAGAAAACAGTGTGAGGTGCCAGGAGCGTGCCCCACCCATGGTGCAGCTTTGATCAGTAAAATGGGAGGCTCCATGAGTTCAGCAGTACAGGACTGTATGGAGCTGGAGGGCAGGAGATGGTCTGCCCCAGCAGAGTGGCATTCAATGCAACAGGAACAACACAGAGTATAGCAGATAGGCTATGTATGTTGTTCTCATCTCAAAGTCACTGGTGAATTGAGGTCCCCTTTGTTCAATCTGGTTTGAGACTGATGTGATTTTCCCGCTGGCATGGTGCAAGATTAGAAGGTTTGGTGAGACTTCAGCGAGGAGCTGTTTTAATGAGAATTCGTGAGAAGGAAAACCAGACCAGGAAATGAATGTAAATGGCCGTCACACCACCAGACCTTTTCTGACCCACTAGTAACCCACTATTGGAGAGTTTCAAACTGTTTTTATGCTGGCAGGTTTCTGACTTCTCGGCTCCAGTTGGATTCTCCACTCCCACCTGCCACCAAACCTACCATGGGCGAGATAGGAGAATTCCACCCAAAGGCTCTGACCATAACTGTGACATAAAACTCCTGCACATTTGAACTATTCTTCTACAAAGCATGGAACATTTAATGATATCATCTGTTTGCTGACTGATTTTTTTTTAAAAAAATCTGTGTCACAAGAGCAAAATGTCTTTTGATTTTACAAATCATAAAAGACCCATCCTTATTTATTCTGGAGTTTGATGTGTAAATATTCCACTTCCATTGCTGTAAGTTTGCAAATCTAGGATTTTCAATGCACCATAAAATTACATTCTACATTTCACACCATTAATATAGCCCTTAATGTCACCAGTCTGGAATTGGGGAGGCCGAAATATTTACCTGTCATCATCCAAAGATGTGTAGGTTAAGTGCATTGGCTATGCTAAATTGCCCCTTAGTGTCCTGGGATGTGTAGGTTAGAGGGAGCAGAGGGGTAAGTATGTGGGGTTGTGGGGAAAAGGCCTAGGTGGGATTGTTGTTGGTGCACACTTGATGGGTCAAATGGCCTTCTTCTTCTTCTTCTGCACTGTAGGGTTTCAATGATTCTATGATTCCAACCATTCCAATTCCAATTCTGCTCACTCCAGAATCTCTTATTGTAATACGGGATTTCAAAGCTTAAGAAGCAGCTTTGCTCCTTGAAAACCTTTTGTGAGTGCTTTTTAAAAATAAGGATTTTTCAAATATCCTTCATCTGTCAGCTCAACAAGGAAATGGCAGACTTAGCCAACTGTGACAAGGAATCTAAGAGCTGATTTGAGATTCAATGCCATCAGCAACCTTGCATCGGAAATCAAGGATGAGTCATCTGAGTTGCACTGGTTTTATAATGCAAGTCAGAAGCCAATTCATTGGAAAAAACAGTTAAATTAATGGAGTACCAATCAAGTGAGATTGGTTGTGAGTGATGGAACAACTTTGATCCTTAACTTTCTTGATTGCAGTTTTGAATCTTAACATGATGGCCCTGTGACAGTTGGTTAACACTGCTGCCAGGGAGCTGGATTCAATTCCAGCCTTGGGTCACTGTCTGTGTAGAGTTTGCCCATTCTCCCCGTGCCTGTGGGGGTTTCCTCCTGGTGCTCCAGTTTCCTCCCATAGTGCAAAGATGTGCAGTTTAGATGGATTGGTCATGATAAATTGCCCCTTAGTGTCCCAAAATGTGTAGGTTAGATGGATTAGCCATGGTGAATTTGTGGGATTGTGTGGATAGGGTGGGGAAGAGGGCCTGGGTAAAATACTCGGTGCAGACTCAATAGGCTGAATGGCCTCCTTCTCCACTGTAGGTATTCTATGGCAATTTTAATTTTATATAGCCAGTGAAAACAGTTGAAATTGCCAAGTTACTTAGCTGCCTTGGATCCAGTGGGAGTAGATGGCAAGGACAGCTGCCAAATCCAGTGGGGCTGTTTTTAGCATCTGCATGATGAGTTCCAATGACATCAGTGGAACCTGCCTGTAATTTTTACGAGACAACTTGAGGAATAAGTGACTGCAATGCTTCCAGAACCGGTATGATCTCATACTTATGAGCGAACATTGCCTTTCTTTCTTCTGGAAAGATATTTTAACCTTCTGAGATATATGTGTAATGAACTTTGGCAGTGGAGATGGTATTAGTTAATCCTGGCTTGTCTGCTCCTGCACAAGCTCCCATTTTGTGATGGTAGGTGCACCAGGACGATCTTAAAGCTCACCTCTCATGATCATAGAGTGGCAAAATTATATTTGTATTCATTTCATTCAATTTTCTCTATTTGACAAAAGCACACTTTCTGATTGTAGAGCAATATTTAATGTAGTATTTGTACATTTGTGGATATTTATACATACTCGACAAATTACTTCACCACCTTCCACTACAAAGATTGCTCCTAAAAGAACAAAAACGAGGCCTAAACTAAGGATTGAGGACTGGCGGCTTATATTTAGGGTCAGTAACACTATCCTATATATTGTGAATTTTCAAAGAAACCTCCTTAGTTCTTGACAAAAACAATGGCGGGGGCCGGGGGCCGGGGGTGGGGGGGGGGGTGGGGGGGAGGTGGGTGGCGATTCTCTCAAAAAAATTGTAAATTCATGGGAAAACTGGTGTAAATCATGATTTTTTTTCCAGTACGAGTTCAGACTCGAATCTCCCACACTCTGTGGACTACAGAGGTCACAATCATTAAAAGCTTGGCCAGCAATCTCCAGTCCCCCTCACCCAACAGTGATGATTCTCTCCTCTACCCCCTCTTCAGCAGACACCACGCCCCCCCCCCTCCATGGGAGGCAGACCCGCCCCACTCAAGGAGGCAGACTCCCACCCAACCCACCCCAATCGTTGGCCTCCCTCCAGTCCTGACCGATCGCAACACAGAGTGATAGTGGGGCCCCCCAACCCAGTGATCATCCCTAAGCCTTGCCCCCCAGGTCCTGCCCCTTGGCACTACCCAATGCCTGATGGGCAGTACCAAGAATATCCCTGGGCATGGGCACTGTCCCTTGGGCAGTGCGAGGGGGCACAAGCTGGTAAGTGCCAGGGTGCCCATGCCCAGCAGAGAGCACCCTCCCTCCCCCACAGCCTGACCACCTAGGAGGCCCCGATTGCCTTCACTCCACTGGGGTCTCCCGCTAATTCCCCGTAAGCGGGGAGCTACTCTAAACCCCACCTGAGTGGAATTGTACTGGCTGGGTGGGAGAATTCAGTCCAATGGGGAGTTTGAGGAGGAAGGGGGACTGAGTGGGGGTCTGAGTGGGAGGGTGGCTGAGTGGGGGGTCTGAAGGGGAAGCAGGGTCTGAGTGAGGGTCTGAGGAGGAAAGGGGACTGTTGGGAGGCTTAAGGCAAAAGGCGGACTAAGAGAGATTTTGAGGTGGAAGAGGTCTTAATAGAGGGTCAGGTCATGTCAAACTCGTGCCCGCATGGTGGGAGGGGAGAATGTCTCTCATGCTAAGGAGTTAGTGATGTTCCTTGGACCTTTGGGGGTTAACACACCAGATCCACACTTGTGGGGACCTGTACCAAAGCCCACCTGCTGCAGATCCTGCAGAGGAGGCACGCGGGTGAATCGCGGGAGGAAATTAAATTGAACTTCAAGCCCACTAATATGTAAACTGATCAATTTGATATTTACCAGGTTCCTGCTCATAATTGGGGCCAGCGGGGTGGACTGGAAGCATTGCATCAGGTTCCAACCTATTTTTTGCTTCATGCATGATTCTCTAGGCCATTGCGATTCTTGCTGGGAGCTAGTGGGCGTCGAGACAGTAATGATGTGCTTGATTCCCCAACTGAATAATGCCATCAAAGATAAAACTGTTACAGTTGAATAAGCTGTTAACCAGATAGGAATTAAAATGATCATCACTGCTTTATGCTGTTGCTCTGGTTCCACATGATTTGTTCTGAGATGACAGACCACTAACAAGCCATCTGTATGCAAACTGCTTTGACAGGTTCCTTTTTGATGAGGTTGAACATTAAAATCTGTGTACGAAGGAAGGTAATTCCAATTTTGATATAAGCATTCAAACAATAGAATATAGATTATTTAATGAACTTACCTTACTTACATTGAAGAATTCATAAAGGATAATAAAAATATGTTGGTAAAAATATGTTGGCAGTCTCTCCAATCTGTGACATCTACTGGCGCATTCTAAAACCACAGCAAAGTTATCATGGAGCTTCAGTTTGCTGATGATTGTGCCATGCAAAGCAGCCTCCCATCCGTTGACTCTGTTTATACTTCCCACTGGCCTGGATAAGCAGCCAGCAAAATTAAGGACCCCATGCACCCCAGACAAACCCTCTTCCACCTTCTTCCATCAGGAAAAAATACAAAAGTCTGAAATCACGTGACAACCGCCTCAAGAACAGCTTCTTTCTTGCTGCCATCAGACTTTTAAATGGATCTACCTTATATGAAGTTGATCTTTCTCTACACCCTAGCTATGATTGTAACCTACATCCTTTCTTTCTCTATGAACAACATGCTTTGTCACTATAACATGCAAGAAACAATACTTTTCACTGTATGCTAATACATGTGACAATAATAAATCAAATAAAAAAGTTTAATTTTAACATACATGGAGGAAGCAATGTAACTCATTGTAAGCTGATACCCTGAGGCAGTAAATGTTCTTGGGTTTACTATTATTCTAAAGAAAACACGGCACTGAAGCATTTACAATCCACAGCAGATCAGCTTTGACTGTAGCAGTGTCAATCCAGTCGAAGTTATGTATCTGAGCAGCATCAGCTTACATGGTGAGACTGTCAACAAGGCTATAGACAATCAACTGTCCGAGGGTAGTAGCTCCATGGCTGTATTTTGAAGCATGTCTGGCGACACCATTCACTATATGCATTTTGACCAAAACCCGAGTAAACAGAGCTGAAATCATTGCCACCTTCTAGTGTGGATCAGAACCATTGGTTCTGTACAGAAAACAAATGTGAATGCTGGAGCGCTTCAATCAATACTGTCTTCAACCCATCATGAACATCAGATGCTAACACTACATCATAAACAATGAAGTCTTTTACAGAACCAATCTGCCCAGCAATGAATGCATTCCCTTATGATGCACTGAGCAGCACATGTGTCATACATGGAAGATTCCAGAATGCCAAAAGCAGTGCTTTATGGTGAACTGTGCTCCAGTAACCAAGATCAAAAAGCAGCTTGAACACTTCGAAGAGCAGCTGAAATGATAGCTCTCTTTGACTGACATTGACCAATGGATGTGCAACCAGAAGGCAGTAGACAAAGACAACTAGTTTGCAACAAACAGTTAAGCAAACTACAAGTTTGAAACAAACAGGTCAAACAAACTACTGAAGAAACGTTAGGGAGCTTGCTTATACCAGGAGTTTCTGTGCCCCAACTGCTTAAGGGCCTATAGGTCAAGAATTGGCCTCTTCAGTCACCAAATACTGCAGAGATAAGCCTTGCCATGACCTTCACCTGCAAACAATCTGCCATCATCACCTTGGGTATAAACAGGGTAGATGCAGGTAAGATGTTTCTCCTGGTTGGGGGGTCTAGAACCAGGAGACACAATTTCAAAATATGGAGGAAGCCACTTAAAACCAAGATGAGGAGAACTTTTTTTAATCAGAGGCTTTTGAGTCTTTGGAATTCTCTACCCCAGAAGCCTTTGAAAGCTCAGTCATTACGTATGTTTAAATCAGGGATTGGCAGATTTCTAAATAACACTGACATAAAGGGATGTGGAGATAGTGTGAGAAAAAGGCATTGAAGTATGTAGGCGGCCTAGTGGCACAGTGGTAGCGCCCCTACCTCTGGGTTCAAGCCCTTCACATGGACTCATCTGGAGCATAACATAGTTGTTTTGAGGATCCTTCACTATTCCCTAAACGGCAAAAAAAGTGTTTGTGTGAAGATACGTGAAGAAAGAAATTTAAGTAGATGATCAGTCATGATGGTATTGAATGGTGGAGTAGGCTTGACAGGCTTCATCAGTCTAAATTCTCATTATCATCAAAGGGGAAAGGTTTCAGCCAAGCCAAATATCCTGACCATAATATTTATGGAGAAATAAGGAACA